>NW_027133250.1:4353527-4966888 GCF_026122565.2 Emydura macquarii macquarii | reverse complement strand
ATTGTGGGTTGGGGACTGTGTTTAATTCCACAGAGGACAGTGACCACAGCTCCTCCAGGAACTAATAACATTGGGCAAGGCAATGATTAGGCAAATCCATGCAGGTTGCAACACATCCAAGGAAGTACCACAACCTGAGGACGCTTATCTATACTGGTTCTGACTGGATTCTCCAGAGACCACCAGCCAAAGAAAAGACTTTGGGGTAAATAGCCTGGATTTAAACTGCCTCAGGGCTTTCTTTCTGATCCAGCAAACAGACAGGACCTTCTGTCCAAAGGGGCCCCTAATCCTTCCTGGCAAGGGTTGGAAGAAATTGGGCCTGCTGAGACTCGTAAGGCTGATGGGTGACCTCTGGTGAGCTTTTAGCACATGTATAGGAACGTTTAGTGTTTTTATAGGTTTCCCTGTAATGTTCTCACATTAAGAACAAACGTTTGCTTAGAAAGGGCTGTGTGGGAACTTATTACAGATGGCAATTACAGCTGTTCATAACCTTCAGCGGGAAAGCAAAGCAGAGATGCTGGCCTGTCTAGGCAGTCTGCCTTGCTGGGCATATCACCGCAGAACCAAGGAACTGTACAGGCTGGAACAACCCTGGTCAGGAGCAAGCGAGATGTAGATCTCCACCCAAGAAAGGTGATGATTGAGGAGTGGGGACACTAGAGTGGGGGCCCGTGGTGGACCATGGAGGGGGAAATACAGGTGCAGCTGCCCTGAACGGTGACAGTTACTGTGTTTATTATCCTGTTTTGTCCATCAAGTATTAACATTATTTATATTTCTGAATTGTGTATAGGTCCCTATTGTGCTTGAAGTTGTCTAGACACACAGAAAAAGGCAATCTCTCTTCCAAAGAGTCTATGCTCCAAACAGACATAACAGACAAAGTGTTGGAGAAAGGAAGCATTATCTCCACTTGTAGAGGGAGAACTAAGCACAGATAGATTAAATAACTTGCCCAAGGTCACACCTGCGTGTCTGTGACAAAGACAAGAGTTGAACCAGTTTCTTCTGGCTTCCAGCCACATGACGGCGTCACTCTCCCTGTGAGTTCTGTCTTTAATGTATCTTGTCCTTCATGCATTTTTAAAAGGTCTGCATTTTTAACGGTGTTGCCAATTCTCATGATTTTATCACAAACCTCATGATATTTGGTTTTCTTTCTTAAAACCCTACCTCCTGAAAAACTAGGATTACATGAATATCTCAGCTTTCATTATATATAGATAAGCTTGGGAACATGTCTCAGATGCAGCCTAAAGGCACAGAAGCTGAAGGCAAATAAAAAGAAATTTCAGTTTTCTTCATAAAACCTCTTGTTTATAAGCAAATCTCATGATTTCTTTGAAGCCTGACTCTGATTTTGGACACCTGGAATTAGCAATACTGAATATGCCTTAGTCAAAAGGGCTTCCCTCCTCCACCATTGATCTAATTACTGGTCCCCATTGTCTCATAAACTGAAATCCAGCCCCATTGTTCAGGAATTCAAAGCAGTAGCTACCCACTGCTAGCAGGACTGAGACTTCTGCCTCTCTGGAAAAAGAAATTATTGAATGACCATTAATTGAAAACAGGGCAAAAACCTTGGTGGATTAAAGAAGATTAATGTTGGAGGAGAGAGATTAGGTATTCGTTTCACATTTCCTACGCCGAGTTAATACACTGGCTGAGGTCTCTGAGTAGATGGAATGCCCACTCCTTAACCACGGTGCGCTGATTTTCAGAAGAGGTTTTGCATAAATGTTCTTTGCAGATAATATTTACTAATTATAGATAAAAGACTCCAAAGAACTGAGAGACCTTAACAGTGCACGAAAGGGACTGGCTAGATGGATGTTTAAGCGTTGGTAACTGCAGTACATTGTAGTAAGGCATTGTATAAACAAGTCTTAGCTAGACTTGACAGAGAAGGTGGGGGAGGCAATATATTTTATTGGACCAACTTCTTTTGGTGAGAGAGACAAGTTTTCAAGCTTACACAGAGCTCTTCTTCAGGCTTGGGACATTTACTTAGAGGCCATTTCTACACTATCACTTATTTTGGCAAAACTTTTGAGGCTCAAAGGTGTGAAAAAATACCCCCCCTGAGCAACATAAGTTTTGCCGGCATAAGGGCTACTGTAGGTAAGGCCTGAGTGCCACGCTGAATACAAGATGGAACAGATTGTTTAGTATAAATAGTTAACACGTATTTCCAGGGATCATTCGAGGTGAAGGGTCCATTAGCACCTCTCCGGTCTCAGGGAGGAAAGAAAGGAGGAGGAGGACAGCAACTGGAGGGGGGGGCTGTTAGTGGGTTATAGATTGTTGTAAAAAGCCATGAATTCAGTATCTCTATTCAGACCATGATTTGTGGGGCGTGTCTACACTGCAACGTAAACTGGTGCTCGAGCCCGGACTCAAGCCTAATTCCCTTGTGTCTACACTGCAATTGCATTAACCCATGGCTCAGACTCAGGGTCCCAGGTCCTTGCAGGGCTAGAGAGTCCAAGCTTGAGTAAACCTGGGACCCACGTCCAAGCCCTATTTCTCTGTAGTGTAAACAGAGCCCTGCTTGACTCAGGTCCCAGGAGTCAGCCAGAAGTATCCCACAATTCCATGGGACAACTTCCTTCATCCTCTCTAGCCCAACAATCTGCAATCCACTCTACTGACAATGGAAACCCTCCCCCGCACCTTGCGAACGGCAGCTGCTCAGGTCAGCATGAACCCATCCTGTTCTGATCACCGATCTGCAAGTGCACCATCAGGGAGCCTCTTGGGTTTGCAATGGAGAGCAACCCTGTCAAGCCTTTTGCAAAGCGAGCTGCTTCAAACTGCCTGTAATGCACAAGGCAGGCAGGAAAGTTCTCCTGCGGTGCACAACGGTTGTAGGACTAGAGCAGCCACATTTCAGGGGAGGTGGCATTAGGGACTCTGGTTACTTTGACTCAGGTCTGTGCAGTGCAGTGTGGATGCCAGAGCCGTAGGTTCAAGCATGGGTTAGAAAGGTCTCAGTGTAGGGCTAAAACACAATGTAGATGCTCAAGAGCTGATTTCTCTAACACACCCTGGGTTTCCATTGCAGTGTAGACCTACCCTCTGTGTTTGTGGCACTCTGGAGCTCAAAGTAACACCCTGGAACCTCCATATTCACCGCTGTCATAGAATGACGTGTTTCGTACAAAACATGCCTTGTGAGGTAGCATTTGAAAAGCCTTGATCTGTTGAACATTAAAATCCTGTTGGATTGTAGGTGCTATCGTTATGTGTGACGTTATGAAGCATTGCTATTTGTGTTACTGAAATATGTTGTGAGGCTGGGAGACACCCACAGCCAATCTTTCACTTGCAACAACCAAACTGTGTTAATGGCTCATCAACACCCATCAAGGAAAGAATCCACTATCCCAGAGATGGTGTATAATGGAACTGCTTGACCAGCTGGGACTGCCTGAGCCCCAGGTCACAGAAAAGATCTTTCCAGCAAGCTGGAAGAAAATATAAAAGAAGGGAAATGTCATCAGCACTTGGCCTCTCTTCATTCCCTAACCCCCACCCCCAGCTCAACACCTAGAGGACAAAGACTTTGAACTGGGGGAGAGTGGAGAGTCCCTCCCAGACCAGTCTGTGCAGTGAAGATCTGTAATCGGCTTGTACCATCTGTCAGGGTGAGACCTTGCTTGATTCAAATCCTGCTTGGTTTGTAGAATTTAGACTGTGAATTCACTTTTGTTTCTTAAGTAATCAACTTTGATCTCTGTGCCTACTATTTGTAATCACTTAAAATCTATCTTTCTATAGTTAATAAATCTTGTTTTACATTTTACCTAAAACCATGTGTTTTGGTTGAAGTGCTTGGGAAATCTCAGCTCAGGTTACAAAGGCTAGGGTGTGTCCACTCCACACTGAGGGAGCGGTGAACTTAATGAATTTACACTGGGCAGGCTTCTGACCAGGGCAAGATTGTACAGTTAAGGGGTTCACGACTGGCGAGCTGGGGGACTGGGTTGGAGACTCCTTATTGATGGTTCATGAATGACCGGGAGATCATTCATGTAACATGGTTGGGTTTGTCTCTGCCTGTGGATGTCTGTGTAGGTGCCGCACCTATACATCAGAGGTGTGTAGCTTGACATCAGCATCACAGTGTGAGGCAAGCCAGGTTGTCGGGACAGAGGACTCATCAGTCCCATAGTCCAGGTGGCACCCCAGGGACCCCATCACAGTAGATTCTCACGGCCAGGTTTCCCTAACAGATGCTGGGTTTACTCTGCAGTGTAGACATAGCCTCTGTGTTGGGCAAAGTTGTAAATTTAAGCTCCCAGGCTCATCTTTTGAAAGCGTTGCGCAGGTTTCCTTTGAGGCTGAAGGACTGGTAGGTCAGACATAGAGCGATCGCTTTGTAAGAAGTGTTCACCCACAAGTGATGGTGTTTTTGTCTTGTGTCATTTTCCTGTGCGAGTTCATTCGTGAGCGCAGTGATTGTCTGGTTTCACCCACACAGTTGTTATTGGGGCCTTAATGCACAGGAAGACGGACCCCACACCTTTTGATAGGCACGTGTAGGATCTGTGGATCTTGAACAGTGCGTTGTGGAAGGGTGTTGAACTCAGACAGAAAAATGACAAAAGACAAAAACACCCCATCAGTGGGTGAGCACTTTTCACAGAATGATCACTCTGTGCCTGGCCTATCAGCCCTCATCCTCAAAGGAAACCGGCACAACATTTTCAAAAGACGAGCCTGGGAGTTTAAATCCATAATTTTGCTAGACACTAAAAAAAATCATGGATTGAACAGAGACACTGGATTTGTGGCTTATTACAACAATCTGTATAACCCACTAGCAACGCGCTCATCTGCTTACCCACGCCTTCCTTTCCTCCCTCCCTTCATCTTGAATGGTCCCTTGAAAATGTGTTAACTGCTTATGCTAAAGAAGTTGGTTCAATAAAAGATATTACCTCACCCAGCTTGTATCTTGACATGGCTACAACAACACTGCATATTAGCTAGATTTAGGCCATGTCTACCCTAGAGACCTTACAGCATCACAGCTGTACTGATGCAACTGTGCCGCTATAAGATCTCTCATGTAGCCGCCCTATACCGACGGGACATAATTAAACCACCCCCAATGAGTGGCAGTAGCTATGTCTGCGGGAGAAGCTCTCCTGCCGACATAGTGCTGGTTCTGTCCGTGTAAGTTATGTCACTCAGAGGCGTGTTCTTTTCACGACCCTGAGCGACATACGCTATCTTGACACAAGTGGTAGTGTAGACATAGGCTGTGTCTTCACTGACGGTGACAAATTCGCCGCCATCAGATAGACTTATCTGGATCGACTGAGCGGTCAGTGAAGACCTGCTCAGTCGATCTAGAAATCGACGTATTAAGACCACCTTCTCAAGTGGCGTAGCGCTGCGTCAATGGGAACGCGGTTCCCGTCGGCGCAGTACAGTGAAGACGGCGCGCAGAACAGAAGCACAGAAGTCGACGGGAGTTACGCAAGTTTTTTGCGTAGTTTGCATAACTCTGGTCGACTGCCGCCGAATCGCCTGGGTACGTGCAGACAAGCCCATAGTCTTAGGCAATCTGGAGCTACATGAAGCATCAGGTGGGAAAGGAGGGAAAGGAATTTTGCTAACTTGGGTCCTGTTCCTGTAAGATGCTAAGTGCCATCAGTTTCTATTGTCATCAGTGGGAGTTGGGGACATTTGGTACCTTGCAGGCTAAGGTTTATGAAAAAGACAAAAGGGTGAAATCCTGGTTTTACTGATGTCAATAGCAAAACTCCCAGTGACTTGAAGGAAGCCTATTCCTTGGTCCAGCCAAGCAGTGCTCAGCATAGGACCTGGGAATAGCACAAGGCAAATCTGACTTTAGGTCCCTATCTTCTTCCCAGTCCTGGGGCTGGCTGGGGGCAGTTTGCTCCAGAAGAACTTAGAGTGGCCCTGAGGTTGCTCTAAGGGCATGTCTACACGACAAAATTAAAAGTCGACCTAACTTATATTGGCATACTGCCACCACAGTAATTGCATCACTTTGCTCCTTAGGTTGGTGGTGCATGTCCGCACCAGGAATGCTTGTGTTGATTGTACTATCAGTGAACTGGTCAGGAAGATAAACTAATTTCATACAGTCCTTTCTCCCACTGTTGACAGGTTCTGGATTTAAACCTATTGACTTAGAGTTGAAAGGCTCCATATCCCATTAATAATCTGCTGAGCCATTAAATGCACTCAATAGAGGTTTATTATTTTATTTCCCCCCCCCCCCCCTTGCAGAAAAGACTTACATGACCTTCCGTATAGTCTTTTGGATGATAGGACCAGTGGCTTTACTCACAGTTAGGTTAGGATATAGCTATGTATCATGCAATCGGAACCACTTCCAAAACAATTATTTGAGAGTGAGGGGGGCGGGGGGTTGCGGGAAACCCTTCTTATCTATGATCTTGATTGCTTTTCAAAACTGATCCCTTCCCACCACCACCAACCCCTAATCCCAATCCCTTTTCAGTTACATTTCAGAAAAGTTCTCTCTTGAATTCAATAGAAAGCTGAGACTCCAGGGGAAATTTTGCCTCAAAAGGGTGGCAAAACACATTGGGTGAAATCTGGCTCCGTTGAAATCAATGGCAAAACTTCGACTGACTTCAGTGGGGCCAGGAATTCACCCATCGTTTCTTGAAAGCAGAGCTGCTAGAGAATGGGAATTTCTGTTCCATGGGAAAGAGTGATTTTTCAGCATGTGCTTTCATCCCAAATCAGGACAAAATACGGGTATTTTTGCAGAACGAAAAGTTCACAAAGATTTCAATTTTTTTTGTTGAACTGAATCAAAATGTCTCATTTCAGCTCAGTTTGGCATTAAATTTCATGAACCTGCACTGCCATGGTGCCTCATGGGAGTTTTAGTTCAGGTGCTTCATGCCCCCATTTTCCCTTTAGGCCCCCAACCAGATACCATTTCCCATCACGCACCAGGGTCTCCCTTCTGCCTGAGCTGTTGCAGCACATCATGTGAGTCCCAGGACCCTGGTGCATTATTGATATTAGCAGTCTGCTAAGGCAGTAAGCTACAGGGTTTGTGTGTCCAGAATCCTCAATAAAGAATCATCTTGGGCTTTAGTACACCTGACTCCTGTCTCTCTGCTGTCCCAAGAGACACGATGGATAGGTAGATGTTTAAGGAGATGGAGGACTAGATCAAATCGACGGATGTTCATGTAAACATCACCTCTGAGTGCCTAGCCCAATGGAACTTCCAAGCCTTTGCACGTTCTCCGTCAACAAAAATATTCAAAGCACCAGAGCTACCGAATGAACCGTCTGCAGCATCACTAGCATTAACTCTTTCTTTTCCTGAGGGTGTGACAAAGAGAAACTTCTTTAGCAGGAGAGCCAGACACCAGAATAAATCTTTTACTTAAAAAAAAAGAAAAAGCTACGTCTCATTTGCCCCAATGATAGCTTGTCTCCTTGAGATCTAATGGGAAAACTTAATGACCCCAGAATCCTACTCCTGCACAATGTGCTCCGTAAGGACCCAATAACTGTCCAGAAATGACAAAGCTCCGACAATCTTGGCAAGGACTGAATAATAAGAGGTTAGGAAAGCAGGGGTGAAGGTGCTCTACCGACACCAGTGAGAAAGCTATTTAACTCTATTGAATTATATCGGAGGCTTAGGTTGATATCCTGAATGACGCTGTGTGTCCTCCCTTCCCACGGACTTTAACAAGGGTGCAGGGTGCCCAGTACGAGGCCGGACAGGGCTCCAAATTGAGCCATAGGTATTAAATATTTTTGTACGGCTGCCTGATGTTTGCTTGTAAGTCCACAGCTGGCATGGAAAGGTAAAAAGAAAACACTGTGGGCTGGTGTCTAGGGTCCTAGAGTGCTTAATTTGTGCCAGGGCTGAGCCCCGGCACCTCTAGCTTTCGCATGTCAGAGCCCCAGCATCTCTGGGCTTGCTGCATCAGTTATGAATATAAAAAAGAATTGCTTGAGCTCAGACACCGCTTTCATCACAAGTTAAGCACTGGGGTCCTAGCCTGCGTGTTAGGAGCCTGGGTTCTAGTTCCAGCTCGGTCCATGCTCTCAGGAAAATCACTCCACCCGTGCCTCAGTTTCCCCATGTGTAAGAAGAATTAGACAGTGGGTGCTCACGCTTTTCCATGCCATGACCCCATACTGGTCCTCCCCCCAGCCTCCTCCCAGTTACTCATGAACTAGCAGAATGGTCGCGAGGCTGAGAACAGGCATGTGAAAAACTAGGTGTGGTCAAGGGGCTTGAACACTGGGCTAGGGAGCGAAAATGAGACCAAGGCCCCACGGTGCCAGGCACTGTTCACACACCTAGGGTATGTCTACACTGATGGCGGTAAAGTCGCTGCCGTCAGATCGACCTTTCTGGATTGATTGAGCGGGTCAGTGAAGACCCACTCAATCGATCCAGAAGTCAACGCTGTAAAACCACCCCCTCCATTGGCGTAGCGCTGCTGCGTTCCCGTCGGTACAGTGCAGTGAAGACGCCGCACAGAAGGGAAGCACAGCAGTCGATGGGAGTTATGCAAGCTACTCTGCGTAGCTTGTGTAACTCCTGTTGACTGCTGCCGAATCTCCAGGTAAGTGTAGACCAGGGCCTAGTAAGAGACAGTTTTTGTCTCAAAGCACTTACAATCTAATAGACAATGCAGAGAGTAAAGCTGAGAGAACAATGTTGTTGTTTTTTTTTTCAGTTTGGTGGCTGAACCAAAACAAACATATATATATATTTAAAAAAAAAAAAAAAAAATTCATTTTGTGTTGACCCATAAAGGATTTTTTTTTTTTTGCCAAAACAAAAAAATGGAAAAAAAAAAATCAAACAAAATGTTTCCTTTGACTTGACACTATTGTTTTTGTTTGTTTGTTTCATTTAGTTTTGGGGTGTTTTCTACCCTTTTTTTAAATTATTTTTTTAAAAATAAATCTAGCTAAATCTAAAACAAAACATTTCTAAACAAAAAGCGGAAACATTTTGTTTCGAAAACTTCAAATGAAATGTTTCAACTTTTCAATCCCCCATTTTTCTTCCCTGATGAAACTATTTGCCCGATTTGAACCCAAACTCTATTTTTTTGATTAACAGACTATTTTTCTGAAAATTTCACTTAGCTCTCGTGGAGAGGGGAAACAACTTGCCCACTGATACCCAACAAGTCAGTAGAACAACCAGGAATTGATGACCGAGCGATGGAACTTTTAATTCAGCATTCGCCCCATACGGTACACCCACACTGTCCCTGTAATAAACGCACTCTCTGCTGAAACAATATCTTCGTGTAAAAGTGAACTCTTTTTTTTTTGGTGGTAGGCAGAGGAAGACCAATATAGGAATGAGTGCTTCCTACCCGAGCAGAATATAAATAGCTCTAGATGAGATCCTAGCAAAAGCTTTGCTTTCAGCTGTCACACAGCCAAACCAATTGCATTTGAAGAACCTGCAACTACATATGTTATAATTTGATGGAAAACAATACTATGACCTACTAGAGGCAAGAAAGCTGAAGGTCTTATAGGTCACCAAATAAATGTGAGGCAGCGCTATGGATATAATCATTTAAGGTTTGAACGTGGAAGTAATGGATGAACAGTGGATTTCAATTATCCTTAGATAATTCAAATTACTTTAAATAGATAGCTGACCTGCTAAAAATCTGCCCAGTCTGAGGTCTTACATTCGCCAGCCAATTCAGATAATGACTATTTGATCCTGTTCTTTTCCTTTTTCACGGAACAGTAAAACTGTTAATAGCACAGAAGGGTTTCTTTTGAACTGAACTTGCTCTAACCTGCTGCTCAACAGCTCTCCATGTTAAATTCAGTTGTTGCAGTGTTGACATTCACGACATGATAAGTTAAGGTGGTATCAGTGGCATTTCCATTATGAACAAGCAGCCCCTTTTATAACTTTGCCTGCAGGAAACAGCTGGGTAGAGAGATGACATTCTGCACAGGCACTAACTTGTGTACCAATTGTCAAAACTGATTTTATTGGCTGTTTTAAAATTAGCCTTGCATGGTTTAAAAGGAAAAAAAAAAAAAAGCTTTAATTGTGTGACTGATACACACCTGCAACAGAACATTTGCTATTTCATATTATATTATTATAGTAGGGTTTCTATTATCCATACACCCGCTGCAGACTGCTTCAGGTTTTTGTATTATCTTTATTCATTACTTTGTTATTATTTGTATTGCACCGAGCACCCCAGCCGAGGTCTCTGCCCCAAAGAGCTTCCAATCTAAGTAACATTACTAGCAACATTTGCACTACAGGAGCACCTTGAGACCCTGACAAAGATAATGTGCTAGGGTGCTGTAAGCAAAATATTGAAAACTATGAAAATAGTGATCTATCACCTGAAATTCTCAGGGAGTTTCCTAGTCCTGTTTGCAGGCGAAGGGGCTCTGTAGGGAAACATACAGTCCGAGTCAGTTCTTCAGAGAGCTAGCTTAGACTAAGTGAGAGGAGTTGTCCCTCTCTGTTTTAGGAAGAAACCTGCTTTGTCTCTGTCTATTTTGGGGTTCTATTTTGGGGCAGAGGCATAGCCAGAGTTTATTTTTTGGCAGGGCCTGTGGCTGACTCGGGTGGGCCTACCTGATGGAAAGACAAGCACTTCCGGCTTCCAGCAACATGACCGGAAGCTGGAAGTTCAGAAAAGCGACTGGCCAAGAAATTAAGCTGCCCGACACTCCAGTTGCCAAGGTAGCTTAAGCGGACCATTGGCAGCAGAATAAGCTGCGGCCACGTGACCGGCAGCAGGAAGTTCGGGAAAGCGACTGGCCGAGAAATTAAGCCGCCGGCTCCAGTTGCCAAGGTAGCAAGTTAAGCGGAGCATCAGCAGCAGAAGCAACCAATTGGGTGGGCTTGCTTTCAAAGTGGGTGGGCCATGGCCCACCCGTAGCTACGCCCCTGTCATGGGGTGTGTCATCGTTCTGAATTCTAAGAAGTAAAGTCATGGCATGGTGGAAGCTTCCAGCAAGAATATTTTATATTTTGTTGTTTAACTTCTCTGTTTGTATGCGATACACCTAATACAATAAACACAAGAGACAGCCCCTGCCTCAAAGAATTTACAATCTAAATAGACAAAATGAGGGAGAAACAAAGCATTACTAGCTCCATTTTACAGATGGGGAACTGAGGCCTTGATCTGCAAAGTACTCAGGCACCTAGACCTGGGAACCTAAGTCCCTGTTTTGACTCCACCGCGATCCACAAAACTCCCACCTAACGCTGTAGGGGCCTACACTCACTCGGCACCCACGTTTTCAGGGTAGAAGTTCCCTGACCCCACATTTCTGTCTCCGGGCATGTGCGCGGCTGCATCCCTCTAGGCGTCCGCTCACCCATCTCCTCCCTAAGCCCCAGAGCAATTCACAAACTGGGGAAAGATAGGTGGTCGGCCATCTCAGTCACGTGTGGGGCCTGCTCTGGTAGGTGTTCCCAGAGAATGCCTACCGGGTTGGGTCCCATTCAAAATATGGCCCAGTAGGTGGCAGCTACTTATAATTTTGAGCTCAGGGGTTATAACACTTGTCTGCAACATGTGAAACCAGGTCCCAATTTCCCTCCTCTGCGGGCAGGAAGGAAAGATTTGAATAAGAGTGCTTTCACCACTGAGCCATTGTATAACCTGGTCTTGGGGGGCACCCTCAGTTTCTCTTGTTGAAGCTGTTCAACTTTGGCTAAATAGTGGAAGTGTGATTGGAGCAGGGGGCTGGATATGTGATCACCCATATCTCTGCTCTAACCACTAGGCTACAGAGTCACTCTCTTTCTCTTACCGGCCCAATGACCAGTCTGTAGCCCCGTGGTTTGGGTAACCACTTAGAAGGTGGGGCACCCTGGGGTCAGTCCCCCTGCTCCACTTACTCTTTCATTATTTAACCACAGTGGAACAGTTTCAACAGGAGAGAGAGAGGGGCCCTCCTACCAGCTAGAGCATGTCCCTGAGGAATAGGAGACAGCTATTCCAATCCTTTCTTTGGCAGAGCGGGGAACTGAACCTGGGTCTCCCACCTCCCGGTGAGTTTATCCAAGCACAAAATATCACAATTCTTTCTCTGCCAGTTCTCCACCGCACCCCACTGGGCTAAAACGTATAATGTGTGCACACCTCTGCTGGCCATTTTGTGCAGCGTGAGGCAGGCATCTCAGGGTAGATCTACGCTTAGAAAGGTGCAGCTGTGCCGCCATGGCGCGTTAGTGAAGACGCTACCACAAAGCTTCGTAGTTAATCCACCTCGGGGAGAGGCAGTAGCTATGTTGACCGGAGAAGCTCACACCTAGCATGTTGTCTTTTGTGATCACATTCCAAGAAAACCTCTCTCTCCCCATTCATTGTACAGGGAGCCTGGGCACCTAATTCAGGCTTTGTGGACTGCGAAGTGGTTTCTGTGATTGTCTACGTGCCTGAAAGTTAAGCACCATGATGCTGAGCGTAGCAAAGCCTGAGTGCCTCTGGGCCTTGCTGACTTGCCTGAAGTTGCTCATTAAGTCTGCGTCAGAACCAGAAATTGAACAGAGATTTGCTGAGTCTCAATGCAATGCTTTAACCACAGGACCATCTTTCTTCCGATTCTGGGACTATCTCGGTAGAAGTTTTCCAGCTGTGCTGCAGAACATTCCAGCCACAGTCGGGGAGAACACACCAGTTTTGCAGCTGGATCTTCAAGGCACATTATGATGCTGAGCAATTTGGAGCAAGCAGATAGACCGCCCCAGCTGATGACACTTCCAGATAGGTCCCAACTAAAGCATGAATACTCTACTGCGAAACACTGCAGGTACATCCTAACAGTCCATTGATTTCAGCAGATTACAGGGGCTTGTGGGGTGCAGTGGAGAACTGGCAGAGAAAGAATTGTGGTATTTTGTGCTTGTATAAACTCAGTTTTAATTGAATAAACAAAGTTGCAAGAGAGTAATGAGAAATCTGGTCTAATCACAACTGGCATTTTAGGGGGAAATTAGAACGGGTGGAGAGATACTGAGGTTAAAAACATGGCTAGGAGTCATTCCCCCGCCCCACAAACGCAGTTGTATTAAAAGCATGTGGTCTGATTACAGTGGGTTAAAATACTCAGAACAAAGGGTTAAGCTGATATAATTTTTCTGTTCCAGAAGCATCCCCAGAAAAGACTTGACTTTGAGTTTATTTGGTATCTGTAATTGTTAAGCAAATCATTTTTGCAAACAAATCCTCGGCTATTCCTGATTCAGACTGCATGCCTGGTCCCTGAAGTCACGTGACATCATTTCTGTTTCCTTGACTGGACGACCTAAGCTTTATAAACATAATTAGGGTCCGGACAAACCATCAGGAGTTGAGGTTGTCAGGGTCGCTTTCTGCAAACAATAACATGAAGACAACTTGGGTGGCACAAAAAGCAAATAAAAGGAGGTACAAATACACAACTGACGCTGCTTGGATTGTCAGTGAGGGCTGAACCTTTGAACTTCAGGGCTACATTTTGATCTAAAGTGTTAACTGGCAACTATAGAAGGCTTTTATCTGCCCATTAAAAGAGGCAAAAGCGTAATTCACGCAAGGAGAACATGGGTCTAACAGAGTTTAAATGAACTTTTATATAGAAGACATCAAAATATTTGTGGATGATTTTTCTCACTATGCATCCAGCTCTAGTGAGGGTCAGATAAGATGCTTTTCCTGTGAAGACGGGATTGTTGCTATGAAAGACAAATCCAGCACTTAGCCCACAATCTCCTGAACCAAGGCGCAAGCCTCATTTCTGTTGGAAGCCAGTCATGCTTTAATTGAACAGGTCTAATTAGATTTCAGATTGTTTAAAAGTGGGAAGCAATCATTTAAAATAACCGGATATAACTGTATTTTGTCAGTTGCTCAATTTGAGAGCAGCTGGCTCCATTGGAGAAGAGAGTTAAGTGTGTTGTTCTCTCCTGATGACTTGTTTACCATGCATGTGACCTTCCGAGATCTGGTTAATATTAACAGTACAGTTTTATGTTAATTGTCTAAGAGAAAAATGAATCATTTTCCACGAGGCAGTCTTGTAAGAGAAAAATAACACCAGGAATAACTTCTGGATGGCTGCATCCACAGCAATGATATTCAGAATAGCTTTTTAAGGCAAAGGATAGTTAAGCAATGGAACAGGTTACCTAGGGAGGCTGGGGAATCTTCATCCTTAGATGTTTTTAAGAACAGGTTAGACAAAAGCCTGTCAGGGATGGGCTAGATATACTTAAGCCTGCTTCAGCACAGGGAAATGGTTTCGATGACCTCTTCAGGTGCCATCCAGCTCTACATTTTTATAATCCTGTGATTTATAATGTTATTCAGCAATCAGTCCTGGGAGATTTTAAATTCCATTGGCTTTTCCTAGTCCTCCTAAATTCACATTAACCTGCCTGGGACCTTAACATGGATTAGGCAAAATGTATCCTTGGTGCAACTCCAGTGAAGTCAATGAAGTTACAACAAGGATAACTTGAACTCCTGTGCTAAAATTTTCAAAGGGCTCTAATGGAATTAAGTAGAGCTGGGCAGAATTTTTCAGCTGAAACTTTTTGGGGTGAAAAAAATGTAGTTTCAGGTCCACTGAAACATGTTGTGAATTAGTGTCGGCTTTGCTGAATTGTTTCAGTTGAAGAAAAAACTTAAAAAACCAAAAAAATCAGAAAAAAATTGAAATGTTTCATTTTAACATTTTTTAAATGAAATGTTTTGATTTGTTGATTCAAAATGGTTTTTTGTTTTTGTTTTGAGCTGTCCTTTCAGTTTATTAAAAAAAACCCCAGTATAACCTATTTAAAAAAAGCTCAAAAGCAAAATGAAAGGTTTCATTTTGGATTGAACTGAATGTTTCGTTAGGTCCAAAACAAAATTAATTTTGACTGTTCGATTTGTTGAAAGTTCCAAAACATTTTCATTTTGCATCAACTCAAAACCATTTTTTCTCAGTTTTTTTGGATCTGCCACAGAACCAAACAATTAGTTATTTGCACAGCTCTAGAATGAGGTGCCCATCTACCACTGAGTTTCAAAGGGAACTGAGCGACTTACATCTTATGCTCCTTTGAAAGTTTCAGCCCTGGTGTCCTAACATATCTCAAACCCTCACTCCCTATCTCCGCTGCACATTCTAATGTTTATTGGGGGGGGGGGGGGGAGAAATGGCTTGAAACAGACATTTTCCTTCATGTCGTCAGACTCCGGAGGTCTGATCTCTCTTGTACCTTGGCTTTATCTCTGGGTGTGAGGGGTAGCCGCCATCAATCAGCGATGTAACACTAACACACGGCAGAGCTCAGATGGCATGCAAGGCGATGCCAGTTCCACTGGCATGCACCCCCACATCCAGTTCTAGAAGCTGATGGGAGTCCCAGCTTAGGAGGCAGCCAATAAAGCCTCTCACGTGGTGCTGCTTGTCCTTTGTTTCAAGTTGGATGAGCCTGGCAGCATGCAGAAAGCGTTAAGTGAGCTCCTGCACAGCCGGCAATGATGACCAGAGAGCTTGCATGAGTATGTGTATCTCTTGACGGCGCAGGTGGTGATCTACGGGGTGTGTGTGTGTATGTGGGGAGAGGAGGGTATATGTAGAGATGGTCAGAATGCGGAATTTCTGTTTCGTGGGAAATGTTGACATTTTGAACTTTGTTTTCGGTCCAGATGAGCAGCTGGATTTTGGGAGGGTTATTAAAACATCTGCATCACAGCTTAAGTCAGTCCATTGCTGGAAATCAGGTCAAGCCCTATGTGGGGGGCAGATGGCCCGTTGTATCTGCCGACTTTGGGATTCTTACATCTTCTCTGATGCATTTGCTACGGCCCCAGGGGTGTGTGTCTGCACTGCAGGTAGGAGCGTGCCTCCCAGCTGGGGGAAAGAGCCGCATGTTAGCTCTGTCGGAACTAGCATATTCAAAGTAGTGGTGTGGCAGCTGCAACACAGGTGTGGGGTGCAAGCTAGCCACCTCCGCGTGGACCCAGGCAGTTGGGTAGCTAGCACGTCTCTGTCTATCTGGACTCAGAAGCGCACACCCAGATGCACTTAGACCTACCCTGTCAGAGACAGCATACTGGGCCAGATGGGTCTGATCCCATCTGGCAACGACTATGGTCCTATGAATTTCCAACATGACGTAATTTTTTTCCATTTAAAAAAAACCATTATTTTTCTCATTTCATGAAAACATTTCTATGAATGTTTATAATCATAACAACAATAAAGTGTTATTTTTCACTTTTATAGCTTATTTACAGTCATGTGGGAGCACTTTATATGGGAACAATGAACGATGTGTAAATTGTACTTTTGGTTGCTCCTTTTAAACAAAACTGAAACGACAGGGTAATTTTCTTTGAGTGTCTTTGAAAAGTAACAGCTCTCCCATTCCCTTCCTATGCCTTTTGCAGGATCACATGCTCACAAATGGCAGAGGATGCTGTGGCAGGGCTAGGGACTGTAAGACGTTTGCTCATGCATGGAAAAGAAATGACAAACTGAGCAAGAGGTAGTGGCCTGGAGGAAGGATGCTGAACTCAGACCTTTGGACACATGGGTTGTATTCCTGGCTCTGTCACCACTCTGTGAGTTGGGACAAGTCTTGGTGCCTTTGGGTCCCCTGACGTCCTTTGTTTGTTTAGATCATCAACTCTTTGGGGCAGGGGCTGTCTCGCTATGTGTTTGTACAGTGCCTGCCGCAACAGAGCCCTGATCTCAGTTGGGTCTTTGAAGTACAAGGAAGGAACTGACAGCAAACCTCTCAGGTGGTAAGTAAGCAGTTTCATGGAACTGAAGGCCAGAAGGGACCATTACATCATCTAGTCAGACCTCCTGTATATTGCAGGACATAGAGTTTCATCCATTTACCCCTTTATTGAGACCTAAAATTGGCATTTATTCTCTGGCTTAGCAGCGACCGTTGCAAAAATCAATCATATACTTTACCATCTCAGCTTCTCTCTGCGGGTTTGCTGATGGCTTCTGTTTATTGCTCTCTTTCTGAACAGTAGGGAGCTTGGCTTTAAAGCTCCTGAATGTGCTTCAGCTCCAGAGTGGCTCCTCATTCTGGCTTTTCAAACTGGAAGCAGAGTGATTTACTCCAGGTTACGGGTTTCGTTCGTTTGTGAAGCAGCTGCTGTGTGCATTTGGAAAACTTGGCACAAAATGTTAAAGTGCTAATTCTGCCCTCCCTGGAACCTGAGCGTCTCCATCGGAGGGTGGATTTTAGTCCTTGAAGGGAGAAGTTCTGTACTGATGTAAGCAGGGTCTTGGGAAATGGTCAGTTTTGGCTGGCATTGGGTTAAAAATCACTGGAGTGTTAACTGCAGGGATAATGAAATGTTGTCTCCCTATTGTATAAGCAAATGGCAGCAGAACTGTGCTTAGTCTGTTTTGATGAAAGATTCACTCTCATCTGAACAAAACTCAGCACAGGACGTGTTCGGATGCCAGGGACTGTAAAATCATGCAGAGAGGGAGTGGAGTTATCATCCTGCTGAAGCTGTATTAGCCTAGACAAAGGGCTACCCTCAGGTGTGGATTGACTATCTTCTCCCACTGTTAAAAGGTAGAATTAATTATTCCTTTTGGAGTCTTTTGTTTTGTTAACAAAAGTAGGGACATTGCTCCTATGTCAGTAGAAGGTTTTCCTTCTGAATGAAAGCTGACAGCTGAAACTCACTAAGATATGCAATCACTAAAGGAAGTGGGAAACCTCAAGAGAGTAATCAGAGCTAGTGGAGGGGATTTGGTGAGCTGTTTGCATTGTTTTTCCAAACCAGTGCTGTGTTACTTCCTTCTTTTTATTAAAAGATTTACTTTCTACACTCAGACTGTGTGCTTGTGAGAGGGAAAGTATTGCCTTTTGGGGGCGCCCAGGGGATAGTGTGATTTCCCAGGTAACTGGGTGGGGGTCCTCGAGCTGGTTTGGTTTGTATTATTGACAGGAACCCCTAGATATAGAACCAGATCCCTCTGTGAGAGGAGGATAAAGGAAATACAGCCTTCATCTATCCATTAGGCTTCTATCAGTTTGAATGCATGCCCCAAGGGATTTCAAGGGCACCTGCCACATTTCAATGTCTTATGGTGAAAGTTGTGAGGGACATGAACTTACTGTAAGTCTTAGTTTATCTGGACGACCCGATCATGTTTGGAAGAACCTTGGAGGAGCACGAAGAAAGACTTCTAAAAGTGTTAGACAGGTTGGAGGCTTACAGAGTGAAGCTTTCAATTGACCTACAGCCCCCAACTAAAATCTCTCCAACACATCATTAAGGATCTACAACCTAGCAGATGATCCCTCACTCACTCAAGCTGTGGGAGGTAGATCTATCCTTGCTTACAGACAGCCACCCCGCAACCTGAAGCAAATATTCACCAGCAACTGTACACCATACAAGAAGAGCACTAACCCAGGAACATACCCCTGCAACAAACCCCATTGCCAGCTCTGCCCACACATCGACTCTAGTGACACCATCACAGGTCGTAACCACATCAGCCACACCATAAGAAGCTCATTCACCTGCACGTCTACTAATGTTATATATGCCATCATGTGCCAGCAATGCCCCTCTGCCATGTACATTGGCCAAATCGGACTGTCACTACGCAAAAGAATAAATGGACACAAATCAGACATAAAAAATGGTAACATCCATAAACCAATTGGAGAACACTTCAACCGCCCAGGACACTCTGTAGCTGATTTGAAAGTTGCCATACTTCTACAAAAAAACTTCAAAAACAGACTTCAGTGAGAAACTGCAGAACTGGAACTCATCTGCAAACTTGACACAATCAAACTGGGTCTAAATAGGGACTTGGAATGGTTCTCTCATTACAAGAAGTAATTGTCACTGTTCACACATTCTCACCTCCTAATCAATGGTTGTGAATAGGCCTCAACTACTCTAACTGAACTGACTTTGCTTATACCTAACTTCCCCATTATTGTTCCTTAACTTTAGATGTATATATAAACCCCCAACCTGATTTCTATTCCTTACAGCTGACAAAGTGGGTTACAGCCCACGAAAGCTTATGCCTACAGAAATTAAATTTGTTAGTCTTTAAAGTGCTACAGAAGTCTCGTTGTTTTTGCTGTATACAGACTAACGCGGCCACCCCTCGGGAACGTTTCACTAAGAGCTGCAATCACTAAAGGAACTGGGAGACCTTGAGATACTAATGAGAGCCAACAGAGGGGACTTGCCAAGGCCCGGCGGTGGCAGGAGCTCACAGCGGTTGGATGCTTGCAGGTGCAGCAGAAGCGACTAGTCAATTCTGTGCCTGGCCGGTGGCAGGAGCCAGCAGAGAGGACTGGTGGGGCTCCACAACTGAGAGGTGGGCACTGTGACTACAACGGTCAGTAGGACAGGGGAAGCGAGAAGGGAGCAGTGAAGGACACGCTCTGGGGTGGGTTCAGCTCATTGCGTTCATGAATTCTGTTTCCACTGTTTCCCAAACTGGGGCTGTGTTACTTCTTTCCTTTTATTAAAAGGTTTACTTTCTACACTCAGACTCTGTGCTGGCGAGAGGGGAAGTATTGCCTTTTGGGGCACCCAGGGGATAATCTGTGGTTTTTCCAGGTGACTGGGTGGGGGCTCGAGCCGGTTTGGTGTTGTTTCATTGACAGGGACCCCTAGATATAGAACCCAGCCCTTGCTGCTGCCGACTCGGTCTCTCAGAAGGGTTACACAGTGACGCCTGGCTTCGTGTCTCACCGAATGGCAAATTCTTTCAGTGGATGCGCATGACTCAGCCTGCAGAGACGTGCACTTCTTGGGTGGCTCACGAGCCTTCCTTTGGGGCCTGCCTGCGGCTACAACTGTTATAAATCAGTTGAATCAGACAAGTTGAATAAGCAGAGCCAAGGAAAAGAGTGACTCCTCCAGTGTACCTCTCCTTCCACGTACTCCAGCATGGGAAGGAGAGTGGGCGATTTTGCCTTAATAGCTCATTTTGTCTTTTTTTGAGGGAATGAAACCCAAACGGGAGAAATTTTGTTGATTTCATTATTTCTTCGGCTGACCTTCGGAGAGTGCATTATTCACTTCATATTGTACAGAGAAATTAAACTGGAGGAAGCATGAGTCTTTCACACCTCGCTGATCCCCAGAGCCATTTCCTATCTGAGCTGTCAGGAGACAGATAGCTTTCACTGGTATATTCCGTTGTGTCTAACAGAGGTAGTTAATAGCTTTTTCCATTTCTTGTGGAAGAATCTCTTAGACGGAGCACAGGCCTCTTTGTAGCCAGACCACACTGGCTCCTTCAACAATGCAAGTAAAATCCCTCTTTCTCCTTAGCTTTATATTCAAAGAAGTAAAAGCTCAGGGTATGTCTACACTACAGGCGCAACAGTCGCACAGTTATGGCGCTGCGGCTGTGCCATTGTAACTCCGTGGTGTAAATGTTTCCTACCTCGACGTGTAAGCCCAAAGCTTGATTCTGTTATATTAATTCTATGTGAAATACCCTTATTCTTTTGGTACATAACAAACCACCACAGCAGTTTCTGTGAGGCTTTGCATTTTGGATATGTAGGGTGATCTGTTCACTATCGATAAGTTTGTTTGAAACCACCATCTGTTTGTCCGAAACTAATATCTGGTCTTTGATTACCCTGTTTGTAAAGTTACCAAAGATCACTCTGTGAAACTGTTGCTATTATTGAAGTGCACAGGTTTTCAGATCACTACTTAAAGTAACATCAGCAAATGTTCGGAAACAAAACGATTCAATGTTAAATGAGGCTGTTTTGTAATAATAGTAAATATTTTAAATAAAAAAAAGTTATTGTTTCTGAAAGACACTTGTGTCTTCCAGTTACAAATTTTAAGTAAATATTAAAAGATTAAAATGTAAATAAATAAATAAATATGTGTATGTAAAACCAAAAAGTAACAATAAAAGACGTCAGCCTCAAATGTTCAAAAAAGTAAAAATAACAACTTTTATGACACAGATGGCCGAAAAATGCCCACCGTAATAACCCTGAAATCCACCTAAAAAACCAAAAACAAAATAAACTATAAAAAGTAACAACAATGGTCATGCTTGCAAAACATGGGTAATTAATAATCACACCAGAATGGAATGCAGCATAACAAAGAAAAACCTATAGAATAGCATAAAAGCTTACCCCTGTGTGTGTGTGTGTGTGTATAAAAGTGTGCAGGCAATTGCTTTTTAAAATCTTTGTAGTCACAATAAACGTGACATATTGCCTTGTCCCCCTAAATAAAATCCTGCTGTTTATTTTATAAGCATAACAGACGGAAGGGGTTTTGTAGTCAATGTGATTAACCCTCCACCCCAAGAGGCAGTAGCTAGTTCGAGGGAAGAGTTCTTTCGTGGATCTAGCCATGGCTAGACCAGGTGTTGGGTAAACTTTGCTACAGTGCTCAGGGTGCAAAATTTTTCATAGCTGAGCAACACAGCTTGGTTGATCTAATTAGCGTAGACAGACAGGCCTAAGGCAGCAACTCACTGCACCGAAAATCAGATTTCAGTGTTAATATCTCATTAGGATGAATGAGGAAGGTCACACCTCTCAGAGCTCAGACTTCACTGTGCTGGGTACAGGTCATGTTTTCAAGCTTTTATTTGAAGAAAGATTTTTATTTCTAAACGAAAGCTGACAACATCACATGGCTCCAGAAGCTGGGTCCCTAGGCCCAGGCCTATCACGCCAGGGCCTGAATCCAGCCCTGATATTCAGCACTTTCTCATGATTGTTTTCTGCAGTTACACTAAGATGAATGTTACTGCCTTCAATCCTCATGCTTCATGGCATAAGTTATTCCCAGGTCAGGAAGAAATCTCCCCTCCCAGTGGTATAATATTACAAAACTAGGGACGTTAATGGAATATTGCCCTTTCCTCTAAATCATCCATGCTAAATTACTTTCAGAGACAAAATATCACACTAGACAAATCATTGTTCTCTTCCTGATTGATCATAATTATTCCTATGTAGAGCTAAATAAATGAACAAGTTCATCTAATACCAATTATTGCTCCCCTTGAACCTCATATTTTGCCAGCTGATACATTGAGAAGGAAAGAAAATATGCGCAATCTTAAAAAATACATGGAAGAACTGACTAACACTCCATTCCTCCAAATCACATTCCCTCTTTCCATAGGAGTGACTCCCTCAACTAACTACGGGTGAAACTCACCCCTGAGCAGAGGGCCATCACAAGGCCTATGCTTCACTTAAGCCTATGGCTACGTCTATACTAGAAACTCTATAACGGCTAAGCTGCAGGGATGCAGTTGTGCCCCTGTAGTGTAGACACCTACTACAGCAACAGAAGGGGTTTTTCCATCACTGTAGTAAATCCCCCGTGCCAAGAGGCAGTAGCTAGGTGGACGGAATAATTCTTCTGTCGACCTAGCAGTGCCTTCACTGGGCTTAGGTTGACTTAATTACATTGCATTGGGTGTGACATTTTTCACAGTTGGAGCGATGTAGTTAAGTTGAGCTAATTTTGTAGCTCAGACCAGGCCTAAATGATGCATACATAGGCCTTTATCCTGGCCTTCTGCTGAGAGTGAATTTAATCCCATCAGAGCTGTGTTTGACATTCACAGAGTTCACAGTAATGGGCTTTTGCATTTTATATTGCATTTTGCACAAAAACACAATGAGATTTTGCAGGTTTTCACTGGAGAACCGGGACTGTATTAAAAGCCATTTTCCCAATGCTTACCTAAACTATTCTATTGCTCGAGTTCACACAGGAATTTTTTCAGGGTAGTCCTATGGCTTGGGTTATGCAGGACGTCAGACTGGATATCACAAATTCACAGTGATTCCTTCTGGCCTTACAACTGATGAATCTTGGAGTCTGTCAAACTGGAGCTGGCAATTTAGCGAGGACAGGATCACTCATGAGATTTCTGGCCCTTTGGTTCTCAGTCACAGATACAATGAAAACAGCTCATCTCAGTATTTCAGCCATTTCCAGAACGTGACCTGAACTTTGGCTGGAATGTGAGTGTGAGGCATTGTGTTAGCTCCACACACCCTTACAATACTCCACAAGAAGTCCCATCAACGTCAAGAGATTTCTTGTGCAGTAGCTGCTATTTAACATGAGTAAGAGCATGAGAATCTGACCCATAGCTGGTATGTCTGTGTAAGGCACAAGGAAATCCACAGATGAAAGCTGCTACAGAAGTGTTATATTGTTTCTTTTCTGGTTTCCCCCATCACTAGCAGTGATTATTAAAATAACTCAAGACCCAGAACAATAATCTAACCTTATTCACAGGAGCATTAACTCACTCATCCACTGGTTTGCAGATACAGCTGCATGCTTTTGTGAACCATTTTCCCCAGGGAAGGTAATTTTGATCGTTGCAGGTTTTTTTCCAGGCTGCCACCACTGTTGTTTCTCCTGAACCCATTTTCAGCAACTTGCTCAGTCAGAAAATATTCATTTCCGCAGATCACTTGTGGATGACCTGCTCAGAAAAGCAGGAAAATAAGGTGCTGGTGCCTTGGCTTTTAGATAATCCTTTTACCATAAGCAAAGAGATAGAGACGGGGAAAAATAGAGTAAGAGAACACAAGATGGGAAGGAAAAAACAAGTGGACAGAACATCATATTGGCTAGAATGATAGACAGATAATGAATATCATATTGGAAAATACAGAGGCTGTAGGATCTGACCAAAGCCCTTTTGATGATGGGTGCGGTATACAGAACTGTATAGAGACACATGAGAGAGATATCTGATATCTAATTCAGGGTGAACTTCACCCTTGTGTAGTGGACCAACCCAAGGCCTTTGCCCCATTTAAATCCCACTCAAAATAGGTCTTAAGTGGCATTTAGGTGGTACATAGGCCTTGCACATGAATGAGTTTCACTGATCAAGCAAGATGGAAGTTTAGCTACTTCATATGATGGAGCAGTTCAGAGTGGAGGAGAGCATGATGGGCTCCACATCTACTACTATTAATTAACAATGAATTAATTAATTTCTGGTCGTACCCACAGTGTTACCAACCAGAGAAGATGACACAATCCTTGTCCCAAAGAGCTGACGGTATACCCTCTGCTTTTCATTATGTCCATGCACTAAGAAAGGGTAGTTCACTACAAGAGAATGGGATAAATCTTTACTACTGTAAATGGCGCCGGGGGGGGGAGGGGATGTGCTCCTTAGACTTTATTAGAGTTTCACCCATTTGCACCTGCCGAGAATTTGCTCCAATAGTCTCAGGAAGTGAACATCCATGCGGCACAAATGCACTCCAAGCAAATTCATTTCAACATTTAAATTAATATTAATGGCTTCCTATTTATTGGGCCCATATTTGTCCAGCTCAGATCAGGATGTTGGACGGAAATGTGAGTCTGAGCTCGAGCAGCAGTGGGCAGCAGAGAGCAATGCCAGTTACTGTTGGTTGCCTACCTATTGAGCTACCTTGACTCACTGAGAAAGAAGACCCCAGAGTGAGGAGCAGACATTACCCAATAATTCAGCTGAGAAAGGGTTGCAAGGAGGTGTCCATCTAGTGGCAAGGGAGCCAACGTATGTCAACATTTTCATGGATGCAGGTTTTATTTGGTCTCGATCCCCCCCATGCTGCTCTCAACCATAGTGCCAAGAGAATCACAAAGCCGTGAGATTGTCAGATGTCCTCGAGACAGGACATGCTTGCAAGGAGCCATTGCGGTGCACTCTTTGGGTGAGCACAGGACCAAATTCAGATGGAGTGCATAAAGGTGCATAAGCTACACTCCTCTCACTCTCGGGCCTGGGCTAGACCTAAAACTCTGGTCAAAGCGATCTATAGTGTTCAAGACTGTGAAAAATTTGGCATTCTGGGCGATGTAGTTAGGTTGATCTAACCCCACTGCAGACTCAGCCAGACTGATGGAAGAATTCTTCCATCAACCTAGTGACCACCTCTCGGAGAGGTGGATTACCCACAAAAAGAACTCTTCCATTGATGTAGGAAGCGTCAACACTACAGAGCTATAGCAGCAAAGCCGCTGTAGAGTAGGCTCCATTATAACTACTTACACCCACTAATCAATATGTAAGGAAGTCAATGTCAGCGTAAAATTATGTAGGGGAAGGAAGGATGCTGTTAACTCACTTTCTTTCAGCTCTTCAGCATGTCAGTTACACCAAGGTAGACTCTTTTACATATCAATGATGGGGTAAGCTAGTTTGCGTGTAACTTACATCCACCTTTTGCAGTTCACTGGCAATTCTGAAAAATTGAAAATAAAAATCATTTTGTTTCAAACTGGAAATGAATTTTTAAAAAATTCCCAGCAAATCAAAAAGTCGGAAGAAAAGGGCATTGCAGGTAAATGTTTCACTTTGATTTGGAGCAATTAAAAACATTTTTTATTTAAAAAAAAATAAAAAATTAAAGATAATTGTGAAAGAGTCTTTTTGAACTGAACCATCAAAATGTTTCATTTGGAAAATGTCAAAATGAAACATCGAGATTTTTTTCAGATCTTTTCGTTTATTTTATGACCAAAACAATTAGGTATACCCGACACGAGCTCCTGAACAATGGTGGTGTTGCCAAAGCTGCATTTTTTGGCAAAAAAAGTTTCAGCAAAAACAAATTTAACTTCGCTCTAGTGACCCCACTTTCCACACTGCCTTCCTGTTTGGCTTCAAAATATTCTCTCCCTCCTGAGGCCAACCCCCTCCTTCTCTCTTCCCTGCCTGAAATACAGAGACAAGGTGGGTCATTTAAGAATTCCTGTGGGGAAACACCCTCGCAGAGACAGCACTGTGACGAACCCCCCGTCCTCTCATCCCAAAGAGACGGGGCACAAAGGCAGATCTCCAGCTGCTCTTCTCTCTCTGTTTCCTTTTGACTTCAGTGCAGTTGATCCCTGAGTCTCATTGAACAAAAAACAGAGCACTCCTCTGTCTGATGTGCGCTGGATAAGCGTGGGGAACAGGAGAGGAAAACATGAAACTGATCCTGGAAAGGAAGGGAGACGAGGGAGAGCAGAGTGAGTGAAATGGAGAAATGACCTGGGGACCTAAGGGGAAGAAAACAAGGGACAGAAACTCCTGCTTGTTAAA
This sequence comes from Emydura macquarii macquarii, assembly GCF_026122565.2. Classification (NCBI taxonomy): domain Eukaryota; kingdom Metazoa; phylum Chordata; order Testudines; family Chelidae; genus Emydura; species Emydura macquarii. The sequence goes on along the minus strand of NW_027133250.1, from coordinate 4,940,767 downwards.
CACAATAGATGGCTTGTTGGCATCAGTCTCTGCTTCAGCTCTGTGCTCAGACTGCTGAGTAATCACAGGAAGCCTCAGCTACTCTCTCTGCCCTTGATAGCAAGAGGGTTCTTGGAGGCTGGAGGAAAGTGAGAAATAGATATTCTTTGGCTAGCTCATTTCAGTCACGTGGAGGAAAGATGGTCCTGTCTTCAGGGCAATGACCTAGAATTTAGGAGACCCACATTTGAGTCTTTCCTCCTCCACGGGTTTCCTATGTGATCTGGAGCAAATCACTTCATTTATCTGGGCCTCGGTTCCCCATAACAGCACTGCCCTGCCACTCAGAGGTGCTGTTAGGCTAAAAACATGAAAGATTGTGAGGGGCTCAGATAGTGCAGCGATGGGGGCCAGATAAGGAACTTTGATAGACGGAGATGTTAGACCCCAGCCTTCAGTTCCTCAGGACAGATGGAGGCTTTCCAAAGGCAAACGTGGATTAAACAAAGTAGAGCCTGACAGGAAGGTTGGTTTTGTGGTTAAGGTTCTGGCTTAAGCTTCAAAAGAGTTTGGGTTAGTTCCCAGCTCTGTCACAAGTTTCCTCTGTGACTTTCAGCAAGTCATTAAATGTCTCTGTGCCTGGCTCCCCCCAGGGTGAAATGGGGATCCCAGTTCCCTATCTCACTTTGAGGCTTGGTACGTTAAAGAATGAATGTATTGTGAGTGCGGATGAATGTGAGGTGCTTAGAAACTAGGGTAACGCGGGCAGGATGAGACTGATTGATTCTTGGTGAAATGAGTTCATAGATTTCATTCACGCTGGACATCTAAGTCCTGAGATCAAACCAATGACAGGAAAGAAAAGAGCAATGGAGGCATCTGCAAAGAAACAAGCCACCCCGCAACCCTTTTCCTACTCAGTTTGGATTCAAAGGATCCAATTTTCTGCTGAAATCAGATGGCTTGCTGACCACGTTTGCTAACAGCTTCAGTTTGGCCCGTTGGCTTTGCTGTTTCTGAAATGGTGGAAACAAACAAAAAGGAGAATGGGAAGGCGGAGAGGTGACAGGACATCTGTGAGGAGTTAGTTACCCACTACCGGCAGGATGAAGAGAAGTGAAGAAGAATATTGGCCACACAATTCTGTCGTGTGATATGGGATAGTATACGAAGAAGCATCTCATCGAGGGACAAGGAGGGGTTAGTCCCGCTCTAGAAGGCTCCGGTGAGGGAGCACCTCAAGTGTAAGAAAAATGCATTTATTATTTTGATTTATTGCTTCTAATATTTAGAACACAACCATAGGCTCCCAACCCATCAAGTGAAATTCATGTGCTAAGCCAAGGACAGCCCATGCCCTCCTCCACCACCTAGGAAATGAGGGAGGAGAGGCAGTCCTTGCAACTCACCTGGAAGGTTGGCAAATCGAGGTTCAGAGCAGGCAAAGCAATTGCAAGGATCCAGGGAAAAGCAAAAAGCTATAAATCAAATCTTCAGCTGGTCTAAACTGGCCTAGTGCCATTGACTTCAATGAAGCGATACTGACTTCCACCCGCTGAAGAGTTGGACCATTATATATGTTAAAGGGCTGGTGGGCTCATTTATGAATAAGAACTGGAAGTGTTGAATATGCAAAGTTTAGCCAAACAACAGCTAAGGGGGCGGATGGGCCTGATGAATATTCAACGAATACAGACACATTGGGAGGAAGGAAATTGCTTAGACTGACGTGGGTGGCATTATTAGCAGTCATGGGACGAAGTTATGTGAGAGAAAAGCTGAATATTAAGAACATTCCTGGTCTTGGCATTGTCTCCCAAGGGAAGTTCTAGAAGGCCATCTCTTGCTTTAGGTCAAGCCGAACTAGACTCAGATTTTACTGTAGAGAACGTTCCTACATTGGCCAGGATGACAGACTGGATGGATGACTCAAAAAGCCTGCTCCATTTGTAGCATCTACACTTGGCTAGATTCTCAGCTGGTTTAATCTGAGGATCCGGCCCTGTGATTTTAAGCAGCAAAGGAGCATAGCCAGTTAGGTTTACAAGCTGTCCATTTTCTTCCCGTCTGCAGCATGCTTGTTCTGGAGACTAGGTAATGATACCTATAGGACAGATGCACTCCTTAGCTTGCAGTGTCCAAGTCAGCAATTGAATTCCTTTTTCTTGGCTCAGCTCAATAGTGAGTGCTGCTGCGTGTGGGTCACACCATGTGACTCCCTATAATCTGACCCTCTGAGCCCTTCTACCAGAGCCTCGGCTAGCATAATCACTAGCCCAACAAACGAAGCTAGCTTTGAATTCTGCTCTGTCCTGCTGCCTCTGCTGTACCATCCAGCAGAGGGAGATCCACTTTTGCTTCAGGGTTGCACTGCGTTTTATGAAGTAAATGCCGATATTACAGTCCATTACCCAGCTGCAATGTATTCCCAAGACAAGACTTTTCAGAAACCATGTCGCTTCTGTCAACTCCTTGCGAGGGTGACTGACATTTAACAATTTTCTCTCGGTAGAAAATTACACAGTCTCCCCAGAATGAACCTGCAATTTTGTCATAGCCGGACCCACAGAGTTCAGGTTGCTGAATCCAAAAGTGGATACAAAATTGTTTACACCGCGCTGGAGAAGCAGAGCAAGGCAGACAATGCTCTGATGATAGGCTGTCCCTTTTGTGGCAGAGGTGATAACTTGTTTTCAATCAGCGTTCGCCCTTTCTTCTTTTCTTGTTTCATTTTTAGCTGCTCCAGGCGAAAGTGAAAGTCAATTTACTGTACATATAGATTACCTGCCATTCCGGCTTTGTGCTGGGCAACTGATGGGAAGTTCTCAGGCTGCATGAAAGCAGATCAGAGGAGGGTATTGCTGAACAGTATTGGGAGAGGGGTTGCATCTGACCAGAGAATATAGACACTGGGCTGACTGTAAGAGCTGGGATGCTGCATCTCTTTAATTTCCCTATAGGTAGGTAATCTAGGAACCCCTGCACAGTGCTGGTGGGATCAATAAGTGTTGCACAAGCTGTTCCAGAGTGTGAAGCCAACTCCTGGCGCTCTGCCAAGCATACTGATGACACAGGTTTGTACTCATGTATGTGACTCGAAACGTAAAGTAGGAGGGCCAACCCTGAGCAGAAATGATAGAAACTGAGATGAACCTTTGTCCATCCCTCCATCCCATCCTATGGCCCCCCAGACCAGAGCTTGAAATCCAAACCAGTTGAAATGTCAGGTGCAGATATGTGTGTGTGCTAGGAAGGGAGGGCCGTGGGGCGTGCATCTGAATTCCCTTCTCTGCTTTCCTTTAGTCTAGGTTGCATCTACAAATAGCAGGATCCTATTTTGTGGATCTGGTTTGGAGGAGGCCAAAATTTCACAAATCTCTGCACTGTAAAACATATCCCATGAGACCTCTTGTCCTGCTTTGGAGAGTCAGGCTTTTCTGGATAAATGCTAGAGAAGTATCTAGAGATTATCTTACTTATGAGAATCTTCTGAGCTTTTTCCAGGGTGTCCTGTGACTCCCCATTAACCAGAGTAAAGGAAAAGGCAGGTGAACCCATTGAGTCCTAGCAGCAGTGCTGGTGACAGGTGGGATGCTCATCCCCACTTTGTTATTTGTACTATGAAAAGGAATATTGTACCAGGAGGAAGCAAAAGCATGACAAAAAGCAGAGCAACCCAGTAGCATGTGGCAAGGGCCAGCTGAAAGAGAAGGACCCTTCTCCTCAATGAAATCTGTATGTTGGCTCTTGGAAGGTTGTTCACATGTTTGTATGGTGATACCCTTCATCCCTATCTGGACAGGCAGCTTCACACCTTATAACAGGGCAAGGTTTTAGCTGAACCCAGCATGGGTGGGCAAAGTGGGGAGGGAAGATGGTGCAGGGACACTTTTTGCAAGGAGCTGGTCATGGTAGGACCACGCTATAACCTGAATTAGGCATGCTCATCCAATCTCTGACCGACTCCAATATGCTGGATAAAAGGCAGTGGGGCTAAACGTTCCAGCTGAAATGCCTAGTACAGGAAGACAAAGTCCTTACTGGTCTGATCCTGTGTCCTATCTGTGGCTGACACAGAGGTGACTGGGCCATGTTCACCAGCAGGTCCACGCTTATCTGTAGAATTTAAAGCAGTCTCTGGATGTCCGACATTATGTTCCCCCAGCGTCTACACGCACACGGTGAGCACTGACGGGGAAGGTTCAGTGTCTGTCATCTCCACCCTCTTCGCGGGAGCCACAAGAGAGCACAGTGTGCACGCTCTGCTAAGACTCCTGCCCAGCACTGCATAGCAGGGCAGCCCCGCATTATTTGGTGTTCATTTCCTATTCGTTTCTGCTAATAGTCCAGCGTGCAGAAGACAGGATGCGGAATCTGGGGGGGAACCCGGAGTCTCAGGCACCAGTGTATTGCCTTGATTTAAACATCTCCATCAAGAAGATAACAGATGACACTGGATCTAGTTTCTCAGTCAGAGAATCCGCCTCCACATGTCTCTCTAACCTTCTACCTCATGTGGTATCCACAAGATGGCACAGTGCTACAAAGGGTGTGAGGACTCTGGGTGCTCCAGGTGGTAGGAGCTGTGAAGACGAAGGCTCTTGAACCCAAAGTGGTGAGATTGTGGTAAGGAAAAGGGAGAAAGATTGAGAAACAGAGGATGTGTGGAAGGGATGAAAGGTGTAAAAGGTCCTTAGAATAAGGTGTAGCATGTCCACAGTGATTTTTAAATGGACCTTCCAGAAATGAGTGGAGAGCCAGGTGCATAGTGTGAAGGGTAGGGTAAAGTGATGGTGTGTCGTTATCTCTGCGAGTGAACAGCATCCAGCCCAGGCTGAGGTCTGGAGAGCTGGGTCTTGGGAAGGCTGTGGAGCCGGGCTTTGCAGCAGACAAGGTGGCAAGAGCTGAAGGCATTTCAGAGCTGTGTGTGTGAAGGACAGCGTCACTCTTCCTTGTTCTTTTTCCTATCATCATCCCTCAGGCAGACAGGGGAGAGATTCCTGAAACACTGCACTCACAGTGGAGACATTCCGCTGACACCTACAGCACACACACAGTCACACACACACACACACACACACACACACACAATCTGTAAATTATTAGACATCCAACTAAAATCAGCCTTTTCTCATTTTCTTTTTCTTTTTCTTTTGTGTTTCATTTTCACATTTAACACTTTTTTCCCTCCATGGCTAGGGAGCGATGCTGCTCTGCCTGAATTGCTGATATATCTCTGAACCCAGAGAACGGATCAGCAGTTTCTGCATGCCACAACAGTGTCTGCACTGTGGGTTTTGTATTAGCTTCATCATTCAAATAATCTAAATAAACGTGGTCCTCTTCCCCCTCCCCTAATCTTCTTTTTCATTGCAGATAAGTGAGTTCTAGTGCCAGAACAGCTGGCATAATCAGCATAGAGCCACTGAGGCCCATAGAACGATCTTGATTTACACCAGCTAAGAATCTGGCCCTTGGTGTTTGAATGCAAGCACCATCGCGCCGCATCCTTTGCAAGTCACACAAGGACAGCAAGGTGTGGGAGGCGGGCGAGGGGTTACCTGTCTTGAATCAACAAGCAGTCTTTCCCCTCCCCCACGCCCGGTTGGAAAACTCTGTACACAACTGAATGCCAAGCCCCACAGAACAGCTCTCTCGGTCTTGCATTTGTCTCTGTGCTGCTGGAGATTTTGCTGTCGCTCCTGATCGTCATTAAAACTGTGAAGGAAACGGTGCAAGAGTCTGGGCTTCGGCTTGTGAGATGCTGCAGTGCCATCTTCAGACAGCAGGGAAGCATCACCAGCAGAGTCTATGTACAAAAAAATGCCAACCCGCTGTCCAGTTCTTTACAGATGAAACATCCATCCCGAGGCTAGGACAAGCATTTACAGTCAGAGGCACAGTAATCACAGAGCTTAGCTTGTCCCTAGTGCCTCTCACCTAAAGATCTCAAAGCATAATGCAAAGAAAAATGGATTAATCCTCACAGCATCCCCCATGACACTGGGGAGAGATCTTTGCTCTTTGGTAAAGCTTGGTAGTTATGGGGCTCAGTAACCTTATCTTAAGACAGTTTCTTGTATTAAATATAGTAAGAGGTTTTTTAAAGATTCATTTCCTTCCTCTCCTTCTCTGAATCTCCGCAGAGTGAGGCGGGGTATTATAATGGCACTTTAATTCTCACCCCTCTCTGCTTTCTCATTTATTGCTGTAATGACAACAATAATAAATTACAGAGTCCCCTTTTCCCCAACGAGATTTGTAAAGTGGGACCAAAGCAACAAGTGATTTTTGGGCAACCAGTTTGAGACATCTTGAAGGGGATGGATTTTCAGACAAAATCTGTCTCCTTTAAGGGGGGTCTCAATCTGGGACCACAAAAATCACTGACCACTTTTGAAAAACCTTGGACCACATACACACAGCAATATTGAAAAGCAGCTATCTTGGGCCTGCAGGTGGCAGCTTAGCCCACCAAAGTTTTGGGAGAGAAGATGGGGGGAAATTGCCAGGAGGGTTGCAATCAGTTGCTAAGATCTACCCCAAAAGGGATGTCTTGAGGTAACCATGTGGTCCCCACCACTGTAGTTTCTGAGCACCTCCTCAACATAAATAAACTCATTCTCACAGCACCTCTGTGAGACGGAAAGCATCACCCCCATTTTACAGATGGGCAGCTGATGCCCAAGGAGGTTAGCTGACTTCCCAAGTATCAGCCCGGGAGACTGTGGAAGAACTGGGAATTGAACCTGGATCTCTTAAACCTGAATCCAGTGCTTTAGTCACAAGGTCATACCAGTAAAAACAGGGATGCTCTTGGGGACAAACATGAAGCAACCATTGCAGAATATTCATTGAAAGCAAATTTTGAATTTGTGAGCACAATTATACTGATTCTATGAGTTACACTCATCCAAACAGGGAATGGACATGATACTACGTGACTTGTGTGTCCATTTAAAACTACCAAACACAGCTCAGACATCAAAGTCTCCCAATGATCAAACTACAGACCAAGAATTATTTATAAAAATGATTTGATAATTCAAAAAAAGAAAAAAAAGAAAAAAAACAAACAAAACCCTGATTCCCTCCATGTAACTAACCAGCTTTTGTACAGCCACCTTGTGAAGGGAAAAATACATGAAACGGCAGCACTGCGGCTTTGCAAGAAGCCCTGTGCGTGTGCCAGCCCCCTCGTCCCGCTGCTCCAGGAACCGGATGAGAATCAGATTGTGACTCCGCCTCCTGGTTCTCCCATTGATTCTGGGGAACGTTCCCTGCTCCAATCCTGCACCTGGTGACACATAGGATCCCGGTGCTTTAGGGAGGCAGAGTCCATTCCCTGCCCCTCCCACCTTCATGCACAGACATAGCAGCTCTATAGGTGCTACTTGTCCCGCTGCACTGCTCCTCATGGGATGGGCAATCAAATGGCACCTTGTCCTACTTATTCCCCTCTACGTGCATGCACTAGCTGGCCCTTAATTTGTCTGAAATGAGCATTAATTTGTATCAACTCTGGCAATTTCTTCTACTGAAGAAGCAACGCAGATATTTGAAAATTGCAAATAAAAAGTGAAAAGAAAACTTTCTCCAGCCACCCTGAAAACTTCTGATCGCCATAATTACCTCCTGTTTTAATACTTGAGAGAGAAAACCTCTGTGACCTCTCAGGCTTCTGACTAAACAACACACTATTATTATTGTGAGTTAAAATTAAAATAAAACACAAGCACACAATCAAAGACAGATTCCCCAGCCAACTCTTCCAGTGACTCACCGTCAGAAAAACGGGGCAATACAGCTGTGTGCTGTCACTTACAATCCTGCATCATTCAGGATCCTTCCTGACAGGTCAAGCTGCAACAAATTACTCCACAAATTGCACAGTTGCAAATAATTAGCACCAGGATGTTACCTTTTGAATTCCACCCTTCTATACCTCCCCCAACACACCCCGCCGCACTGCCGCCGCCTAAGTACCGGAATGGAAGTTTAAAACTACAAATTGATGGAATCAAGAGTTAATGGCTAATTATTATTTTAAGAGGAATGATCTTTGTTGCGTGCACACATACACAAACACAGGGCTTTAAACAAAAATAGCATTCAGTGCTGATCCACGATAGGATGCTACGATACAGAGTTTGGAAGAGCTTCAGTCATGCCCTGGGAAGACCCAGACATGCTGGGGCACAGTTTCAAAGGGGATGTAGCCTGCTCGTCATGTTTTATAATTGCATTTTGTACCCACGAAGGGCCAGGTTATGCACATTCAGTAGCCCCTTACTGTGCGAGTGGTGCCCCTTAAATCAACAGGGCTGCTAACAGATTGTAACCCTCGAATCCAGTTTGAGTAAGGGGCAGCGTGCAGCTGCTCGGACTCCAGAGTAAGGCAGGAGCTAGGCTGACACTCTGCATCACCACCTGGCCCCCTTTTCCAGAGGGGTTGCAGCTTACTTCCACCTCATCATCAGCTAAGCTGAACTAGCCAGCCAAGGTTCCACCCCCCAGGAGAAGCGGAGCTGAGCAGCAACTCTGCACAGAGGCCAGAGATGTGGGTAGCTTGTGCAGAGGAATGACGGGGATCCTGATGTCTTCTTACTCCCCTTTGGCGGTACCTGAAGCAAGGCTCCCGCTTGAGCCCAGAGTAAGCTACTCCTCAGCTTGAGTCTGAGTCACAGCATCCAGCCCCGAATCCGTGTAAATCTGAATACTCTTAGGGGCCAGGTTCTGCTCACCTAGAATCACTTTACACCTCAGGTAGCTCCACTGCTTTTAATGGGACCGCTCAAGGGGCTGCATCTTCATTCTGGGTGCACAGGAGTAAATGGAACAGTTCTCCTGATCTGGGTGGTGATGGGCGGGGAGGAGTGAGGTGGAGAAATGACTTGGCTCTCTGCCCATTGCTCATTGACCAGAGTAGCTGAGCTACCAGAGGTAAGTGGAGGAGGGACACTGGTGATTTCTAGAGCTGGTCGAAAAAAAGTCACTTGAAAAGTTTTCCATCGGAAACTGCAGTTTTGCTGATACAGAAACATCTTGCGGGAACTTGTGGATTTTGCAAAATTGTCGACAGAAAAGCATTGAAATGAATCGTTCTGACTTTATTGTTTCATTTGTTTTCATTTCAACTTTTATACAATCACATGAACATTATGTATATATATTATATTATATTTAATATTTCTATCCTGTTTCAGCATTATCAAACCAAAACCTTTCAGAGGTTCCAAATCGAGTTCTGGTGAATTTTCATTCCACAGGAAATGTCAAAGTTCGGAACTTTTGTTCCAATTCAGAATGAAAACAAATTTCAAAATATTGGCATTTCCCGCTGCACCTAAATTCCATTTTTCTACCAGCTTTAGAGATTTCCTACTTGTATAGGTTAGCAGTAAATTATTACCTTTCCGGGATAAAAGAGGAGGCGTGGCATGAATTGAACAAAGAGGAGTGTCTCTGCAGCAGAATACTTGAGGTTACTCCTGGGGGGCGCACTTTCCACACCACCCATTTTTCAGGGTTGTGCCTACAGACACAATCTAGCACAAAACAAGAAAGGGTGGTAGAATCTAGCCCCACCTGGCTAACAGGTAGTGAGAGGTTTGCACCTGCAATTCAGATGTGAGTGCGAACGCATGTTGCGGGTTCAGATTGTGTCCAAAGAGAAGATGCCATGGGGTGAGACTGTTCTGGCATCCAGATCTCCAAGAGGAGGCCAAATAACAGATTAAAGTCATCACTGGAGTGGCTCAGCTGAAGCCAATGGAGTTGCATCAGGAATTAAATTAACCCAATATGTGCAAATTGTAAAGGATCAAATTCCTCTCTAGTGTAATTCCACTGATGTGAAACAATGAGCCTGATAACAGAAGAGATCTCCCCTTTCTAAAATCTTCCTTGACTGCAGCTGATTTCTGCATCTCAACAACCCACTTATCCCTTCTCTGGGACCCTGGATCAATAAGATCTGTGACACTCTTGCTTTTGAGAAGCTCAATTGCATCACGTTATAATAAAAATATTCAATATTTTAGTCTGTTCCCCATTCATTAAGTTTGTTGAATCTAATAAAGATGCCGCTGGACCAGCAAGTCTGGTATCTTTCATGCCATGCTTAAAAATGTAATTATATCACTATGAAGTTAGTAAACCGCCCTTGCCTTATTTATTATAAGGCTCACTCTTTAAAAATCCAATCAGATTAATTTTATATATGATCTAAACTGCTGGTACTATTAATTTTAAGTAATATGACTGCAATGTTTTTCTGTGCCTGCATGAAATAAATTAAAAATACCAGATTCAAAATCAGGCCCACTGGCTAAGCCTCATTTAAGCTCTGCTCAACCATATGTAGGATCTGAATTCAAGCATGCCACATGAGAAGATGGATAGTCTTGTGGTTAAAGTGATGGCCTGGCATTTAGGTGAACAGTTTTCCACCCTTGGCTCTGCTCTTGACTCTGGGCAAGTCATTTCATCTCTTCATGCCTTGCTTCCAAGCCAATAAAATAGGGCCACCCCCCTTTGGTTGTCTTGTCCGTATAAGTTGCATGCTGCTAGGGGCAGGGATTGTTTCTGATGATGTCTGTACGGCACCCAGCACAGGGAGGCTGTGATCTTGGCGGGGACATTAAATGCTACCATAATGCAAATAATAAAATGCATGAGCTTTGCATTTTCTTCTCTGGCCCAACTGAAAGTTAACTGACAGAATAAAGGTAGAATAAAGATGTTTAGTGGCACTTGTCCATAAATACTGGTACAAGTTATTTCCCAGAAGCTTATCTTATGTTCTAAATATTATTACTTATATTACTGTAGCACCTGGGGCCTTTGGTGGTAAGCACTATTCAGACACCAAAATAGTCCTTGCTCTAAAGGGTTTACACTCTAAACTTGAAAGGCAGACAAAGAAAGGATTGTTTCCATTTTATAGATGGTGAACGGAAGCACCCAGAGAGCAAATGACTTGTAAAAAAGGCCATGCACGAAATCCATAGCAGAGCCAGGAACTGAACTCACATCATCTAGTGGCCTAGATTGGTCCTTTAATTAAAGGACCAACCCACTTGCCGCCTCACTAGAAATTTGCCACCTGTTTCCCTGTGGTTCTCCTTGGTGTCCAGCAATGACTGTTCTATACTTAGGAGAGATTTCTTTTTCTAGGCAATTCAGTCAAATTCTTACACTGCAGCAAGTTAGCCATTTACTTGTAGGAGACTTACAGAGCCGATTCAAGCCTTGTATCTTCACTTCTTACGTCAATTTCCACACACCTCCTGCTCTGATCTCGCCCCGAGCTCTGTCTGTACCGCAGGATTGGTGAATGAAAAGGTGATGGCACTAGGCATAGTTAAGGTGGGGGCGGCTTGGTGCTGAATACAGAACATGAATTTGGATCTGAATAGGCGACTGGGGGTAGGATGGGGAGGAAGATTTAGGGAGTTTAGCAGAAAGTTGGTCAATCCTTTAATGCCGGAAAGTCAGAGGTACCCCCAGATGAATAATCAGTTTGCTCTCAGCTTCTCCTGCGTGGCTGGTGTTTTGAAAACCTAATTTTAGGGCGCCAAGACGGCGGGTCATGGAAGCTATGATTCCTAATCATGTGAAATGAAGTGGGTGGGGCTCAGTGCATTTGAAGCCACCACGGCTTTAAGCAGCCGTGGGCCAGTTCTCTGAAGCTGCCTCTAAAGCATAATGTATCTAACCGCAGTGAATGTGTGGCCAGGCCCTAGAGGAAACAGTTAGTTGTAGAAGAGAAATCCCCCCCCCCCCCCCCCCCCCGCTATAATTCTGGGCTCAAGTTCCACAAGAGGTAAATGCTGCCCCAATTTTCTCAGCCCCCTCTGGCAATAGAAGAGACCTGGGCAGGAAGAAGTGGCAGTGTTTTGATATGGTCTGGGTGTGTGAAGCATGGAAAGGGGGGAGTCGAAAATGCCCTTCTGCTAGTGAGCCTGAGTGCTGGTAGACGGCGGCCGAGGGGAGCCAAAACCTTGATCTCTAGGATTTATGGCTGGGATTTTCAATGGAATGTAAGGCGCTAGGCTCCATTGAGAACTCAGCCTACGATGTTCGTGCCCTCTCTTCCATCTGTTACTCTGATGAGGTGAAACCCACATCACAGGGGAGAAAAGGGGAAAGGCCTAGTCAGGCACATTCTCTTCAGCTGGGCGGTAATTGGGCAGTTAGGAGGCAGCCAGAGAGGGCAGGACTAAAGAAGGATCAGGTGATAACTCAACAGTCACCTGGGCCTTATAAGCAGGCTGAGAGGTCAGTCGGGGGGAAGAAGCCACAGGCAGCGGCTGACTCCTGTGTTGGGCCCGAGCTCCACAAAGGGAAAGGGAGTGGAGCCTCGAAGGGCTTGAGCAGAGGGCTCAGAGGATGGGCCGATCCTTTGGACTACACTTGGAAGAGGTCTGAACTAGCAACTGCTCGGCTGGAGGGTTCCCAAAGGCAGCTAGCCGACAGGGGGTGCAAGAGTGGGAGTTCCCCGGCAAGTAGGGGTGCTCTGGAGACACGTGCGCTCCATAACAGTCACCTGCAGGGGTGAACAGCGTGAGGAACATAGCGCAGAAATCCCCAGAGCAGGATCACGCGGGGGAGAGGCCTCCCCCCCCCTCCGCCCACCCGTTTCGAAGAGAGGGTCCTTGCCCCTAGGGCATTGTCTTCCATCACATCAAGAAGCAAATACATTTCCAGGGAAGAGAAATCACTAGAGTATTCTAAATTGCTGAGGGAAAGGTGTGGCCTCCTGGCTGTTTATCTTGTTGCTAAAGAAAGCGGAGCCCAGCAGCTTGCTAATGGACTACATAAGTAGCTCTTTCTTACTCAAACACCCAGCCTAACATTCCACCTGCTGGCTAATGATCGCCTTGGAAAACCAATGAACATTATCTGTATGTTGCACAGCAAGTACCTCAGCTGCAGACGCATTCAGAATATCACTGGGACACTGACAATTAAAGAACCCTATTGCATTGACTCCATGGGGAGAATCAATGTCAGATTGATCACTTTTCCATCAGCTGAAGTTCCCCACAGGCACCTTCAAAGAGACCATGCAGCTGGCAATGGTGCCTGAAATCAATGGGAGTTAGGTGCCTAAACCACTGAGGCACTTAAAAAAAAAAATCCAGTTAGGATTTCTGCACCTTTAGGCACCTAAATACTTTTTTTTACAAGAATAGCCATACTGGGTCAGACCAATGGTCCATATAGCCCAGTATCGTGCCTTCTGACAGTGGCCATTGACAGGTGCTTCAGAGGGAATGAACAGAACAAGCAATTTCAAATGATCCGTCCCGGTCGTCCAGTCGCAGCTTCTGGCAATCAGAGGCTTAGGGACACTCAGAGCATAGAGCTGCATCCCTGATCCTCTTAGCCTCTTAGGAAGCTAGGCCTTTTGAAAATTTTACCTTAGATCATTAATTCTGGAGTGCTGGACAAATCCCAGAGTAGGTAATGGCATTTTACCCTCTAAGTTCCTCCTGCAATTGGCAAAGGTATTTGTCTTCACTTCCAACTGGGTGATGAAAGAATCCCTACTTATAATTTGTAAGGTGCTTTGGGCTGAAAGGTGCTGTACAGAGATGTCAGTCATTTTTTAATATTAATGAGAATGCTGGAACAGCCCAAGGACTGGAAAGACTTCTTCCTAGCAAGGATTATGGAAAGATGCTTAGATGGCAGAAGGGGTGAGGTGAATGTTCAAATCTGAATAGAAGAAAAAGGCGATTTATCCTCTTTCTAACTGAACAATGTGTGACATCGGGTCAGAGTTACTACTCTTAATTAGCTTGTGGATCCTAATTGGCTTCACGTTGATGACAAAGGGTCAAAGGTAATTACTGAGGTCCTATAGCAAGGAACAGCCAAATGTCCTTTCTTCTTAAGCCTCAGTGGAGAAATGTTCTTTTCCCTTCAAGTTGCAGTTGTTTGAAGGGAGCTGGCTGTGACTCCCTAACTCAGCCACCTGAGGAGCTGCAGAATGCCCCAAAATTCACACCATCCGTCCATCCCCCCAAAGGATAAAAGCAGGGGGCTTTTTCAGCGTACTCCTCCTAGCCAGAGGGTTAACGGCCCAGGTATTGAGCATGGAACTCCGCTGGGGCTGTGCAGAGGAGGCTGTTAGAAGCAGGGACACGGTACATTACGATACTGTTACTGATTCATATTGCAATTACTTTGCTCTCTCTTTGGGGCAGGGCTGTCATTTTATCCTGTACAGCGCCTAGCACAATGGCCAGGGCTCTTAGGTATTACAACAATATAAAAAAGTGTGTTCTGCTTGCCCTTGATGCCACAAAGTCCTATTAACTCCCAGCCCTGGGGTAACCCTCCCTTCTCATCTGAAAGCACTGTGGAGAAAGGTAATACTACCCACCCACTCCCCAAATCATCACTGGGAGATTTTCAGAACATGCTCAACGTAACAAATGCAACTGGTGTGAAAAAAAACCGAGTCAACTAAATGGTTAGCAATTGCTTTTTTCTTTGTTTGTTTGTTTGATACACTTGCTATAGCAGCAAGCATTGTAAAGCTGCATTTAAATTAAAACACTCCTCTGGCCCCGGGAAAAGAAGCACAAGCGAGCCACTCATTTCTTAGAGGGGAGAGGCAAAACTACAACAATCCCACAACAACAAAGATTAATACAGTTATTATTCCCTTGTAATTACCCAGAAGAAAGGGTAAACTCACAAGTCAGCAATATCTCTTTCATTATCGCACGAGGCTTTTTATTTATTTTTTTGCATTTTATCTTTCTTTGTTCTCTCCTTCTCTTCCCCTCTACCTCCTCCCCGCCCTCCCTCATCTGAGATTTACAGATTTGCTTAGAAAATTAAAGCCAGTCACTGATAATTGGGTGATATACCGATCTAATAATTCCCTCTGTCATGCCGAAAGCCCTTGTGGAGGTTGCGACACTGTGTGGCTGTGATCAGCGGCGGGCACCAATGTGAAAGTGTCTCCCGCTGACAGATGACCGTGCTGCAAACCGCTGCACAGTAGCAAACGCAAAATTAAGCAAAAAGTGTTTCAAGGAGATTGGGACATTGGGGAGTCAGGAAGGACCTAGAGCTCATGGATCTGTTAGTGATTTGATTTGCCTTTTTATAGCTACCTTATCCATTCTGTTCATTAGTTCCCTGAAAAGCCTCCCAAGTCCTTCTGTGCTACTTTTATTTCTTTCAGAGGAAAAACAGCAAGGGATGCGGGGTGTTATTCAAGACTCCTCTGGGCTGTTGGACTGCATCTCGTGTGATCACTGAGCCAGTGCTCTATTAACCTCAATAGAGCAATGCTGATCTACACCAGCTGAGAATCTGGCCCATCAATACCAGAGCAAACACCACCATTCTGAGTGGGTGGCATCTTATACCCCTCTTGCACTGGTAAATGACTAGACAAGATACAGAATGGGACCCAGGACCTCCTAGGTGTCTGTCCTCTCCCTTCTCCTCCTCCCTAGTTCTCACCCCTAAGGTCTGATTCATTGAAGCAAAGATCTCCTGCTGTTCTGGCCATACTCATGAGATTATGGGCCATGTTATAAATGGTGCATCCCAAGTTAAAGATGACCCAGAAAGGGAAAAAAAGAAAAGAAACTGAACCCAATTATCATTTTCAGTAAGGCGGCTTTGCATTGCTCCAGTAGAGTAAAGAGGCTGTAAAGTGAATGTAATTTGTGACCACTTCAAGGCTGCTTTGCACTCCCAAAGAATCAGAGTCAGACCAGATGAAGTTGGTTTTTGCTTCTAATAATTAGTCTCGCTTTGAGTGCAGGGGACTGAACTAGAAGACCTCTCGAAGTCCCCTCCAGTCCTATGATTCTATGATTTCTATGTTGCGTACAATAGAGATGTCTCGGAAGGTTTTCAACACAAATTCTGCTTTAAACTTAGGTGTTAACAAAAAAAAAAAAGTGATTTCACTCCCATAACTAACCAACATTTTGCACAGAAAGCATTTGTTAAAGTTCCAACTCCCTCGGTAAAGGTGCAAATTCTCACCTTTGGTCTTTGGTTCAGGCATAAATTCTCACCACAAACATCTGAGAGATGTTCCTGTAAAACCGGGTAAAACCAGATTGGATATTCCTGATGCTTTTATGGTTAGAAAGAAACTGGAAAAAACCTTAAAGAAGGCCTGAAGGATTATTCTTAACCCCAAAAAGGGCACAAGCTCCTGTTTCCCAAAGGGCTATGTGGCCTAGTGGATATTGCATTGTCCTGGGATCTGAGGACCATGATTCTAGTCCTGGCTCTGCCTTTAACCAGCAGGATAGCCTTCAGCTGCTGTGTACCTCAGTTTCCCCCAGCTATAAAATGGAAATAGTGACACCGACCTCCTTTGTAAAGTGTTTTGAGACCTACTGATGAAAAATGCTATATAAGAACGAAGTATTTATCCATGCTTTGCAGGTCCCCTTTACAGATGAGAGCACAAAGTCTTGGTCACTCAAGACCCGGTTTTCAGAGATGCTGAGCACTCACTGTTCGTATGGACTTCCAGTGGAGTTGTAGGTGCTCAGCACCTTTGAAAAAAATCAGCCTGATCCAAAGCCCATTGACACCAGTGGAAACCCTCCCGCTGTCTTTAGTCAGTTTTGGATTGAGCCCTTTGTATATCAGTTGCCCCAGCAGGGCAACCGTTGCCATCAGAATCCATTAGTTAGTGCTTTTAAATAGCTCCGTCTTTTAACAGTAAGTTTTAAAATAACTTAGTGATGGGACAATGAAGCTGAAAAAATGAAAATTTCTTCCAGGCTGAATATCTCAGTGGGATCCTACATAAGCGTCCCTCCCCAGTCCCTGCCTCAAACCTAACCTGCGTAACCCAGCTTCTCAGAGAAAAGCTACTGTTTTTTAAAGTCATTTTAGTGCTGGTGAAAGACTTGACCTGAGAGACCAAAATCCTATTCATCCAGGGTGAAATTCATACCTGTGCATAGGACAAGCACAAAATCTATCATTTTAGTGCCCAGAATAGAGCTATGTGGAATTTAAGGGGCAACTGCTTCTCTGCCCAGAGGAATTCTACCCACATGGAACTGGGATAATAGGGTTGCCAGCCCTCCAGAATTGTCCTGGAGTCTCCAGGAATTAAAGATTAATCTTTAATTAAAGATTATGGCATGTGATGAAACCTCCAGGAATACATCCAACCAAAATTGACAACCCCATCAATGCAGGCTTCCCTTCCAGTGCTCTGTACAGCTGTGGGTAGCAAATGCTCATCTGACCAAGAGGAGATTTCACTTTCTTTGGCCCATTCAAATCATAGCTTCTCTGTCAAAAGAGGCAGCAAAAGGTGATTGGAGGGTACGAAGGCCCAGATCCTTAAAGGTATTTAAGCACCCTTTGAAATCAATGGGAGTCAGCCAGTTAAAGATCTTTGAGAATCTGGGTCTTAATGCTAATTATGTTGGTTACTGCAATGTAATCACCACCCAAGAAGTGTGACTGGACTGAGGCTGCAACTCATTTCACATAACACAGTAAGAAGATGACACATGATAATTTTCAGTTGCTACTACCAACCTTCCCTGGATTCACGCTTGACCAAGAAGTGGAAGCTTTAGGGCATTTAATTTCCCCCATCCCAGGCACTGAGAACTATAGGGTGAATTCATCCCTTTGCAGAGAGCCATCTCAAGGCCTAAGCACCTCTTAGGTCCCATTTAAGGTTTCATAATGAACATAAAACGCTTTGCCAAAGAGGTGTTGAAAATACACCAGTGAAACTGTGCAAAGTCTTTAGCTCTTTTTTGCCTTCCAACCCCTTCGTGGCAGAGGAAATATATTCAAAACTGAACGGGATGGAAAAGTGAAGTGGTAAACATAAAAGAAAGAACTGTTACTGTGAAGATGGGTTCACAATTGATTCCCAAAATGTCTTGTAGCAGTGAGATTGAGGAGCAAATGTACTGATTAAATAATAATAAACCTTGCTGCATTTAATCACTAGGTTTTACAGTTAATAATAAGGTTCAAATCTCCAGGCTAGCACTTTTAAAGAGAGTGCAGAAGACATGAAGCAAAGTAAATTTTTCATCTCAGAATGTCTTGTTCTTTCTCCAAGGGAGCAAACAAGTGCAGATGATCAAAGAACTATCAAGGAGAGCTCTGAGAAGTCAGAAAAGTCAGCCCAGCAAACAATCTCATTTTACTGTTATGTGGAACAAATCCATGGATCATGGAGTTCAGGAATAAGACCAGTATGTTGGAACATGGCCGGTCCTCTTCCATCCAGCTTTACATGGCAGTAAAATGTGATTCCATTTCTTTTTTAAAAGGCTGAGGTGAAAGTCAGTAATAAAAGATTGGACATTTTCTTTTGCTCTTGAAAGAAAAGGATGCAGCACCAAAATCCCTTCAATTTAGAGAAGTGAATTTGACTAGGCCAGAGTTTCTTAAACTTTTCAGGTTGGGAACCCCTCCCTTTGAAGTGAAAAAATATTTATGACCTCCTTACATTTAGTATAAGGTTAAGAACTTTAAAAATAGTATCAGTGATAATGATGTTAAGCCGATATTATTTATTTTTGTGTTTCAAGAAGTTAACAGAAAATACTTGACCTTGAGGGGTCAGACTGTCCAGGGAATGAAGGAGTAAGATTTTCTTTGCTTCAGATTGTAATAAAAATTCCAACACCTCGTAACCCCCCTGTTGGCTTTCATGACACCACTGCAGTGGGGTGGAGGGAGGGTCACAACCCATTGATTGAGAAGCACTGTTCTATTCTATACGGCATCCGACGAAGTGGGTTTCTGCCCACGAAAGCTTATGCCCAAATAAATGTGTTAGTCTTTAAGGTGCCACAGAACTCTTGCTGTTCTATTCTAGCTACCCATCTGTATATGAAATGAAATAGACACGGTGGGTGTGGTAATATCTTTTATTGGACCATCTGTTATACTTGTAAAAGAAAAGACTAGCAGGATCTTATTCAGGGGGACAACGCAATATGCCATATTTATTATGAGAAAAACACAATTATGTAAATAGCTAATATATAGTATCCACCCCCCCTCCTCCAAATGTTCTGCAGTTCGTCAGGTATAGTTACCAGTCCTGATCATAGTTTGAGTTCATTGCTAGTGTTCGCAGCTCATGGCGGCTACCTGGCCAGGGAAGCCAGGCACAAGGGAGAGCAGGGTCTCTGTCGAGCACGCACCAATGCTCTTTGTTGCTATGCAGAACGTTACCCAAAGCTTTACAATCTCACCCATTCTTTTATAGGTTTTAATTTTGATGTGAGTCTCTGAGTCTTGCTGTGTCATGCTGCCTCAGGCTCCTGTGTGATCACTGATCACCAGTCAATTGCAGACATGACTTTCATTTTGTCTTGACTACACTTTGTTTTCGTTCTTTTCTTTGTGGGGTGGATCCTTCTTGCTTTTTCAAGGATTTGTCTGCATTCTTCAGCCATTAAGGTGGTACTTGCATTTCATCAGGACAGGCTGGAGACTGATCCCATCACACACACACACCCTTCATTCACACATCCCGTTCACACATCTAAATGAAATTACTCGGTATACACCTAAAAACAAGTTTCATTAAGTGTATAAAATGGAGTACATTATTCAAGACGGAGTTTCAAATTTACAATATGGAGTCTCGTGGGACATTGGTTACGATGTAATAGGACAAGCTATTAAACAGCATTACAGTTACTTTAGTTTTGACATTAAAGAACAGATACTCTAAAGGCAATTTCTAATGGCTACCATAAAAGAATGAGCTACTTAAAAGACAAACAGTTTCTATCCGTGATACTAATAAAAGCACAAGTGAATTAAACAGTAGAGGGGCAGCAGCAAGTGACTTGGAGACATCTTTGTCAGTGGTAAGTAAAAGGAGCGGCTTTCTCAGAGAACACAGGAAAGCCGCGGATCTACCAAGCGTCCCCTCATACACGCACAGCATGATTTTATGAATGAATCAATTAGCGCGGTTTTAGTGTGTGTTATATAGACAGTCAAGACAATTCATTTGTAATATAAATTCAATTCATTTTCTCTGTGTACCCCTGCACATCGTCTGTTGGTGAGAGAGACAAGCTTACGAGGTTACACAGAGCTCTTCTTCAGGTGTGGGAAATGTCATGGCTAAATACAAGGTGGAACAGATTGTTTAGCATAAGTAGTTAATACATATTTCAAGGGACCATTCAAGGTGAAGTGGCCCATTAACACCCCTGCAGTCATATGGGGAAAGGGAAAAAAGAGCAGCTGTGGTGGGGGGGTTAAGTGGGTTATAGATTGTTATAATAAGCCATAAATCCAGTGTCTATTTAGTCCCTGATTTTTAGTATCTAGCAAAGTAATGAATTTAAGCTCCCGGGCTTGTCTTCTGAAGATGTTACGCAGGTTTTCTTGGAGGATGAGGACAGAGAGGTCAGATATACAGTGAGGATGAGGACAGAGAGGTCAGATATACAGTGAACTCGGTATATCTCCCGTAGACCTCAGGCCCTGTATGCAACTTAAATGGCAGAGCCACCCATGTTGCCATGGTTCATGAATTGCTCGAGGGCTTAGCTGGAGATGGGTGTCTGGGTGCCGAGAGAAAGGCAGCAATGTGAATGTGCAGAGGCAAAAAACAGATGCGGAAGGAACTTTTACCTTCGGTGTGAGTGAGTGCAGGTGCCTCCAGGGATCGGTGGGAGTTTGGTGGATTGAAGAGGAGCCAAAACTGGGATTTAGCAGCCTAAATCTGGAATGTAGGTGCCTACATCTGAGGCTGAAGTGCCACAGTACCTCGGTGGATCCCACCACTAGAGTCTTTTATTAAGTACCGCAGGTCCCCATTTTACCGATGGGGATAAGCACTGCCTTGCCTCTCAGGGGTGTTGTGAGGATAATTACATTCCAGACCGGGCCGCTCTCAGAGACGATGGTGGTGTGGACCATATAAATACCTCACAAAGACAGGGCTACCAGGGCCCGGTACAAAGATCATCAAATTCATGGAAAGACTCCCATTGCTTTTCAGGCTGATTCAACAGCCCCCCAGGCTTTGTGTACATTAGCACTCTTGTCAGTCAGGGGTGTGAAGAAAACACCCCCCTGATCGACATAAGTTTCACCGCCCAAAGTGCCAGCGTAGGCAGTGCTATGTCGGTGGGAGACGCTCTCCCGTTGACGTAGCGACTGCCGCTCGCTGGGGGTAGTTTAATTATGCCGGCGGGAGAGCTCTCTTTCATCAGCATGGAACGGCTACACGGGCAATCTTACAGCAGCACAGCTGCAGTGGCATAGCCACTGTAAGGTCTCTAGTGTAGACGTAGCCTCAGTTTCATGAACTCTATATTCAATAGATTTTTGTTTGGAAATGCCTTTTTTGCAAGTTGTAGTTGTGTATATGTGGCCCTTGCATTTCAGTGATGTTCAGATGAATCAGTCGTTTGGAGTGGGGCAGGGGGACATGGAAATAGCTTAGCTTTCATAAGGATCCAGAAGTCTGGATGCTTCACCCCAATGTTGGAATCCCGGGAGGTCCTCTCGTTATAGAGTTTAATGCCAGAAAGGACCACCAGATCATCTAACCTGACCTTGTGTCTAACACAGGCCATCAGCACCAACCACGCACTAAACCCAACGACGGAAATTAGACGGAAGTATTACAGGCCCCAGGAGACAAAACTGGCCTGAAGCTCTTGCAAGAAAAGACTCTCTCATTAGATTTCCTCTTTCTCTCCTAATCAGAGAGGAAGCACAGCCTTGCCACAGGGTCTAACTGTGAGTGTACACACCACAACCCTGGCTGTAAGAGTTATGCATGCACAAAGAAGGTGGCGGGGAAGAAAAATGGAATATCACATGCCTATCACAAACTGCTTACCAGTGAGCTACACGCAGAATTATTTGGCAGATCGTTTGTTATCTGAAACTATTTCAAGAAACAGTGAACTGCACACGGTGCCTCTCTCTCTCTATTTGCTATGAGTTATTTGCCCAGCTCTAAAAGTACAGCATCACTGTACTTATCTCGACCGCCAAAATAAAATGAGCTGGGATTCAGTTAGATGTCTTGGTGAAGATTCAGAGTGGTACTTTGTCAGCTCTAATTATGGTACTTTTATATCCAGCTCTTCCTCTCCTCCCATTACCACAGGGTCTGAACACCTCACAATTCATCATGCATTTATCCTTATCACATGCCTGGGAGGCAGGGCAGTGCTATTATCCTCATTGTATAGAGGGGAAACTGAGGCACAGAGAGGCTAAGGCCTAGATCCTCTAAGGGATTTAGGCACCTAACTCCCATTGATTTCATTGGGGGTTAGGTTCCTAAATCCTTTTGAGGATCTGGGTCTAAGGGCATTGTCGAAGGTCACAGAGGGAGTCTGTTGGAGGACAGGGACTTGAACCCAGGTTAGCATTCCGACCCCTAGTCCATCCTTCCTCTCAGAACTTCTTTGCCCAACCCCAATTTAGATTAATTTTATATTGGTAACTATGAGCTAACAGTGGCTGATTCTAAGTGACAAAAACATTTCAGTCAACTTATGCATACAGAGTGAGAGAGAGTATTCCCATCGGAAGGCAAAAGAAACGGACCAACACGATCTTGAACACCCACCTTTGCTCATGGAGACACCTGTAGACAAGACACTCGAGGAAATGGAGTCCTGCTGGGAAAAAGCTGCTATTTCAGATAAAGGGCCAGAGGAAGAGAACTCTTTCCATCTCTGTAGGAGAGTAAAGAGTTAAAAGCTGGACAAATAGTAGGGCCTAAATTACAGGGAACAGGGTCAATGTAAGGGCAAACTTTGTTTCTGTTAATTAGTGTAAATTTTAGTTAGAGTCTGTTATTTCTCTTCTTCTCCTCCATTTTTGGACACCTGTGTAGGGGATGAGCCTCCTGATATTTCTGTGCAAGGTTTTATGGTGGGAAGAAAGTGTTATCTTCCTTCTCCCCCTGGAGTGCCTTTACTTCAAAGAATATTAGTGTAAAATTTATAGGTTTTAAGGTGATGTGCCTGACCTCTGTATGGTAATCCTGTAAACAACAAACAGGGGCGAGTATAATTATATTCATTATGTAGTTGTTAATATGCATTTTATAGGGGTAATTGTAACCAAATAAGGGTCTATGGGGAATTCCTGGAAATGTATACATTTACATACTGTTATGGATAAAAGGATTGTAAAGTAACTCCCTCATTGCTCACTCCCAGCGTGGAGGTGGAACGAGCGGGCAATAAAGGGTTCCGTCTCCCCATCCACCCCCAGGACAACCTGTTTGATTATTTCTAACAATCTCCATAATGTATGCCTAACATGGTGGACAGTCACACTTTAGTGCAAGAGCTGTAGACTAGTCCTTCATCATTAACACCGTCCCCAAAGCCATTACATAGCTGTGCCGAGGGCTTTTGCAGAACAGGCTCCTGAAGATTGAGTTGTTTTTTTTTAAACAAGTCCCCTTCATTTTCTGACATGCATTTGCACCAAATTGTCCTCTTTTTATCTCAGTCTGAAGCCCATTTCCATCATGCAGGAGAAAAGTTTAACCTTCTAACATTTCCTTTTAAAAAAAAAGCAAGAGAAGGAGTAAATAACCTTTAAAAATTACCAGCTGAAAGAAAGAGGCGTCCATTTTGCTAGCTGTACTTCCTGAAAAAATACAGTCACAAATGTGCTGCACAGCAGTAAAAAATTATACTTGACATTCAACTTTTAGATTCAGATTGGTCTTTCAGAGCCTCCAGCAGTCAGCGCCCAGCTGAGGCGTGGGTAGAATGGGTGCTGGAATGTCCCAAACATCAATTTGCCGTTCTTCCAGCTTGAAAACATGAACATTTTATATTGAATTGCATTAACAAGGTAAGTGATTTCTATTGTACCTTCCATTGATCTGAAAAGCCTAAGCGCTTCTCACCAGAGTGCAAATGGCAGCAATGCCTCAAGCAAAGCTGCCTGGGAAGTCAAAGTTTCTCCACGCTAAGTTGTACCAGTTTAACTGCCAGGGTTATTTTTGTTTCTTTGATCTCCCTCGTCTCTCTGTATCCATTGCTTGTCTTATGCTTAAACTGTTAGCTTTTGGGGGGCAGGGACAGTCCTTTTGTTCTGTGTCCATACAGTGCCTAGCACAGTGGGACCCTGGTCCATGACTGGGTCTCCTAAGTGGTACGGTTATACAAATAACAAATAATAACAGCAAATACTAATAATACGTTGGTTTCGTTAAACCAGAGCAAAAGGCAGTGTTTTGGTTTAAACCACGTGTATTTGGGCTTAGCTGTGTGTGGACAGGCTTAAACAAAAAGAAATAAGTTGCTCTTAAACTCAAATAAGAGTGTTGACACTTTTATTTGCATTGGTTTAATTCAGCTGGTTTGATTAAGACAGTATCTATTTGGGTGAAGGCAAATCACAAAATGGGAATTCTGCTGAAGGCCTTGTTTGCACCAAAATGTGCATTGGTGCAGATCTCTGTGTGGGCATTCTTAGTTCAGTGTAGAAATATGTTATAGGCTGGTAAATGTCGATTTCCGAAGACATACTGAAATCAACGAAAAAAATATGGAATGGTAACAGTTGGCAGGAGCACAGCCTCTCTCCTCCGCACCCGGCACCGTGCGCCTGCAGGGACTGGGTGTCAGTGACATTGCAGCAGCTCAGGGACCCCCTCTATGGCTCCGCTGTCACAGAGCCACTCACTCACCCCCCAGCCAGGAGCGTGGGAACCATCCCCAGATAGGAACTGTTCAGCAGCACCCCGCAGACGTGCGCTCCTCTTTGCAGTCCTGGCCAGGAGTCTCTATGCTGCCAAGCCTAGTTATAGAGTGTCCGTACCACACAAGTGTGACAGCCACCACCTGTGCTGACACTTTGGGGGTTGCACTGGGGAACCCCCGAACGAAAAGCATAAGCCGCTGCAGTTTGAGCTAAATCTGCCTGGTTAATGTCGTAGCAGACTCCCACGTTCTGTAGCTCAGACATGGTGGGGGCACCATCACACACTCGGGGATGTGAGGCAGGACCGCAGCACCACACAGGAGCTGTGACACGGGATTGTTTTAATACTTTCTATGAATAGTTGGGTTGGGTTCGCACCCTGCTGAAAATAGCTGTGAAAATGTTGCGGCTCGGGTTCGAAACCTCGAAAGTGGGGTGGGCTTCGGAGCCCGAGGTCCAGACCCAGCCGCGACGTCTACACAGCTCTTTTTGGCATGGTACTGAGAGCCACACAAGCCAGAGTTTGTCAGCTCCAGCTCGGCGGTTTGCTGCTGTGGTCTGGGGAGACCTACCCACCAAGTACACAAGCCCAGGTCCCTCAGACCCAGGCTTAGCGTGCAGAAACAGCCGCTTGCACTGCAACGCTGTCCTTCCCTCCTGGCACAAACTGGATGCACTTCCCTCCCACTGGGATAACCACAGTCTTCATCCTAATGGGATTTCCAGTGGGATTGTTCCCAGCTTCCTTCCTCAACCTGCCTTTTTTCTGCCCTGTAATGAAGCCAGAGCAGCAAAAATTGGGGCAACGCAAGGCCCCCCTCCACACGGGCTTCTAAAGCACAGCAGGCTTCCGGCGCTGATGTTTAGCAAAAACAACAACAAAAGTCTTGCTTGTTAACACGCCTCTACAAACCCTCCGCTCACGTCTTCCCAGTTCTTTCCCTGATCTAATTAGTGGTGCAGAGAATTAAACCGCAGCCTTCAAGACCAGTACGCTCCCCCTGGGAGTGCTTCGCCTGTAATACTGTTTAAATATGAAACAGCTCCTGTCCTCTGTTGGAGCTGAGGCGGCATAGACCAGAGAAAGCTGTAATTACAAGAAGGCATTACCCGTTGCTAGTTATTGTCAGAGGCCGCAGAGTCGCCTTGTGCCACCCTCGCAACAGAGACAGATCATCGTCTCAGGGCTCTGCAGTCAGGCTGGGGGGGATCAGGCTCTGAAAAATGCCATTTAATGGAATGGCTAGCATGGCTACGCACCACTGGCCTCTAGGGCTTAGGATGGGAACTGCTCAGCTGTGTGTCACAGACCCTCTACTCTTAAGAGAGATTCTCCTTCCACTCAAGTGACAGGGAAAGGTTCTTTTGGAGCAGGAGAATAAGGGTTCCAGCTCCACTATCGCTATGAAATTCCCCCCGTGGGCCAAGCCTTTTCAGGATGCCTGGCCCTGTCTTTTGTAATGTAGTGAGGGCTGGATTGCAAGAGTTTCAGTGTTTGCGTGCGGGTCAACCTCCCAAGGTGCAGGTGCTTATCTGGACCCACAGAGCTGAGTTATTAATGCCAGCATACCTGGGTCTACAGAGCCAAGTTCTGTTCTCCGTGTCACCCATGCAGCCTTGAGGCTGTGAAGCCAGCTCACAGCAGGGAGGGGAGACACAGCTTGCTATATTTCTCAGCGAGCAGCACAAACCTCATGGTGTGGCAGAAAGGAGGGTAACGCGAGAAAATGGACCACCCGTAGGGTGGAGGGCTTGCTGACAAACATCGCCAGCTTCCAGCACCGAGCTTGAGTTTTCTGCCACCCAAACCCCAGGAATATCTGGCCCTGTGTGACAGGAGTTTGCCAGTTCATGCATCATGTGATGTTAGGATGTTGTAGTGACAGGCTGACAGCTCCCGTCTCACGTGGGGTATCTCTACGCTGCAACAGAACATCTGCAGCTGGACCAGGCGAGCTGCAGGGCTGCAGGGCTCTACATTTGCCGTGCAAGATGTCCAGACTCGGGCTGGACCCCAGGTTTTGGGACCCCATTGGGGAAGGCTCCCAGAGCCCAGGTTTCAGCCCAAGCCCAGATAGCTACACTGCAAATGTCAGACCCCACAGCCCCAGCCCCAGGTGCAGGTATTTTACGGCTGGGTAGACATACCCATGGTTACACAGAGAATACTTGCACCAAGGAATCTTTGATTGGTCACTCCCCTGGAGTTAGATCTCTCCTGCCTCTCTTAAATCCTCCTCCACAGGTATCACATGATTCAAGCTGCAGCTAGACAAATTCAGATTGGAAATAAGACGTAAGTTCTTGATAGTCAGGATGTTTAACCAGTGGAACAATTGACCAAGGGTCGTGGTGGATTCTCCACTGCTGAGAATTTTTAAAACAAGATAGGATATTTTCTAAAAGGTCTGCTCTAGGGATTATTTTGGGGACGTTCCATTGCCCTGTGCTGTGCAGGAGGTCTGACTAGATGACCCCAGTGAAAATTTACCCCATAGTTTGGTCAAGTGGACACTTGAAATAGAAGCTTTGATGTAATCTCCTTAGAGGGACTTTGACATCAGCACAACATGATAAGGAGAGAGCGTATACAAACAAGACCAACTCCTTTGCCCCTACTTTTCTTTATTCCCTTTGATATTAATGAAGATGTTTGGGTTGGAATAATAGCTTCCTTCCCCATTCCCCCAGACGCTCAGGCCTTTGATTCTAAAGTGCAATCACACCCCAGCGCGCCTGTGTTTGTGTGACACCAACAGTCCGGTTTGCAAATGAGAGTTTAAGCTTTAAGTTTAGCAGCAGGCCCTTCGCTGCCAGTGAAACCTCCCCCTGTGCAGAGGGAGGGCTGGCACGAGGCTGATGCCCTGCTTAATTCCCCTTCGAAACAGGCCCTATGTGATGAACTTCCCCGGGCAGGCTGTCATAGGAGATTAAAATGAGAGCAGTAGTTTAATCCTTATGTAACCCACTGGTGAGCAGGTGTGACTCCGCAGAGGAGTGAGTTGTCACAGCCGCCGCCACACAGGTTTGCTTCATTAGTGAGTGCAACGCACGCTATTCCTGGAAGTCCTTGGTTCAGTCTCCAGTGTGTCAGCCACGGCGGCGCCCATCATGCGGAGTAACACAAATAGTTTTATTCACACAGTAGGATCCGCACAAGGAGTTGCCCCACGTATCTTGCCAGCCTGAGGCACGAACAGCTGATTTTTCACTTTTCCTGAAATGTTGAACAGCTGGATGGCTTTAGACAAGCTAAACTTATCCCGAGCTGCTGCCTTCTTCTTCTTCTTTTTTTTTTTTTGCACCATGTAAGTTTGCATGTAAAATTAACATTTAATACTTTTCCTGCAAGACAAGTCCAAGATTGAGGCGAAAGGCAGCAGCACAACTGAATCTGTTGCTCTAAGCAGAAGGAATGTGACAGATTCAAAGGCGCTCTCACTCTGCTGTCAGAGCAAGAACAAAACCCGGATTAGTTGGTGAATGCAAAGAATAAAGCCACCCCAAGATAAAGCGTTAAAGAAAATAAGAGGACCTTGCTCTTGATAGCTCAGCATGCGCTCCTCTGAATCCATCATGTTCCCACTACAGGATTCAGCAGCAGACTCTGCTTAGCCTCAGTGTTGGCCCTTTTATTTTCTTTAAAGCTGTGTCTTGGGTTGGCTTTATTCTTTGCATTCACCAGCTACTCACGTTTTGTTCCGGTTTGCGATGAATGCCTTTTTTAAATGACTCAGTGTCCCACAGAACAGAAATTCCAAGTTTTGACCATCTCTGGCCTATGAGATGTCTGCTTTCTAGCCCCAGGGCCCACTTCTGCCTCTCCACTGACGTCAATGTGAGTTTTATTTATGCAACCCTGCATGGCATTGCACGGACCAGGGTCCAGATTCTCATTTACACCAAGGCCCCTTTCCACCATTCTGGCTATGTAAAGGAGCCTTAAAATGGGCATGAGTTCCTCACACTTTACGCCATTCTGGGCAGTGTAAAGGGGCTTTAAGGGCCCTCCATGTAAATGAAAATCGGGCCCAAGTTTTTTGCTTGTGTGCACAAATGCACACGTAATTACCTAGCTTTGATATTTGGACACCTATGCAGTTTATAATCACCAGAATGTACAATTAAGCGGGACAACCATGATCTCAGCCAGGATTGAACCGTGTTATTTCCAGAGTGGATAAAACTCTGCAGCTTGAGATAAAGTGTCAAACCTTATGTTTAGGAGCGGTAACAAACGGGGGACGGAAACAGACACTGGCCAGCAGCAGCTGGTATCCTATAACCATTTCTTTAACCACTCCAAAAGTCAGAGAACTTGCAAACTTCATGAAAGTTCCCTTACAGGAGAAGTGTCCTTTTCCACAGAACCTTCTCAACTCGCTTCTGAGCTTTGAAGACAGACTGTAATGTCAGCAGCATAACCCAGGGTCACCAAACGTAAATCTGCTGGCTAACAAGAGGGAAGTTAAAAAAAAAAAAATCTATCTGAGATTATAGCTGCATCAGACACTCTTCCCCATATCTAGACAGCCAGCAGGTAGAGATAATCCCTCTTTATCTCCACCTTTATCCAGAGAGGAAATGGGGCGGGGAACATGGCCTCACACATATCCTAAGCCTGAATTCCAGAGGATCCTTACAGATGACTGCCCATCATCTGCCGAAGAGACCTTTGCTCTGGAAAAGGTCCCAAACCCTAGGCGGGGGTCCCAATTTCTCACATACGGTGGTTAGCCTTAAAAAAAGAAGAATTTCCAAGTGCTTTAACTAAATAACCTCGGTACATGCAGCATGCCCTAGCTATTTCCTCCAGTATATACAGGGAATGCTGCAAGTACTGCAGCAACCGTATCTATTTAACAAGGGCAAAACGGACACGCTCCTTAAGTAATCAGAGCATGTGCAATTTATGTACCCAAATTCGTGTTTGCATGAGCAATTGCTCGTCCTTAGGTTCTAAGCTGTTCCGCTCACTGCCACTGCACCCCCTTGTGTCAGAGTGTGGCACTGCAGGCACCCCCTGCCTCAGTTTCCAGGGTTTTCAAAGCCGCTCTAGAGCAGCCCGTGTCATAAGCTGAACGTTCAGCCTTTAAACGTTTAACTAGTAACAGACTCAGAATCTGGCTGTCTAGGCCTTTAAACAAACAGACATAAAAAGCAGGTGCTGATTGCAGCTCTTGACGCAAACATTTGCCCTGAGCATGGAGCCCTGGTCTAGTTCTGGAAAGCATCTCTTCTATTCCAGTCTCTTCCAACACTCCCCGCAAAGAAGCAAACAAGCCTTCTTAACTCCTCCGCCAGCTGCCTATTGATTTGCATTGTCTCTTGTACCTTCTGCAGCTCTGGAGGACTAAATCCAGCTGGCTGCCCAAAACAAAGGTTGTCTTCCCTCAGCATAGGGGTCAGGGTACCAGCGGGGGGCCAACACAGCCTGATAGACTCTGCCACATGTGTGCAAACACAAGCTTTGCAAGTAGGAAGCGCACCAGGTGGTAGATTTTGACAGTACTGTGATTGCTTTTATGAACCTTGTTGTCTAGAGAGCTCAGAGCCCTTTGCAAAGGAAATTAAGCATCAGCCACATTTTTCCAGTTTCGCTCATAGAACGTACCCTGTCTGCAGATAAGGAAACGGAAGAAGCGCAGAGAGAAGAAGTGACTTTCTCAAGGTCAAAAAGTAAGTAGCATTAGAGCCAGGATCAGAATCCAGGTCTTTCTGGCTCTCCATCTTATCTAAGGGCGAGCAGGGAGGTACGGTAGGTTAGAAGGCCTGGTTTCTATATAGGGACTGTAAGGTTCTATCCTGATAATTAGTTCATCAAGTCAGTCTGGAAGGGTTCAACAAGAGGGTAAAGTATGGGGCTAGATCATGTGTGTAGCAGTGTGCTGTACATTAGGCTGCAATCTCAGCACTTTAAGCATTGCCTTAGGTGTCCATTTTCACCATCCCTTCGGAATCCAGCATATCCTGAAGATATTTGTCCTTACATTAGATCGCTCTGACTTGCAAATCCAGAGTGAGTCACAGATAAGACACCACTTGTCAGGCTTAGGGTTTGGTTGGCCAGGGCTGGATTTAGGGGCAGACGACCCATGCGAGCGCCAGGTGGGCTGTTTGAGCGCTCGGGGGCCTGTTTGTGTGGTTAGTGACAAACGGGGAAACTAGAATGTTTGAAGTAAAATGTTTCAGGTGTTCTGTATGTGGATTCATTTTTCACTGACCTCCTAGAATGTTCTGGACCTTTGTAGAACCTCATGGAACCTTCCAGACTTTCTGGAAAAAATTAACAAAGTGTGTGTGGGGAGGCAGGGCGGGAGTGGGATGAAGACACTCCTAATCTGGGGTGCCATTTGGTCTAGGGCTGGCCCTGATGTTGGCATCCCTTCCCCCAGGCCAGCTGCTCCTGTTAGTTTCAACCCTTAAACGGTAGTGAACTGAAGTGGCTTTGCATTGATTGAGACCCCCTGGGCTCTGTATATTTAAATACTAGAACTTCCTCTGACATCACATCCCGGTCAAGTTATATATGAGCTACTACATTCCCTAATTGAAGATGTGCCCAATGTTAGGAGCCATCCAAGTTGCACTGAGTGATGAGTGGCTTTGCAAAAGGCTGGCGGTTTGCTTTGTCTAAGGTGGCTTCCCCTTGGGGTCCAACCAGAAAGAATTTCCGAACCTCCGAGAGCAGCCGGGCGGCTGAAGGGCTCCTCTGGCTGGCTCTGCCGCAGGCTTATACGTCAAGCAAATCGCTTCGGGCTAGGTCCACAAACGGACTTGGACGCCTAACTGCCACAAGTCCTGCTGCTACTGCTGTGCTGCTCGGGGCCCTACCTCAAACCTAAGTGCTGGCAAAATCCTTGAGCTAGGCATAGGGTCCCCGGCCTATCTAGTCTGCAGGGCTGAGACTGGGAGCTACAAGAGATGTACCTGTGTTCCAGAATCTGCCAGAGCCCAGTGGTTAAGACACTCACCTGGGAGGTAGGAAACTGGTTTCAAATCTGTGAACTGTCGGATTTTGAGCAGGGACTTAAACCCAAATCTCCATGTTCCCTAATGCAATGGTTCTCAACCTTCAGGGGCTCCGGATCCACTGGTAAACCTAGATGGCCTCTCACAACCCAATAAATAAGCCCGGGGGGGGGGGGGGGGGAGGTTGACTCCTGCTCCCCGGGAGAGAGGCCCTGGGTTGTTTTTTACTGCACACACCCTGCAGCAACGCAGATGTGTCATTGCAGATTTCAATGGGAGGTGGACGGGGCAACTTTCAGCAGGGATCCAGGGGCCATATGGGAAGCTCTTGGGTGTTTTTGAAATGGCAGAGAACATTGTCATGCCGGACATCACTCGGGCAATCTTCTCCTTCAATTCTGGTGTGAACATTAGGCCAGCTTCTTAGGTCTGCCTCCCTCTTTGCCTCCCCCCGCCCTCCACCGGTCTCCAGCAATTTGTACGTAGACAGCAGACCGGACATCTGTCTGGTTACTGTAATGTGGCCCCCTTTTTAAGTAAGCTGCAACTGTCTGCTGATGGACAGAGGGGAGGGGGCGGAAGAACAATGGGTGTAGAGGAGAAGAGAAGAAGGGGCTAGGATGGGGTGAGAAGAAAGGTGAGAAGGGGCACACATAGAGAGGAGAGGGGGCAGAGAAGAGATGAACAGCTTGTTTTCATGGGGATATGCAGTCGCTGCCAGCAGGGCAGATGGACTGCGAGCAGCTCCTACTTCTGGCCACTGAGGATTTCACTGCTTCAGCTCCCATGATCTCAGAAAGGAGCCTGGAGATGGGGCACCCTCCCCATCCTGGCCCCACAGCTCCCACCAGCAGGGCAGTGCCCACTCCAGTGCCCGCCCCGCTGGGTGTCCTTCCTAAAATTAAAGGGTGGTATGATGCACAGAGGGGGGGAGGGGGAGCAACTTCCCCCCTTCCTATCTCAACAGCACCCCTGCAGCAGCAGTTCCAGTCCCACAGAGCAGGCTTGGCTCAGCTCCCTGCTCCGGGCATTGCAACCTCCAAGGCTGCAGCGCTGCTCACTCAGATATGTACCGACAGATCCCCTCTGGGGGATCCCCATTCTGACTTGGGCCGCTCCACGTTAGAGTAGGACAAACAAATGATAATATACAATGACAGAGTGAAACTGACTCCTGTGCGAAGGGCCAGCAAACCGGGTAAGTAAGACACTTTTAAGTCTTACTCCGGCCGTCTGCAAAGACACAAATATCAGCCTCTGATCTTTAATGTCTCATTTCATCTGTAGCTACATTTGATTGCTTATTATAATGTTTATACAGTAGTGTAGACTTCAGCAAGAAATTGCAGAGCTGGAACTCATCTGCAAACTTGACACAATCAAACTGGTTCTGAATAAGGACTTAGAATGGTTCTCTCATTACAAGAAGTAATTGTCACTGTTCACAAATTCTCACCTTCTAATCAATGGTTGTGAATAGGCCTCATCTACTCTAACTGAATGGACTTTGCTAACACCTACCCTCCCCACTGTTGTTCCTTACCCTTGGATGTATATATATACCCCCATCTGATTTCTATTTCTTGCAGCTGACGAAGTGGGTTGCAGCCCATGAAAGCTTATGCCTGCAGAAATTAAATTGGTTAGTCTTTAAAGTGCTACAGGATTCTCGTTGTTTTTGCTGTATGCAGACTAACACGGCTACCCCTCTGGAACCATACAGTAGTGTAGCTCTTTATAGTGTGTTTGACTCACTTTCTGTAAGTATGAATATTATATATATGTTTTATAAAGCTACTTTTTATGCATCATTTAAGATAACAAACCAACACATTTAACAGAACAAAACAAACCACACATTTTAAAGTTCTTTGTAGAATTGTATTAAGATGCCATCTCAGGCCTTTGCTATTTTGCTGTGATTGGAGTGCTATCTAGTCATTCTTCTGCAGTTAAATCTAAGTGGTTTCTGTGATTTTTTGTTATCAGAGAGTGGATGATGGAATCAAATAAACGATTATATTCAGCATTACAAAACACTGAAACACACCCTGCCAATCACAGCAATGGTTTCTCCATCATTCCAAATGCCTCTATCCTCTCCCAGAGGAGCTTTTACCACTCGCTGTAGAGTCTTCATATACAAAATCAGGACAGTAACAGAAATGACATTGGGCAGAGGCTCAGAGAAAAAGATAGTGTTTCAGGCATTTCATTGCCACATAAAATGCAGGGGAAGTATGTGCATAAGAGAAAAGCAAATTAAGGATAGTGCTTTTTTATAGGGATGGATAATCATTCTATTTTATATCTGTCTTGATAGATAGATAGACATAGATATACGTGTGTATGTATAAACAACTAAATAAATATTTAGATCATTTCATCTATAGACCTCGACGTTCTTTAGCAAAATGGGTGCGCATTGTTATTTATGGGGCATATGGGAGAAATGGAAGCATTACACAGGGACGAATGTCACCGATGCTGAATCAGTGGAAGCCTTTATGTAAAGTCACAGACGTTTTAATAGCTATTAAGGGTGGTGTTTTCAAAACACATCTATGTGAATTAGAAGCACAAACCTCAAAGACACTCAGTGGGAACTTTACCTCTCAAATTAATAGGTTTCTATAGACATTAATGATCGGTGGAATTTAATAGAAACGGAAATTCTTTATATAATTTATTCTTCCTTTCAACTGGCCTGTACGTTATAGTGGGGACAGAGTTTAATAGAAAACTTGAGAGTAATGTTTTAAAAAATGGTGTAGAAAAATACCAATGTCTATTACATTCTGCCTTTTGGAAAGCTGGGAGTGGAATACAGATCTCGTGATTTTCACACTAGTACCTTAACCACTGGGCTATGCTAACCTCTTACAAAGGTGAAAATAAACTAAAATTCACATACAAATACGTAACACAGTTCCTGTGTTGGCCAGTGGCTGTAAGGGCCCAAGGAGTTGTGATGTAGCAGAGAAGAGCTCACCCCACATAAAACTGGAGAGATTTTTACAAGTTCTAGTCAAAGTTACATTTTTCTTTTGTGTCTGCAGCTCTGTTATGATTTGTTTTCTGTCTGTACTGCCCCTTTAAAGGGAGAGGAGTTGCTCTTCCTAGGGTGAGGCAGGGTAATTCTGTGTTCAGATGGAGACACACACACTATGTGCGCTCTCTCTCTCTCTCTCGATGGCCTTACTGATGTCCACAAAAACTTGCTCTGACCATAATACACAGATGCTCTTTGTGTATAGAAAACCTTCCTTCTCCCATCCGCCTGTATGCTACCTGTTAAAAAACCCTGTGCAGTCTCATATTTCCCTGACACATGACAATAAGAATCAACAGAAATCTTTCCTGATCCCAAATGCAATAAGCATCTTTCTCAACAGGCAAATCTCCCACCAAGTTGGCACTGCTCCCGGACAGATAAATGGAGAGTGTGTCTTCATTTGTCTGCCTAATCGCCCAGACCTCTGCCAGAAGTGAAGAAGCTAGACAGGAGGCTTGTTGGCTTGGTTCTGAGAGGAAAGAGGAATAGAAATCTACAAGCAGATCACTAATATTGTCAAGATACACAGGTGGCAAATGTGCATTGGTGACTGGTAAGATAGAAGGTAGAATAACAGTTCTGCAGGCAGAAGGGTTTTGTGGATGGTGCATGCCTGACCCCCTGTCTCTAAGCCACCAGCTGCTAATAATAAAAGGATAAGGGGAAATTTAATGAGGCAGCAAGTTTAAGACCAATCAAAGGAAATACACTTTTTAAATATATAAACACCCAAGATAAAATTAGCCTTTGGAACTCATTGCCACAGGATGCAATTGGGACCAAGAATTTAGAAAGATTCAAGAAAAGGAGAGAAGACTATGTAGCCTTACCTGGTAAGGGGCTACGTAGCCTTTGTTGGTCCAACATCAAGTCATATAGCTGTACCCCCGATTCCCTCTGGCTGGTTGGGTAATTTGGATAATCTAGTCCTGACTGCTATTTTATTTTTTTAAAGCCCCACCTCCTGGAATCCTTTGATTATATGATAATCTAGTTTGTGTGTGTGTGTGTGAGAGAGAGAGAGAGAGATTTCTAGCCCTCATCGTTGCAGAGAAGAGCTTGAAAACATAACCCAAGTGTTCCCTAAAGAAGCAGAAAACAAAATAAAATAACCCAACTTTTTTTTTTTTTTTTTTTAAAGTCCAATATATTTTAAGCCAACCTCATGATTTTGCAGGGCATGACTCATGATTTCTTTAACATTTGTTGCGAGTGGTGCTGTCGATTGCAGTCAAGTTTAGGGTGGTAAACACCACACTGTGTTAGAGTGGAACAAGCAAAGGGCACAGCAGAAAGAAACAGACAGTTCAAGGTATGTGATTATAAAACAGCCGATGTATCACTGATAAGAGATAAGACTGTATCCCAGAAGGAGTGTCAGGGAAAGTTTCTGCAATATCTTTCAGAGAGAAATGAGAGCTAGCAGCCGGGTGTTTAAGAAAGGAATTTACAACAGAAAAAAACAGTCTTGTAGGCTCAGACTTATTTGCTTTAATATGATTTTTTTCCCTCCTCTCTCTCTAATGATATCCAAGGCATTCAGCACCCTTTGGGATATCATACCTCTCTTTGATGAAGCACGTAAGTGCTTATGTTTTGCTTAAGGTTAGAGCTTGTCCACACAATTTTATTTTGAAAAAAAAAAAAAAGGAGAGGCAGAAATAAAAAGAAACCATAGCCCAGTGTTGCATGCTACTGGTGCATCGGTTAGTGCAGCACACGTAGAGCTGGGCTGTGCCTTTTCTCAGCTGCCTTCCACCCTACCCTTCTCATCTCCCCTGCTAACTCCTGTGCAGTGATCAGACACAATCCTGGGCCTTGTGCTCCACGCACGCAAGTAGAGCTGGGCAAAATGTTTCATGCCAATAGCTTTTTCAGTGCAAAATGAAGATTCGGGTTGACCACAACTATCAATGTCAGTGATTGGTGATTCAGCGATCAGATCAATTTCAGTGATTGGTGTTGCTCAAAATCTAGGGTTTGGGGATTCCACCCCCCGAAATGTCAACAATTTGTTTCACTGTTTCCTAACTTAAAAATTTCAACTTGGTGTTTCAAGTTCAACCTGCCAATTTTGTTGATGATGCCTAGGCCAGCAGAGAATCCATCGCCTTCTCCCAGAGCTAGAAAAGTAGGAGTAATGAGAATAAACAACAGCAGAATGTTAGGTCAGTTAAAGTCAGCAGCTAGGGCTACATTCATCTGTGTGCAGAGAACCAGCAAAAGTTCTAGACACCAGTTAAATCGTCTTTAAGCCCTCTGGGCTGTTGTGGGTAAAGGGGTGCACACATTTCTTGCTAGAACTCAGCAAATGGATGAGTTTCATCCGAGGTAGATTTTCAATGTGGAATCACATTATTTTAAAGCCCCCCCTCTTGCCCTTATTTTGCGCTATCATGTTTCATTGGTTATAGAGCTGTGAGCCTTTCATTTGCATTTTCTGACACTTGTTTTAAGTTTCAACACAACTTTTCAAAACCTAAATCTCTCATCAGGGAATGGAATTATAGCCCCAGTTCAATAAAATTTGCAGAGCAGATTTTCATTAGGAACAGCAAAATATGAGTAGTTTCAAGCTGATTAAAGTAAACTGTGCTGACCCCACAAGAACCCAGTGTAAATATCACACTTGATTAAAAACATAGTACTCTTTCTCTATGTTAGCTCCCCTGTTTTGTAGTGTTACATTTGTCAGATTCGCTTGGTTGACGTTTCTTAGATGAACACATTTTTATGAAACACAGAAAGAGAGAAAAAAAAAGTAAAGAAAACCCTACCTGTCAGAAAAATGTGTGTTAAGGAGGAAAGTTAGCCATGGAGTCTTGACTAGCTTCCAGTCGCGTGACTGCTTTCTGGATTTCCCACTAGTTGCTACTGGAGAAGGTATTCTTTGCAATCTTTCCCGTATGCTGGTGGTTATTGTTTAAAGTTTTCCATAGAGTTGGGGGGGGGGAAATCAAGCAGCAATCAACCAACTGGGGACAAGGCGGGAGGGGGGAAATCACCCAGAAGTCTGCCGAGAGAGACCTGAAATCATGATCCCTCTGACCCTGCACTGTGAGACAGGTCTAGGAGATGAACAGCCCTGCTCTTTTATGGATGTTAAGTTTGGTTCCTGAAGGAAATAATGGGCCCAAGTCAGAGCTGGTGCTCCAAATATGGCATTTGCCCTGCGGTCAGAATCTTTCGCAGCTCCAGCCTCTGTCATGCCCAGGCCTCTGGTGACCTTCCCTTTCTCAGCGTTGCACATTGACATCCACATGGCCATTAGGAGGCAGCCCATCACAGTCATGAAGTTACCAACCCCGCACAGCTTAGAGATATCCATCAGTAGCCCCTCCAGCTGGGTTAACTCAATTCCTCTCTCACAGCAGCGAAGCCTCAAAAATGAGAGGACTCTTCCCTCTGAAAGAACATCCAAAGTCAAGCACAGCTATCAGGATATAAATGTGTCCTCACGCTGGATGCTGCAGCAATAGAGGAAAGAAAGTGCTACAAGAACACCACAAACAAAGGTGAAACCCATCTGCTAGGGGAGCCGGAGTCAGACAAAAACACCTCCACCGCAGAGGCCTCTAGCCTCAGGGAAAGACTCCATCTGTGAGGTGGGGAGAGGGGGAAGGGGATGTAAGATATTTACTCCAACTGTGGCAGTCCTTGTTTGGAAATGAATTCATGCAGCTGTGAGAAGGGTGGCTGGAGCTGAGGGGTAGGGAGGAACAGAGTGGGAACAGATGGGTTTGGGTTCAGTTAAGCATGCCCCAAAGTGTGGTTTGTTCTGCGAAGTGATCACTGAAAGGGGGGTGGGGGGGACAAAAACAAAAACCAAACCCATCCTGTAGCCAAAAGTCACATGTAAGAGCCATGAAAATAACCATGGTCAATAAAGAGCCATGAAAATAGCCATGGTCAATAAGCAGATACTTGGCACTTTTAATTTAAGGCTCATTGCAACCAGGGATGCTAGGATCTGCATCCGGGTGGCATCATCTCGAGAGTGGAACTGGTGTAGCAGTGTGCAGCAGAGATGTAGGGGCAGGGAACTATGGGGATGGGCCATTGCTCCCTGTTGTGAAAGGCTGCAAGGGGCTCAGAGGTTATGCCAATCCTGTGATGACGAGTTGGGGCCGTGGAGCAGGTCCTGCCATTCTCTGGACGAGAGGGCAAAGTTCCTCCTGACTTGTTTAGTCCTGGACATGCTGCCTCCCGCTGCTTGGAGGAGGAATAGCACCAATAACAAGCAGTGCCAGAATGAGCATTCTGGCTGGCTCCACCACGTTATGTTCCATAGAATCAAAGAGTTCCTTAAACAGGTGTGTCTACTGAGCAAAATGGATATAAACAAACCAGCTTCCACGCAGCTTGAGTTCCAGCTCTCTCTCCTTTGTTTACTGTGGACCAAACACATTACAACACACAGAGCCATCAAAGTGGCTCAATAATAAATGGCAAGTAAACCTATTCTGACGCATTGTGGGGAGTGTAGAAAGGGTGAAAAACTATTAATTTTGTTCACCCATTTTTGTAGCAATAGGAAGCCATCCCTCCCAGGATATACGTTTCAAGAGCCATCTCCTAAGCAATTGAAAGATAAGAAAAAATAATGTAGGCAAAAAGCTGGGAGATGGGGCAGGAATGCACAGTGCTTCCCTCGGTTTATTTTTTGTTAATCAGAATAAAAATTAAAGAAGTTTCTATACTTTGTTCCATCCTTCAGTTCAGGAAGTAAGATTTTCCTGCAGTTGGTCCCCCCCCCGCCTGCTCCACTCATCAAGTCCTTTTCTTCTGCATATCACGCTGTCCATTTATGACAAAATAAAATGGGTTCACCTCCAGGCAGTAATTTTTTTTTTTTAATTTAGGTTTTAAATGCAATGAATGCAAGAACTTTTGAAACTTCATGATGCCTGAATGCTTAGAGCAGTCATTAAACATTTAGTGCATGAAGAGAGGGGAGAGAGAGAAAACAAACAGATGAAGTAGCAAATGCAGGAAGCCAAGTTCAAGGCAAACTTTACTCCGGAGCAGATTCCCTCCTCAGCACAGGGAAGAAGGGGAATGTGTGCTTCCCTAATTCAGAGGCTGATGAGACCCCCTGGCACTAGCTAGGGTAGCTCTTGGAGATCTCCTAAATCACGCATCTGCTACAAAGCCTGCTTTGGTGATATGTAGAGGCATAAAATGACCTGTCTGCAGCTCTGTCCAACCCTCACTCCCTCAACCCCAAACCTCCCTTTCCCTACTCCAGCACACCAGCATCCAGACTCTGCTACAGAACTCCCCTGTCCCCTAGCCATGGCTTTTCCCCAGCCCACAGCATGCACTGCCATGCTCGCTCCGTCAGTTCAAGGAGCTCTATTTCTTTAAACAGAAGTTCTCAAACAAACAGAAAATAGACTTAACTCAGTCCTGGGCCCCAGACTTCAGGGCCAGCCCTCCCAGGAGTCCCTGGCACACCAGCTCCTGACCATCTCCTAGACTCAGTCAGGTCAGCTCGGCTCTGCTCTGCTCCCTTCCAGAGCAGCAGGGCTGCTTCCCTGAGCCCCTATCTCCAGGGACCCACCACAGCTATTAGCATCGCTCCTGTGTCACTCTCCTTCCCCAGGGCTCAGCCTGCCTCAGTCCTTCCTGCCCGGCTGCCTACTAGCAGCCCTTTATAGACCAGGTGTAGCCCAGACTTCTTTAATTAGCTGGACTGGACTCACCTGGTCTGGTCCAGGACACTGGGCTTAGTCTATTCACAGGGATCAGCACCCAACTCTGGAGCTGGTGCAGAACTGGCAGGGCTATCTCTGTGCCAAACTTGGGGGCCTCTTGAACTGGGGCATTTCCTGCCTGGAGAGGCACTGAGCCAGCATCGCTGGTGAAAGGGGGCTGTGGGACAAACCCTCAGTGTTCACTGGAAACCCTGTCATGTACTGGAGAGGTTGTGTGTGTAGTACAGCCACCTAATAGGAGATTTACGGAGGATAGGCCAGCATTTCTGAAGGTCCTGAATTGTCACCTCAATTCTGAATGAGTGAAGTTGAACTCACAAACGCTGAGTGAAAT
Source organism: Emydura macquarii macquarii (assembly GCF_026122565.2). Lineage (NCBI taxonomy): Eukaryota > Metazoa > Chordata > Testudines > Chelidae > Emydura > Emydura macquarii. The sequence continues at coordinate 4,900,002 of NW_027133250.1, read as the reverse complement.
CCTGGCCTCCCTAATGTCAGTGGGATTTTTGCCAGTGACTTAGGGGGTCAGGATTTCATTCATAGCGTCTGTATTGGTGGAGTCACTGGAAACCCCTGTACGACACAGAATTCAGTGCCAAACACTAGGGGGTGGTTTTTACCCTCCCGTGGGTAAGTTCAGCCCTACATGTTTGTAATCTTAATGTTCTGTCTTAACAACACCGATGTATTTGGAGCTTCACTCTTGCAGCCTGTAACATTTCTTCTGTCAAGCAGGGGTTTTCTTGCCTCTGACTGCACTGGAATAACACTGAGTTCCTGTAGAAAGGCACTGCCTTCATGAAAGAAGCCTCCAGATTGCACTATGTACTGAGCAGTGCAAAATCTCCAACAAGCATATGCTTTCAAACACACTGCTCTGTGTTTAGAAACAAATGGAGTGTGTGCATCAGTACCGTGTTTGCCTCTCTTTTGCAAAAGAAAAAAAAAAGACGTTTTCAGTCTCGCCTTTGAATTTTGCATTCCTCCCACCCGCTTCTTCACGTACTCAGGGTATAAACAGCAGTCCTCCTCAAAGACAGACGTTGTAAGAATCCACCTCCAAACTTTACTGATAGAACTGGTCCCAATATTTCCCTTCAAACTGCTTTTTTTCAACAACAAATATGGCCTTGTTTCTAAAGGAAAATGTTTCTTTTTAAATTTTCCAGTGTTTTTGCCAGAAAAACTTTCTGGAGGTTTTCCAAAAATGGACATTTTTGGTTTTTCATTGAAAACTCCTCAGAAAATCTCCATTTATTTGAATGAAATCTTCTTTGTTTCTTTTGAGATTTTTCATGGAAATTACTGACCATTTTCCAACCAGCTCTGTTTGCCGAGGAATATGCAGACACTACCCAGACAGTCTCTTGTAAATTTGAAGGTAATTCCCACCGAGAACTGTCTCAGATATGAAGATCACCAGTCATTACCAGGGAAGCATCTCTCTGCCCATCCCAGTACACAGCCAGCATGAACTCCTTCTTCACATCTGCCTATCTAGAGAGACAAGGAGAGTGAAGTAATATCTTTTATTGGTCCAGTAGAAGATATTACCTCACTCTCCTTGTCCTTTTAATCTCCTGGGACCAACACAGCTACAACAACACTGCATACCGCCTATGTAGGTATTTATAAGTACAGCTGGCTGATCAATGCCTTCTCTTCTTTGTAAGAAATTTCCAAAAATATTCTTATTTTGAAAACATTCCCATTGTTTTTGTTTTTTGGGGGGTTCTTTTTGTCCACAAAACCAAAACTGAAAACTGTTTGCTATTCAAAATCAACTTCTTGGTGAAAACAACTTTTCTTATTCCAAAAAACAAAAACTGATTATTTGTGTTTATTTATTTGTTTGTTATTACCAATACAGAAATAAATCAGTTTTGGCTTTTCAGGAAAAAGAAAATTGACCAAAGGAAAATAATTTTTGTGTCAAAAAGACATTTTTAATCATATAAAACAATGTTTCAATGAAAAAAATGATCAGCTGTACTTATGATTCTGTCTAATAGAAATGCTTGGAAAAAATATGAGAAACTACTGCATCCTTTTGCACTTTATTATATATTAGTCCCCACTACTCACAGGTGAAGTTCTCGCTTATCTGTGTAGTCACTTTAATTACCAATGCCCTGAATGACCTCTGTGCGTTCAGGTTTATTTGTTTTTGTTTTTCCAGGTTTTACAAATAATGAACGTTGAATTTTGTTATTTTTATGCTATTTCCATCTTGGGCATGTATTTATATGTTTTGCTTCATTATGTGTCCATATTTTATATAAAAACAGTGCAAAGTTTTTTGTTTTTTTTTTAAAGGCTTCTATCACTTTTACTTCTGGCCACCACCTATCGATGAATGTATCCTCCCAATACCCCTGTGCTGTAAGGAAGTATCATTATCCTCATTTTGCAGGTGGGGAATTGAGGCACAGGCAGGTGCAATTGGTGCTGGCCAACTATCAGAGAACCAGATCTCACTTATCCCCGCCCTGCACTGCTGAGTTTGAATTCAGGGGAGAACTGCGCTCCAAACACGTGCATGTAGCTTTAACTGGTCTGCGAATGTAAAGCCCTGCTTTATGGTACTCTAGACTCCATTTACACACAGAGGAATGCTTTGAACATTAATTGCAATTCAGATCAATGCAGCCTGCGCCTCCTCTCCAAAGGGGGAGCTGACAACCGCTTTGATTGAGTCAATAGTAAAACTGGGGGGGGAGGGGGGGGAGATAGCTCATTGCACATCATGGCTCTGTACGTTTTTAACTGCCTCTTCTGCATTAAGGAGAGCGGGGAACGTAGGGCCGGACTGGGGAGTTCAGGAGTCTGGTGTCTGTAAAAGTCCCAACTCCATCAAAGGGCCACAAAGGTTAAAAATAAATCTATGCAGAGGCAAGCCTGCCAATATGATCTGCATGTGTTGTTTATTTTTTCTTTTTCCCTTGCTCTTTATTGCCAGGGTTGCTCATTATGTGAGGCACTTCTACATCTTCCTGACGTGAGATCGGCTCAGCACTCGACAACAGAGGTTCTCTTTTTCCATACCAGGGCCCCCGCGGGATCTCTCTCTTACCTAGCTGGGCTCATTCCAGGACGCACCAGGAAAAGGGAGGGTGCTATTTGTGACCTCCTGACCCCTGTTTGTTCCCCAACAGTTTGATCAGCAAGAAGGACAAGGAACCCCGAGATCTCTGGAGGAAAAGTAAGGCTAAATCCTAGTCTGTATTTAGGGCCTAATTCTGCAAACCCTCTAAGTTCCATATGCCACACAGCCCGGGGGGGAGAAGGGGGAAGAGGGGCTCACGGCCTGACCACTTTTAAGTGGTGGCCCTGTACTAAATCAGCACGGCTGCTGCTGCAGCGGTCCAGAGCATCGCTCCAGCTATGTGGTCATGTCAGTGAAATTTGACCCGGCCGCCCATCCACCAAGGGCTTTCAAACTGGGGGTCAGGACCCCCCAAGGGGTCGCGAGGTTATTATAAGGAGGGGGTCGCGAGCTATCAGCCCCGTGCATGGCTGACAGCCATAGCCTTTCAGAGCCGGGTGGCTGGAGATCAGCGGCTGCTGGCCGCCCCCAGCAGCAGTGCAGAAGTAAGGGTGGCGTGGCATAGCATGGGGGGGGGAGGGGTCTTCACTTTTTGGGGCAGGGTCGTTGCAGCCTCAGTATTTTCAAAGGAGGCCCCAGGAAAAAAGTTTGAGGACCCTGAAGGAGGGGCAGCCGGGCCAAACGGTGCTCCACACGGCCACGTGGGGAGTGTGTTCCTGCCCAGCGCGCACAGGGGAGATTTCTGCTGAGAACTGGACTCCTCGAGGCACTGGTTCATGTGCTGTGTGGGTCAAAGAAACTCCCTGGCTGAGGGAAACTCAGGGTCCCTGTGGGAGAAGGGAGGGGGTGATGAGCAGGAACCAAAACAGGGTCCCTGCCAGGGGGATGAGTAGTGACTGGAATCCCTCCCCTCCCCCCCACATCTGAATTGCTGCCCTGGAACAGAGGCTCCGATTGTGGGTTCGGCTGAGGAATGCGCAGTACAGCTCGAGATCAGAGAGCTGCGAAGTGGCTTTAAGCCACTCTTCTCTAATCCTTGGGCCACGGGAGCATTGGGATATTCCCTGGAATGAACTAGAGCAGCCTGAAGGAATTTATACCAGTGGGCCCCAGTCAGACACAGATCCCTGGGATGCAAGACTGCCCTGGTCACACACATTTGGACGTGTAACATAGTGAGTGCCAGTGAAAATGAGCCAGGATCAGAGGCTAAAATAGGGAAAGAACAAATTGAAAATTACTTAGACAAGTTAGATGTCTGCAAGTCAGCGGGGTCTGATGAACACTCCTAGAATACTGAAGGAGCTGACTGAGGAGATATCTGAGCCATTAGCGATTAGCTTTGAAAAGTCATGGAAGACAGGAGAGATTCCATAGGACTGGAAAAGAGCAAATATAATGCCCATCTATAAAAAGGGAAATAAGGACAAGCCGGAGAATTACAGACCAGTCATCTTAACTTCAGTACCTGGAAAGCGAATAGAGCAAACAATTAAGCCATCAATTTGCAGACACCTATAAGATAATAAGATGATAAGTAAAAGTCAGCACGGATTTGTCATGAACAAATCATGTCAGACCAACCTGATAGCTTTCTTTGACAGGATAACAAGCCTTGTGGATGGGGGGAGGCTGTAGATGTGGTATATCTTGGCTTCAGTAAGGCTTTTGATACTGTCTCGCATAATCTTCTCATAAATAAACTAGGGCAAAACAACCTAGATGGAGCTACCATAAGGTAGGTGGATAACTGGTTGGAAAACTGTTCCCAGAGAGTAGCTATCAGTGGTTCACAGTCAAGTTGGAAGGGCACATTGAATGGGGTCCCACAGGGATCAATTCTGGGTCCCGGTTCTCTTCAATATCTTCATCAACTATTTAGCTAATGGCATAGAGAGTACACTTATTAAGTTTGAGGACGATACCAAGCTGGGAGGGGTTGCAAGTGCTTTGGAGGATAGGATTAAAATTCAAAATGATCTGGACAAACTGGAGAATTGGTCTGAGGTAAACAGAATGAAATTCAGTAAGGGTAAATGCAAAGTGCTCCACTTTGGAAGGAACAATCAGTTGCACACATACAGAATGGGCAATGACTGCCTAGGAAGGAGTACTACAAAAAGGGATCTGTGGATCATAGTGGATCACAAGCTAAATATGAGTCAATAGTGTAATGCTGTTGCAAAAAAAAGCAAACATTCTGGGATTTATTAGCAGGAATATTGTAAGCAGGACACGAGAAGTAATTCTTTTGCTCTGCTCCGCGTTGATTAGGCCTCAGCTGGAGTCTTGTGTCCAGTTCTGGGTGCCACATTTCAGGAAAGATGTGGGCAAATTGGAGAAAGTCCAGAGAAGAGCAACAAAAATTATTAAAGGTCTAGAAAACACGACCTATGAGGGAAGATTGAAAAGAATGGGTTTGTTTAGCCTGGAGAAGAGAAGACTGAGGGAGGACATGATAACAATTTTCAAGTACATAAAACAGTTACAATGAGGAGGGAGAAAATTGTTCTTGTTAATGTCTGAGGACAGGACAAAAAGCAATGGGTTTAAATTGCAGCAAGGGCGGTTTAGGTTGGACATTAGGAAAAAATTCCTAACTGTCTGGGTAGTTGAGCACTGGAATAAATTGCCTAGGGAGGCTGTGGAATCTCCATCATTGGAGGTCTTTAAGAGCAGGTTAGACAAACACCTGTCAGGGATGGTCTAGATAGTGCTTGGTCCTGCCATGAATGCAGGGGATGGATTAGATGACTTCACGAGGCCCCTTCCAGTCCTGCGATTCTATGATTCTTTCCCACGGCCACACTTATGCTATTGGTGACTGTGCCTTTAAGGACTGAGCTTCCCAGACTGTGAGTCTGGATGAGGTGCTGTGAACCTCTTGTTCTTCACAGCCATTTCGAACTGAACTGGTCACCGAATAAAGCAGATCTCTTGCAAGAACATACCCTTGCTAAAACCGGTCAGGCAAAGGTGTGGCACAAGAGCCACCATGGGGTTCTATGGCACCTGGAGTTCCCTCTGTGCGATAGGGACTCTTTCAGCAGCTTGGTAGACTGGCTTTAGGGTAGCTATGCACTGGGAGAATGGTGCAAAGCTGTGCCAGCATCCCTGAGAATCAGGCCCCAGATCGACAAGATTACCAGGAGCAGTCCCACATTAGTCTATAGTAAGAGTTTGCAGGACTAGGACCTCAGCCCATAGTCACGCAACACACCCATTGATCGTGGTGCTATGTTTGTCTCACTAAGGCCAGAGTAAACACAGAGTAAGGACTTGGGGATGCGGTCCTCAGTGATGAGTTTAATTCAGCGCAGGTGAACAAGAAGCACCGCAGTCGTAGAGACTGAAATAATTTCACAGCACCGTGAGTGGCAGTTTATGGGTCATCGTCCATCAAAATCACAGGTGTGCAACGAACACAGGTCTAGAACGGGTGGTTTAATAACAAACAAACAGATAAAGTTCACAGTTGCTACGGTGCATGGATATTATTTCATTTTGCATTTACTGTTGGGACCTCTATGATAAATAGTCTCTCATATTCTTTGCTTTTTGTGCACTGAAGTTATTAAATTTAATTGCATTCCCCACCCACCCATGTTTTATTAGTGAAGGAGTGAATTTGCATGATTCATCCAACATTCATAATTTGTTATCATCTTATTGTTTTGCTCTTTGTCTTGACAGCTATAATTAACCCAAGATCAATAATTCTGTCAGGCAGGAGTGACTGTCCTCCAAGCGAGGGATTTAAAGGATGGAAAATAGTGTCTCGACTCAGAGATGCAAAGACAAAATCTCAGAGAGTCGCAGGGTGAAGAAGTTCCGATGAAGATGGAATCCTCCCAACCTGGAATCTTTGCTCATTATGTCCTTGAAAGACTTAGGTGGTGCATAAGGATAAGTCTGGAAGGGACTCCTGGTTATCGAGTCCAGTCCGCTGCTATTCCAGGCCATCTCATCCTGTTCATAAACTTATCAAACTCCATCTTCAAACGTCTTAGGTCGATATCTCCCACCAGTCCCACTGGGGGGATGTTCCAGAGCCCCCCTCCTCTGACGGTTAGAAACCCCCATCTAATTTCCAACCTAATGCTACTCATGGCCAGTTTACATCCATTTCTTCTTGTGCCAGCACTGTCCTTCAGCTTAAATAGCTCTTCTCGTTCCCAGACATTTACTCCTCTGATGTATTTATAGGGAGCAATCAGATCCCCTCTCAGCCTTCGTTTTCGCGAGGCTAAACAAGCCAAGTTTTTTTAGTCATCTCTAGTAAGATCAGCTCTCTATCCCAATCATCCTAGTAGCCCTTCTCTGCACTTGTCCAGTTTGTATTCATCTTTCTTGAACACGGGTGACCAGAATTGTATACAGCATTCTAGATGAGGCCTGAGCAGTGCCATGCAGAAGGGTATTAATGCTTCTCTATTCGTTCAGGAATTACCTCGCCTGCATAGATCTTGTGCTAGTCCTGTGCACAGAGATGATTTGCAGCTCTGAGCATTTTTTTCACTTCTAGTGCCTGTCTGTAACGAAAAGTGCCAACTTGCCATGAGAAAAGCTGTACTGGAAGGGAACGTGATTGAAACCCCCATGATAACACCCGTTCTCAGGAGATTTTCAGCACAGTTTTGCAAACCCAAGACAAGAGCTCAGATGGTTTGAGGATAAACATCCAAAATGTGTAGACGCTTGCGTACCCTGAGCCATGGCTGCATGCATTCAGCTGCTGCTTTTTGTAGCGGGGATTAAACTGACTCAGGCTGGTTGGATCATTTTCACCTATATGAAATGTCTATACACTATGCTGGTTCATTGACACTGAAACGTTTCACAGAGATGCGTTGGGCTTGATGAAAATCTTACAAAGCAGGTAACAAAAGTACAATCCTGTCTGAAACCCTCAGTACATATTCAGGGCAACTAGCCTGTTCCACCATCTGTATCTACGCTGCTAATTTAGTGCCCTCGCTTGATCACACCTCCAGCTTCATTGTAAACACACTCAGTATCTCGCTCCTGTTTTGAAGTTGCTGCCACTAGGATCTGGCTCTCAGAAGGTGAAACAGAGATAACAGCAAGCATGCAGTTTTCTCCCTGTGTCTTGAGGAAGTTATAATGTATTCTAAGGAGACTCTATCCCCAGGAGTAGAATTATATAGATCTGTATAATGAATAAACCATGTGAGTTCTATTTGAGTTCCATGGGCTGGGGGCTCATGGGAATCCAAAATTAACTGTATGAGAAAGTAATGTTCAGCAGTAGCCCCTCCGCCGCTTCGAAACAAAACTGGCCCCGAGGTATAAAATCAACCTTCAGGATATAGTTGCTTGTGCACTTCTGTTTGTAGTCTGTAGGCTCTGAATATCTTCATCGATACCTAGGAATCTATGTTGATTTCAGTCAGAAAAAAATATTTGCTAATTTCACATCACTGGTCCATCCAATCTGGTGACAGACCTACATACAGATGATGGCAAACTTCCCATACATCTCTCTGTGAGTGGGAGAGGGAAATCTCTTTCTGCCTTGCTGCTGCAATCAGTTTATCCCTTGAGGCATGAGATTTGATCACCCCAATCTAAGCCTCCCTTGCCATGAATGTGGTTATTAGTCGTAAAATTAGCCAGACCTTTTATAAATCCGACTGCAGTATTTGACTCCGTGACCTCCTGCGGCAATGAATCATGCAGTCTGGCTACACACGGTTAGAAGATGAATGGCCTTTTATTGGTTCTAAATTTACTGGTTGTTAATTTCATGTGGTGACCCCTTGTTCTTGCATTACAGGACAAGGTAAAAAGCAGAAAACTATCAGTTTTCATCCCATCCTTCACAATCTCAAAGGTCTATATCAAGTCCCTTCTAATGCTTCTCTTTTTCAGCTCCTTTTCTCCCCCTACTGACTATGCAGCCACAAACACTGTCAGGCATGTGTATGATCCTGCTCCCAGCCTCCATAAACTTGGATACCAGGTGCTCAGACACCAGGGTGATGGGCACGTGATAAATACTTGGGAAATTAGAAAAGCAAAATGGAATCAGAGCTCATGGTGCAATAACAATGCTGAGCCCTTTTCATTTCAGTAGACCTCAAAGTACTTTACAAAGAAGGTCAATATCATTATTCCCAGATGGACAAAATGAGGCATTGAGGGGGAAGTGACTTGTCTAAGGGCACTGAGCAAGCTGGTGGCAGAGCTGGGACTAGAATCCAGGTCTCCTGAATCCCAGACCACTGTTCTATCTACTAGGAAACTCTGCCTCCCTGATGGAAAAGCCTGGAACAAATATCTCACTATCACCACCTTCAGAGGGAAAGGTTTGAATGACTCCATGTGTGTCCTGGTTCTGGTCCTGTCACAGACTCCTTGTGTGACCTCTCTGTTCCTCAGTTCTCCATCTGCAGGAAGAACACCCCCTCCTGGTGTGACTGACCTTAACCATTGTTCCTCTGGAAAAGGAAGATCACGATCCTTCCTCTCTCATACCGAGGGCTGGTCGAAAATTCTGTATTAAAACTCATTTTTTATAGAAAATTGGGTTTCTGATTAAATGAATTTTCTCACAAAATGACAGTTTTCTGCATCCAATTTCAAATTTTTGTTGAAAAACTTCAATGCCCCCAAATGGAAAACTTTTTTGGTTTTCAGTCCAAATATTTCAGGTTTTGATTTTTTGCCAAAATGTCAAAACGTTCCATTGAAACAAAAACCATTTTCTGCCCAACTTTCCTCCCACTCTTTGTCTGTCTTGCCTATTTAACCTGGAGCTGTCCAGAGTAGGAACTGTCTCTCACCATGTGTGTGCACAGAGTTTGATGTGATGGGGCTCTGATTTGGGTCGAGACACTGATTCCCATCTAGGCACTAATGGAATTAAAAAAAAAAAAAAAGAATCCGCAATAATATGAACAGGAGCTGATAGAGTTTGCTTTTGAGATGGTGCCAGAGTCTCTCCAAGGGGGTCCATTTCTCCGGAGAACAGAACTGGGAAAAAAGATACCGGAAATTTTTGAGGGACTGGTGAAGGTGCAGTTTGGCTTTGTAGGAACTGCCAGATGGATCAGACACATGCTCCGGGTAGGCCTGGAGTCCGTCTCAGACGGTGGCAAGCACCAACTGTTTCAGAAGGTGACAGAAACCCCATAATGGAGAATTACAGAATAATCCTGCCCAGAGGAAAGTCAAGTTACTTCCTACCTTCCTTCAGTTTGTGTTTGGTGTATGCCCTGAATTGATTTCACTCACAAATGTTATTCATATCTCTGACAGGATGGATGTGCTCATTGTCCATACAAATATCTAATCTTATTTTGAATGCTTATTTTTATTTATATTACAGAAGCACCAAGAAGCCCCACTTAAGATCAGGAGCCCATTGTGCTAGGTGCTGTACAGACTTAGTGATAAACATTCCTTGACTCAAAGCGTTTCCAGTTTGAACAGACAAAGGTGGGAAGAACAGAGATATGAAGTGATTTATTCAAGATTATATCAGGGCAGAAGCAGACCAGGGGTTAGACCTCAGGTCTCCTGCAGATTCGTCCAGTGCCCTATCCACTGAACCACGTTACCTCTAAACACTTGGACTCAACAATTTCATGTGGCAGTGAGTTTCACAGGTTAACTTTGCATTGAGTGAAAAGGCATTTCCTTTTACTATTTTCAAATCTGCAGATTTATAATTTTTGATTTTCCAAACCTGTTTTTCCAGCCTTACCCCTGAATGTTCCATCTTTGTCCAGCCAGGACTCAGAAATTAAAGCTGCCCAGCTCATATGGTGCAGACAGACTGAACTTAAAAGGGCCTCAGCAAGACATATGAGCCTGTTTTTATTAGCATCCTATATTTGCTATTTGGGGATCCCAGTTAAACAAGCCATCTATCTCTGTCTCACTTCCTGACACTGTCCATTCCTTCTCATTCCTTTTATTAAATGAACAGTAGGATTCGCTTCTGGCCCATGTCTCCTGCATTTGCCAACTTTTGTTTTAAGCTGTTCCCACAGCAGTCTAAGAACCAGGACTATAATTGGTATTTGCAGGCACCTGCTGAACGATTGATGAGCTGAAGTTTGAAGAGAAGGGCAGCTAGATGGGTTTTTACTTGCATGCATTGGTATGGGGATTGGACTGCCTTTTAGAACCTGCCTATTCACTCCAATCTAAAGACCCATGGATTCAATTTTGGTAGTAGAGGCTGTCTCCCTGCACCTGTCACTTTAAGCACATTATCCAGTGCAGCAGTGTCCACAGGAAAAATTCACGTTACATTAAAAAAGCACAAACGTGAGTCTGAATGATCAGTATTTGAGATGCTGGGCTGCGAATTGAATCATCAATTTTTTTCTGACAACCGCTTTCTAGTCTCTCTCTCTCTCCATTTAAAATTTGCTGGAAATTAAAGAAAACAAACAAACCCGGAAACAAGATCATTTTGGGTCCACCCAAAACCAATTTTTCCCCCAAAAATTTTCAGCAAATCACAAAGCGAAAGAAAAAAAAATTCATTCAAGTGAAATGTTTTGTTAGACCCAAAATAGAACCGCGTCTTTGGATTTTGAGCCTTTTGAAATTTTGTAAGAAGATTTTTCAAGAAAGAAAATTCCACAAGAAAAGTGATTCTAAAGCAAAACACTGAAACTCTTTGTTCTGAAAATGTTAAAACAAAAAAGTTCAGGTTTGCAGGGGGCTGCAGCTGACGGCACTAAAACATAGACTAATACTTGAATGTTGCGCCTTGGACTGGAGCTCATGTTCTGAACCCACCCCCACCCCCATTTGTAGGCTCCAGAGCCTGAGCTTCAGTGTGAAGCACGATGTCCAGGCAGCTATTTTTAGCGTGGTAGCACAAGCCCTGTGAGTCTGGGCTAGAATGTCGCTGCCGTGGGCTGTGTAGACGTACCTAAGTGATGCAGAATAAACAGTGCCGTCTCCATGTCATTCCTCCTCTGCTAGTGAAGGGGTGATGAGTGGCAAACTGTAGCCAGAATCAGGCTGAAGGTAAGATTTGGAGGACAGAAACATTTTCTCCTGCGGTAGTTAAGTCCCTGCTAAGATTTCCCCATGATTGAATAAAATGCCCATTATTGGTTTACCCTGCGGTTGTCTCCCTTGCTCAGAATCTGATGGCTTAGTATAGTCCAGCATGGATTCTACCCTGACCAGTCCCAGGAGCCGGGGCAGAATCAAATTGTAATCTCTCGTCCACAGAGTCATCACCAGTCATGCTGGCACCCCGTCAGCGAGATGCAGAGGAGGGAGGACTGACCTGCAGAAATACAATATCCATTAACTTCCACCTCGCAGCTTCCCCAGCCCACCCCAGGCTGTGTGAACCCCTGCTGCTCTGCTGCATGACAAAGCACTCCACTCAGGGACAACCAGTGGGGCACTGCAGGGCCTAGTGTGGGCAGAAGGCCTCACACATGATGATTTAAGGAAGCGCCTTGCAATCAGCTCTTAAAGGAGGAGGGGGCCAGACCTTTGAGACAGCTGGGTTCGAGACAGGCTGAGCAAAATGGCCTGAGTTCTGCCGCAACAAGAAAGCCGCAAATTGCAATGTGCCCTTAAAAGCATAGTTCTTTGCATCTCAGCCAGGCCAGGGAGGAAAGCACCTGCAGCACTGCCTTCTAGCACTGCTCCCGTCCAAAAGAAGGGGACTCTTTCTCAATAGCACCATTAATGTGCCAAGCACAGGGATGGAGGAGCAGGGGAAAGGTGGCTTTACACCACCTTTATGCTCCCTGTAATCTGGGTCATACAGGATGATGCCCATCTCCTGCAGTAAGTTAAGGCAGCCTTAGGGTTGCTCTGCTCCCCCATAGCCCCTGAAAAGCAGAGAATGGCCATAGCGGATGCACTCTGGCCACACCTCTGACCCTACCCCTACACTGGGGATGAGGGCAGGGCTGGTGTAGAGTAGCACTCTTTCTACCCCTGCACCAGCCTGAGGTGCCCTTCTGTGTAGGATTCTCAGGGGGCCCTTTCTGCCCACTTTAAGGCCCCTTTCTGCTGCCAGGGTCATACAAAGCACCATAGTGTAACTGCAAATCAAGCCCCTGCTGCTTGTTTCCCAGGAAACAGCAGGGCCGGGTAACTGCTGCATGTAGGCAAGTGGACCCAGTGCCTCCCACCCCATGGCTGTCTGACATGATTTTCCAATTGATTTGTTTCCTCCCCCCCCAAACACACGCAGGGCTCTGCCTCTCTTTCTCTCTCTGTGTTAATCAATGTGTCTAGCAGAGAGATTCACCAGGCAGCTGGGGAGCCTTACAGGAAATGCAGACTCCTGTCCTTTGCCCTCACGGCCCCATCCCTCTAGCCGGAGCTCCTATGACTACGCATCTGCCACTCCCAGGGTTAGGAAACAGCAGAGAGCAGAGGGCCCTGCGATTATTATTCAAGGTGTTTTCCAACAACGGAGGCTGTATCTACATCTGCATTGAATGGGAGATTAACTGGGTGCCCTTTCCCATCCATCTTCCTATCCCTTTCCCTCTGTCTGTGTGTCTGTCTCTGTCCTCCTCCACCCCGCTCTCCTGCCCGTCTCTTCACACAGCAAAGCAAGGAAGTCAATAATCTCTGGCACATTAGTTCACAATTCACACCTGGGGGAAGGCATCCCATTATTCCAGCCTAATTTTTTATCCCATCCACCGCCTCCTCCGTCCCCCTCTGACATTGCTAATCCATCAGCTGTCTCTTCCTTTGATAAAGATGTCCTACTCAGATATGCCTCATTCTCCATGACTGAACTAAAAAACACTTCCAGGAAGAACAAGAGAGAAGGATGTGTCTGGGATCATGAGGAGACATAGCTCAGAGATCTTGATTCTGATATTATAGCGTCAACTGGGCGTAACTCAGTGGCAACCAGTGGAGTTGCTCCAGTGTTAAAACAGGTGTGAGATCAGAACCAGGTCCAGAGACTGAAGGGATTTGTACTGGCAAATTGCTGGGGCAACCGCCGCTCAACCAAAGGCAGAGGAGGAAGGCAGGGTTTCTACCAGTCATGTTTTTTAATAGAGGGTGTCCTGACAGATAATGATACCTGGCTCCTGTATGGCACTTTTTATCCAGAGATCTCCAAGTATTTTACAAAGGAGGTCACTATTCTCATCTCCCTCGGGCAGTTGGGGAAAAGTTGGGAACAGAAAAGTAAAGCAACTCAGGCAAGATCACTCTGCAGATCAATAGCAGAGTCAGGAGTAGAATACGGGTCTCCCAAGTCGCAGGCCAAGGGGCTAGTCACTGGGCCACACAGATTACTTGCCAACGGAAAGGCCCTTATTTTGAGTGTCCCTAGGAGTCAGCCCTCTGAGCGCAGATCCCACAGGAACACATCACTATTACTCTATGCATCTGCAAGGTGGTTACAGAGTATAATAATAATTATGTATTTATTTGTATTATCATAGCACTTATAAGTCCCACTCATTGACCTGTACCCCATTGTGCTTGGTGCTGTACAAATACAGAACAAGAAGACAGTCACAGATGTATAGGTGCTATGCAGATATACCCATAGGAAGCCATCGGAAGCAGTTAAATTGAATGTTTTTGGGGCAGGGACTCTCGTTTTGTTCTGTTTGTACAATGCCTAGCACATTGGGATCCTAGGTAGAACTGTGTGAATAATGGATTTTTAGGTTCGCTGGCAATTAATTTTTTAAAATTGTTTTGGGTTTAACAATACGTTTCATTCAACCAGAAATTAAACATTTTGTTTTCAAGAATTCGGGGGGGGGGGGGGGGGGGGGGGGGGGGGCGAGGACAGGGAATTAAAGGGAAATTTCAAAATGAAAAGCCATTTCAAATCAAAAGTTGCATTTTGAAAGTGTGACAATGAAACATTTTGATTTTTTTCAGAATTTCTTTCAGGGTTTTTATTTTCTGCCAAAACAATTCAGCCAATTGGCCACAAATTTGGAAAATGTTTTGGTGTCACCAGATCTGAATTTTCCACAAAAACCCCTCAAAAAACCTGGTCAAAAAGATTCACTCAGCTAGACTCCTAGGCTCAATCATAATAAAATAACAATACCAATAATATTACTTACTTCAGCTTTTTGTGGGGAGCAGCTAGAGCCCTGAATAGCCTCAGGATATGTCTAGCGTGAAGGCAGATCAAACCTACCTTGACCCACCCGCTTTATAACTGCCCCACGTGCAAAAACGCTGTACTTGAAAATTGGGCCCTGAACCTAGCATTTCCTCTTTAAGGGTTGTATCGCCAGTTTAAGGATGCTCAGCAGAAAACTCGCCTCCAAAATAACTCCAGTGCATGGACTGCTTGAAACTGGTTTGGCTGAAGGGATCTCACTTCTAGAAGATAACCGAGCGTGGCTGCCTGCCCAGTTTTAACAAAAGACGGATTTTGTAAAGCTAACTAAAACTATGCCATCCATTAGGGGAACTACAAAGCAGAACATTTTAAAGTTAATTGGTTTTGCAATTAAAAGATGCATGGAACATGTGATGCAATTAATTTTACATAAACTTGGTCAGGAATTAAATGTAAAAGCACTTGGTTACTTCCCTAAATGAAGCATATGTTTACTTCCAACACAACCAGCTTCTTTGCATATCAATATGGAAAACACTGCGAACACTAATGCTCCATGCACAGCCCCAGTCAGAACAATGCTGGGCTGTTTTTCTAAGGGATGCTTAATTCTGATACTTAGATTTGAGGTTTAAAGGCCGGCATGGAAAGAGGTACATGAAGTACATGCGGAGAAGGA
Source organism: Emydura macquarii macquarii (assembly GCF_026122565.2). Classification (NCBI taxonomy): domain Eukaryota; kingdom Metazoa; phylum Chordata; order Testudines; family Chelidae; genus Emydura; species Emydura macquarii. The sequence goes on along the minus strand of NW_027133250.1, from coordinate 4,884,679 downwards.
GATTTTCTCGCCCCATTGCATTGGAAAGTATAAATCAATGGGGTTTAATTGTTAATCCAGCAGTGTATGGTTTTAAGTTGATAAGTGTGCTCAGTTGTTTAGCTGTTAATGGATAATTAACTTTTCAGCTGCTGAAAAAGCACTGAGTCTACAGTGGCTGTGATGGTTCATATCAATATGGCAGGTATTCAAATTGCCCGGCCACAATGTCCTCTCTGGTATCATACTGCAGGTCTTTTCTATCCACTGGAAAATAACCTGATACATTCTAGAAGCCTTAAAACTTTCCTCCACGGAGAAACTCTCACAGAATACCCTGGGTTTAGAGAACAGGGCACTGGCTTGGAATTCAGGGGACCTGGATTCTTCTCTCACCTTTGCTACTGACGTGTTGTCTGAGGCTGCGCTTCTGTTTCCCTTTAACCTTTGTCTGTCTTTTCTGCTCAGACCGCAAGCTCTTTTGGACAGGCACGACTCCGACTCTCTGCTTGTAGAACAACAAGCACACCTGTCCTGATCTTCCTTGGGTGTTACTGTGATATACATTGCAAGAAGAGCATTGAATTTGTGTTGAAAAAGAAAACAGTGGTGTACCGAGGCTGGGGGGAGGGAGGGGGGAGGGCATGCCCCTGGGCACCAGCCTGGGAGGGGGCACCGGCTGGGCCCTACTTGGAGGAGCCGCCCCCCACCGTCGCAGGCGGCCAGGGCCTGCAGCCGTGCCGACCCCAACTCAGGCCTGGCGGCAGCCAAGGATTCCCACTGCGGGGGGAGCAAGCATCCTCCCGGCCCTTCCGCTGGGCCCAATGCGGGAGCTGCAGGGATCAGAGCCCATCATGTTCCCCCCCGCCCGCCCGCTGCCGGGCAGCCCAGGGGCATCTGCCCCCATCTCTTCCGCTCCTAGTCGCACCCACAGTAGGGGGAGAGTTTGATATGAGCCCACAGACTCTTCCCCCACAAGGCACTGTCACCGCTGTGACTGCTGCTGATGGGTGGCGGGGGGCACAAATGCAAGTATTGGCTCCCGGGCACCGGAGACCCACAGGACGCCACTGAAACAAGACAACACAAGCGTCCTTCCTTCCAAGACAGGTGGAGTTTTAACACACCAGGGGTTTCATTTCCCCTCATCCACAGCGGTGTGCATATTTGAAAATCTGGCCTTGGTTTAGCTGCCTAAATAGGCGCTCTTTTGAAAATGTGTCCCCATCTGCAGCAGGATGTTGGGGAAGTCCAGAACACGAGGGACAGCGGGCTGTTGGGTGAAAGAGGAGCAGACAACAGGGTTCAGGGAGTTCCTCGGGGTTTGTCTCTACTTCAAATGCTACAGTGGCAGAGCTGTGCCGCTGTAGCGCTTTCGTGTAGACGCTACCTATGCTGGGGGGAAGGGTTGTCCCGCTGCCATAGGTAATCTACCTCCCCGAGAGGCAGTAGTTAGATCAACAGAAGAATTCTTCCTTTGACCTTGCGTTGTCTACATGAGAGGTTAGGTAGTACAGCTCCATCTCTCAGGGGTGTGGATTTATATTCTATCGACATAAAATCCTGGTGTAGCCCAGGCCTGAGACAGTTCAAAGCTGGAGCAAAGAGACAGCAGAAGCCTTCACACCACTGTGGTTTTAAGACCCTCCGCATGCTGATTTCCCACAAGTGCTAAAAGCCCACGGAGTTGTCCACACTTGCGCTTACGCTGGCAAAACATTTGTCACACAAGGGTGGAAGAAAACACCCTGCTTTGCTGGCATGAGCGCTTGTGTAGCCACGTTATGCCGGCAGGAGAGAGCTTTCCCACCAACATCATAAAACCACCTAAACGAGGGGCGGCGGCTATGTCAGCAGAAGGGCTCTCCCGCCGATAGCGCTGTCAACACTCGCACTTTTGCCGGCAAATCGCACGTTGCTCAGCGGGGTGCAAAGATATTGGGCCTGATCCTCAGCTGGTGTAAAGTGTAGCTCCACTGACAACAGCTGAAGACCTGGCCTATTAACTCCCCATCATTTTAACCTTCTGGACCTCTTCAACTTCCATCCGTCATTGCAGTCTCTGCACCACACGTGGCCTCCATCAGGGCAATAAGCAGTAAATGTATGTTGCCACGATTTACCTTTTTTTTTTTTTTGAATGTGCAATTCATCCGCTGAATAATACTTTGCCCATCTTTACCTTCTTCCACCTACGATGCATGGGATGGTGTTTCTGGGATGTGCTCAGCTCATCTATTGAGATTCCAATGGTTTCCACAGAACAGCGGGAAGGAAACAGTAGAAACAAAGAAATGAGGCGCACTGTGAGGGTAATCAACCACTGGAACTAGTTACCTAGGGAGGTGGCAGATTTTCCATGACTTGCCGTCTTTAAGTCAAGACTGGATGTTTTGTTAAGAGCTGCAATAGCTCAAAGAGTCGCTACCGGCTGGTGCAGAAATTATTGGGTGAGGTTCTTTGGCCTGTGTTATGCGAGAGGTCAGACTAGATGATCATAATGGTCCCTTCTGGCCTTAGAAATCTATCAGTCTATGAAAACATTGAGTATACGCAGGCATACGCCAGTACTTACAAAGCTTCAGAATCTGACACCTGCTTTGACTCCAAGAGGAATCCAAACCCTGATTTGGGAAGACAGTCGCCTTTTCCCACCTTTCTGGAAATATTCCCATTGCTAAAGTTAATGTGAACTCATGAATTACAGATGGAATTCTCTGCCGTTATCCATCCCCCAGGCGATCCAGTCCCCTCACCTGCTCCTTACTCATTTTCTGAGTTGTGCAGCAAATAGTCCTGGTGATATGTACCAACCACCTCTATTTCCAGCAAATTGGCGTGTCAGTAACAGCCCATAAATCTCAAGATTTATGGCATGACAAGGGGCAGTTTGTTCTGGGCATTGACGCTTCGGGACCCACAAAGGGACTTAAAGGGTTGCAATGCTGAGTATCATGGCACCAAACTTTTAGGTATTTAGGAAATCACAGGAACAACACTGCGATCCTCAAAGCCTGAGTTGGGTACCCAGGCTCCCTATATAGTAAATGGGGAGGAAGAATCACCTTAGAATGTGATCCACAGAAAACCAGCTGCTAGGCCGTGAGGTGCCTAAGCTAGCCAATGGGAGATGCTGATGACGGGGGTATGTGCTACTCCCCACTCCTCTGACGGAGATAGGTGCCTAAATCGAAGGCTGCAGGGAGGCGCCTGTCTCTGCTAGTGCACGAATGGCAAGGCAAGCAGCTTAGGTGCCTAAGCTGCTTCTTGAAGGAATGAGTCAGGGGGTCTGCCTTGTCCCGAACACAACAGCCAGAGGAGGTGGTGGAGGTGCTCACCTGTGACTTTGAGCCCAGTGTCAGAGCACTCACCTGGGATGGGGGAGCCCCAGTTTCAACATGTTCCGCTCTGGATAAGTACTTAAACGGTCATTGGGTTGGAGAGAGAGAGAATGATTCTGTAGTCCAGTGGTTCGGGCACCTGCCTGGGAGGCAGGAGATCACTCCCCCTGCTCCAGTGACACTTTCCTTATTTGTCCACAGTGGAACGGTTTTGACGGGAGAGACCGAGGAAGCCCAACCTAAGCACATCCTGCAGCACAGTGGTTAGAGCGATAATTCCTGAGAAAGGAGACTCCCATTCAAATCCTTTCTCATAAGAACGGCCATACTGGGTCAGACCAATGGTCCATCTAGCCCAGTATCCTGTCTTCCCACAGTGGCCAGTGCCAGATGCTTTAGAAGGAGTCAACAGAACAGGGCAATCATCAGGCAACACCATCTCCTGTCGTCCAGTCCCAGCTTCTTGCAGTCGGAGGTTTAGGGAAACCCAGAGCGTGGGGTTGCATCCCTGATCACCTTGGCCAGTAGCCATTCATGGACCAGTCCTCCATGAACTTATCTACTTCATTTTTTAACCCAGTTATGTTTTTGTCCTTCCACAACATCCCCCGGCAATGAGTTCCACAGGTAGACTGGGCACTGGCTGAAGTACTTCCTTGTGTATGTTTTAAACCTGCTGCCTGTTAATTTCATTGGGAGAGCCCTGGTTCTTGTGTTATGTAAGGGGATAAATAACACTCTCCTGTCTCTCTGGCCGAGAGAGGGGAATTGAACCTGGGTCTCCCACATCCTAGGCAAGAACTCTAACCACTGGGTAAAAGTAATATGGTGGACACCGCTTCCCCTCCCTATATTTTGAATGGGACCCGATCTGGTAGGTGACCTCTGAGCATGCCTATCGGATTGAGCCCCGGCTGCAACTTACATGGCTGACCACCTATCTTCCCTGTTGGCGTGGGGCTTAGATGGGAGATAGGTGTCCCGATGCCTGGAGAGAGATAGCCGGGCTCACTCCAGGAGGCAGAAGCGTAAGTGCTAAGGGAGCTTTTACTTTGAAAATGTAGGTGTCAACCGAGTTTAGGCACCTGCAGGATTCGGCAGGAGTTTTGTGGATTGCCGTGGAGCCTAAACTGGGACCTCGGAACCTAAAGCCAAGACTTAGAGACCTAAGTCCTTGGTGGAAGTTGGCCTTTCTGCCAACAACAGGGTGTTATTGCCCTTCATGGTGAGCCTGAAAGATCCAGTTAGGCTTGTCCCTGACAACAACTTTGAAGTTGAGGATCTGCAAACTCTAGGGCCAACCATGGAAGGTCTGAAATAGTCAATTTTGAGAACTTTTATGACATTGTAATTTACATCTACAGGAAGTGAAGTCATAATTTAACACCTGCCTAACTCGACAGCATCTATGTTGAAAACCTTGACATTTTATCATAGACCACCCTATATACTCCTGGGATTTGTCCTTCATTTAGGGACGAGGAGAGAAGACATCTACCAAATTAGAAAAAAAAAATCCAAACGTATAATGTGAGCTCTAACTCTAACATGAATGGAGTAAGTGGAGGAGAGCATTAGGAGGGCAGCTGGTCAGGAATTGTTCAACAAAAGTTCTTTTCTATTGGGGGTTTCTCAGATCCAGGATGGAATTTCTGGTCAATGTGAGCGATCCAAGTTCAAGTCCTAGTCTGCCTGATCTCCAACAAGTAGGACTGAATCCAGCAGAGCAGCACTAGTTTTCATTCCACTGCGGAACAAAAACAAATGCCAAAACCTCAGTATTTTTCACAAAACAGAATGCTTGTTTTCTGGCCGTGCCCTAAGCAGGAGCACTTATGGAGTGGGATTTTTATTGGAAAGTAGTCTCTCTTAAAGCACACCTTGTTACTACACCAGGAATCGGAGTCAAAGACTAGCTGGCACCAGGTAATATATTGTTATCTACGAACATCCCATGCAACTTTGCAACCATCAGATCATTAACATGGCCCCTTGAAACAATAAAAATAGACACTGTTCGGGGAGCCATGGTTAGATGCCCAACCAGGCTGAAACTGGGCAATTCTGGGCAAATGTTGTGCCCGGTAATTTGCATGCTATGAGGCTAGGCACTCGTGGGTACCTATAAACAGGGTAAAGGTTGGGCACCACTGTGGTTAAAGGCTGGCGCCAAGGGAAATGCAAGCTGATGCTGAAAATCCCTGGGTTGAAGCTGACAGTAGGTAATCTAGCTGGCATACAGAGATAGCTGGCGGCACTGTACCAGGCTATAGGTGAATTGGAATTGGAGCCAGTGGCACTGCACCAGGGTCTATGGAGATTGCAGCTGTGCAGATGCTGGTACAGCACTGAAGATGATGTGCTGTGACTGTATACATCCAGTGCACATGCTGGCATCAGGCAATATTCAGGAGGGAGCCGGGCACTCCTAGTTAAATGCTGACATCGGAGCAGGCTGTACCTTGCACTCCCCCTCAGTTAGAGGTGGGTATGAGGTAACATATCAGCTGTAGGAGGCATGTCTGTGCTTTACTGGTTTTTATCCCATCCAGTCCCACTGTTGACTTGCTTCACTGACTTTGACAAACACACCCTGGGTACTTAATGAAGAACATCATGGCTCCGCTTGGCCCAGAGAGAAGAGAGGCAGCAGCCTGAGACTAAAAGGAAACACTTTGTTCCAGGGCTCTTAGGAAGGAGCTGTTTCCCCTGATTAAACAGCAGATTTCAGGGTGTTCTGTTCATTATAATGCTTTCCTTCATGATGGATGGGTTTTGGTGCACCCTAACATTTTATATACTGTGTGTCTCTATACATTTTTGTTCCCACTGCATTGTCACTCCACAGTGCTGCTATTTGCGTAGCCATTAAGGGGGGAAATGGTGTTTCTCTTCAAACAACCGATTGCTACATAATTAGCTCTTTTGTTCCAGCCACATAAACTCTGCTAGTTAATTATATGCCACCTTGCCAATAGTTTCCAGGTTCTCACTGGATTATATTGTCAGGAACTGTGTTAGTGGCAGGGAGGAAGGGAAAACTAAAAAGCTGCTTTAAAAAAAACCTCCTGAGTTGCCTTTGAGAGCTTTTATTTCAAGAGTGGCCACAATGGCCCGTGCTTCCATTATGCCTCTCAGATTTGTCAATCCATAGGCACAAAGAGCAAGAACGCTGCTGTATGAATTTCTCCTTTCATGAGTCCCACAAGCATATCAAAGCTGGACTAAAAAATATCACAGCATGGAGCCTACAGCCCGGGTCTATGAAAGTGATTTCAGCTATTGCCCTGTGGTGTGTTTATCTCGTAGACTTGTTCCCCCTCCCGCAAGCCCCCACCAGGAAAATGGAAAAAAGAGGATTTTTCTTTCTGTTTTAGATTCCTCTGCATTTGGCTGGACGTCAGGAGAAGGCTCCAAAGGGGGTGAAGCAAGAACGTCCAACACAAAGAAGAGGGGGTGGAAAAAAGGAGCTGTGGTTTTGTGCGGATGCTAAACATGCCCATACTGACTTCTGTTGTTGGAGGAGGTGGGATTCCCTACATGCACCATAGATTCCTGTTCCCTGCCTCAGTGGTTTGGTATGGCCAAGGTAAATCAACAATTAGCTTTTATAATAAGCTGCTTGCCTGATTTTATGTAGCAGCATACATACGGGAGGTAGTGTGGCCTAGTGAATAGAGCACTGAACTTGGCTTCCTCAGACCTGTATTTTGTTGAATCCTTGTATGCAGGGTTGTTGTAGCTGTGTCAGTCCCAGGACATTAGAGAGACAAGGTGAGCAAGGCAATATCTTTTATTGGACCAATACACAGAGCTCTTCTTCAGGTCTGTGTAAACTAGAAAAATCATCTCTCTCACCAACAGAAGTTGATCCAATAAAAGATATGACCTGACCCAAATTGACTCACTATTAAGTCCTTGGTAATGTGTGTCTGTTTCAGCCTTTGCCATATGGTGGCTGAATTCTACACACGGTCTACTACAATAACCAAGTTAATGCCCACGAAAGCTTATGCCCAAATAAATTTGTTAGTCTTTAAGGTGCCACAGAACTCTCGCAAGTTAATGCTGTAATTCTGTCAGAGGTTGTTTTATGGTTTTGTGGTTAAGAAATTGGCTCAGGCAATGTGGGTGTGACTCACAGCTTTCCTTTGTGACCTCTGGTAAACCACCAGATCTCTGTTCTGTAAACAGGGAATAACACTCCAATAACAGAGGTATTGTAAGGTGCTGAAGTACTTCAGTGACGGATAAGGATTTGAATAGGAGAAGTCGAGCATCTTGTATTTTGACTAGAAATGGTCCCAAATGTCAAAGCTCTGATCCAGAACGAAACTTACTTGAAGTTTGAGGGTGTTTTTATCTCAGGTGCTAATTTGAGCCAATCTCTATTATTTACAGGTTACCATTAAACCTCTGCTAGTAAACTTGCCCATTGTACTCTTAGTTTTTTTTTATGAATCAGGGGAAACTGGCTTAAAGATTTTGGTTAAAAAGAAATTCCCCATGGAAAAAATTGATATAAATGAAAAGAATATTTTTTGTCTAATTTTCCCACCAAAAATGTTGATTTTTCAGGGGAAATTAAACTTCTATACATTTTTGGCCGAAACCCAAAGTGTTTTGGGTAACAGTTTTTTTGACTGAAAATTGAAATTTTTTGCTGAAAGCAAACATCTTTTGCAAAAAAAATTAATTTAGTGGTAAACCAAATTTCACCCAGAAAAACAGTTTTGACAGAACATTTTGGATCAGTCCTAGTTTTAATGCTTCTGTATTTCTCGGTTTCACTGGGGAGCTGAAACACTGCAGAAGAGACAGCTTCTGCTTAGTTACTGCAGAAATCTCCATTTTTTTTTTTTTTTTTTTTAAAGTACTTTTCATTGTTTTTCCTTGAGGAACATCTTAATGTCTCAGGGAAAAAACATAGCAGAGAGGGCAGTAATTGAAAGCACTTTCATTAGACCCTGCTGGGTAGTTCATTGCTTTGAGGCCTCAAACAGGATTTCTGTAACTTTCTCTCTCTCCACAAACTTTCAGAACAGTGTTGCACCAGAAGGCACTAAGGGGGATGAGATCATTTAGAAGCCTCTGGTTTTAAACACAGTTCTTAATGCAGAATTCCTGCTTTTTCTCCTATTTCTGCTCCAAGCAGTTTTCTTTTGTTCTTTCTCTCTCTTATTTAAGAGACTTCCCTTGAAAGGATATAAAAATGTCAGCCCCCCTTCAGCTAAATTCACTAGACAAAGAAAAATTAATTCCTCAATTATAGTCTCTCCAACGCAACCTTTAATTTTCTTGAGATAACAAAACTGTCTGGTAATATTTTCTTGCCTGTGATGTTTCTGCCACTTCCTTCAGAGACACTTTCTCATCGACTTTCTGCTGTGTCTGCTTTGATGTAAAATTTGAAGGGCGGAATACAGTTGATGGGGTGAAGTCCTGGCCCCGGTGACATCCGTGGGAGTGTTGACATTGACTTCAATGCTACCAGAATTTCACTCCCTATCTATTTTGTTCAGGAATTAAGTATTTTTAAAAAGACTGGTTCTCAGAGGGGTCAACTCTTGCAATTGTAACATCAGTATTTTAATATTTGTTTTTTTCTTAAAGACTCAGCTCCTGGAGTCATGTGAGTACTTGAGCATCTTTATTTTTTTTAAAAGCAAAAAGCAAGTCTCTAGCATCTTTTCTTGTGGAAAAAAGCTTGAAAATGTGACCCCCCCAAAAGGCTCAAAACCCAGAAAACCAATAAAAGAACTCTGTAGCTTTGCTCGGGGTCAGCAGGTCTAGTGGTCAGGCTGTGGATAGAGAGTCTCTCCGAGTCTCAGGGTAGCTCTTCCAGGCATCCCGGGGGGCCCAGTGGCCAAGTCACAGATTGTCCCCACCCAACCCCAGAGACCCCAGGATACCTCAGGTGGCCAAGAGAGGAGGGTGGGGTAGGGAGACCCAGTACCTCCTTCTCCACTGGGTCCCAACCCAGGGCTTAAGGAGAGAGAGGTGAGGGGTGGCTAAGTTCCTTCTAGCTGCTGCTCCATATCAGCCTCCCCTGGGCCACTTCCTACCTTCCCTGTTTTCCCTCCTGTTTGGGAGGCAGCCTCAGCCTCAGCCTCCTGCTTGCATGAGTATCAGCAATTCAGAACCTCAGCTTGGGGGTTGGAGGTGGAAGGGCATTCCAGTTCACTGTCAGAGTCCAGCTGTTCCCTCTGGTCAGGGAAAAGGGCAGAGAACAAGAGGAGACAGGCCCCCCCACCCCCGCTTCCCATCTGAGTCCTACTCACAATCCTAGTCCTTCCCCTGTAGATTGCTCTGTCTCAGCAGTTGCAGCCTGTCTGTCTGCTTTCAGCCAGTCTGTCCTTCACTCTCCCCCCTGTTTGGCTGCCAGCTCTCCCTTTTAAGCAGGTCCTCCTCTCTTTGGGACGGGGCCTTCTCGGCCCAATACTGCTCCACCACTCCTTTAACCTCAGCGTTTTGGGGAGATCTCTTTAAGACAGCCATGCGTGGGTGTTAGGTGCACAAGGAAGTGGAGAGACACGCCTCTAGCAGAGAGCAGTCAGATTTTGCAGCAAGAGGTCTTACTGCTAATAAAGAACCATCTCCCTCAGCTCTGTCTGTCTCCTTCATAAGAACTCACAAATATTACATGGTGCCAGAAGTGTGGTGAAGAGGACAAAGATGGAAAATGGAGCAGCTCAGAGCCCCAGCAAAGCTCAGACCCTCCACTGACGGAGCAGACAAGTGGAGGAGTTTCTAGCAACAACTCAGCCTACATATATTAGCAAGCAGATACACTGTCAGGATGAGCTCTGAGAAGACAGTGGAAAGAGCTGTACACTGTGTCATGGCAGACACAGGTCAGGGCAATGTCCTGCTTTTTGAAAATTCTGCAACTGCAAAAAGCTTAACCACTTTGCAAGGGGCTGCAAGCAGGAACAATATGTGCTCAAAGAGAAACAAAGTGTGCACACGCTGTAACAAGAACAGCACAAGTACCGGTGAAGAATTCTTCATAGGAACTATACATGGAGCAGCAGCTCCAAGTGACTGGACTATTAAACTACTGTCACAACACACAGAACCTTTGTGTCTTTTAAGTTGCACACGGGTACTCATGTAAACGTGGTGCCAGAATCTGTTGTACAGGGCTTAGACAAAAAACCAAGACACACTGAAAAAAACAACAACTCAAGCTCAGAGGTTACAGTGGGGAGCTGATTCCAACCATTGGTGTATGTGAGGTTGAAGTAAAAGTAAAAGACAATGTGGAAATAAATACTTCATCTACATCTAGACACCTAGCAACTTAATAAGTATGTAAAAAGGGAACATTTTCCTATACCTACAAGAGAAGAAATCTTTGGAGAAATGGCTGATGCCAAATATTTCTCCACACTAGATGCATCAGCTGGATTTTAGCAGGTTCCCATAGAAAAAAATAAATCATGGTGTACTTTTAACAACTCTTTCGGAGATACTGCTTTTGCAGATTCACTTTTGCGTTAAGTTCAGTACCTGAAGTGTTCCATAGACAAGTACGACAAATATTTGATGGCATTGAAGGAACAAAGTATATACGGATGATGTTTTAATATGGGAATGTATGATAGAGGAAGATGACAGGGGGTTCCAAAGTGCGTTAGAAAGAGCTTGCTCAGCAGGGTAAAAGCTGCATCAACCAAAATGTAAATTTAGGGTCAGAAAGAGAAATAATGTACCTGGGAAAAAGTTGATGGAACAAGGGGTACATATAGACTTCAGCAGAGTACAGGTGATTACGGACAGGCCAGCCCCAACAGACAAAGAAGGGGTACAAAAATTTCTGGGAAGGGTAAATTTTGTAGGGAAGTTTGCACGTATCTTATCTGATAAAACCAGCAACCTGAGAGCACTTCTGTGTAAAAGTGCCCACTGGACATGGGATCCCAGTCATAAAAATGAGCTTGAAAACCCGAAGAAGTTAATAAAGGAGGCTCCAGTCTTTAGATAGTAACTGCCAGACGATGTAGTCCACAGATACCAAGGAAGGCATTGGAGCAGCACTCAGGCTGGAGACTTGTGGCAGTAACCAAAACAGGGTTGCAATATTCTCAGAAAGAAAAGGAGGCCTTATCCCTGGTTCATGGATGTAAAACAATTCATGTTTTTATTCATGAGAGACAGGTAATAGCAGAAACAGACCACAAGTCACTACTGGCTATTGCACAAAAAAGAAAAGAAAAAAGGGGGGTGGGGGAGAGAGGAAGTTAGCAGACACTCCCACTAGGATACAGAGATTATTCGCTCCAGTTACAGATAGATGATTTACTGAAGGTATACAGGCCTGGACAAGACCTGGTGGTGGCAGACACACTTTCCAGAGTTTCTGAAAACTGTAGAGGAATTATATCCAGATTTGGATATTGTTCATGAGAACCGCAAAGGAAAAACATGCCCACTCTCAGACATAATGTGGACTGTAATTGCTGATGCTGCGGCTGAGGATGAGACGTTGCAAAGAGTCATCCAAGCTACATGTAGAGGGTGGCCTGGGCACCATATGCCCAGTCCTTATTATCAGTTTAAAGGAGAACTTTCTGTATTAGATAGGATTCTGTTCAAGGTCACAAGACTAATTGTTCCAAAAGCATTACAGAAAGCTATGCTAAACAGGATACATGAAGGACATTTGGTAATAGAAAAATGTAAAAGGAAGGCTAGAGATGTTTTATACTTGCCTTGAATGAATGCGGACATAGAAGAAACCATTAGAGCTGGTGAAACATGCCAGAAATACAGATCTAGTCAAGTAAAGGAGACCATGATGATTACTCAGGAGATTTTAGCTCCATGGTATAAAGTGAGCATTGATCTGTTCACATATGCAGGAAAAAACTGTGTGATGGTTTTGGATTATTTATCACACTTTCCGGAAACAGCATTGCTAGAAGACACTATCGCAAAGCACGCAATTATGGACATAAAGTTCATTTTTGCTAGACAACATACACCAGGCTGATCATGTCAGACGAAGCAGTGTTCCTCAACTTTTTAAGTAGCAAGTACCCCCAACTTCTGAACATTTTAATAAGTGACCCAACACTCAATTTTCCACGGGATTTTATATTTACAGACTAATGTGAGCCCTATGTTGGAAGAAGGGCTGAGTATATAAGGCAGATGTCAGATCTAGTTACCACCTTTACCCCAGGGGTGCACAACTCAAGTAGGTACCTGGACTAGAGGTGATGTTGGCCAAAGTTAGGAGGCTTTGAGCGGCATGCCAATGCTGGGGAATATAAAGCGACGCACCAGATTTTTTGCCATAGATTTGAGAGGAGGAAGGGGTGAGAGAGAGAGACAGGGAAGGAGGGTAACTGGTGGAATCTGGGGCTGTCATAGTTGTCTATTTCACTGCTCAGCTAGAGCTGTGAAATTGACACGTTTTCTGGGTACCGGGCTTTGAGCCAGGGAGCGGGGCTGACACCTGGGCAAGTTGCAGGTAGCTGCCGCCTGGCTGCCAGCCCGGGAGGTGGGCGACTGCCACCCAATCCGAGCTGGGGCAGAGGAGGCTTCCGCGCCGGCTGGGACCCAGGGATGTGGGCAGGTGGCTGCTGCCTGTCTTCAAGATGGGGCGCTGGAGGCTGCCCTCGGCTTGGAGCTAGGGCGTGGATGGCTGCCACCCAGCTGCGCGACCTGCTCGTGAGATGCAGGAGGCTGCCACTGGGCTCCCGGCTGGGAACTAGGACCCGGTGGGAAGTGAGGGGCTGCTGCCCGCCTCCCCTTCACTCTGTTTTTCCCTGGGTACCCCTGCCTGTATCTCGCATACACCCAGGGGTACACATACCACAGGTTAAGAAACTATGAGATAAAGGACCACAGTCTGACGGATATGAGCTCAGACAACGCGCCAACAAATATGGATTTAAACACTTTTAGATATCCACAGTCTAATGGTTTAGTGGAAAATGATGTGAAAATAATTAAAAGGCTGCTTAAAAAAACCCGAGGCATCTCACTTGGACCCTTATTTGCTGAATTATAGGGCTGCACCCTTAAAGCATGGGTTGTCACGAGCAGAGGCTTTTTTCAACAGAAAATTAAAAAACAGGAATGCCTAATTTTGTATAAATTGATGTAAAAGATAAAAATGACTCGACTATAGCTTGGTCTACATTGGCAGCGGCGGTTAACGAGAGATAGGCAAGCTATGTAATGGAGGTGGATTAATGGGGTCAACCGGAGAGTGATCTCCGATCGACTGAGGGGGTCTGTGTAGATCCCTGCTGCCACAGCAGTGAAGACATACCCAATGTACAAAGAAGTGACACAGAGAAACAAAAAGTTTGTTATGACAAGAAGTCATGAGAACTTGAGCCCTTGTAGCAACACGATCATGTATGTATGTGATGGAGAGGCTTGGTCACAAAAGGCAAAGTGTCTTGGTCTCTTGCAAAATGGCCCCTAAGTCCTAAGAGGTTGTCACTCCTGAGGGAATGGCATACAGACGGAATAGGAGACACTTTCAACACATCCTGGAATGAAGGGAGGACAGAAAGTCAAGAAATGAGACCACACAGGAGGCAGAGTCCAAGTCTTCAGGGGTGGAACCAGGAAGAGTCACGGAGGAATTCACAGAACAGACTGCATGAGCCTCGGTGGTTCTCACAGTGCAGACTGAAGGGATGACACACAGACAAGTAGACAATTGTTAGTGAGTTAATAGGTTTTTTCCTTTGGAACGAGGCGATGTGAGGATCTCTCTTTAAGAAGAGCCATTATTTGGGAGTTGGCTCTGCCTAGTCTGCTTGATGGTGTAGATCTTACTTCTAGTCAAGAACCACCTCCCTCAGCTTTGCCGAAGTCTCCTTCATAAGAGCTCATGAATATTAAAAGTGTGGGGGCTGTACACCCCATCACATTCCCTCCCTCTCAGGCTGGGCACCATGGCTTGGTCGATGCAATACTTCCAATTTGTACGGCTGCAGTGGGAGGTACCAGTGCATCATCTGTGGATTATGGTTTTTCATGATATTCCGCCACCGCAGGAGTGCACGATCCATCACAAGCTGGAATGGCTGTGCTTCAATGACCCGTTTTACTGCCGTGGACTCCTTCTCCATTACTGAGTACTCCACTTTTTACCTGGCTGAGGTAAAGGATGGGGTGCTGTTCTCCCTCCACCTCTGGCAGCCCCCAGGCCAACATCAGAGACATTCCATCTGCAGGACAAAAGGTTTAGAAAAATCAGGATGGAATAGGACGGCTCCTGATTCGGCGGCTCTTTCAATTTCCTGAAGGCCGTGGCACAATCTCAAGACCACCGGGCCTTCTTGGAGGCCGCGTCTTTCACCGGGTCCATCAGTGGGGCTGCAATCATGGTAAAATCCGGAATGAACTACCGATAATATCCTGCCAATCTCAGGAAGCATCGTACCCGCCTTTTCATAGTGGGTTCGGGGTATTCTACTAGAGCTTGGACCTTTCCCACCAATAGTCTCAGGTGCCCCTTTCCCACTGCATACCCCAGGTACGTCACCTCTACATGCCACTTGGCAGAGTTAGTTGTAAGTTTCACACTTCTGAGGGCTTGCAAGATCACTGTGGCATGTTTTAAACGCTTATTCCAGGACTTACTATAGATGACGATGTCTTCGACTGCATACATCTCATCATCTTTCGGAATCCGACTCATAGTTTTTGATCATGTGGGACTGGCAATAATGGATCCTCTTCTTTCACAGTTCTTTATCCCATAGTACAGTATAACTAAAGGTGCTGGACAGAACCAGTCTAAACTTTGCACTTCTTGGTTTCAGCCCTTACTGAAAGCAGACAGATCAGAAATTCAGTGAAAAACACCTGAAAATTTGTAATACAAACAATAAAAATAAGCCTGAATTTAATTGAGATAAAGAGAAAAAAACTATTTTTCATTCCATGTGATGTCTAATTTGAGTTAAATAAATAGGGGAAACAATTCATTTGAATTTTAAAGCAATTCTCTTTTTTGACTCGTTCATGTTTCCTTCTACAAATATTCAAGCACTCTTGCTTTACAAGTGCTAATACTCCCCAAAGCAAACTTTTAACTCAAACGGACAAATCTTTGTCAAAAGTAAATCTTTAGTTGTGTATTCCATTGGAAAATCACAATTTATAAGTCACACTCTGTTGGTTGAACACAGACGTCACGTGGTATTGTTTCTATTCCCCGACTGAATCAATTTTGAAATGAACACCACACCCATGTATGCCATACACTCAGTTCTATTGTTTTCAGTCCAAACAATCTGTAGGCCAAGAATTCTCCACAGAAGAAATTAACTGATAATTCTGACTGATGCATACATAATTTGCACATTGCCAACAATTTGCAAACAGAAAAGGGGACACAATTAATCAAATTAACTACTTGTCATGAATTGTATGTCTTGCCTCCAATGAGGTCAAGATTCCTGCTGACTTGAATGGGATCTTGATCACATTGAGTTTTGCGAAATTGTGCTAAAATGCTTTGGACCTCCTAAATATAAAGTAAAAAAACTAGGTTTGTCCACCACTTTCTGAGACTTCATTAAAACACTGGCATATTTGACTGGCTTAAATCTGAAGATGCCTGACAGCTTTTATTATGGATTTCCTTGCTTTTGGGGGTTACTTTTGCTCAGAACATTAATGCCATCTGAACATAGATTTTTTGCAGTTTAGCAGATGTAAATTTATTCTGTATTTTCAGTATTATATGCTGCTCTTATCTGAATGTTACAGTCACTAGAATAAATATTAGAAGACAAGTCCTTGGAGAGATCCTGTGTATACACGAGCTAAGCACTCCAGCCACTGGCTAATCCAGGCAAGGAATTTCAAAACATGGATTATTCTTGTATTAATTACAAGAGATAACTGGGGACTAGTAAACACAGAGGGGAGGCAGGGAGACCCTCCTCCTGAGTGTTATGAAGGATTATAGAGGGTCTTTCTCATGTGCATATTCACTGAAATTAGCTACTAACGAGCTCCAGTAACAATGCTCATCATGGGTCATCAGCAGAAACTGACCTTCAGCACCACAGCACTGGAGCTAAAAGAGTAACTTAGATGCCTGGCAGCAGTAGTAGGTTCTAACCGTCTTTGTAGACCAGCTCATAGAATGGGACACTACATACCTGGCCAGGTATTACATGTCCCTCCCTCCCACCCCGTCGGGAGAAACTCACTCCAAGCATCCAAGACTCTCAGCAGTTCAAATCCCCGAAAAAGCTAATCTCCTTGTAATGATCCCCTCTGAGAGTCATTACTGACGATGGAACCCGATAGGCTTTGACATCAAAAACACAGGCCTCTACTACTTGCCCTGAAGCAGTGTTTCTCAACCTTTTTCACATCAGGGACCGACTTGCTGCCTTCCTAAATTGTGTCAGGCAGATCTCAGGGACCAGCACCAGCTCCTGGACTGATCGTTGAGAAACACTGAACTAAAGGACTAATTCCATTAACTCAGAACAGTAGTAGGCTCTTTTTCTCTATGTGGACCAGCTACCAAAGCAGGGTAAAACACATGTAGTCAGGCATTTCACACCAAAGTTGCCCACTAATGATGTTCTTATGCAGGTTTAGAAATGAGTTGGAACACCTAAGAAGTTAGCACATTTCACCCAGTTGACTGTCATCATTGATCCACTTATGACTCTGTGAGGTGCTCCTAGACTTCTTTTTCCCCATCCTATGTCAGCTTGCACCTTCTTGCTGCTCCTCCATGGATAAGTTACACCAGTTTAGCCTCCCTTACACATCCATAAGTGCGTGTAGGTAGTTTCTAATGCAGTTCAATTGAGTGTAAGTTAGCAGAAAGTGGATTCACTTGTATCACCTTCCGCCGCACTTCTGACTTTGGCTCCTCATGTAAATCTCCCTTCTCTTGAATGTTCTAACCTAATTTTGCAGATTTTGTGACATCTCAGGGCCAGCTCCTCAGCTGATGAAAATGGGCATGGGGACACGAAAGACAAAAGGAGCTACTCTGATTTACATATGTTGCAGAGCTCGCCCTGATAGTCGAGATCAGGAAGCAAACGTCTAGATGCTTATCTGAACCACATTCCATCTCGGGGATTCTATCAGGAGGAAATAGCCTGAAGTTCCACGGGGAAGCGACCGGCGTAACTTACAGCAGAGATCTGCTGAATCAACACATCCCAGGTCAAGCTACCATGCCGCCTATCTGATTAGCAACAATTCTTGAGCAGCACTGTCCAGCTGCATGCGTGGAAGAAAGGGTGAGGGGCTTCACACAACCCACCCTTACCTCCAATGAGCTTCTTGCTGATAGGTGTCCGATGAAAGGATCTACATGCACTTTAGGTCCAGATTCCGCAAAGCACTTGAGCATGTGCTTACGTTCATCCTTATTCAGCACAGCACATAAACATGTGCCTACCGTGAAGCATGGGACTGACCGCTAAACTGGGGAGTCTTAGGCCCAGATTTTTAAAGTAATTTAGGTACCTAACTCCCATTGAATGCATCTGATCCTGCAGTTCAGCAAATACGTATTTTAGGCTGACAGGACCTTCCTGAGTAACAATTTTCATAACAGGAGGGGTTGGCAAACTTTAAAGCAGTCAGATTTTATCCAATGATTGTCGATTATACTTCTTAAAGCAGGGGTTCTCAAACTGGGAGTCAGAACCCCTTAAGGGGTCACGAGGTTATTATGGGAGGGGTCGCAAGCTGTCAGCCCCTGTATGTGCTGGGACTGCGGCTGTCAGTCCCATGCATGGCTGACAGCCAGAGCCCTTCAGAGCTGGGTGGCTGGAGACAGCTGGCAAGGTATGGGGGTGAGTCGTCACAGCCTGAAATATTTTCAAAGGGGGTCCCAGGGAAAAAAGTTTGAAAACCCTTGTCTTAAAACCTGCGTAGAAAAGGAAGAACTGTGAACGCTTTCTCTCAAATCAGCATTCCCTTTACATTTAATCAGCCAGTTATGTTAATTAAATATTAATTGATTGTAAAAGGCATTAATTGAGATTTAAAAGAGATACATTTAGGCACCCATGTAATGAACTCAGAATAACAGAGGCAATAAATGTGAAATCTTATGAATACAATAACCTTGCAAGGATCATTTGGAGGGCTTTTTCCCCTCCTCCCTGTACATTTGCATAGAGCTTGCTAGCATGTTACATATCAGTTAACATACATTTGAAAGATTAGATCCATGTTTAATTAACTATTTCTCTCTCTCCATGGCAGTGGCTCTCCCCTTGGAGCAAAGACACTTCCTCCAAGGCATCCTATGTAGCTCGGCTCTTGGTTCTGAGAGCTTTTCTTTCCACACACCCCCTTTTGATTAGCTTCTACCCCTGCCTTTACTTCCTCTGTGCTGATGATTCTGCTCTGCACACACAAAAGTCCACATTTCCAAAAGAGGCTTCTCATTTCGGGTGTCACTGTTTTGCATGCCCAACTTGAGACCCATGGAGGACGTCTTAGTTATGGAGGTCTTGCAGCAGGAAGCAGCGGATGGGGCACTGGAATGGGAATCAGGTGAGCTGAGTTGGAGTACAGCTCTACCACTGACCTACTGTGCGACTTTAGGCAATTTACTTCCTCTCTCTGTGCGACTATGTAGATATTATTAATAGTAGTTGTACTTTATTTTTTGTTTTACCCAGTGCATAGGCACCCAGGCCCCATTGTTCTAGGTGCTGTACCAACCCAGAACAAAAAGACAGTAAGGTTCTTCACAGCAGGGGCTGTCTCTTACTATTTCATTAGGGGCAGTTCTTAGCCCAATGGGGCCCTAATTGGAAATGTGTCCGGCTGTGTGACCACAGGAGAGGGGTCAAAAAAACCCTTTTTTCTGTGTGTGAAATTTGTTATGGGAAAATTTCAAAATGAAATAAAACAAGATCTTCATTTCTTTTTTATTTGAATCTCTTGGTTTTCGAAGACTGAAAAATTGTCAAAATTTCACAGTTTCAATTCCCCCACCTCCATGTCACCCCCTATCTTCAAGCCGCATGAAGCAGAATAGTTTATTTGCTTCTCCCCCATCACTTTTGAAAACTTCTCCAACTTTGGAAAAGTGACTGAAGGTCAAGTTTACAGAGGTTCATTTTTCTTGTTTCTACTCTGTCACTTTGTCAAAGCTGAACAAGTTGTGAAAAGTTACAGCATGGAGAAAAAAACTGAAACATCATTCCTTTTATTGCATTCAGGGGGAGAAAAGGAAAAAAGAAACAAAAATTCAAAAATGTTTTCAATACTGAAACCAAGTGAAAATTTCAATGTGAAACAAAATGAAACAAAAATTCCCGTTGAAAAATGTCATTGAAAATTTTTGGTTATGAAGCCCCAGTTTTCAGAGAGCAAAATTATTTGGTTTATGAAGGCCCTAACCCCACAAAGCTCAGAAGCATGTGCCTAAGTTTAGATACCTGAAAACATCCCATCAAAGTTAATTGAACAAAAGCATAAGCTTAATGCTTTGTTGAACTGAGGCTATAAGAATGAGTAACTTTCAGCATATGCGTTGTCCCATTGACTACGATGAAGTTTAAGCATGTGCTTAAAGTTAATCACATGCTTACGTGTTTTCCTGAATTGCTGCCAAATTCCGTCATCCACATCACAAAATCCTCACTTGTGTTATGTTGCCGGGAATTTAGCTGACTGAATCTGGGTGGTAATGATTTGTAAATTCCCTTGAAGAGTATGATTAACAATAGAGTTATATAACTGTACTTATAGATAAAAATATAGTTATAGTAATAAGACATGGACAATGTATACCCTATTCCTAACCATCCAGTTTCCCTTCTCTTCTATCCATATGAACCACATTTAATTCTCCAAACTGCAATCCCTCAGGCTTAGAGTTGTGTCAGAGCTACACAATGTGTAGCTAAGTGGACACAGCAAATTAAAGGACAGGTAAGATACATAGATGCATATTTGTATCTTTCTTCTTCCTTTCTCCTCTGTGTCGCTTCTTGAAATACAGAACCATTTATTTAAATAGCATTTCTAGCAAATGCATCCCAATTATACATTCTCAATGCAAGTCGGTTTCATCGACAAAGAGGAGAGAGGGGAAAAAAGACCTGTCAAAAATGAAATAGAGTAGAAAAGTGTACTGAGAAAAATACATTAATGACAGGCAAACGAGGCAGAATTTCCTGGGGTGATTTTCAACAGAATAGTTATGTCTAATTTTTGAATAAGTTGATTTAACATTCATCTGACTAGAGAAGTGTAAATATTAGAGCTGTGCAGAGGTATTTCTGTTTCATGACAGATTTGGAGATTTTTAAATCTGACTTCGTTCTGAATCAGAATGAAATCTGAAAATTTTGAAATTCTCCACATAGACAAATTCCAGGAAAAGAAAATTTTTTTTTTGAGTTGATTACAATGTTTTATTTGACATAATCGAAATGTTTTGTTTCCATTTTTGCTTTTTAAAATTTGGCATGATATTGTAATGTCTATAACATTGGGAAAAGTCATTTCAAAATGCAAAAGAAAATCATTTAATTATGAAAATGTCAAAACAGGATGTTTCGACTTTGTCATTTTATTTCCCCCCCGGTTTTCTTCCAAAATGAAATTCCAGTGAAGTAGGCCTGATTTCGTGAAGTATTTCGTTTTTTGACAGAACAGGATTTTCCAATGGAATATGGTTCCATTGAAATGTCTCCAACCAACGGTAGTAAACTATATGTATAGCTATGTATGTATGTATGTGTATAGCTATATGAAAGGGAGCGAGAGACTCAATACTCACAGGGCCTGCTCTGAAATCTGTGCTAAGGCTGGTGGGGGACATTGCTGCAGTGAATCAGCTCTGTGATATTCATCCCTACAACCATGTTCCCTCATTTAACTCACATAAAGTACATGTGTGTGGGAGGTGCAGGAGAACTGTTTATTTCCAAAGACTGATCATTGCTGTGTTTTAGTTTCAACAAGAAAATACCATGACGCGAGGAAACCTGGGCAAGGGTTTCAATTAATGATATCGGGGAGCTAGGAGCCAATTGGTTCCACTCTTTCTCTGGTTGACCAATGGCCAAGCAGAGCACTCAGAGGGAGGAGCAACAAACCCATTCACACATCTCCCCCTTTTCTTCTAAAGCGCTAAATGTTGCGATTCCAATGAAGTCTTGCATCCATTACATCTAGTGGGTGGCATTCTTATTATAGCCCAGCTATAGTTCAGGTTGACTAGATTTCTGTTTAAAGCTCAACTGTTCTAAGGACTCTAAAAGCTGTACAGGTAATCATATTGCCTTGAAATTTGGTCTGCCTTAAGGTAGCAAAGGGCACAATCACAGATCCAAATTTGAAGGCATTTGTCCAAGAGGTTCCTGAGATACAGGCCCTGGGAGAAAAACATCTTTTCATAAAGTTGATCCATCCTGGCAACATTTTTTGCTCACAGATAAAGATTAAACCAGGGCTCAGATCATGACACAAGAATCTCAGATGCTCAAGGGTGACCCCCAACTGAGTGCCTGGCATTTACCAGCCCTTTTGGGGAAATAAAATTAAAACAATATTTGAAAAAAAGTCGGCTTTTCCAGGTAGGCGTGTACCATGCCGTTTTGAGGGTCACACACTCAGTGGAGTTCACACTGAGCATGTGCAGAGAGAAAGGCTATCTGGAAAACAACCTTGCGACTATGGGACCTCTGGGGTTCCATGGGTCTGTTAGTGGTCTCAGATCCAAGCACCACCCCAGTCGCTATGAACTCAAATGCATCCCAAGCCTAAAACTAAAATAAACAGGTGTGTTTCTCCCAACTGCTTCTACAAGGAAGGGTGGCTATTTTGGGGAAAGCTGAGTAGATCAGAAGGTGCTGAAACCATTTTTGAAAAGGACATACATTACACATGCCAATGAAAGGCGGAGTGATTAGATGCGTAAGAATAGGTGGTAATAAAGGAAGAGGTATTTGGATCTGCAGCAAGGGATGGGGGTATTATGGAGAAGGGAATAAAAGAGGATGTGAGGTAGGGGAGGGAAGAGGGACTGGGGGGCTCAGGGAAGGAGGAGATGGCAGGGACTGGGGGAGAAGGTGGGAGGGTTGGAGAATGCGAGGGGTAGCAGAGGAAGTTGGATGTTTAAGAGGTGGAAGGGCCTATCATCCCTGAATTCTCCCATCCCTGTGTGTGCTGGGATCTGGAGAACCCTACCCTTCTACAGGAGTCTGAGCCCCGCGCCCTGCCTGCTGCATGATCTGGGGGACCATGTTCCTCATGGGGTACCTAAGCCCTTTTCCCTTCCCTCTTCTGAGCTGGGATGTGGGTGGAGGGAATGAAGGTGACACAAATTTAAACCTTTGAAATCCAGAAAAGGAAGAGTTAAGATACACACATTTTGTGTGTGGGTGTGTGATGGCTGGCAGAGTGTTTGGGGTGGGCCCAGTTTGGAGGCGGGGTGGAGGAGATGGACCTGGAGCATGGCTGGTGGCAGAAGCCTGGTTGCTGAAACAGACAGGAGGCCCAGTGGGGTGTGGGCAGTGGGAATGGGGGGCCCACCTCAGTGTGTAGCTCCAGCTATGTAGCCAAGGGAGGGGGCATCCTTCCAGTAAGCTGCTGCTTGTTACATGCGTACACAGCAGGAGACCTCAAAGAGCAACTTCCTACTAGTTAATGGTGTCTACATGGCTGCAGGGGACAGGAGGGGGACCTGGGAACATTGGCAAGGGGTACATGTTGTGAGTAATGGTGGGCCAGGGGATGCAGAAGGCAGAGTGAGAGCATGGGTGTTATGAGCATATTGGGGCATCGCTAAAAAAGGGCAGAGTTAAGGTTGTGTGAGTGTTTATCTTAACTGTATTTCCTGGCTTTTAGACCTTTTTTATGCTGAACTTGATGCTTTGGAAGAGCATGAGTTGTCACGAGGCCACCTTTACGTTGCATTAGCAAAGCTTTTTTTGCCATTTAAGACTATAAGGACCTGACAATACCCTCCTCTTAGTGTACTGCACCTCCTCTTTGTTCAATGTCTTGCTTCTGCTCTCCCCTGAGCCCCTTCTTCCATGCAACGCCCCCACATCCACACATCCCTTGTTATTACTCTTTGTATCACAGGGGTCCCATTGTGTTCGGCACCATCTAGACACATAGTAAGAGACAGTCCCTGTCCTGAAGATATTGTAACCCAAACAGACCACGGGATTATTGCACCCTATTTTGCAGATGGGGGAATTGAAGCACAGAGAGACTGAATCCTAGTTCAGTGCCTTAAACACAATAACATTCTTTTTCTCTCCTCTAATTTCTTTCATGGAATATACTCCTTCGCTGAAGCCTTCTAGTCCTTGTTACCATCCCTGCAAGGAAGTATTAACAAAAAGGAAGATGCCAGAACAATTGTGGACCTAACAAGGTGTGTGCTGACCATCGCCGCTCTTTCACTTGATAATCCCGTCATCCCATCCATCGTCTCGTTTTCCCATTGTGCATTTTGATTATAAACACCTGTGATTCTGTGCTGAGTCTACTAAAGGGTGAATTCCAGTGAGTTCCCGTTAAGCAACATTCCCTTGCTATAGGTGGATTTCACAGTACAATGTATGCCATGACTGTACAATGTCAGGGCAATCCATCCCACTGTCAGCTACGCTGTTAAAAGCATCTGAAGGCTGCCAGTAAGAAAATCTATGCAGAAGTTCTAAAACTACACACCTGAGTTGTTTTTTATGCCAGTTTTATTTTGTTTTTAATGCTTTTTTTTTTTTCCAGTGAGGTTCATCTTTTCCCCAGCTCCAGAAGCCATTATCCTACCAGGTGATAGCTGTAGGGCTCAGGAAAAAACAGCTGCAGCTCCACCGTTGGCATGGAGCCTGCACTCTGGGCAATCTTCAGTATCATTTGCCCTGCTACAGTACATTCCAAGCAGCTGAATATCATTCTAGGCCAGGAATAGCAGATCCCAGGACCCATGGGCCAAAGCAATGACCCCTCATTATTCTATTTGGGTCAACCTACAGGGCAGCGCCCCCACCAAACTTTTGTGGTTGTCTTTGTTATTTGTCATAGGTAAGATCATTCCTCCAAGCGGCACTAAAAGATTGTTGACAACTTTTGGGCCAGTTTGTGGCTGTGTTTCCCTCCTCCACCCATGTATTTGGCACCAAAGCTCCTTGGCACTAAAGGTACCTTTTTTAATTTAGTGTGAAGCTCTGGCCTGACACCCATTCCATCTGGCCTCACTTACTATAGAAAACACTCCTGCCTGGCTCTTCTGGATGGCAGGATGTGTTTGGCTGGCCTAGGAACTCATCAATCCATCTGGAAGTAGAAATGCCAATATTAGCTCAATGTATTTGTTTAAAAACAAGTCAAGCTTCCATTTTGGAAGGAATTGTGAGGAATTTAAAATGGTAGGTACTGTCAAACTATTTTAATCTGATTCAATACATTCTGGGGGCCACATTTCCGTCTTTGAAAGCAGAGGAGTTAGACCTGGAGTGAATTTGGCCACTTCCGGTTAGAAAACAAGCTTTAAAAAGACCAAGCCAGCTTTGCAAAGATACGTTCTCTATAAAAAGGCCAGCAAGATTGTCAGGTGAAATCTCAGCTCCATTGAAGTCCAGAGCAAGATTCTCATTGATTGGTTCAACCACTGGTCTTTTGAAAGCTTTCTAGTCCTTCAGGTATCAGTCAGACAGAGGGTTCAAAGAATCCTGATTCTTCCAGTCCTGTCAGTTTGGATAAGAGTAGGACAAATCTGCTCTGCTTATGCTATGGTGGTATTTCCACTTCTGGCTACTACCAAGAAGCAGACAGTCACGTGACAACAAAACAAAAAAGACCACAGTTTTTCAACTTGCTGAAAAGAACTGAGAATTTTTTAAAGGATTTTTTTCATCAGAACTGAGTCATCCAACCCTAATCTCTGTATAACACAAGAATACTGGCACTACACTATTTCAGAAGGGAAATGGACTTTTCCCCAGATTTTCAGTCAGACTGGGGGAAGAGGGAGGGTATGACGGGGTGTTTACCCCTTGCTTGTCTGAAAAGGGTTAATGCCGAGTGAGAAGGGGGCTAATGAACCCAACAAGCCACCAGGAATCAGGTGGCCAGGTAATTCCCTGACTGAGTGAGGGATCCCAGCTGAGGAGGAACAGCTGGTCTGGGACTATAAAGGTAAGAGATTGGAAGCAGAAGGGGACTGCAGGGTCTCCCTGTGGGGGGCGCTATAGAAGCAAGTAGCCTACATTTACTGCCTGGGAGCAGGGGGTTTGGATTAGCAAACCCAGAGAAGGGGAAGAACCAGTGGGTAAGTATAGGCTCATGGAAAAGGAGCAAGGCATAGGATAGTGCAGACCTTGGCTGTTGTTCAGACGGTCCCTGAGCTGGAACTCAGTACAGAGGGTGGGCCCAGGTTCCCCTACCAGCCACTGTGAAAGTGGCACAGACAAGGCAATGGAGGGCAGACTGCCTGGGATAGTTTGCTCTGAAAGACTTTGGCACCGCAGAAGGGAAACCATGCACAGCGACCTGGCTGGAGAGCTGAATCATGAAGAGGAGGCTGCAGATACAGAGAGAGGTGAAGAGCTAGCATGCAAGGGTGGGAAGAGGTGTTGACCTTGTGAGCTGTTCCTAAGAGTGACCAGGAGGAGGCACCATCCCAGGGGTGAATGGAGCACACTGTCACAGAAGGGATTCACATATTATAATAAACACAATTTTGTAAGCTTGCAGGATTACTTGGAAGAATGATCTGGCTCCACCAAATTCACTGAAATAAATCCAGACAGAGTTAAAGGGACTGTGGGTGTTTTGCTATTCATACAGGTCAGAAGGAAGGGCACATGGTTAAGCCCTGAACATAGTCATACAGAATAAAATCAGAATAGCAGTCCGGTAGGGTGACCAGATGTCCCAATTTTATAGGGACAGTCCCCAAATTTGGGGCCTTTTCTTATATAGGTACCTATTCCCCCCGGTCCCAGTTTTTCACACTTGCTAGCTGGTCACTCTACAGACAGGTGTCTGCAGTGCTTGCACAAACTGTCCAGTAGCTACTGCTAAAGACAAGGCAGGAACCAAAGAAGTTAGAAGCATCAAGCTGCAATTTTGAAAGCAAGAGGAATTCAAGGGCAATAAATTATCTCCAGTTACAACCTTTATAAATCCAGCAAACTACCCTGAATCAGTATTCATTGTGCTGTCTCTTACTATGGGGCTGGACTAGATGACTCTTAAAGATCCCTTCCAGCGCTACATTTCTATGACTCTGTGTTTTAGAGGCAGGATGGTGTGCTGCATGTCAAGTTCTATGGCTGGGGTTTTGTTGCTGAAATAAATCATTGCCTCTTGCTCATTCCAGAGGCCAGGTCAATACTACAGATATATATCAGTATAACGACGTCGCTCAGGGGGTGAAGAATCCACCCCGAGTGACATCGTCATACCAACCTAACCTCTGTGTAGACAGCGCTATGTTGGCAGGATAACTTCGGATACTGCCTCTCAAGGAGGTGGATCAACGACGCTGATGGGAGAAGCTCTCCCGTTGGTGTAGGAGCATCTTAAACGCTACAGTGGTGCAGCTGCACCGGTGCAGCAACCCACCCAGAGGCTCACAGGGGCTACAGCTTTCAGACCTTTCTATTAACATATGAATGTTGCTATTTCCATCCGAAAGAAGGCCGGACCTACTGTGGACAGAGCACAGGATTTGGCTGTGTGATCTTGGGCAGCTCACTTAAATCCTGGGGCTTGATTCTCTGTTGCCCAAGCACTTCCTCTTAGCACTGAAGCTGGTGCAAAGTAGGTGTAAACGCCTCCCATTCTGCTCTAGCCCTGTACCCCCACCTTGCTTGCCCTTCGTGTCACTGTCCACACCAGAGGGCAACAGAACGTGGACATGCTTTCTGAGCCAAGGGTAATGACACTCCCCTTCATTCATAAAGCTTGCGGGGATGCTCTGTGTGCGTGAAGCATTGTTATAGCTCACCTCTATGAGCCAGTGGGCAAAACCGTGACAAGCCTGTAGAGACAGCTCTATGCTAAGGGTTGTGCTAGGAGGCAGCGGGAGTCATTCCATTGACTTCAGTGGACTTTGGATCAGGCCCTAAGTGACATTATCCCAAGGATCATGGTTCCAGTTTCATTGTTCCCAGCTAAATCTCTCAGCCTGCAGCTTGCAGTACCTCAAGCATTTAGCTTGCTATATTTGCTCACGCATGACCAGGTGCTTGGAGAATAGATGCTATCATAGCCGTTTAAGTTTCTAGATAACTACCCCAGCAGGACAATAGACTTTACAAGCAGTTCTGATGAGGCCATTAGATATATTGCCATCAGCGCTAATTAACACGACTGGAGTTGTTGAATGTACTTGCAAAGTGCTCCCGTCAGCTCCCCAAGAAATAACTCAGCACCATGTTGCCTTATAAGTTACCTTGCAAATGCATCACAGCCGGCGAAGAGATCATTTCCCCATTATGCCCAAAGCTTTCAAAAAAGAAAATAGAAATTGGCCCATTTTCTACTTCGCCGTGAACTGCGATGATGGGTGTTTCAACAGCTCATTTTGTGTAATGAGCTCATCGGTGTAGGATGACATGAAGGGTGTGGTAAAAATATGCAGAAACTCAGCTGCTCTGGGATATTGTACACATGCAGCATCTCCGCCACAGAATGTCAGTGCCTGTTTCTGCATGGTGGTTGTTAGGCCAATGGCCCTGTTTGTCGGTGGTGGTGACGATGGCTACGCTAGCATCCTTTGTGCTGTGATTGCATTAGGTTCCCTAGCTCACCACTTGTGTGGGAGAGTGAAGGGGGAGCCATCACCGCTAGGATGGAGGCTACTCTGGGGAGTAGCTTGTGAGGTCAATGAACGCCCCTTTCCACCGCTGCACACAGTCTCTCCACCTTGCTCACGAGGTCTGTGGCCCCTATTTCACCCCACGAGTTCCTCTGCCTCTTTGTGACTCAGCTCCCGGGCCAGATCACTACACACATCTTCCCCTGCTGGGGTATCCAAGTCGTTTTCGAGAATCTTGGGCAGTTTTCCCATTCGCTGCCTTATAGTGCCACTCACTCCACGGCTGGCAGGGGAACCTAAGCCCGCCCTCAGCTCTGGGTTCCAGCTCAGAGACCCTCTAGCCAGCAATCAAGGTCTGTTTCCTTCTAGACCTTACTGCCATTCCCACAGCCCTGTCCTATCTTCCTGGCTCCCCTCAGATTTGCCAGCCCAAATGCACCTCCCTTCTCCCAGGGAGTGACTGCAGACTTTCCCAGCCATCCCCCTTCTGCATCCAATTTCCTAGCTTCCTAGTTCCAGCTCAGTTCATTCATCCTCAGCTGGGCTCCCTCCCTCAAGCAGGGGATTACTTGGCCTCCTGATTCTCCTCAGCTGTGGCTTGTTACCTTAACTAGTCTCCTTCTCATCCTGCATTAACCCTTTCCAGGCAAGTGGGGGGTAAACACCCCATATCAGAGAGGCGTGTAAATATTGTAATAGGTGGTTCTGATGAGTCACTAGCTGGCGTTTCATCAATATTGACAATGCTTCAGGCTCTGATTTATTAAGATCAGGTCTAACTTTAGGTAGCCCTGTTCGCTTTGGTGAGTTACTCACATGCTCAAAGTTAGGCATATGCTTAAGTACCTTGCTGGATCAGGGCCATCATGCAGTGTTCAGAAGGTAACAAGGTTGCTGTAAGTGCCATGTTTTGGATGAGACAGAAAATTGAATCAGACCTGATTCAAAGTCCATCAATTTCAACGGGTTTGAATTGGGACCTGAGTATCCCATGGCAAGGATGGAGTTGCTAACCTAGTGGTAACGTGAGAAATTCCAGTTTGGCTTCTTAGAGCCCAGCTAACTGCCCCAGGGGTTGCTTCTCTGTTCTCTTCCTGCTTGTGCAGTGCACTGTGTGCACTACGCTGGCCGGCAGCTGGCGTCCACCAGCGCGGCCCCAGTGAAGACAGTAGATTTTTATTTACCCCAGCTGAAGTTCTGGCCCATTATGGCTACACTGCAACCGGGGGTGTGTGACTGCAGCATGAGTCAGCATAGCCGAGCCAGCATTAATCTAGCTCAGGGATAGTCAATTATTTTTGTCAAGGTCCAAATTTCTTGGTCAAGGTCCAGACTACAGAGAATAATAATAAGAAGAAAAACAATAAGTAAAAAAAAAGATTTCGAGGTCCCTTCAAAAACATACGGCAGTTTGGATTAGGCCCACGGTCTGCCTGGTGACTATCCCTGATCTAGCTAGCGCGAGTTCCAGAAGCAGCAATGGTATCAGTGCAGACTGTACAAGCCCACCCAGGACCCTGGGTACTTAGCTGAGTGGCCAGCCCACGCTGACGTCCATGTTGCCATCACTTCATTGCTATGGTTATTCAAACTAGCTAGATTAAAGATGGCTTGAGCATGTCTACAGGTGCTGCCAGTTGCAGTGCAGGCATGCAGTTTAGTATCTTGAGCATAGATGGGAATAAGACAAATGCATAAGGGAAATGAAGAAGCAAAGGGAGTAGTGTTTAGCACCTGTCAGATCTGGGAAGTGCATCAGTGCATTTATTTAATTAGGGGTTTTCAAAGTCTCCCCTCGTAGGTTTCAGGCATATGAGCATAAAAACGTATTCAAACCTGCAAGATCCATATGATGTATAGCCCCTCCTCCCCCACCCAACCTAGTCAGTACCACCTCACCCCCATTAGTTCCCTTTCGGCACACTCAATCCACCTTGACAGATTGGCAGAACAGACAGCATGAATGGGAATCCAGCAGCACCAGACCCCTTTGTTGTACCAAGATGCTGGGTGGGGAAAGAGCACCATAGAGGCAAGGACTAGATCCACTATACTTAGCAGCCAGGATCTTGAACCAGAAACCACCAGGAGTGCTCCAGCTTGAGCTACAGGGCCAAGCCTTCTTAGCTGCTGGCTGTAATAGTTCATATCCTCTGTGCTGCTCCACACATTAGTAACACACCCACTTGTGGGTTACACTTGCACCAGCCTGGTGTTTCCCTACCCCAGGAGAACTCTCTGCTGGGCATTCGTGACCAGATAACAGCCCTGTTGCATCACATGAGTGATGCAAAGTGGCCATAACTGCAAAGAGAACCCAGCCCAAAGTCGAAAGCAAAAAAAAGAAGCGGAACCTGCCATTATACCAGCATACAATGAACAGGGAGATGCCTAAGAAAATGTAAGGGAAAGATTTAGACATCTTCCATTCCCCTCATTATTTCTGGTCTTGAGCTGGGATTAAAGTAGTGCCATTTACTGTTCTCATTACAATCTCCATGAAAGGAAGGCCATCACATTTTTAATGCCACCTGTAATCTGTGACTTATAGTTATGTTCCTGCGCTGTGCTACTTTGATCTCTTCAATATTTGGTTGTTTTTATGGGGCTGCCTCTTCTATTTTCTCTCTGTTTACGGCCCCACTAATCTGTGAGTAAGGAACCGAACAGGCAATCAATCAAATTGCAAAATATGGAAAAAGACAAAACTGTGTGGTTAAAAAACTCTATTTCCAGCTGAAATGACATAATTAGTTCCTAGGGGCATGAAAAGCAATTCCCCTTACAGGTGATCTGAGCTCCCTTCCAAGAAGCCTTGTAATATACATGTCATGAGATGTCACACAAAGTTAATCCCTGATATTTGATGTAATGGCTGAGTCCTGATCTCTCCCAGTAGGGTTTATCAGGCCAGGGAAGAAGCAGTGGGAGGGACCAATGAGGTTGCTTGTGGATAACCAAACTACATTTTAAGTGCATCAATTCAAGTCAAATTTTTGCTACCAAAATCATTTTGGTGATGAAGGTCATGCTCGGATTAGTGTAATGAAATGTTTACTTGCAGTGTTTTATTCAACCACTAGATGTCGCTATGTTCTGCATAGAGATCCAGGCAACGTGAAGCACCTGGTACACAAGGGAGATAAAGCTGGGACTCAAGCTTGGTGGAAGCCTATTTATTTATGTCTATAGTTTGCAGCTGTTTTCATCACTGAACACTTCCTGCTTAAGAGGGACTGTGAGTCCATAGATCCTGGCAACATGTGTATTTGAAAAGCCTGAGGTTGGACTACTATAGGCGTGTGTGTGTGAGAGAGAGAGAGGGGTGTCTTGCACTCTAGCTGTCTGCACTATTCCTAAGTATGGCTGGCACCACTGGTTCCTTGATTTCAGATATACCAAGATGCATGCACACCAAAAAAACTAATTAAGAAATGCCTTTAGTTTCTTGGCATCATATTTGTGGGATGACCTCAAAGTACATACTTCCCATGCTTTTCCTCTCCTGTTAAGCCCCTTTTAAGGACCTATCCTAGTGACTCCACTAGCTGTTCCCAGAGTTGCTCCTGCTTCAGCTTCACAAGAAGCTGGTCCTTTTTCTCTGGTGCTAAGGCACAGCTCTACAAGCTTGTCAATGTAAGGATTCTAGGGCTATCCCAAAGGGAGGTAAGAA
Organism: Emydura macquarii macquarii; assembly: GCF_026122565.2. Lineage (NCBI taxonomy): Eukaryota > Metazoa > Chordata > Testudines > Chelidae > Emydura > Emydura macquarii. The sequence goes on along the minus strand of NW_027133250.1, from coordinate 4,852,914 downwards.
GTAAGGGGACTGATCAAGTGTCCAAGAAGATGACTGCCATGCTTGCAAACCTGAGTTCTGATTGAAGGACGTTGTATAATTGTCCACAAGATCCGACCCAAGGTACCATCCCTGGTATTTCTGGATACTCTCTTTTCTGTGCTCCCAAGTCAAGATATGATGGATCCCAACAAAATGACTATTAGGTGGGAGACAAAAGAGAATGAGGTTATACTGGACCATGATGGGTGAAAGGCCTGGTGCAATTTATGCCCTTAAATCACCCCTACCTGCCTTAGAAACAATGTCATGCAAAGCCTTTTTTCTTAAAAACCTAAATGTTCTCTGAGTGCAATTGATTAAAAAATGAGTAAAGCAGCCATAAAGAAGATTGGCCAGTAATTTTGGAACTAAAATTATGATTAAAAACCACTATCCAGTGGAAGTTCCAAAGCAGAGTGGCTGATCATGATTAATATGACACTACAGAACTTGGCTGCTTGGGAGAACCACAAAGAACGAACTTGAGTTAAATTCTTATCAAGTGAAATGTATCCAGTCTAATCTCATAGGTCTTAAAAGGTTAATGCAAGTTAAATCAATGCAGCCTCACTCCAGATAAAGTGTGGAAAATTGCCCTTGAGTGTGAATGTTCAGAAGCCTGAGGATGAGGGTAATAAAGTGCTTTCATCATGTGTTAATCTTCACCAAGTCCATTGCGGTTCATGAAAAGTTGGTGATAAAGGTAATCCTATTTATCAGTCAGCATTGATAACACTGAAGGCATTTTTTAAACATTTTATCCTACTGGCTTGTGTTAGTTATCCTAATAAACACAACATTTTGGGGAAAAAAAAAACGAACCCAAACCCAGCATTTAGATAGTCAAAGAGTTAGCACGTGAAAGGCTGATGTCATGGTAACTTACTTTGAGTCATAAATCTTCCATCACCCAGGACTCATCTATGGCAGGACACAGGAGACTGGAAGTTAGTTCAGTGGGTAAGTGCTGTTTAGGGAATCTGTTCCTTTGGGATAAGGGTCTCAGTAGAAACTAGCCCCTTGTTCAGCAATGCACCTAACCATGTGCTTAATGATAAGCATATGGCTAAGCCCCGTGGAGGTTTACAAGGGAGATTTTCACAAGCCGGTTGGTGGGGGTTGGGTGCTGCCTTTAAAAATCTCTCCCTAAGCTCGTGCTTAAAATTAAGCGTGTGCTGAAGTGTCTGGCTGACTAAGCATGGTGTGTTAAACCAGGTGCTGAAAACAGAAGAACAAGAAAACAATGGCTTTACTATGGAACATCCATATGTATCTAGGAGAATATGCCTGCCTCTTTTCTGCTGTTGCACTCACTGACTTAACAGCATGTATTTTTTTACAGTCTAGTGAGTTTTCTTATTCTAATGCCACTTGGCTTACCTCTAAGAGTTACATAAATAACTCATTGCTGTAACTCAATTTGGAGGTGCATTAACGTAGGCACATTGTGATACTCACTGCCTGGTATGATAAATGGTATGGCAGGATCACAAAGATTAGAGACAGAAAAAACCTGTTAGATCAGTTAGTCCTCTGCCAGTGAAGGATTTTCTCCTTCCAGCCTAGTTTTAAATAACCCGAGTTCACATGAAGTCCACAGCCTAAACTAGAGCACAATGTCAGGACATTATGATACTGGGGTAACTGTCCTGTGCAGATGTTCATTCATTTGTAATGCTGAGGATAACCCTCTCTCCCCCACCCCCACCCGTAGTGATTTTTGTGATATCACAAAATAGCTTTGCTGACTGTTACTCAGAAAGTGAAATGAAGTCCTGCTTCTATCCAGGCAGATGGTGAAATGGGCCAGGATGAACTCAGCATTAACTCTGTGTTGTAAAGATAGCGGGATTCCATTGATTAATACATAATAAGATTCATAAAGACGAATGTATGTATATAAAGCAACTTGAGGTATATCATTTCTCAAATGTTACATGATACTGATATTGGTTTGAACCACTAATGGAATACCTTAAACTACTGAAATTATGGGCACCAGACACTGCCAGAACAGATGCAAAACCTGCAGACATATCTCCACTGCTACAATGATCAATACTTCCCATGACATACTTTTCAAGATCCTGGGATCCTACACATGCCTATCACAACAGGTGGTGTACCTCATCCAATGCTGCAACAACGAGGTGGGTGAAACCAGACACTCACACAGCAAAATGATAAAAGACAAAAACACCCTGTTGCCAGCAGTGAACCACTTTCACAAAGCAATCACTCTGTATCTCAGTGCTGATCCTCAAAAGAAACCTGCACAACACCTTCAAAAGACAAACTTGGGTGCTTTAATTCACAACTCTGCCAGACACTAAAAGTCATGGTCTCAACGGAGAGAGTGGTTTTATGGCTCATTACAACAATTTTTAACCTACTAACTCTATGTTCTCCTATGTCTGCAGAGGTGTTAATTACCCACTTCATTTTAAATGGCTTCTTGCAACTAGTGTGTTACCCCTTTGCTTAACAATCGATCCCAACTTGTATGTAGCTCTGACACCCTGGAAGAGACAAGCTTTTGAACTGCACAGAGCTCTTCTTCAAGACTGGAAATGGTAACCAAACAGGATTTGGTCCAATACAAGATCTGACCTCCCGCACCTCATCTCTCTAATAGCCTGGGACCAAACACTGAAATTATGGGTGATCAGCGTAAAAAAATGTGCATATATAATCTATGCATTTAGAATGAAATTTGCCCATGTGCAGAAATCCAGCAGCCGAAGGCCTGCCTGTCACTTATATCTTGTTGTAAGTCCTCCTGAAAGGGCTAAGGGAGGTCACAAGCCATGCATAGTTCTTGTGCTGACCACCTGCACAGGGATGAATTTCCATCAGTGTTCTGATTGTTAAAGTTAGAACATAAATGTCTTTCCTTGAGTCTAGCTAATGTAGAAATATTAAAAGAACTTAATGTACTCCACACAGGTACATTGACATTAGGGCGATGGTTTGATATCGGTATATTTTTTGTAGGCGCTTATGCATGATTGTGTCCATTTGCATGTGTATCTGTCTTTTTAATACTCAAAGATCAGCTGGTCGGATACTATAGAAATTGTCTCCCCAGTAAGAGCCTAGACAGCTTGCAAATGAATTTAGATCAAATTCATATTTAAAAAACTACTGTGAAGAAATTGTACGGCTTGTTAACCTGAAAGTGAAATTTGACTCGAATATCGTATTGCTGTTCATGGGAGATTGATTGGCATCAATGAATTCAAATGTCATATAGTTAATGCTGGGAAGAAGAAAAAATATTTTCCCAGAGCAAGATGAATGTAAATAATCACTATTTGGTAAATATGTAGATTATCATTAACACTTCTTGAAACATTTTTGGTTTTTTCTGCTAAATTCAGATTCAATTGATGCCGCAGTTGTCACAAAATTAGCTGGGTTTACTTCGCTTTTCTACATTGTAGGTTTGCTTTTTAATTTGATTTGAGCTAGGAAGGCCCCAATCCTGCAATCTGGGTCAGAGGAGTGCCCGCATGGAATCCCTGTCGCTTGAAAGGGCTCCGTGCAGGACACAGGCAGGTCTAGCTGCATGGACCAGCTTGCTGGATCAGGACCCAAGCTTTGTAAAATTCACTACGCTGATTGCTGCTTGCTTACCCTGCATTGATTGTAACCCTCCTTGCTTACCCTGTAAAGCCCATTCAGATCCTGATCTCACACACATGCTTAACCTTAGGCATGTCAGCAGTGCTACTGACACCAGTGGGTGAAATCCTGGCCCCATTGAAATCAATGCGTGTCTTGACATGGACTTAATGGGAGCCAGGATTTTCACCCAATGGAACTATGCACATTCTTAAAGTCATGCACATGTGTAAGTGTTTTCAGGCTTGAGTCCTAGACAGAGGGTGAGAGCCTCAGCTAAAGGTCTACCCCAATGGGGGCAGTGTAGTCTAGTGGATAGGGCAACAAACGATGATTCAGTAATTGTTGCTTCTCTTCCAGCCTCTGCCACTGAACTGTAGTATGAGAGGTTTGGCAAACTGATTCCCTTCCTGTTGTCTCTTTAGACTGTAAGCTCGTTGGGGCAGGGTCTGTCTCTTTGTATAGTGGCTAGCACAATGCACCCCAGGTATTGGGTGTGCTGGCTAGGCCTGGCTGTAATACCCATTATAACCAGCCTTGTCTCTGTCCCAGAACAGCTGGTCGCAGTGACTCAGGTGAGATTCCAGGTCTGAGGGCCTCTGCATTTGCTCTAGCTCTCTGTCCTTTAGCTCTAACCACAAGACGTCAGGGCTTCCTGCTGCCTGTGTCTTTCCACTCAAGCCGCCAGCAGATTATAAACAAGACTGGCATTTGACTTAGCTAATTAAAGGCAAAGAGAAAAGTGTACCAGCAGCGCCACGTGAGTGATAGAAGGCCACTCTGTAGTGACAAGGAGGGCAGCCAGATATAGGAAGGTCATTTACAGGCTAATAAATGACAAAGGCAATATAGTGCCTGTTTGCGCAGACTTTGGTGACTTTGGTCTTTATCACCCAAGTCCGTGCATCTTAAAAACTGAGGGGCAAAAGGAGTCAGCTGATGAGACCTGTCCACGGACCGGCAGCACGAAGCTCATTAATGAGTCACGAGGGAGAGAGGACAAGAGACAGCCCTGGCTGAGTGGAGTAACTATCATTCAGATGATTCTTTATCCTCCTAGACTGTGTGCCCAATAAACAAGAGAGAGGGAAGGGCCAAGCTGGTGAGGAGAAGTAGATGAGAACCGTCAGTAGGGACTGAAGGACAGAGCAGCTGTTGGCCAGGTCTACACGACAAACATACATCGGTACCACTACGTCACTCAGGGGTGTGAAAAATCCACACCTTTGCGCGACACTCACACAACTTAACTCCTAGTGTAGACAGCGCTACGTCAGGGGGAGAGCTTCTCCTGTCGACGGAGCTACTGCCTCTCACAGAGGTGGATTAACTGTGCCCAAAAATGGAGAGGGGGCTGGGGCACATGACTTATGAGGAGAAGCTGAGGGAACTAGGCTTGTTTAGTCTGCAGAAGAGAAGAGTGAGGGGGGATTTGATAGCGGCCTTCAACTCCCTGAAGGGGGTTCTAGGGAGGATGGAGCTAGGCTGTCCTCAGGGGTGGCAAATGACAGAACAAGGAGCAATGGTCTCAAGTTGCAGTGGGGGAGCTCTGGATTCTGTTCCTGATCCTGCACCTCATTAGCTTTATAAGCTTGGGTGATTCCTCTCATCTGTCTGTGCCTCTGTTTCCCCTTCCACCGTTTGCCTATTTTATCTACTTAGATGGTAAGGTTTGGGACAGGGTGGGACTGTTCGGCATTTCATATGAGTCTGGCCGCTGTACAAAAACCCAGGCAGTAAAGCAAAACCTTAGTGATCGCTGTCAGCTTCTTATTCAAAGGGCACATGCTATGCGGCAGAGCGGTCAGGGCACACATCTAAGAAGCTGGTAATTTGAATAAAAACAGCATTAAAAATATTTAAAGACTTAAGTTGATGCCAATTTTTGTGTAATGTTTATAGCTAATGAAGCCATCAGCATCTTCAAACCTCCCCCCACCCTGCCAATGCCTCCCCTACAAGGCGTGGGAAAAGATCCGTTCTCCAACTTTCCCCCCCACCCCAGTTCCAGGGATGCAGGAGGTCAGAAGACTCATAACTGGCTCCTTTGGGCTTCCCCTCCTGCCTCTGCACAGGGGAGATGGGTGAGCTCCATGCACACCTGCAAGTCGGGTCCCATTCCCGGGCCTCGGGTAAGCTTTTAGCCCTCCTGGTAGCAGAGAAAAGCTTGAAAATGTGACTCCTAGAGGCTCAGAAACCAGAGGGCCAGTAAAAAGAACCCAACCTGTGTCGTTTTGGCTTAAAAATGAGATTTTTTTTAATCTCATGACTCTTGGGCCTGACTCATGAATTTGGTTGGGGTTGGCAATACTCTGACAAGTTTCTCACTCCATAGGTTCTCCCCCCAGCATTGCTGCACAACCACTGGATACCTAATCTTCTGGTTTTCAACTGCTTCCAAAACCACGGTATCTGAGCACTACAGAGGCAAGGTCCGTGTTGTATTTCACAGTATCTTCTGCTCCTCTTCCTTCCCTGAATTCGGCAGGCGACATGCACAGAGTTCCAAGATGCTAGCTAGAGCTTCTTTTAGAAGGCCACTGCAGAGCAGTCTCGGTTTTCCATGTAGAATTCTGGGAACAGCTGCTGAACAAAAGATCTCCAAGGTCTAGCAAAAGCCCACCAAATCTGAGATACTCAAAAAATACAGTCTGAAAATCCAAGCTGAAAAAGAAAGCCAGGAAACCCAAGGAAAAATAATGGTGCCAGCTAAGCCATGGGTTTGCCTGGATATTTCATCCTTCACTTTCGCTGCATAAAGATATTGTCGCAAAAGGAAAGGATAAAAAAATCCTTCCAGTGAGAGCATATGGGTGTTCGCAATACAGCTCAAATGTCCAGAATATAGCAGCATTTTACCCTTCTGTACAGCTTTCATCAAAGAATTACAAAGCACTTCACCAACATTAATTAAATGACCCTCACAAAAAGCACTGCAGGTGAATATTATTATCCCCTTTTAATAGAAAGGGGAAGCAAGACAGAGAGGTTTAATGAATTGCCTACAGCCACACAAGAAGTTAATGGCCAGCAGGTGTAGATTCTGGGAGTTCAGTTTTCTAGTTACCAGCTCCAGCCACAGAAATGTCAGAGTTTTGCAAAGCACAGCTTCAGAGCTATTAACATCAAATGCCTGCATGCCTTTTTAAAAAACCCACCTGTATTCTTCTGATCGTGTCACAACCTATCTTGAAAAATGAGTGTTATTTACTCGACAGTTCCCTAAAGATCCTTTTTCCCCCACAAACTATTGTATAAATTTGTGTTCAGACACTTTTTTAAAATGTGAATTATTCACTTGATTGGCCATAAATAGGTTCTCCTAAAGTACCTCAATACGGAACTGTTATCATCAATACAAGGCAGACTAATAAAAAATATGGAAAAAATTAACTGCAGCTGGATTTTCCAAAAAGGTTGGGTAACAACTACTAAAAAACATGTGTAGTTAAGAAAGGGTAATGAAACCTCATGCTGAGAGAAGAAGCTGGTTGGATTAAAAGGGCCAGGAAGTAATCCTCCCCTATGTAGCACTGGACAGTCAGGTAAGGCTTTGATTGTCACAGGCGTCTAAGGGAATTAGGCACCAACTCCTATTAAATTGGGGATCTAAGGGAGCTAGGCACCCAGTCCCCATTGAATTAGGGGTTTTCAAAGGTACCTAAAAATGCAAATCAACACCTATTTTCAAAAGTACCTTGACTCCCCGTTGGAAATAGGCACCTAACCTGCTTAGGTGCTTTTGAAAACCCCACTCGGGGCCTGTCTGCATATTTAGGTGCCTAAATACCTTTGGAAATCTGGCCCTAGAAGCCTGGCTCCCTGAGTGTCCTCTGAAAATCCTAGGAAAAACTGCATACTGAAGTAGGGTTATTCAATGTAATTTGCAAGCATTGTCACTAGGGCTGGTGCTAGCTAAGAAACTCAGATCCGGGGCCAGAACCCTAACAATTCTGGGCATCCAAAGCTGACTCATCTCTAGTTTGTGATGCTTGTGCTGGATAAGTGGCTACGGGGTTTGACTGCAAAGCTGAAGAGTGGGGGGTTTGAATCTTGTTTGATCGCACACTGAAAGGCCCCGTCCAGTTCACCCTGCTGCAAAATGGGTACCTGACTCACTGGGTTAGGACAGTCAAAGGGGCAGGATGTGAGGCAGATCACATCATTCCCTTGCTCACCGGTGTCTATGAAAGTGATGGGCCTTAGCTGTGGCAGTCTGGTAAGCCATTGGCTGGAGGAACTTTGACTCAACTGACCCAGCGGGGTAATTCTCGTTAGTCACTCCCTTCAAACATAAGATGCGGTCCCTGATGCTCGGGAAGAAACTGTTTGATATCTAGACAAACGTAATATTTTGTAGCTAGGGCAAAAGCTCTGGAGTGAATCTAGTTTAGAGGTTTTTAAGCTATGGCTTGACAAAGCCCTGGCTGGGATGATTTAGCTGAGGTTAGTCCTGCTTTGAGCAGGGGGTTGGACTAGATGACCTGCTGAGGTCCCTTCCAACTCTATGATTCTATGATACAGTCTTTATGGGAAATTCCAGCAGACTCCATTAGAATCTTCCTCTACTGGCCACTACTGATTTCTTCCAGCCCCTCTTGGTTTCTACAGGTGGACCAGTAGCCCAACAGACTCTTCAAAATCAGGCAACCATCTGGAACCAGTAAGGTGGCAGCCTAAAATATTCACCTGGAATATCCACAAGGGGTTCTCTCTTAGCGAGAGGCATCTATTCCATTCTGTTCAGGTTCTTCCACCACACTCAGTACTGAAGTATCTGAGGATCTTCCAGCAGTTTCATTAAGCAGTGTGACTAGCATCTGCCATGTATTGGTCATTCTCTTATCCTCTCCCCATGGGAGAAGAATGTGAAGCAGTGTCTTATTTTCATTGGGTGGGTTTTTGGTATGGTTTTTTTTGGGGGGGGTCTTTCCCCCACCCCTCATCTGTATGCTCATTCCATGTTTTGATTAAAGTAGTATCTTACTCTGAGTGTTACTATTTATCTATTGGTTTTGCATAGTACCCAACTCTGTAGAGTCAAAGCACTTCCCAGGTAAAATAGGTTGACATGGGACAATTGGGAAAAATCTTTGGGGAATTCAGGACTCTTACGATCTTCTCCTATCACTCTCTGGTCTATCTATAAAGCTATGCCAGTAGCGGAGTCCTCCTAAATCACATCCTACTTTTTAGAAACGTTACAGTGAATGCTTTCCACAAACTTGTAACTTTCTTTCGACACAAACCAGGAGCCAGGGTGGTTTCCCATACACCGTCTCAACAAACAGCGCACCATCACAGCCCCCACTTAAATGAAGTGCTTAGGCATCTTTGATGGAAGAAGCTTGTACCATGAATAATTGAGACACATCCTGACGGTTTTCTGAAACAAAGGAATGCATTAAGTCTGTCTGCATGACACAACATTCCAAGTTTTCAAACACGTACAGCGACTGAAGCGAAATAATAATCTCTGGTAATTAAGATCAGCCAGTCAAGAGTAGGCGATTAAGCTTCTGAGATAGCGAATCATCTGCTTTATACAGGTTCTTTCCCCATCATAGCGTTTTCCACAACAGTGCCCAGTGGTGAGATAGGATCTGAATGCAGATAGATCCTCCCATACTGGTTAAACTGCCATTCAGGCCCCTTTGCACTGGCCCAAAACAACTGGTTTTGAGGTTTGAAAAGGTTTGTTGGACTGCACTCTCACATGCACCTGGGACACTTTGTGGGCTAGTGGGATGAGAAGTGGAGTCAGGTTCAGAACACCTTGGTTCTGTCTCTGGCAAAGTGTTGGTGTGTGACCCACTGTTCTGTAAGCACTTTGAGATCTCTGTATAAAAACACTATGGGCCAGATTCTGACCCGTCTTGGGGACATCTTTGTCCCAGTGCAAAGTGGCCTGCAAGCCAGTTTAACCAGTATGGGAGGCTCCATCTGCATCCCTTAATCCTGAAATTTCTCATAACCTGATGCATGCTAGTGTCTTGCCAAGAATCTCCAAGTGCTCTCCAGACATTAATCCTCACTGCACTCTGCTGTGAGGCAGGTATGGTCGGAGTTATTTGCCCCAGCACCAGAGGAGTGGCACCTTCTCCTGGTGGATAAATTATGCCAACTTGGTCTGCCTTATATAGCGGTAGAGTGGGTCTAAACAGGCCTCAGGGAGCCTGAGTAGAGGGGAGGAGACTAAATTAATGAAAGGAGCCTAACAATGCACCTGATGCCTCATCTCTGAATCTGGCCCCAGCCACGGTAGGAGTTTCATTAATTTCAGTGAGGCCAGGAGTTCACTCCAAGTGACTGAAGACAGGCTCCCCAAAAATGGAGGCATTCTTAATGATAGGCTGTCTTTGAAAATTTGGCCCAGAGTCCCTTGATACAGGTGACACAGCAAGTCTGAGGTAGACAGTGGGATATAACCAGGAGGCCGGACTCCCATTCCGCTGGGCTATCCTTGGGGCATTCAAAGTAAAATGCAACGGAGATGCAAATCCAAAGGTCCTTGCTGATTGCTTCATTCAAAATAGGAAGCTACAGATGGACACTGCTTGTGGCAAGAATAGAAATTCATCCCATCATCCTGATAGTCTTATAAGACTGAAGGGTTATATCATTTGTCAGTGCAGCCTATAAATATTAACAAATTAATCCTCACAGGTGGGTAGGTGGAGCCCAGGGCATTATGCACCTGGCCTCAACTTCTTAGCCCTGACTGAGGCAGTGCAAAACCATCAGACCAGCTGAGGACTCCTCAGATAGAAAGGAACCCTTGAGTGGTGCAGAACTAATGTAGCTGACCCTGTGTGACCTGCTTCCCCAATCCCCCACATAGAGGGCATGCTGGAGTTCGGGGGTTGGGGAAGGATGGATTCCCAGATTTTATACTGGTGCAGCAGTCCCTGGGACCACTGCACCTATAGGCTGCTCTAAATCAGCCCGGGGGCTCTTTCTGTCCCATGATCAGGGTAGTGGGAATGTGGCATAGAGCCTCTGTTACCCACTGCTGTTCCCAGCTGTGCTGAGTGTAAGCTTGGTGCAGCTGAGAATCCGGCCCAGGGAGTACAGAATTGGGGTTAACATTTAAAGTTTCTGCTCAGCATCCCCTAGTTCTTTTGTCAATAAGTAATATCTCAACTCAGCCCCATTTACAGGACTAAAGGTGTCTCCTAAATGTGACCCCAGAACATCAAAGGCCCAAACTTGGGATCTGACACCCCAGCTGACATCTTTATGCTTAGAGATGTCACCACCATGTTAAAGAATCCGGAATCAGCACTTAATTGGCTGTTTTGTTCCTGAATGAAGCAGACTAGACAACAGATCTTTTTATGACTGTCAATACTGAAAGCTTCTGTTGCTTAGAACAAAAGCAAAGATCTATTTATATCAGTAAACTAAGTAGTGAGAACTTCAGAGACACATGAATAAGAATGAAGCAGGAATTTGTATCAAGATGCTATTTTTACAGCCATTATTTTTATAAACTACCATACCACGGTATCTTTTAAATAAAAAAAAAAAACAGATAAATGAGAAATGATTTCACAAATGTTAATGAATCAATGGATTCCCACTTAGACTCCTACCCCACAAACACTTTTGCATGGGCCTAATTCAGAGTATGTGCTGAAATGCTTTGATAAATCAGTGCCTTGATCCGGAACCTTCAAGCATGAATGCATGTGCTCAATTTTACACATGCAAGCAGTCTCAATAATTTCACCGGGCCACTTGTGTGCATAACTTAAGTGCATTAAGAGTTTGCAGAGTTGATGTGGAGAAAAGTGGGCTCACCACTACAGCAGCCCCTCATACCTGGGCGTTGCGTGGCAACCTTTCCTCCCCTAGAGCCTGCCGCTACCAGTCACTCAGGTCCTGGGGTGGTCCACCTCTTCTCATCACTCAGCCCACTGGTCATGTCAGGTTCAGTCCACTCCTCCTGGGATAACAAAGCACGACAGTCCAATGTCCTTACAAAAGGCCTTTGACCCTGACTCTGGGCTCCTCATTCTTCTTTCAGGGCTCTCAGTCTCTGAGAGACCACACCACCTTCCCCAGTGGTTGGTAGGGGAACCCCGGCCTATCCATTATACTGGGTTCTAGTCCAGAGACCCTGTAACCATTAGCCCAGGTCAGTCTACTCCATCAGACTCCTTACTACTGCCTCTCTGGCTGTCTTTCTACTGCTGGATGTCTTCATACTGTGGCCTATCAGAAGGCCTCTCCCGCAGTCTAAATTCACCCTTCTCTCAGGCCAGGATTTGTAGGGTTCCCCTCTGGGATCTCCCAGTAAATTTCAAACCAATTGTATAAACTTAACCCAACTTCGACCCACCTCAGGCTTGACTTCCATCCCTCCTAAGTTCTCCTTGCTCTGCTCTGCTCTTCCACTGAACGTCTCCCTGGGCTCTCTCCCCTGGAGTCCAGCTACAGCCATTTTATCAGGGCCCCTCACCACCAGAGCCTGCTCCACACCCAGTGGCTGCTCCAGATCTCTCCTGGCCCCTTGCCAGATTCCTCTTAATTAATTCTTGGTCAGGATGGGCTTATTACAACAATCTGTAACTCATTAATGCCCCCTGCTGTTTTTGTCCTGTGACTGGAGAGGTCTTAATGAACTACTTCACCTTGACTGGTCTCTTAGAATATATGTTAAGTGCTGATGCTAAACCATCTGTTCCACTCCTATTTAGCTGTGATGTTCTAGGTATGTCTATGCTTCAGTGTAAGCCCAGGGTTCATGGTGTGTGTTAGGGAACACAGCATCTACATTGTATTTTAACCCTAGATTACAAATTTTCTGACCTGTGCTCTAACCTAGGGCGCTGGTGTCCAACTGAAGTGTGCAGACCTGAGTCAAAGTAACCATATCTCAAAGGGCTTAGCGCCCTCCCCCTACTCTAGCCATGGGTGAAAACTTTGCTGCCCCCACTGCCGGGAAGCCCCCCGCTACCAGGAAGCAGCTCGCTTTGCAAAAGGTTTGAACTGGTCGCAGTGTCCCATGGGGGGGTCTGCAGACCCGTCTCCCACTCTCCCCCACTCCCCGTTGGTGGTGGCAGCAGCAGTGCCCCACAGAGGGAGGGTCTGTGGGCCCATTTCCTGCTCTCCCCCTGCTGTGAGGGCAGTGGGGGAGGTTTCATGAGGGGTTCTGGTCCCCACGGCTCCCTCCTTGCACCCAGCGCAGGGGCGAGGAGGCCTGGAGTACACCCTGGCTGCCTATGTAAGGGGGCAGCTCCTCTGAGTAGGGCCTGGATGGCACCCAGGGGCATGGAACCCCCCTACTCGGTACACCACTGTGCATCATACATTGCTTCCACACCTGGCAACGACAGCAACCTTGCAACTTGATGTTGTTTGCTGACCCTCCCCAAACTGCAGGGTAAACACCGTGTTGGTGTAGAGTACTGCAGGAAAACACTGTACCAGTGTAGAATGGGCAGCGTCACTCGTCAGGGAAAGGGTCAGGTAACCCTAAATTGTCCTGTGCTGGAATACTCATCCCAGGGAGACACTTGGGCATATTTCCTAGAGGGAGTCAGGTGGACAAAGAGGAACTCAAACGCCGTTGTCCAGAACTCGGGGGCAGAGGGGGAGTTAACAAATGGTGGAAATATTTCTGGTACCACCAGAAAGGTCTTGCACGTGTCCTATCCCGAGCATCGGCAGATGCAATGGTAACATTGTAGGGAAAGAAATCCCAGAATGATGGGCACCATCGGCCGGTCAGTAATATCCAAACATACCACCAGTCTGAGCAACAACAAGCAGCCAGTAGACCATAAACTCTAACGACTCGAATCCTGACCCTTCAAAGCCGCCCAGGTAACTGAGATCGCAGTAAGGAGATTGCCTCATTCAGCAGAGACTGGAATGATCAGGTTAAAAGGTGAGGATCTCAGCGCAGCGCAGGAGAACCTCAGAAGCCAACGGATCACGCCCGCTAAACAAGCGCCTTATGGTCCGTCATCTCAAATACAGCATGGTGACAGGAGCCGCAGGCAGTTGGTTTTGAAATGGACTCTCTGCTTCTTTCTTTTCCAGTATCAGGGAATAAAAGATGTTTTTATTATAATTATTATTATTTTTAGGCAGGATATAAATGTTAATCCAACTCCCCACAGCTGCCTGGAAACTAATATATATGTATCTAAGTGCCAGTGCAAACTCTCCGTGAATACAAACCGAGGCTTGGTGAGACTTTTCGACGTATCCCAAGGGAAAATAAGCCTGAGCTAAATGCATTTATTCCATTCGGCATCATTATGTCCCAACAGGATTTTGCATTTAAATGCGTTCAAGATGGCACCTAGGTCATCAGAATCCTTGTTGACCTTGGAGAGGCAGAGTGTGTCAATCCTGGCTCAGTGGGGTGCTTTCAAATCTCTCTGCTGCTTATTACAGATACAGTGTGCATCGCTTTATGACTCCTGGCATGAATAATGTGGAGTTACCCAAAATACAGTTGTCATGGGAACAGTTTTGCAGTGACAGGAAGGTGAGTGGAAAAAGACTGCCCCCAGAAGAGGCCGGGGACAGTGTTGATCCATCTGGGAACAGGTCTGCATGTTTTGGAGGGGAGCCAGTGTTAAGCATTGGCCCTACGCCTTCCCAAAGCACAAAGTAATGTGAGATGACAACGAAAGTCCTAGTTCTGGGTAAACCCAGCATTCCTCTTCCCTTCCCATCACATAGTAAGTGCCTCACCCCAGGGCCCCAAGGCCTATGCTGGCTGCCAGTAAGTTCCCAGGTGGCGTTTGAAAGGTTGTTTTTATCATATGACCCCCTGAATTATTTGGGACCCAAGAGATGCACCTTTCTCCCCCTGTAGTGCTACCGTGGAGTTGCTCAGGTTGGAGACCCTCTGTTAATATAGGACGTTCAACCAAGGTTGAGATGGGTACGAATACGCTTTAGATAAGTACTTAGGAGAGTGAAACCACCAAAACAATGATGTTTGCTTGTCATTTGTGCACTGCCTTCCCAACATACCTACCTACCACTAAATGAGGGGACAACTCCAACCTGCTCTTGGTCATTTCCCAGACAGCATCAATGAAACATCACCACTTGACAGTGCTGGTCTGCTAACAGTGCATAGCAGTGAGCAGAAATGGTCAAACAATGCATTACGGGATTCCTTCTGCAGCTAGCTAATTGTTTGCAATTCTATCCTGATTGTCTTCAGAAGTGTGTGTTATCTGTAAGTATTCACTGAATATTTTGGAAAGGGTTTTTTTTTTTTTTGACTAAGGGTTCCTGAGCTGCTTATGTAGATTATTTGTTGTATGTGGTTGGTTGTCTAAGTCACAGAATATTGCTTCTAGTCCTTGACTGCATAGCTGAAATGTGTAAAGCAGAAGAGTAGCAAATAATGCTCTTTCTGGTATGACTTTTCAGATGAATAATCATTTGTGCTAAAATTCATGTAACTTTTGGGATTTGTGGTCATTTTTCTGACTATCCAGATATTGCCTGAATTCCTGTGAATAACAATCCCACATCATCAGCTGTGGCAAACCAAATTCAGCACTTAATTGCAAAAATATTCAAGAACGAGAATATTTGCTCCTCAGTTGGCTCCACTGTCACAGATACCGGATTGCTCCAGCATGAGTAATCAACAGGATATGAACCCAGAACTTTAAACACTGCATCACATATCACTGAAGCTAAAGGAGTAAATCTACCAGCCAGCATATTGCTAACACTTAGTAGGCCAGTACATGGGGATCTTTGCAGTGTTCCTGTAAGGGTAAGAATCTCATCTTAACTATATATATATATATTTTTTTATTCTCAAGGTTTTCAGCTGTGACCTATTTCTTTTTGTGCAGCATCTTCACAATGCTGATCAGGAAACTGCTGTCCACATCTGCAATTTATTAGAGGATTGGAAAGCTTCTGGACGTACTTAGAGTTGAATTATACGATCCTTGTGAGCATCGACTCTCAAAGGCAGAGGTCTGCCCAGCTTAGATGAATGGTTCTTTCTCTCTCCGGAATGTAAACCCCAGGGATGACCCTTGCAATCATGCTGTGATTAGCTAGTTGTTTTATCATGGGCTTATTTGAGGGAAAAGTCATAGTCTGATCCAGGTGAAAGGGGCAGAAGTCATAGACAGCTCCAGAAATTTAGGCTGGGGATTTTCAGAAGAACTTAAAGGAGTTAGGTGTCTAATTCCTATCGAATTTCTATATCATTTGGGTGACTAACTCCTTTAGGTTCCTTTTAAAAACACCAGCCCTTAAAATTACATATGGGTGCAACTAAAGCAGTTGACCTGTAGAGCTCGATGTGTAAGCTTGAGACTGAACTATACACACGACTGTGAAAAGCTGTGTTCAGTCCCTGAGATCAGTTACTTCATCTCTTTGCGGTTTACTACTCCACCAGTTAAAATAAGAGTGATTATCTTTTCCTGCTTTGCAGGGTTGTTGTGGCAAGGAATTCTTTAGTGTATGAGTTGCTCAAATGCAGCAGTAATGGGACCACAGAAATAGATAGCATATGTAAACAACATGTTTTAAGAGGAAATATCCTAGATGTGGACGGACATAGGCATTACTGGAGAAATGCAACCAACTCCGTAGTGCAAGACAACAGCTGCTCTAAAAATGCACAGTTGCACTACACATTGGTTCTTACAGTCAGAAGAATAGCATATTCCTGTAAAGCTACAGAGGATATTTACTGGGGCAGAGTGTAATTACCTGCATTGGCATTTGGCCAGAATGCCAGGGTTAACATCCCTACAGAGAAATGCCTCCTTCCATCCTCAAGAGTTCTTGATATCTTTTTTTATTTATGTATTTAGTTATTTATTGTGTCGGTGCACAGACATTCTGATGTGAATTTCCATTGCTGGATGGCTGCTGAGAATGTCAATTCAGGGTTGAGCTGCATATGCAGTGGCATCATACACCATGAAGCAGGGAAGCAATGAATCCTGCTCTCTCTATCTCCGGGGCAGACTGGAATGTTGGGTACCATTCTCCAGGCTCCTCATTAATGGCAAAGATAGTGACAAGCTGAAGAGAGTTCAGAGAAGAGTAACTGAAAGGCTGGACAGATGGATGTATTCGATTAAAGAAATGGAATGGGGATAGCTTGCCTAAGAGAGGATGGTGCAGGGACATGAAAACTATCGGAAGGCTGTAAACACGGAGGATGAAATCCTCACCCCAGTGAAGTCAACGGCAAAACTCTTATTGATGCCAGTGGTGCCAGGACTTCACCCCAATGAGGGAGAGGAATTATTTAGGCCGTGTGTACACTTGGAGCTTGGGGTGTGATTTCAAGTGTGAGCAGATATACTAGACATACTATACACTCATGGAGATAGCGTGCTAAAAAGAGTAGTGTCGCTGAGATAGCACAGGCAGCAGGAGTGGGAAAAGGGAGTATAATTATATGAGATGAAATTAAGAAATGGAAAATATAGGCTAAATATAAAGAGTTTTCTGTGCTGCAAGGACAGGCACAATAGATAGATGTTCTTGACTGTGAGATTTGGCACAGACAGTCCCCAAAGGCTGTGTTGGAAGTCCCGTCTCTTGCATCATTTAGAACCAGCCTTTTCAAAAGTCCAAAGAATATATACTGTAGAGAACAGTCCCCCATGAGCTGGGAGAAGAATGAGACATGAGCTAATAGGCCATTTCCATCTCTATGACTCAGTGCTGATTTAGATGGATGATGGTTGTCTAGAGAATCACCAAAACCACTTCTCAGTGCTTCTAGGAGGTCTCTTGTCTGAACCCTGCCCCATCTTAATTTATGAGATCTAACAGGCTCACAGCACCAGGTGGCATTATTGCTGGGTGCCCAAGGCTCCTTTGAATTTATCCAGAGATCTCTTTAATATGGAAGGTCAGACCTTCTTGTGAAATTTCTGGCTTTGGATGGGATAATACAGGGAAAACTGCTTCTGCTTCTAGTCCTGGACATAAACAGGCAGTGCAAAGGCTATGTGCAGCCTATTTCCTCTCCTAACCTCAAAGGATATGTGGGATTAATTGAGCTCATATTTTGGGTCAGATCCTATTATTTGTAGGACAATAGAACCTAGAGGTCCCAACTGAGATCATAGCCCCATTGTGTTAGATGTAGTACACACACAGGGAGAGACCATTTACACTCTAAATATTCAATGTTTGCCAAGCATGAGGCGGCGACCAGATGTGAAGTATCTTTCCCAAGGTCATGCAGCACGTGAATGGCAGAGTTGGGAAAGAGAACCAAGGTCTGCTAACACCCAGTTAAGTGCTCTATCCACTAGTTGAGGCTATCTCCTCTCTGATTGTGAAGATAATTACTGTATTATCTGAACTGGTTTATCCATCCTAATAATAATCATACCACAAAGCCAATATGGGCTGTCATATAATGAATGGCCATGCAGTACTTATGTGAACTTGGCCAAGCAAGACCTCCTCTTGTACTGTGTTCAGGTATGTATATTTTCTTTGAAACAGTGGTGCTATTATTCTCATAGGGCTATGAGTTATTATTCCATAGCCGCCCAGATACATCATTGCAAACATTAGTCTGAGCGTGGTTGACTAGGACAGTTCATCTCTAGAAGTTCAACATTGTGGACCAAACAATCCTGGGCTTTTAGCACTGCTATGCTTTCATTACTCACTGCAAATGAGTGAACAACAAGCGAAAGCCTCTTCCTTTCCTTGGGGCATTACAGTAGACTGGCAAAGATAGCCAGGCAATATATTACATGACACATTGCTTGACTTAAGGAGCTATCTCCTGTAGGTCCTCATAAGTTATTCATGATTCGTTACTCATGCTGGGTTGAAAATTGAGAAAAAGCCACTAAGTAATGGGAAATGCATATTTATTCAAGACTAAACTGATCTGTTTGAGACACAAGGCTGCAGATAACACGCCAGGGAGAGACGGTATGTTTTAAAGGCAAAACAGAAAATAGCACAGAGAGACCTCTGTGCCAATCAGGGACCTCCTTAAGCAAGTAAACAAATTACTTGAGAGGTAAAGTCTGTCACTCTCGCATCCCCAGGTGTGGAAAAGGGGGTTGTGTCAGCTTGATTTCTGGACCTTCCCCTCCACGGTGGGAGAAGATTACATCAGAATGTGCTTTCACTTCCATCCATTTCTTCTGTCTAATGACCATGATCCTTGGTTGGGCCCAGATCAGCAGCTGGTGTAAATTGGTACCGTTCCATTAAAGCCAATGGAGTGATGAAAACGTATGTCCAGCTGAGTGTGTGGCATGTAGTGTTTCATTAAATTCAAATTGCTCCACCCAGCGTTTCTGATAAATATTATGAGTCTTTTTATTTTTTCTTTCTCAAATGTCAAGTAGATCTTTTACACAGCATCTCTTAAGAAGATAAAGGGGATTAAAGGATCATTTTATCCTGTTTAAAGTTAGCTCCGAGATGATGGGAGTAAACAGACATTTTAGAGCTGAGATTAATGCCCTTTTTCTTCTTATTTCCTGCCACCTCTTTCTTTTTCTTCTTCCTAGCTCTGGAAACAAATTCTGTTGAGATTTCCCTTTCCTAGATGTATTAACTTTGGTGGATGTCATGATTGCATTAAAAAAACCTAATCCCTTTTCTGCTCCTCCCCCCAAAATCAGGTGTCAATATTACACCCAAGTTTAAATTGGGTTGTCAATCCTCACTTTGATCTTATGGCAAGAAGATGGGGCTGGAGGCAGATGGGTGCTATGGCTGGCAGAGGAAATTGTCTTTGTGCCTCGCTCAGAGAAGGAAGGTGACTGCGTATTGGCAGCAGAACAATGGAATTAATGAATGTTTCAAAGGAAAGCTGAGACCTTTGCATATAAATCAGAAAATAAAGCTTTGGACTGGAGATAGGAATGTTACAACCAGCTGGCAGGGAATCACTTGTTAACCTTGAATGAGGAATGGTCAGCTCACCCTTAATATTTAAAATTATTATATTTAATGGAAGTGAATTTATTGCTGGTGAAAGGTTCTGGGTTGCTAGCCCTGGAAACTGATATCCCTTATTTATGAACAAAAGAGGCCTGGAAGGAGAAATTACTCCCACATACTATCCACATGCCTGAACCCTGACCCAGAAGGAGCACGAGGAAGAGGGCAGTTCAGCCTCTGATGGGCCATCCAATTCCTAGAGGTCTCTCCACTGAGATCACGGACCAGAAAGCTGCTTAGGCCTTAATCCTGCGAGGTGCTGATCATTGTGGCCTTGATTCAGCAAAACATTTAAGCCCATGCTTAATTTTAAACATGGGAGTATCCTCATGGACGAATGTGCTTGAGCATTTTGCTGGGTTCAGGGCCTGAGGGGTCAACCCCCCACAGAGGCAGCCTGAGAAATTGCTTCCCTACACACCTTAACCGCTTTGCAGGGTCACTCCCTTAGCACCAACATGGGCCTGCACACAATAGAAATCAGACTGCGATCTATCACTTCCTTTCACACGGACCCTCAGGCTGCTGTCAGAGAACGCTCCAGTTTCGCCATTATTGATGAGGGTTAGGAGTGAATTGGTAACCTGAAGATACAGCAGTAGAGAGCACATTACCAACCATCCATTTGCCTAAACACTGCTTCTTTGTGGTGAGAGTTCACCTTTTTCTTGGGACCTAGTCATCTCTTGCAATCGTATAGTATTATGTGACATCACAGGCTCTCGTTGTGGAGATGCTTATGATGTCACAGAGGAGGACGACTTTGGGTAAGGAGAAAGCAGGAGGAGTAGATGAAACAAGGTAAATCCCCCAATGATCTCAATGGACTCTGCATCATCAGGCCCATTATCCCCAGCAGTAACAACAACACTTGAACCAAGGGAAGTAAGATCCAAACTCCCCACCGGCATCTGCGAGTCGAGCTGGGTTCCTTCCTTCTTGTGCATCGTCACCTTTAACCCACACCCAGCCTGAGGTGTATCATCAGGGTACTGTGTGCAGAAAAACAGAGACCTTGAAAATACTTTGCCACACTCTGCAGCGTCAATGTCTCTGCTTTGAGGTTGTGTTGAATATTTACGTAAATGCTAAGGATTTCCAGTACGGCACCAACATCAGTTTCAACTCTATCACAGCCAAACCCTGGGCTTGCACTAGAAAGGAGGATTGTAGCTGTCATTCTGTGTTCAGCATGCCATGCCCTTAAGTGGAAGAAGTCTACCTGTCTGCCTGCGGGGAGCAACACTGCATGGGGAGAGAGGCACGCTCTGCTTTCACTGTCTCCCGTGGAGAGTTTTAAATTAGTTCGTACTTAGTTTGTTCCCCTTAATCTAAAATAAAAGACAATGAGACTGAAAGGGCTTGTTTTGCTCTTTGTCTGGGAAACATAACGAGAAGAAACAATTACTCAGGAAGGAAGCACATTTCACTTTCAGGCTTTATTACAAGCGACGGGAAAAAATAACTGGCTTTTGAGACATAGGTGAAAATACTTTGACAGCATCCCTTTTAAACAGCTACCTTTGTGTTTAAGATGCAGTAATTAGTTTAGTTCTAATACTCCAGACAGTGAAATCTTTACCAACCACAGAGAGAGCTGGATGAACTTGCAAAGCTGTTCTATAGACACACCTTCAATTATTTTCTTGGAGGAGTCCCTCTTAAAGGGTTTCACTGCTGTCCGCATGTAGTGGCTTGGTAACTAGAGGATAAAAGCATCCTACTGCTACCATCTAATGGAGTTATTCCTTTAGCTCAAAAGGTAGAAGTGCGGTGCTGAAAAGCATGGTCTTGAACCCTGCTGACCCCCATCCTGTCACTTGAGCAGTAGACATTCAGATGCTTGGGATGCGTTTCCTCTAATAGGGGCAGTAATTAACACCCTGGCTAAATATGTATCACCTTCATCTTTAATAAATGGTTCAAAGACAACAGCCTTCTACTGCTGCAGCTAAGGGAGTTATTAACACTGATTGTTAAACAGATGGAAGAGGGACCCAATAAATAACAATATCCACTTTCCACTAGGGAGGAAGAACTAACACCCACAGCCATTTCTTTTCACCTCACTGGCAAAATGATTGTCAAAGGAAAAATAGCATCTCCGGCTTATCAACCCACGGAGACACGCTGAGCTTCATGCAGCCCTTCTCTAAGTGAAGCAGGAAGGAGGGAAAGTCACAAGTACACAGCAGCACATTGATTCCTGCAGCCTGAAGCCTGGCAGATAAAGACTTTAGGAACAGGTTCAGAAAAATAACTTGGACACAAATTATCTCAGACAAGGCAGCACTGCAAACAGTGATGGATTTTCACCCGATCCCAGCTGGTGGATTCAGTGTATTTTGTTGTGAGTGACACCTCTATGAAAACTGCAGGTGTTTGTCATGGGAAAAAAATAAAGTAGGGTGGGCTGATAGTGTGGAAAAAAGAAGGCTGGTTTAGCAGTTAAGATGGAGTCCCTGCTCTTCCACAGACTCACTGTGAGACCTTGGGCAAATTACTTAGTTTCTTTGTGCTTCAGTTCCCCATCTGTAAGATGGGGCAGTAGTACTTCATAGGAGAGTGGTGAAAGATTTTGAGGTGCTCAGATACTGCAGTAATGTTGGCCAAGTAAGTACCATAGACAGAGAAGTATAATGCAATATATATATATACACACGGTATTTGTTTTACTGTAGTGCTTAGTGGTCCTCCCTACCAGGATCAGTACCTCAGTGTGCTAGGTGCTGTACAAACATATATAAAGAGACACTCCCTGACTAAAGAGCTTACAATATAGGCAGACAATACCGTAAAAAGGAAACATTATTATTTGTTTTACACATGGAAACTGAGGCCCAGAATGACTAAGACCCTGATTTAGCAACACACAAAATTATGTGAGTTCTTAAATCCAGCTCTGTTGGGAAAAGGACTTAAACCATGTTTTAGTCTCATTGACTTCCATGGGACTTAGGCACATGCTTACAAACTTTGGAGCTTAAGTGGCTTCCCCAGGGTCACACAGGAAGTCTGACAGAGTGAGGAATTGAGCCCAGATGTTCTGAATCCAGTCCAGTGCCTCAACTGCATAATGACCCTTTGGTTTATAGCAGAGCTTAGTACTGTTTGCCTAGCACCATAGACGTAGAGGGAGATCCATAAAACAAAGAAAGGCAGATTCTGTGCTCAGAAGGTTTTATAATTCAAGTTAAATCAGGAAAAAAGGAAAAGACAATGACACAAGTAAGGAACAGGAAGGAGCCGGGATAATTAATAGTGAGGACAATCAAACGATAAATCATTCAGGAAATTAGTATACGAATTTAGTCTAGGCAGCTATAGATTTTTAACTTAATTGTGTTGATTTAATTCGAGCGATAGTAGGCCTTATTTGCAAAGGAACTGCAGCACCTTTTGGCTTCAGTGCAATACATGAGAGCTCAGCACTTCTGAACATCGGGCCTCTAGTTTATACGCAATGGTTTTGAGAATGGACTTTTTTTTTTTTTGGAAGGGAGATGCTGATTTGTCAAACCTGAACATGTTGGCAGGAAATTTAAGCTAATTGTAGTTTAAAAAAAAAAAAAAATAAGTGAAAGTTTGCTGTTGAAACAAAACATTTAGAAAATGTGAAAATCAAATGTTTTAGTTGACCCAAAACATTTTTTTTTTCAGATCGTCAGAGCGTGAACATTTTTATGATTTCAACTTTCTGTCCCAAATCAGGATGGGAAAATATTTCAAACTCTCAAAAAACTCTGGCATGGGAAAATCATTTCCTGCCTACCTCCAGCTGGGAAGTGAGCATATGGGGAGGTATGAAAAAAAAAAAAGGACAATGCAAAGATGGAGAAGAAGTCCAAAAAGCAGATCTTATTAGACCTTTGGACCCCACTCCCACCCCATGGCATGAGGGTGAGGTTGTGTCTGAGTTGTGGGTTTGGAACCATCCATAGCTTATACATGTATATATAATAATGTGTGTGTAATATGTATAGGACACACACATGTGTAGAATTAAGAACTTAACCTCTTCATTATCTTGCAGTCACTAGTCCCTTGATCAGCTCTCTTGCACTACTTCTTTCATAGCAGTTTAGTGTTATGTAGGACACAATAAGGACGCAAGCATCAAATTACTCTGCCACACGCCTGTAAACTTCAGCCATGCAGATAGATTTTAACTCATAACACCGGATCAAGGAGGTCCTATGCAACAGGTCACTTGTACGTAATTGGAAAATTCTTTAATACCACATTGATTGATTTCTTTATTACCCTTTGATGAAGTTTAATACAATAAACAGAATCGATCCCCGGGGCTCAGCGCTTTGCGCCTGATGGGAGTAGGCTGGCGTCTAAAATTGAATTACAGTTATTGTTCCGCTTGTAGTATTTTTTATGTCTCATTATGACAGATGGCTCTCTAAATGATAGCAGATTTGTATTTCATTAGGACACTTAGTCAAAAGATCAATAGTGCCTCGGTCCACCTTTGCGATAATACATATACGGACCGTGCTGGCTGCAAGGAACCAAATAAGATTTAGCTAGTATTGGGTACACAGCCAACATATGTTTTATTTGTAATAATATCTCATTGATTTAAAAAACCAAAAAAACACAGTGCTGCAAACCCGGCAGCTTTTATTGTCACTCTTTATCTTTCTCTGTGCGCTGGTGAGATTCGCATTTTTCTCAGGGTGCATGGTGGAGAAGGAAGAGAAACTCAGAAATGGTGACTTTCTGACTGGCGGATTGGTCTACAATCTCCAGAGCCTCCTAGTGGTCTATTTCAGTGTGACTCCCAAAAAGAGACTCATTCCCCCTACAGTGGGGAATATTTTTCCTATTTAAAAAACTGCAGCTTGAGTCTAACACACAAATGAAGAGGAGCCAGGAAGAGATAATGTATATCTTAGAAGGGAGGGAAAACATTCCAGCAAGGCTTTGTTTTCTTTAATGTATTCCCTCCGCTCCCTCCCTCTTCTGACTTCACCAGCATCGTTGATTCAATTCAGGAGTTACTTTCGAGTTACAGGCTATATTGATTGATTTGGGTTGTAATGGGTCTTTTCAGTGTAAGCAGTGGTGCATAAAAGATTGGTTTTAAACCTCCCCCTGATGGTGCATTGATTTAGTGTGATTAAATGTGGATATAAGGGTTTAGCTACGCATTGCCTGCTGCACAAAGATATGGGAGTTGGGGTGCGGGGGAGGGAGGTTGAAAATGGGTCTTTTGAAAGCATTGATAGCACATTAAGGTAAAATAATAATCTAAACCAAATGTACATGTATGCCAGCAGATTAACGATGTTCACAGTTCACTGAAGAATCCTAGATCTGGAGGGGAAAGGGGGAGGCATTCAATGGTAAAATGCTGCCTTCATGCTGCTGTGTGAGTTCTTACCAGGTCTGTCTTCCATATATAGTATCTGTCATTGTGAATGCTTCAGGACATGAAGATCTGTGTATAGCAAAAGTCTTATAGAGCATGTTTCTCTTAAGGTCGCCCCCACACAAACTCCACACCCATGGATATTTCCTGACTGCAGACAATTTAAGGCTACGTTGGACCAGGGCATGAATTCTATGCATTCTTTTCCTCTCGTGTCTCTCTCTTTAAAAAGTCATTTATTATTGCTATCATTATTTGTATCAGTCCCCCAATGGGGGATCAGAGCCCCTCATGCTAGCTGCAGCACACACACAAAAGTGCCCCAAACAGTTTAGCCAAATTTACTTTGCTCTTTTTGCCCACTAGTTCCGTGTGTGTGTGTTTGTGTGTGTGTGTAATTTTTAGAGCAATGGAATAGCAGTTGTGCACAGGTCCTATTCTCGACTCTGCCACTGAATTTCCATGAGCCCTTGGCCAAAGCACTCATCCCTCTCTGGCTCCTTTGTAAAAGGGATTTGGTAACATCACTTTGCTTCTCGACTGAGAGCTGACAGGCTCAGACACCACAGTGATGGGGACAGGAGAAAGAGACACGGGGATTAAAGTGGAAACAGGAGGGAGAGCTGTCAAACCACAAGCCAAGCACAAGGGGGAACACTCTGAAGAAGCACTGCCTACCCGGCCAGGGACAGGAAGGATGCTCTTTGCTGAATTAACCCCTGGCGGGAGAGATAAGTCAGGTTTCACCTCAAGGACCAAAACCTGGGTATCACTCTACAGTCCCAGGCTGTGCACTGCTAAGCTCCCTAGAAGCGGATGCAGAAATCTTCTCCAGCACAAACCTGGGGCGTATTTGCATCTCCAGGAAGGGGTGATGGATGAGAGGACCACAGAGCATCCTCCAACCACATCTGCCCCAGCCCTGTCACAAGACCCCACGGGAAACCCTCCACCTCTCCAAGGCACTGCAACCACCAGCGAGGAGGATTAATTGCCCTCACCGAATTATGTCCTGAATGCCGGATAATGCTCTATGAAAACAGGAGCTAACTGTTACGAGCTCAATGTACAAAACTGTCCACCGCAGGGCATTTGAAATTCACAATAACAACTTTGATTGATCCTGGAAAACCTATGAAAATGCTCTGTATTCTTGAGCACCATCTAGTATGTTATCTATTAGCAAACTATCTACATGTATTCTGATATCTCTTTTATAGAACACTATTGTAGCGCAAGTGTGCTGCTGCCAGAGCCCTGACTTTTGCATCTCACCGACACGGGTGTAAATCAGGAGTAACTCCATTGAAGACAGTGGTGTGACACTGGTATAGGGTTGATGTGAATGAAATCAGGATCAGGCCCCACGTTCTATACTTGTGCTCCATTTCAGAACCCTATCAGACTTCCTTTTAAAGAAAGAAAGAGAAAAATCACCTTCCAGTCTCACGAAGCATATTTTATGTTGAGGAGTGGTTACAGTTTTATGAATTGCAAAAATCATTTAAAAGTTTAGTATGACAAGAAAATCCACGCTGCCTCGCTGCCTGTGTCACTAAAACTCAGAGCGTGCGCTTTGCAAAAGCCATTAATGCTTCCTGTTAGACTGGAATCCTGCATTATATTTTCTAGGCCCGTCCCCATTCCTCCACACACATATTTCATCTTCAAATACTGTTTGGAGTGCGGGGGGAGGAGCATGTTTATTGAAGAAAAATGAACCAAATAAACACAAGCAGTTGATTTGCCATATATAGTATCTGTTCACTTTCCTTTACTTCTCTTTGTGTAAAGATAGTCCTAATCCACAGCGTCAAAAGCCTCCAGGTTAGAGAACTTTCAATTTGCCCCTGACTTGGCTTCATAAAGTCTCCTGTCCCCAACGTCCCTGATATAGATTGGACATTGAAAAACAATAAAGAATGTCAGCTTGACAAATACACATTACCTGCAGAGATTTCTACTTCAGCTTACAGGATGATTCCTCATCTTTATTGCACCTCTCCAGAGGGTCTCATATTTTACTCGATTGTCTTTGATTTGCTCCGACATTCTCCCCCACCTAGCGTAGAGTTGTATGATCAGCTGTATATTACTTATGTGCCCTGATTGGCTGTTTCCTCTCATCATCTGGAGTGCGTTAATGGAGAAAGCCCCAGAAGGACAACCCGGGGGCATGTCTATACTGGTCAATCAGTTGACCACACTTTGGTTCGTTATGAAATATTCTCAAGAGACCAAATAGCCAGTGTCCATCAGGTTCATTAATATGGTACAGGAAAAAGATTCTGTGCAAGACCTGTTTTCCAAAGAGCAATCTCATGCAGTGTTGCTACTTGCCAAAGTTACACCTCTAAAGCCACCTTTTTATACCCTACTTGTTTACCAGGACAAGATATTGTCTATGTTATTTGAAGCTAGAATCAAACAATTCGCTTTTATCTTGTTTTTCTGGTACTACGGTTTACTCCTTATCTTTGTTCTCAACCCACCATGCACTCCAGGTCATGACGCACCCGTATCTTTGTTCTGGGTACACGCGTCCCTAGCTCAAACAGCGAACGTCTGAGTAGACGAGAGACAAAGAGTGGGAGGAGGGAATAGAGGTACCAAGTGGGGGAATGAGTTGACCATGTCACAGAGCAGGTGAGTGGTAAAGATGGGAATAGAAGCCTCCACTCCTGGCTCTCCACACAGTGTCCTGACCACTCGAATACCCCATCTCCAGTAGGGATGGACCTGCATTTCTGGCTTGATAGCAGCACTTCCAGACAAACAGTTTAAATACATTATGCGTGGCCTTGCTATTCTCCTTTGCTCTGTGTGAGCTCATCAAGGACAGGCCCTTTATTCCAGTGCTTTGCTATGGTGGATAGGCCTGCAATTATTACCACTGCTTGTGCCGTGGTCCATCAAACCACTGGGGAAGGTCCTGCAGCCACTGCCTTTGCACACAGCTCATTGGTGGTTTCCCCCGCATTCAGCTTCCCTGATGCCTCTGGCTTGCCAGCCACTGCTTCCCCCAGTGCCAGCTTATTTCCTGGGGGAGGGTCTTCCAAAGAATTTCTGCCCCAGACTTGCCAGGAGAAGGGAAGTGCCTGTGTCCACCCCATGGGGTCAGAGATCTTTGAGGAGGGGGCTGATGGGAATGGTCACTTCCTGCATCGCAGATTCGTTCCCGGACGGTCGCAGATGTCCTGCTGCTGCTTTGGAGCCCTCTGTGTAGGTAGGGTGACAAGACATCCCGATAGCTTTGTCTTATATACCCAACTATTCCTTCCTCCCTCCCCCAGACAGGTGTCCCAATACTTCACACTTGCTATCCGGTCCCCCTGTGTGTAGGAGCCTTTTGACAGTGCCACTGGGTGCCACGTGGTGGTGACTGGTCTTGTTAGCAAAGTGCTGCTGGCTTTGGGATGCATCCTCAAGTCTGAAGATGAAGGTACATTTCCCTTCTTGTTCTTCTGGGTGCAGCAGACACTCAGCCACCCCAACGGCAAAGCCTCTCCTGCTTCCCTCTCTGGTCCGCCAGTGCAGGCGAGGCAGCCAATTCTCTGCTATTGCCGAGCTCCCAGCACACCGGAGACCATCTCAAAGCCGAGGCTGTGATGCAGAGATGGCCAAATGCCAGTCAGCACTAACTAGGATGGATTCAGCAGCCTCGAGCAAGGTTTGTTCAGATTTTACTGTGTTATTTTCCCACCATTCACCCAAACTCAACTCCTCTCATCCCCATGTCACTAGCTGAAGAGCAGCTGTGAGCATTGCTGCTGGGTTCTCTTTCCCATGGACTAATCCAAAAGGTCGGCGTTGTCTACAGAAACACGTCCCAGAGTGCCGGGAGCTTATCAGCCTCGTAAAATGCTGGTGGTAAAATTTCCAGCTCCAAAAAGTGCCAGGAATGTTTTCCAAGGTTTCCCACTGGAGAATGATCAGCTCACAAAAGATGCACTTCATCTATTGGCGTAGCAGCCACAGCATTCAATATGTGCTCATCACACACACCCAGCTAGGCAACTTGGCTACCAAGAAGCAGGCGTTGCTCCAGGTAACAGCTGCCCTCTCTGCTCTTTTTTTGGTTCTTCATAGATGAAGGAAGTTGGGGGCATCTCTCACACCTAGAGACCTAGGCACATCCAAAATCGGAGAGGCTATCTAAGTAGCTCTGTTCTGATCGCTGGAATTAGCACAGCCATCATCCGACATTACTTCTAATAGGAGGAGTCGTTACCCCTGGTTTATAGTCAGTACTGCTGCCATCTGTTAAACAAGTATTCTCAGATTCCCGGCTGCATCCAGTTGCGCTGTACATAGTTGAGAAACTGTACTGCACAGAGCTGCCCTTATACATTCTGCCTGTGAGGTCAGAGCTCAGCATCCATATTGTTCTGAGAATCGCTGCAGCCTGTTACAGTGGAGATACACACACTGTGCTCTCTCCAGGAGACTTAACTTTTGGTTTTTCTTCTTCTTTTCTCCAAGCTTAACTAAGCTGTTTTTAGGCTGAAAGTGTATGATTGCTCTTTATGTATTAAAGAGAAAAACAACCCCTTTGCATCTCTGGTGAGCTTGCAAAAAGTGACACGCTGGTCCATTCAAGAGTCTGCTGCTAAAAACCTCTTGCCTGTAAAATGAAATTTGATGATGTTCACCCTGGCAAAAGAACACCTCCCCCGCCCCAGTCGGAACAGTTGGTGGCAACCTCAGCAGAGAAATGGAGACTGGGCACTGGAGAATGACTGTGTCTCTCCTCTCTGAGGAGGCTCAGACCCCAAGCCGGGATCGAGACACTTCAATGAGAGGCAGAGTCAAGGAAGTGTGGCCTGCTTCTGCCCTTGCTCTGCCTGCACTCTGAGTATATAGAGAAGTTCAACCTCCAGGAAGCTCAGTCCTGCCCCGATTCCCAGTTGTCAGAACCCCAAGGGAGTACAGGTTCTGTTTAATGTGATGATAAATGTAGAGGGAGATTGTCAAAGACAAAATGCACTGCAGGCCAGTGGCAGTTGGGTGCCTAACTCCTATTTGTGACTTTGATAATCTCTCCTGTAGTCAGGAGGGCTCATCTCAGGTTGGCCAATAGTGTCTCAATCGGCAGTAGAGCCTCCTCTTTTCTCCCAGCTTATGCCTTTCTGCTTCCCAATATTACCATTACTGTTAAAAGGAAGGCAGTGTGGCCTAGAGGATCAGCCTTGGATTCAGGAGACCTAGTTTCTATTCCCACCTCTGCCACTAGCCTCTGGGTGATATTGGACAAGTCACTGCCCCTCCCTGTGCCTCAGTTTCCCTCTCTATGAAATGTGGGTAATGATACTGACCTACGTTGTAAAGCACTTTGAGATCTACTGATGAAAGTGCTACATAAAAGCTAGGGATTATTATTATTAAAATTGAGAGCCCTGATTTTAGCTGCCCCCGCGTTTGTACCCACAGTAATTCTGAGTGCATCTGAATTTGTGTGGACAAAGCCTGTGTCATGCACATGCAAAATGGATGACAAGGAGCCTGTATGCCTCAGTTATGTGGAGGCAAAGGCTGGGTATGGGAATGCACAAGCAAATCTTGCTGGGAGGCTGATGAGAATGTGGTTTAAGGGCATATGTGCGGCACGCTGTCCCCACCTACCGGTGGCTGGGCCACAGCTGAACATCGATGAGTCTGCTGCAGCCTCAGTTGACAGAAATGACTCTTTTTGCTCAGGCAGTAGAAGCACGTGCTTTTAGATCAAGAATTCCCCGGTTCAATCCCCGCTGTCAATGACTCATCCAAGGAGCAGCGGCTACGCCAGGATAAGTCACACCAGCGCAAGCTCCATTTTACACATTTTACATTTATCTACGCTGGGGCTCTGCACTGTTCTAATGATGTTGATGTAAAAATCCCTAACAGAGGCAGGAACTCTTTAGCCTCCACCACAACCAGCTGATTACCAGCCCCTTTTCTCCTTGCCCCACTGGGTTTTTCTCTCTCCCTCTCTGCCCATCTTCAGCACTAGTTTGATGCGCTCACTGTGCGAATTCTCCAGTGCCTCTGGAGGAAGCTATCCTTCGTAACTGCTTCCTTAATGACTTTTCAGTTTTTCATTCCTTTTCTCCTGCTCTGCACATTGAAACTTCATCACCAATAGCAGCCACTGTAATTGGGATCAGCGCCCGTAAGGATAACACTCTACTTTCTACTCCGTTGCCGACTGTAGCTTTCCTCTATTATCTAATCCCTGCTGTCTGCTCACTAGCTCTGTAACTTCAGTCTGAATGGAACCATTATCCCTGTCTAATAGTATCTATCAATCCGCAGCATCTCTCTTTATCAATCTACAGCATCTCACAAGATAAGCAGGGTCGGTCAGAGTCTGTACTGGCACAAGAGATCTCCAGGGAAGAAAGAGGCAGTAAAAAGTAGCACTGGTGATTGGTTAAATGTCTGTCTTCCCTCTGATACTGCAGGGAGCCAGCATGCGGGTTTGTGAAAGGCAGCAATGTCTAGTGGTTAGAACACAGGTCTTGGTGAGTGGAGACCTGTCACTGATTTCCTGTATGGCCTAGAGAAAACACTCAGGGTGAAATCCTGGCCCCACTGATGTCAACAGGAAAATTCCCATTGATTTCAGTGGGGCCAAGATTTCAGCCTCCCTTGCTTTATCTCGGTCTCTCCATCAACAACATGGAGATAACAATAACACTGACCCATTTACCCACTTGAGGTGAGGATTCAGTTTTAAGTCCTGATTCTGATACCTTCACCATACTCGGGGAGTGCCCCCCTGACTGAAATGAGACCACTCATGTCGTGCAGTGCTGCTGAACTGGAGGATATGAGAATCTGGCCTTCATTGTTTGTAACATGCTTGGAAAAAGCTCACTACAAACGCTAAGAATTATTAGGGTGTTGGCATCCCTTGCAACAGGAGGCGCTATCTTTCTGGTGAAGCAGAAACACCCAGGTCCTGGCCACTTGTAGTCATTAAAGACATCACTAAAGCAGGGTGTTTGCCCTGTGTCCTGGCCCAACTCACTGACCCATAAAATTCCAAATGAACTGAGTTGGATACAGTGGGCCCAGGTTTACAGCTGCTTAAATCAATGGAGCTGCAACAAGTTTCACCAGCTGAGAAACAAGCTCATTATTCTTTTGCACTTCCTGTCTTAGCCTCTGGTATAGTGTGCTGTTAAACATCAGATGTGTTCCATCCCAGAGGTGGCTGCATGTCAGTGGTGCATAATCTCTCTCTCGCTCTCACTTTGATATCCTTCAGGATGACCGGTGCTATGGATTTGTAAAACCATTATCTGACCAGTCTTATAGACATTTAAATGACTTATAGCCACACAATGATTTTTCAACCCCCCCCCCCATGAATGTAGAATTATATTCAGCACTATGTACAAATTGGGCAAGTGGAGGGAGTGGGTTTGTTCACATGGGATGCTAGTCATGTGACAGGGTCCACAGTTATGCAGCAGGTATGCACGGCAAGCAATGAAGCACAATTAAGTCAGTTAAGTATAATAACAATGAAATGCTGCATACATTCAGATGCAATAAAAATGATAATGATTCTGCTGAAAAATATTATTACTTCACACTCATTTAATTCTGGAAATCTAAATTCACAAAGGAAACAAGAAGCCCTTTAATCTCCTGTTAGATAAATTGTCCAATTTTATTTCTGCTATTATTTTTTATCCCTTTCCAAGACATTTTATAAGACTTCAGTACATGAGAGCACAGTTTAATTAACAATATCTCATTAAAAGGCATAGCCACAATTTTCATGGGTTTTTAATTGAAATATAATACTGTCTCACTTAATGCACACACACACACAAATAAGCATTACGATGGAAATCCATCTTTTCTGATTGCTGGATAATATGTGGTGCATTAGCACAGAGGGCTTTTCAAAAGATAGCTATATGGGTTGTGCAAGATGATCATTCCTTGAGAGATGGGCAGAAAGACACTTCGTATATCCCTTGTGCCCATCTCAGAAATGATTGCTGTCTCTCCATGGGTGATACCAATTACATGAAAACATTCTTGGATAGAGGTGCGTGCACCTACTACTCAAACCATGCAGAGGATAACAACAGAGTTCTTTGCACTCACATAGCATCTGTCATCAGAGTATCTCCAAGTTCTTTGCAAATGTTTGAGCACACCCCTGGGTTGTCGGCACCAGGGAATCAAATCTGAGACCCCAGGATCCTAAAGCATAGGTTTCTAATGACCCATCGCTATTAGCCATGGCTGCAGAGGGTTGTCAGCCTCTCATTATGGTCCAGCCATCACTAGAGGAGGACAGAGCACCACACTGAGTGGGCATGGGTTACACATAAATTGACTATACCACAAGACAGCCCTGTGAAGAAGCATAGGTATCATTATCCTGATTTCACAGAGTGCGAACAGGTGAGGACTAGAATGGTGAAATGATGGGTCAGTGGTAGTCACATATCAAACTCAGGAATTCTGATCTTTGTTGTTACCCATAAATAATGGATTAAATTTTCAGAGACTTCCAGGAAACGAGATGGGTTGAGATTTTGAAAGCCACCTATGCATTTTGCAGATCAAATTCCCATCAACTGTAACAGAATGTAGGCAACTAAATTGCATAGGTAGCTCTGAAAATCTGAACAATTTCTTCTACTAAAATTAACAGTTCAGATGGGTCCAAATCCCTTAGATGGCTTTGAAAATCCCATTCGGTATCCCTGCCTGATGGGCGTATCTATCTGCTATGCCAGGCTAATCATTATGGCTAAATCTGAGAAAGCCCCAGCTGGGGTAATGATCCCTCCTGATGTTGCAAACAAATCTAGTGTCTTCTGCCATCTTAATTTTACATATGAGAAACATGATTCTAGAAGCCAAGACCAGTCATTATTTTATTACTGTAATATGTCACATAATGGGGATACCTTTCTAAAAGATATGCTACAGCTCAATCAGAAGTGACATGTTTGATGCAGTGATTACTGGCTGAGTGTCTTTGTCTCATGTTATGCAGGAGATCAGTTTGGATGGTCACAGTGGTCCCTTCTGGGCTTAATATCTTCAGTATCACAATGACAAGCTGCAGTGTTTCAATGCATTAATTTATTACTCTTTTCAAGGCGTGTATTTTGGGTTTGCCAATTGGACTGATGGTTACGTCATTCTACTACTTGCTCTTGACAAAGTAAGGCCTGCAATTAAATGCACCCAATATGATCCTTGGCAGAGTTTCTAAATTGAGTTCCCTGTGGGTATTTAGCCAACTTTGGTTAGAGCAGAGCGGAGCTAATCAAAACGGTTTTGATGAAATGTATTTTCGCTAGAAGATACTATTTTGTCAAAGCTGAAAAGCTTCACAGAAGTGTGTCGGTTTCGACAAAGTTCTCAGTGGGATGCCCTCTGAGGTACAGAGTTCTCTAGTTAGTTCTGAATCAAAAGACCTGAATCAAAGACCTGACCTTTTTGCTTTGAAAATGGATGTTTCCATAAAAATTCTGTTTCATGAACATTGTCCAAAAGTTTGGTTTTCCTTCCACACTGGAAAACAGATTCAAAACCTCAAATGTCTTCATAAAATGGAACTGGCCATCTCCAGTCAGTTCTAACAGAAGACACAGAGCAGGAAGACTGGGCCTCTCTGAGGTAGAGTGTTGAGCTGAATGCATAGACCAAAATAAACAGAACATCTTCCCAGAATTATTGTGTCTTTCCTAGGGGGCTAATTATAGGGTAGCACATTATAGACAGTATAGTTTCCTTTAAAGAAATCAACCTTAAAACCTCTGGTCTCCATCCAGTCTTCTATGTTGCAGAATGGTCATGTATTCCTGGAAAGCTAAGGTCTTTGGGGATTCAACTTTCTATAGGCCTCAGGTAACCCTCCTGTGCCCTAGGTCAACAAGAAATTGGCTAGCGATGCAACCCTTTTTCTCAATGCATCATGGAAGAGTCTGCAGACAAATACTTGATGCTGAGAATGCATAACAAAAAATATAAAAATTCAGGCTAGCAATGGGGCATCCTGAGTTTCTTCCCTGATGGAGACAAAACATGTTAGATCTTTAATGAATGACCCAGAAAGATTTTTGATTATGCACGAGGTGTGATAACTAAATCACAATGGTTATGAATTTATAATCTCCCTCAAAGCTCTGAAGTTCTTGGCAAACACAGCAATGACAGATCAGAGGACCGGATTTCAAGTTTTCTTCCTTCTCTTCTCCCTCCCTCTGCCTCCCATTCTAAATCAATAGATATATAAAAGTTAGAGATGAAAACAAATCACGATCGTGCCAGGGCTTGCAAGGGAAACTACCTACTACAAGAAAACAAATCAATAAACCTTTGTACTGTTGGACATAGTCTTCGGTTTTGGTCAATAAATGCACACTGTTGTGTAGTATTTCACTGAGCCCTGCAGCAGTTTGCTATCAACTGAACACATATATTTGAAAAAAAGAAGAAGTGCCAATTGTTAAACTCCTGTATTTCTCCATGGCAATGTGGTTTTCCATTTGAGGACTATTGAGATTACTTGTACCTGCCAGCAGGTGGTGACAAAGACAAAGTCGTGTGACCTGTATACATTCAGCCTCTTGTTGTGCTTTCCTTGTGTTGCCTGATCCCACAGTACAAAGAGCACATCTCTCCTTCTTCCTGCATTGGTTGAAGTGGAAGGGTTAACTGCTTATAAGAGAGGAGCTCACAACGAAACAGATTTCCAGAAAGGAATGTAGCTCAGATTGAATGACTTCACCTCTACTTGAAATAAAGCTAACTTTGGGGCGAAAGGCATCAATTCATTAAGAATGCACTGCAAAAGTACTCATCCATTTAGGCGAGGACATGAAGAATATTTTATACAATGTGGGGTGGGGAGGAAACAAAAGTAATTCCCTCTTATTTTTCTACCAGCTCTGCACCCACTGGGCTGTGAAAATGCTCTTGATCAGGATTCTGTTTCTCTGCTTCATCCAAAAGGGGACACCTCGAGGAATTTAACACCCGCTCAGTGGAGGAAGCATTGCCAAGGATGCCACTTGCAGCGCTTGCTGAGTGCAATTAACGAGCCATTAAATAAATGAAGAGCCATTCAGTGGCACAGCTTACAATGGAAGAAGAAAGCTGCCGAGGTACTTCAGGCTGTATGCTGTTCTGTGATGGCTGTCTCTCCTGTAAAAGCACTGCCCCTGTGAAATCTGTCACGATTGCTCCAAATAAAGATCTTCATTTTGCTGGATGGGTGTCCTCCTCAATACATGAAGTAACCATCTGTCACATAAGGCAAATGAATCCTTCTTGGCTGCCACAAATAGCACACATAACTTTCCAGCCTATTGATTTTCCTTGGTCCTTTCCAAGTAGAATATTAACACATCTCTCTGAAGGGGACAGCCAGACACTATCATGGAGTTAATCATGTAAGGTGCCTTGGTTTGACGCAACACATCTAGCTGCCATTCTAGCCAATGGAGATGATGAGTTCTAGTTAATTGAGGCAAATAAAGATTTAATGCCATGGGAGTGGTCAAATGATACAAGGTCATCTGCTTGATATTCCTCTTCCTCTCACTCAGAAATGATGGCTCCTTTCAGCCGTGCGGCTCGGCTTTATGTTTGCAAAGAGAGGTTGCTTTTGACACCAAGGGTGGTTTTATGGTTAAGGCTCTACAGTGGGACTCGGGAAATATGAATTAATTTCCCAGCTCTGCCACAGAGTCACTGGGTGATCTTCCACTGGGCCTTTGTGTATCTCAGCACCCCATATGTAAAATTGGGATGCTAATTCTCCCTTTCCGTCTTGTCTGCTTTGATTGTAAGCTTCCAAGGGCAGAGACTGCCTCTTACTATGTATATATACAGTCCCTAGCACGATGGAGTGCTAGTTGCTACTGTAAGGTAAGTAATGACATTCCCATCTCATTTTTACAACTGTTTACTCAGCTGCTGTTGAATGCCTTTTTTTTCTGTCAGCCAAATGTCTGCCAGTGGACTTTGATGTTTACAAACGTGTTTGCCCTTCAAAATGGATCAAGCACACATGTGCAAATGCATTTCTGTCCATTCACTGTCTGCATATTATTTGTTTTAACTATATCTCCAGCTACCCATTATTTGGGGCTGATCTGTTGGAAAACAATCATCCTCAGACTCCGAGAGATCGCCAGCAAGTCTTTGCAGCAGATGTTAAACAACGTTGTATTGTTTCTGCTCCTTGATCGGATGACTTGATTGACTGGATGAGTAGGGAAATCAAAGCCATTTCAAGATGGCTGCTCAAATGCATCACAGGATTCATGGGTTCTATTCCCATCTCTCCAACCAATTTGTTCTGTGACCTTGAGCAAGTCACATGACCTTTCTCAATCTCACTGTATCCATCTGTAAGTAGAGGATACCATTGCTTCATTTGGCTGAGCAGTTAGGCTTGCTGAATTAACGTTTGCAAAGCACCTCAAGATCCTCAGTTGAAACGTGCTAGAAAAATGCAGTGTGTCATTATTATTAATATCTCTTCAACTGTATAGACCATTTTTATTAATTGTTCCTAGAGTTACTAGATACCAGGTCCTGCATTCTGTAACTGATCGCTCAAACTGGCTGAAGATGATTAGCTAAATAAATGCTTTAGATTGATTTAATAAAATGTTTCAAATAAAATATTTGATGAATATTTCCCCCCAGTATTTACTGAGCTTCATTTTTTTCAGATTATTCAGGGTTGGTGTGACTTACAGTTTGGATATCTTGCTGATTGGGGCCTATACGTAGATTGCTAGACAGAGCCACAAAAAGCACTACTCCTGAATTTTAAAGCTTTGCTCTGTATAAAGGCAGGTGCACCAGTCGCCCATGTTGATTGATGCTAAAGAGAAGGTGGTTAGGCTGTGAGAATCTGCTACCAAGGAGCCAAGGGACAACTGCTTGGCTGGGGCCTGTTTCACAAGGACCACTCCAAAACACAGCAGCATCCCAGTAAATATTTATTAAGTGGGATGATGAGAAGGAAACCTGCTCTGGCTGGCAACCTCTATCCATCATTGCTTTCAGGTGATTGCAGTCTGTGCCCTTTCAGTAATTAAATCATTATTCACACCAGCCTTCGATCAGACTTTGCTCCTCTTTATAGGATTTAATTCTCATTGAAAAACAATGGCAGAAAATGTAAAAAGACTCCAATACACACAGGAAAGGGGGTGTGGGACCTACCATTCACTGTGTGATAGGGTTAGTGCACAGCTGGGGCTGGGTAAAGATTTTCCATCTAAAAACAGTTTTTCAATGGCAAATTGGGTCCTTGACAAAACTGGGTTTTGTGTGAACTGTGTCTGTTTTCCACAGAAAATTTCAGTTTTTGGTCCAAAAACGGAACACGTCAAACCTAACATATTTCAGCTGAAAAATCAAAATATTTTGGTGTTTGGCCAAATTTTTGGGGTATTTGAATTTCTGCCAAAATTCTGTACGGCAAATTGAAACAAAAACTTTTTTTTTCATGTTTTCTTTTAATTTTTCCATATCATACCCCCACCTCACCCCCATTTTTTGAGTACGGACAGGCCCATCACCTCCAGAGAGCTAAGTTTACGCCCCGGCTTTGGTCCAAATTAGGGAAGAACCTGAACCAACATGGTTTTAAGGGCCTCTTGACTGGGACATATAAAATCTGGATTTGCCTCTGAATTCTGCAGCTTGAGCTGCTGGTGAAAATAACCATTTCATAGGGCCCTTTGCAGAAAAGTTGAATCCAAGGGGTACTACATGGCAAACCAGTACTGGAAGCAGGAGTCCTGCAGTAGCGTGCATGGACCGGGACGCTATTGTGCTAGGTACTGTACAAACACAGAACTAAATGATGGTCCGTGCCCCAGGGAGCTTACAATGAATATTTATATGATGGATTGTCCAGGGGCTTCAATCAGGATTTGGACCTCATTTCATGAGGTGTGGTACAAATGCAGATAAAGTCAATCCCGGCTTCACTGAGTCAGTGGCAAAACTCCCATTCATTTCAGAAGAGCCAGGACTTCTTCCACAGTCCCTGCCTTGAAAAGCTTCTAACCTAAGGCAAAAAATTGAAGTCCACTCTTGACTTTAGCTTGCATTCAGATCAAGGGGACTGCTCACATGCTAAAAGTTAAGAATGTGCTCAAGCACATGGCTGGATCAGAGCATAAAAAGATAAGTGACATCTGACTGGTGGGGAGAAGAGAGGGAGAGACTATTCAAGCCAAAATGATGGCAAATTTAGTGTGTGTTTTGATGGAAAGGCTTCACAACGGTGACGAGCCGAGACAACTGCTTATTACACAAACATACATTCATTTTACTCCCAGTCACTCATTTGTCTGCTTCTCCGCCTGTCGTGTCTTCTCATAGCACTAGATTGTAAGTTCTCTGGGGCAGGGGCTATCTTTTTATTATATGCATACACAGTGCCTAGTGGAGGTGGACCATAAAACCCATTCAGAGTCTCTGGGATGTGTTTTTGCATAGCTCCAACACAACACACATACGCACCCAATTGAATTTTGACAGAGAGGCAGTGTTGTCTATCGAATAGGGCAATAGCCCAACAGTCCCAGTTTCTATTCCCTGCTTTTCTGGTGACCAGCCTGTGTGACCGTGGGTTAGTTATGTCACCTTTCTGTGCCTCAGTTTCCCATCTCACCCTTTACCTGTTTAGAGTGCAAGCTTTTTGGGGGACTCTCTTTTTCTGTGTGTTTATACAGCACCTAGCACAATGGGGCCCTGATCTCATCTCTATTACATGAATCCAAATAATAAGAAGGAAAACCCAGCCTGTTTAACAGGGCCTGGGAAAGCCCAGTGAGAAGATTCAGTGACAGGGCATGGAAAGAGCTTGGATAATGAAATCCAAGAGGAGCAGAGATCGTGGTGTAAGCAGCGCATGCAGTAGAATTGGGAAGCCAGGCATAGGTGTGAAGTTGGAATTTCTTCTCCTTAATAGCTCTGTCTGCATTGCAGTGACAGAACCATCAGTCAGAGAAAAAACAAAGGGTGAGGCTAAAGCAAAGGGTAAACATACAAGAGAGAGGAATCTGTTCTTTTTGCATCTTTCAAACACAGTTGCCCTTTCATCTCTGAAGCGCTGGATTTTATTTACAGTCTGAAATTGCAGTGTCACCAACAGCCCCACCTTCCTCTGCTTTCCCGTGGCCGGCTGGTGACACCGCTGTTCTCAGGAGGCTGCATCTTTTGTTTTACACTCTCAGCTGGCTGAGCTCAGATCCAAAGATTTCATTCATTCCAACACCTGTTTGTAAAACTTGTAAGGACCAATTTATGGATATCAGCTGAGTGACGCACTGCCAATGCTTTAACAAGAAGCTTGCACAACATTAGCCTGAACTAAACTGAGCACCCCAGGGGAGCAAGTTTGCTTGTGCAACCCACTGTTCGTTGTGTGGTCAACGTCCTTCTTTAGTGTCTGGTCTTCCAAGAATATGAATCTGCAACTACTGCCAACTAGAGGAGTTACTTCTGTAGCTGAAGGAGTAGGGGCTCGTTCTGTTTCCTTTTGAGATCACAGCCAGGTTAACAGGCAGGGAAAAAAATCATAAGAGCCTGTTTTAGTCCCTAAAGTCAGGGGGATCTAACTCAGATATGCACACAGTGCAGTTGTTCTGAGTAAAACTGTTCCCTCTAGTCACTTTTCAGAGTAGAACTGTACATTACTAGCCACAGGTCACCCAGGGTATGACTACTCTGCACTGTAAACCTGTGCTCAGACTCAGATTGAGCCCGAGCCCCTCTCCCATCCACCCAGAAATCAGTCTAACTCGGGCCAGAAACCCCTCGACATTTGGGGCCATGGACTTTGCTAAGGGGTGGTTCCTCGCCTGAGTCCTGCTGAGACTAGGGGCCAACTCCTGTCATTTTGCAGTGTGGACCCAAGTCAGAAGGTCTGTGCAGCGAGTATGGATGTGTGAGCATGACTGAGAGAGCTGGGCCCAACGACTGTAAACCCGGGTCTACGTTGCATGATGGAGGCTCAATCTCAACTCCACAAGCACAAGGTCCACAGACCTATGTTTACAATGCAGTGTAGACAAAACCCAGAGAGTCAATTGCAGAGTCAGCATTAGAACTCAGGAGTTCCTGGGACCCACTACACTGATTTCTGGTCCCACACTTTTCTGGTTTACCAGGCATGATCTTAACTGTCTTTGAGTTATGTCAGTAGCCTTTCTGTTTGAACGAATTCAGTCTGTCTGTCCCACTTTCATACCTTTTCCCATCAACATTTGTTATTATGGGCTATTTTGCCATCTTATGAACTTTCACATACTTTTTACAGTTGAGCTCATGATTCGGGTAGATTTTTAGGACCAATTATCACAACATTCCTAATAGGAAAAGCTTTGGCTTTCCAACCAGATCTCAGTTATATAGTGCTATTCATTCACAGCTCACAAAGGAGGGTAAATATAATGAATGCCAGTTTATAGATGGGGAAACTTAGGCACAAGGGCTTGCCAAAGGTCACATGTTTCAGTGGCACAGCTGGGAATGGAAACCATGTCTCAACTCCCCGCTCAGAATGCCATCCAATGGAGCACAGTGAAAAGGTATGCTCACAAATTGCACTAGGTAGTCTATTTTATTAAGTACTTGCGAAGTCCTCACATGTCTGTCTCCTGCCCGTTCTGCAGCTGTGGCATTCAAATCCACTGTTTTTCCTCATGTTTGCTTTCTTTATTGTTGGGCATAAAATGTTTGAAAAGCTTTGCAAAGCAAGACAGTAAATGGCATCCCACTAATTTATACAGTCTTTGCTGTAGAGACAGAGCTTTATTATTGCAAAATAAATCTTGTTTAGACACTCAATGGCCATTTGGGTTAGTGTTTCCTGTGAATATTGCAAAGGATAAATACCCAAGGACTTCCAGTTTAAAAGTTAAGTCTCCAGACGCACATGCACAGCAAGGACCTTTCCAATAGACATCCAGCCAGTACATCCACAGACAACTATTGACCTGGGTGCCTCTCAACCACAGGAGAAGAGCAAGTTGTTTTATTTACTATTGAGTTGTACTATTACTCATGGCCTTGGTCGATTCCCAAACGACGGGTCATGACCCCCCCCAAGTGGGGTTGCTCCATCAGTCGATGGGGCTGTGGCAATCCCAAGTGTGCCAGATTGTAAAATGGCATCGTCCACATAGTGTGCACTTACACGTATGGAGCATGCGAGATAACACGGCAAAGAGGATGACACTGGTGTGCGGAAGATGCCATTTTGCTCTACAAAATGGTATCCTCCATGTAGAGTGATCTCACCATTTTAAAATGGCGTCCTTCATGCTGTCTGAGGTCGCACGAAGGAATGCATCTGAAAATGGGATCATTCAGGGAAAAAGTTTGGGAACTGTTGGTCTTGAGGATTAGAGCACAGGGGATGGACTCTTCACAGGCCTGCAAAGTGTTGAATGCTTCCTACTAGATGCAGAGCAACATGGAGCTGTGGACCAAAGGATCTATTTTAAACCCTGCCACTGAATCAACTGCCTGATCTTAGAGAAAAGAAGAGCTCTATGCAGCTCGACAGCTTGTCTCTTTCACCAACAGAAGTTGTTCCATTAAAACATAATTTTTCACCCACCTCGTCTCATTCTGACTTTGGAAAAGTCACAAACTTTTTGGGCCTCAGCTTCTCCATCTATTATACAGCTGGAAGAGAGGTGGTGAAAAAAATTGTGAAATTTCTCAATGTTTTTGGCAAATGTTTTCATTTGGAAGTTTTTGCAAAGAACTACTGTTCAACATTTTTGCAAGTTTTTAACCACCCTCTGGTTCAACAGAAAAATGTCCCTTTATCACATTGCGTCCCCTTTCCAGGACTTCTAAACCTGACTTAGTTTGCTGCTAGTGGGTTGGGTAGTCCCAAAGGTGCATTCAGTCAGGCCTGTCCCAACTCCCTGGTCTTGTCCTGTCCAGGCTCAAATCCCTGCTCCAGAATAGGAATTTAAGCTTGGATCTCCGTTATCTCAGTTGAGTGCCTTCACCACAAAGATTTAGAGTCAATCTCACTCTCATTATCTGGCTCAATGACTATTTTATTATTTTATTTATATATTTTTATAGCACAGCTGCAAGAGGAGGAGCCCCGTATAGCCTGGTGGTGAATGCACTCACCTAGCAAGGAGGAGAGCTGGGATGTGAACCCAATCTCCCACATACCAGGTGAGGGCCTAACCATTGAACTATCACTACTACTTCTGCCTCAGTTGTTGGAAAACTCACCCTTGATTTCCTTTGTTTTTTATGTTTTGTTTCCAACTCTTTCGATTCACCAAAAATTCTAATAAAACGTTGGTTATGATTCAAGTCGAACTAATTTTTTTTTTTTTTTGAACTGTCAGTGAACAAAAAAGTCAGTTATTTGAATAGGTCTAGTTATTAGCATGGCACTTTTTGTAGTTTCTCCAACCTTAGAAGATGAAAAGAAGTTAACTGAAATATGGGGAAATTATCTGTTCATTCAGGAGATGATAACAGTAAAAAACATCACTTTCTCCCTTAAGGATTCCAAAGTGCTAGCTAATTACATACAGTGTACTTTGTTTATCTGCATAGCCCAGGACCAACACAGCAGTAA
Source organism: Emydura macquarii macquarii (assembly GCF_026122565.2). Lineage (NCBI taxonomy): Eukaryota > Metazoa > Chordata > Testudines > Chelidae > Emydura > Emydura macquarii. The sequence goes on along the minus strand of NW_027133250.1, from coordinate 4,809,316 downwards.
GAATCAAGCTGTATATGCGTTAACCCAAAATACTGCATTTTTGCACTTGCAAATGTAGCAAAAACCTGCGTATAAATTTTCAGTCACACTAAAATGCTTTCCATAATTCCTGTATAAAAAGCAATGCATTGTAACAATTTTATTATAATGGTAACTTGAGGATACTTCTTGTTTATGAGATGTAATAACCATATCCTCAGCTAAATAAATTCCGAAGTTGGTGGTCGAGTTGTTCATAGAAATATTCAGCCTGGGAATTTGTTAGCTAAGGAAAGAGTTATTACTAAGCTAACACAAAACCCCTCATGTTGTGATTATTGTTGTTATTATTATAATGTCATCTTTAATTACATATCCCTATAGTAAATGAAATGGAATTAAATAGACACTTTCAAAAGACAGAGTGGGGCTGGGAAACTGCTGGGACTAGAGGTAAAAAAGCTACATCCCCCTTTGGTTCTTTCTATCCTCACCTAAGAGCTCTCCATCTTCAACCTCCCCGCTTGGCTTATCTGCTTTCTACATCTTCCTTCTCTCCCTCTGGAGAGGAGCAAAGCTCTTGTCCCCAGGATAACTGTCTTATTTCTGTTCATACTGCTGATCTGAGAGGTGGATTCTCTCCCAGAGCAATCCTCACCGTAGTATGAAGAGTGCAAAGAGAGAAAGAGACTCGGGTTTCAGGGAGCAACAGGGATGGAAGATGCAGCATCAGCATGCAACACCGGCCTCTGAGCCTGTTCAGTAAAATCCTCTCTCTACTCGTCTGCTGGCTGGCTGCATCTTGTATGGCTAACGAAACAATCCTGAGGGAAAGAGACTTGCTGACTAGCTGGGGACGGAAGGGGATGTGGACTGGGAGAAAGGAAGGACTGGAAAGAAGACAAGGGGTTTTCATTTTTGATAACCCCAGTTTCATAGCCCATTTCTATATCTGTACCTTGCATATTGGTGTAACAGAGTGTGCTGACCTATTAAGAGTAGCGGGAGCCAGAAGACTCCATTCCAGGGAGCTGGAATGAATGAAGCCCCAGGAAATGGTCTGGCAATATAGGAGAGCAAGTAGCCCTAGGGAATTAGGAGTTGTATGCAGAAAAACCCCAGGACAATATTCCTTTAAGGGCCTGGTATCAGGAGCCCTGTAGTGCAGGGCAGGGCAGGGCTCCCCCATCTTCCAGCCAATTAGGAGGAGTTCTTGGGAGGAGGGCAGTGTATAGACTGTTTTCTCCCACAGAACAGGGGACACACTGGCACGAGAAGAAAGACCAGAAGGCTGAACTCCAGGGAGAGACAGATATGAGAGGCAACCTTGTAAAGATTAGGAAAATTTCATGGCAAGAAGACATGGAGGTGGTCCAGCGATGTGCAGAAGGTAGTAAAGAAGAAGCAGGAAAGGTTCAAGCAATGGCAGAAAGTGAGAATGGCAGAAAGCTATGCAGAATGCAAGCTGGTAAAGAAAAAAATCTAAAAGACCCATTGTAGAAGCTAAGGGTCCGACACTGAAAGCCTTATATGCAGGACTACTGATGAAGGAAGGGGGGGAAGTAACATACAGTTTAGTGAAGATAAGGTAAAGAAGCCCTGAAGATTTGAGAGCTTTGGAGTGTGTCAAAGATGAAAAAGGAAGAATCCTGGTGAAAGGCGGCAAAATCATTAGGAGGCGGCTGCAGTTTTAAGACACGCTGCTCAGTGAAGAGAAACTGCAGAAACCACTGAGGGAAGTAGACACAAGCAACAACCTCACAAGACCTATCATTCTGGCGGAGACTCAAACTGGGCATAGATGATGAAACGTGGGAAGGCAGTGGGACAGATGGCGTACCAATGGAAGCATAGAACACACTAGGCCATGAGAAAGGGGTGAGGATTATGAACATCTTCAACTTAAGCTCTTGAACAGGAAAAATGACTGATGAGTGGAGGAAGAGCATATTGGTGTCTATCTCCAAGCATAAAGGGGATGTACAAGAATGCAGTAATTACCGATCCATCGAGTTAATGAGTCACATAACGAAATGGCTGGAATGCATTATCGAGAAAAACTTTGTGAGGAAGCAGAGCATCAAGTAAGTGACGGCCAGTTTCAGTTTATGCCAAGAAGGCCAACCGTGTTTGCAGCCCAAATATTGCAGGAGACGTTCAGGGAGAAACATAAGGAAATTGCACTAGGTTTGTGGATTTAAAGAAGGCTTATGACAGAGTTCTTAGAGAACTGACATGCTGGTGCCTGAGGTCTTGCAGAGACATGTGTTCAGACTGTCATGGACATGTACGAAGGTAGCAGTGAGAAGAAGCTATGGCTACAGTGAGTCATTCACTGTGAGGGTAGGTCTCCCCCAAGGATCAGTCTTAAGCCCCTTTCTATTGGTGATTGTAAACAACACTATGACAGGGAATTAGGAGAGAATCTCCATGGAGCATGGTTTTTGCCAGTGACATTACATTGTGCTGCAAAAATAAATATAACCTGGAAAGGGATCTAGGGTGATGGAAGGTTGACAAAAGATGGACTATAGCAATGTTTTGCTGAGAGGGACAACAGGAAGCCACTAAAATTAGATGCTATAAATTCTGTGCCACAGTTCAAATAACTCAGTTCAGTTTTGAGCCATGATGGGCATGTGGACAGCCACATTTGGAACTTCTGTATCTTAAATATATTCTCATCTGGAGTTTATATATAGCAAAGGGCAGCGTGAGGGCCATTGCTTGTTTCCCAGGCACTTTGCATAAGGGCAATCCCATTCAACAGGCAATTCTCACATTCTGAAATTTCCTTCCATCCCAAATCGAAACCAGATCGTTGATATTTCATAATTTCCTACCAAATGAAATTTCTGAAAAAAATGATGAAAATATCAAAGCAATCTTATCTAAAAGTTTCATTCTGATAATGTTGAAGTACTTCCTTTTAACTCTATTGTTTGAACTATAATATAATATAATATATAAATGTTAAAAAATAAAGTCAAATGAATCACATCAACTTTATGGAAACAAAATATTATAATATTTTTTTTCTCAAAAATGTTGCTGAGATGGCTATGTTCCCAGGAAACATATCAATTTTGGGAAATCAACATTTTCCCAGTGGAAAAGCATTCCACTGCAAATTGTTCAGTTCTCTCTACAGAATACACTGTAATGACTCAAGATAGAATTTGGCAACATTCAGCAACTGACACCTTTACTCTTGCAAAAAGTTTCCCAGTATTTCTAGAGGTCAGGACCTTGCTTGTACTTTTCATCTGGAAGGCATCACGGTGCCCCTTAGCGTCATGCTGGGGCATTGGATTCTGTACTCATGCAGAAGAAAGATAGCCACCTATAGCATTAGCACTGCCACTTTCTATAGAGCCTGGGTAGTCTCTCATGCAAACACTGATCAGGCCTTTCTGGTCTTTTCTTCCAAGATCCAACAAGATCAAAGCCTGAGATAGCAGAGCTGCAGATAGCAAGGGCACGAAGAGAGCAAGTACATTCAGTATGTGAGGGAAAAGGAACTGTTCCTTCAGCTTTGATGACTGCCAGCCAGTGTGATTTGCCTCCTACTTCACACTCCCAGACGATCCTGTAATCCAGGACAGATCCATGGCTTCATCAAAAATCACAACTCACCATTGAGTAGGGCAATAAAATCGAGTAGGTGAATGGGCCTGAAACACCAGTTTACTGGACAATACTGCTCCATTTCCTCAAGATTCCTTGGCTTCCTTTCTCCATTTGCCCTGCCTGAATATTTGTGGGAGATTTTCAAAAACACAAAGGGGTAGTTAGGCAACTAACTCCCATTGAAAGCCAGTGGGAATTGGCTACCCCCGACTCATGGCCTGGAGAGTTTGTAGGTTATGAAAGGAGGAAGGAAGTGGCTCGAGACAGTGGTGACCCAAAGTCACTAAGTTACATCACAGTGCAATGTGTTGAGTAAATTTGTTGTGTATTTGGGGGAGGAGGGGCAGATGATATAGTCTTATCATATGGTGTTATGACTTTCCATTCCACTAGCATCTCTGGAGGATGTTAAGGAGAAACTACTAAAGTCAGACATTTTAAAATCACCAGGTACAGAGAATTTGCATCCAAGAGTTTCAAAAGAGTTGGCTGAGAAGTTCACTGGACCATTAATGTTGCTTTTCAATCAGCCTTGGAGCACTGGGGATGTTCCAGAAGACTGGAAGAAAAGCTGAATTTTGTAATTTCTAAAAAAGGTTTAATGGGATAACCTGAGTAATTATTGGCCTGTCAGCCTGATATCGATCCTGGGTTAGATAATGGAGTGGTTGACACAGGACTTGATAAATAAAGAATTAAAGAAGTGTAGTGCAAATCAACATGGGTTTATGGAAAATAGATTCTGTCAAATTAACTTGATTTTATTTTTTGATGCAATTACAAGCTGAGTTGATACAGGTGATATAAGTGTTGTCGTAATGTACTTAGACATCTATAACACGTTTGACTTGAAACCACAAGACATTTTGATCAAAAAACTAGAACGATATAAAATTACCATGTCAAACATGAAATGAATTAAAAATTGTCTAAATGATAGATCTCATAATGTAATTGTAAACTGGGTGCTAGGAGAGCCTGACCAAAGGGGTCCTCTGAGTAAAGACATCTTAACCCCATGACCTTTGGGAGAAGGGGTTAGAAAGTTGAGATACAGCGTGTAAAGGTGTGGAGACACTGCTATATATTGGCAGAGGGATTAAAACACTATAATGAAACTACACAAGGGTGTTTACACAAGCAAGAAAGCCTCAGTGTGGAAGAGGCACGGACGCGACACACCACCCTGTCCCACTGCTGCTCTGCATTGAGCTGAAGTGTTCAGAAAACTATTCATGGTGACTTCTAGATCTGTCTTGAGCGTAACAGCCGATTTCGAACCCATCATTATAAACAGTACAATTTGGATTATTTTTTTCTAACGTGCATTATTTTGCATTTGTGAGTGTTGAATTTCATCTGCCATTTTTTTGCCCAATCACCCAGTTTTGAGAGATTTCCCCCTATAATTCTTTGCAGTCAGTGTTGGACTTCACTATCTTGGATAATTTTGTATCATTTACAAACTTTGCCACATTATTGTTCTGTCTCTTTTCCAGATCATTAATGAATATGTTGACCAGTACAGATCCTTGGGGGCCCTTGCAGTTTACCTCTCCCCACTGAGCAAACTGACCATTTATTCCTACCCTTTCTTTTCTATCTTTTAGCTGGTTACTAATCCATGAGAGAATCTTCTCTGTTATCCCATGACTACTTAATTTCCTTAAGAGTCTTTGGTGAGGAACCTTATCAAAGGCTTTCTCCAATTTATCATCAACATCTTTCTTGAATTGTGGGCATCAGAACAGGACACAGAATTCTAGCAACAGTTGCACCCATGCTAAATACAGAGATAAAATAACTTTCGTATTCCTTGAGATTCCCCTGTTTACGCATCCCAAGATAACATTAGCTCTTTTGGCTATAGCATTGCACTAGAAGCTAATGTTCAGCTGATTATCCACCACCAGCCCCAAATCTTTTTCAGAATCACTACTTCACAGGACAGAGTCCCCCATTCTATGAGTATGGCTTACATTTTTTGTTCCTAGGTGTATACACTTACATTCAGCTATATTAAAACACTTTTTTTTTGTTATTTTTATTTTTTGCTAGCACCCAATTTACAATTAAATTTTGTGATTTCTCTCCCAGCCCAGGCTTGCCTTTCTGATCCCTTTTATACTGCTTTCCAGTTAATAAGCTAATTGGCTCACTGACTCATCAGCTCCAGGCTGGCCTGGTAATCAGGTACACCTCTGTCCAATTAGGTCTTCTCCAGGGGAACCAAATTAGTACTAATAGTGTCTGGGGTGTTGGTTCTCAGAGTGCTACTCCTCGCCACTCCCTCACAAGCAGTCAAAAATCTTAAGAGAGGGTTAGGATTAGGAAAGGGATAGAAAATATACTACTATATAAATACATGGTGCACCTACACGTTGAATACTGTATCCAATTTTGGTTGCCTCATCTCAAAAAGGATATAGTGCAACTGGAAAAGGTTCAGAAAAAGGCAATAAAGATGACCAAGGATATGAAATGGCTTTTAGATAAGGAGAAACAAAAAAGATTAAGGCTGTTCAGCTTAGAAAAGAGACAACTAATGGGGGGGGGGGGGGGGGAGAGATGATAAAGGTCTATAAAATCATCAAGGGTGTAGAAAAAGGGAATAGAGAAGTGTTATTTACCCTTTCCCACAGTACAAAACCTAGGCGTCAACGCAATGAAATTAATAGACAGCAAGTTTGATACAACAAAAGGAAGTACTTTTTCACACAATTAACCTGAGGAATTCATCGTCACAGGATGTTGAGAAGGCCAAAAGTATAATGGAGTTCAAAAAAGAAGTAGGTAAATTCATGGAGGATGGGTGTTGGGAGAATGGGAAGCAATAAGGGGAAAGATTAAATAATAACCTTGCTTTTGGCCTTGCTTTTATCCCGAATAGACTAGGATGCAAATGAAAAGGAATGTGAGTGAGCGCACAAGGTCAAACTCGCCCCAAGAGTAGAAGTTTTGTCTCTCTGTAATGAGAGAAGATAAGGAAACCTATCCAGGTAAAAGTTGCTATAGCAACCCAGCAGCTGGGCAGGAGAGAAGAAGAAAAGCACTGACATTACAGGGAGATGCCCAGATGTAACCCCACTCCCCAGCCCTTCCCAGGAGGGCCAAAGGAGGTGATTTTAAAGCCTCCAGATCCCCCAAAATGGTACATAACCATATATTGGAGGGGGTGGTACCGGGGAAGGCCTTGCAGGTATAACTAACCCTACCAAGAAGAAAGGGGGGGCTACTGTCAGTGTACGGAACTATGGCTGGGGGGCTCTGTGGGCTCAAAGAATTACAAGTATGGGAAAGGAAGCCCAGCTGGTGTGAAGGGCTGTGATTTTAAGCTTACCTGTTTGGACCTCAATAAACCCATCACATTGCCTGCAGCCTGGACTCTGGACTGCTGCTTTCCAGTGAACTGTGTCTGGGGACCGGGCGGGGGAAAGCTCTAACAATAGGACCGTCAGCAGCTATTAGCCATTGGGCGGGGATGTAACTTGCATGCTCAGGGTGATCCTAAATCTCTGATTCCCAGAAGCAGGGAGGGAAAGGCAGGGATGGATCACTCCAGCTGCCTGTTGTGGACACTCCCCGTGAAGCTCTGGCACCAGCCACTGCCACAGAAAGGATACTGGCCTAGGTCTGACCCAGCTGGCTGTTCTTAAGCGCTTATGTTCAGAGAAGAACCATACGAAGGATTAAAGGGTTGGAAACCATCTTATAGGGATAGACTCCAGGAGTTTGTGATGGGGTGTTCGCTCCCCTCTTGCCCCGAAAGGGTTAAGGTAGGCTAAGAAAGGGGTCAGTTAATCAGACAGGCCACAGCTGAGGGGAATCAGGTGGCTTGAGTCATCTCCTGATGGAATGAGGGAGCCCAGCTGAGGAGGAAGGAGCTGGGCTGGATTTATAAAGATTGGACAGTGGAAGCAGAGGGGGCTTCTGGGAAAGTCCACCAGCCCTTCCTGGGAGAAGGGTTCAAAGGTGGCAGAGCCCAGTAGACTGCAGTTGTTCCTGATAGACCCAGAGCGGGGGGTACTAAGTAGTAAAGAAAGGGCTCAGGGTAAGGTAATAAGGTCCAGGATAGAACAGAGCTTGAGTGCTGGCGAGAGGGTCCCTGAGCTAGAACCTAGCATAGGAAGTAGCTTGGTTCCCCTGCCAGCCATGGAGGAAGTGGTATGAGGAGGCAGTGAATAGAGAGACTGCCCAGGATTGGGGCAGAAAGACTTGAGTACCCTGGAAGGGGAAAGTGGGTACAGTAACCCGGCTGGAGGACTGAGTCATGCAGAGGTAGTAGCTCATGGACTTATAAAGCAGCTGCAGACCTGGAGAGAGCAGTGGAAAGATGGCATGCCATGATAGGAAGGGACATCAATCTCGGGAGCTACTCTCCGGAGTGATTAGGCAGAGGCACCCTCCTAGTGGAAGGTGGAACTCCCAGTCACAGAGCTCAGTCTAGTGAGCATAACAAAGAGAAGGTTATGGGGTGGTTTCATTACAGTCAAAAAGTATTTGTATGGGAACAAATATTTAATAATGAACTCCTCTGTGTAGCAGGGAAAGGCCTTACACAATCCAAAGGCTAGAAGTTGAAGTTAAATTCAGACTGGAAGCAAAGCATACATTTAAACTGTGATAATACTTAACTGGTACAATTTATCAAAGGTCATGGTGGAGTTTCCATCACTAGTAATTTTTTAAATCAAGATTGGATGCTTTTCTAAAAGAGCTGATCTAGGAATTATTTGGGGGAAGTTCTCTGGCCTGTGTTATACAAGAGGTCAGACCAAATGATTGTAATGGTCCCTTCTAGCCTAGGAATCTATGAATTGCATAGTCATTGTATTCACCGCTGGTCACAGCTCCTAAAGGGAAGAAGCACAGTTAGCAGTTGGATCTTCTCAGCCCTCACAGTCAGTACCCGGGGTGCTGTAGATAGGGCACCCGGACTAAGATTGGGAGAATTTCAGGGTTCCACTCCAGGAAAGTAAAGACTCAAGGCCTGACACCTGGAGGGGTTGTACTCAAAGATAGTAGGGAAACTCTTAAAGATTAAAATGCTAGCAAAACTGCCTAAGTAAATGTCAGAGACCAGAGGAATTCTATATGAGGTGCTGATCAAAATGACTGAAGATGAGGTAAAGGCAGGCATAGGGGATGATAAGGTATTATATATTAAGTGGCTAATTAGCAAGAGAGGTGAGAAAAGAATGCTGTCAATAGTTGTGCTTCTTTCATTTAAAGGAGAAGCCCTTCCAGCTAGGATAACAATAGGATACCAGAATTTTTGGAGAAAACTATCTATCCCATCCCTGGTGAGGTGCTGCAGACACCAAAGGTTTGTGGCAAATACATGTGAAGGGAAAACTAGATGGAGTAAATGAAGTGGAAATCACTTCTGTGACAATTATGTGGGAAGGACAGAATTAAAGTGTAGCAGCTGTGGAGGAAAGCACAGTGCAGCGTAGGGAGGTTGTATAGCAGCAAAGCAAGCAAGAGAGATTAAAAAAACAAAAATTACAAAGACCATATCATACTCAGAAGCTACTTGGAGGCATCTAAGACTAAAAGGGAAAGTGGAAAGGAAACTCAATAAGGAGAAAGAGATAAATACAACAGAATAAATCAAAGGATATAATGAGTGATACAGGGCAAATAGGAGAAGACATGTATATAGACAAAGAGGTTTATAGCTTTTATGATTGAAGTAATAAGCTGCACATTACAGACGGGGAAAAACAGAAAATGAAAGTTATAGTTAAAGCAGTGGAAAAGTACCTGCATGTTAGCAACTTAGCAGCAGAATGTTTCCATGCTTCTTTAAGTGAAAGAAATACCGAAGGATAAATAGAATGGTACTGTTCGAACACACATAGCCTAACAGTATGTGGACAGAAACTAAAGAAAAATATAGTTGAGAAGACTACTAACCCTGATATTTGCACACACAAAACATGGCTGATAGGAAAAAGGGATTTCAGAATCCCAGACTATGGCATCTATCAGCAAGATCACGAAGTAGGAAGGGGAGGGGGAGTTTGTACATTCATTAAGGGAAACGTAAATTATCTTGAAATTGAGGTGAAGAAACTAAATATAGAGTTTAACGCTACTGAGATTCCCATGTGCAATAAATCTGCATCTTTGAGAATATATGATGTATACAACACCTGTGGAAAACTGGAGATTAAGGATTTGACAGTTATATATGGGCCTATTTCATCTTCAATATGTGGAAACCTAAGTTGCCATAACAGATTGTGGGGAAATGGAAAAAATTATGAGAATGGCAAATGTGTAGCATAATTCATTGACTAAAATAGTTTAGTAATACTGAATGATGATGGTGCACAAATGAGGTTTAATACAGCCAGTGGAAACGTTTCCAGTCTAGACCTGGGAATTGTCAAGTAGTATAACAAGTGAATGTAGCTGGGAAATTGACAAAGAGGAGGGAATAGGAAGAGATCATTGTCTTTACCTTGATGTACTATAAGTAAAGGGAAATGTTGAGGCTGGAGGAAGGCCTGGTACTTGGAAAATTAAAAGCAAACTGGGAACTATTTAGAAGCAAATGTAATGAAAATATTGTCTGAACGATAACACTGAGGAGTTTAGTAACAATATAACTAAGGGAATCATGATGGCAGCAAAGTTAGGTATAGCTAAGATATCAAGTCACCCTAAAAGTAGAAACCATGTACCAGGTGGAATGAAGAGCATAAAAAGCAATTAAGGAAAGGAACAAGGCATAAAAGAAGGCAAAAAATACAATTTATAATGAGGACTTAATGAAATATAAAAGAAACAAGGCAATTGTGCAAACAGGCTTTTAAAAAGGCAAAAGAAGATAGCTGGAGAAAGTACTGTGAGAAAATAAGGATACTAACACATCAGAGGTACATGGGTAGATTAGGATAATACATGGAATATGGAGTGAGAGTAATTCTATACCAGGCTTCACTGCAGAAAGTCAAGGGACAAAAAGCTGTCATGAAGAAAACGTGGAAGTCCTTGCAAAAATATTCTGTCATGTTAGTAATGGTGAAAATCAGAGCATAGAAATCCATGTAAGGAAAAAATATCATTGAAGAGAATCATGAGACCTGGAAGAGGTGGGAGAAGGATAAGGAAATGATATTAAATGAAACTTACATGTGAGGGAACATCAAAAAGCTATAGCTGAAAGAAAAACTCTGCACCAGGCAAAGATAGTGTGTGTAACAAAATGATAAAATACTTGGGTGAAGGGAGTCTGAAAATACTGGTAAAACTGTACAAAGGTATATGGGGAAAAGGTGAACTACTAATACAGCAGAAACATGCAGTTGTAGTCCCAGGGTGGTAAACTGAGAACAAGGCCTGATGCATACGGGCCAACTGGCCTTCCATCATGTAAGGGTAAAGTCATGGAAAGAATAGCAACTGAAAGATTAACAGATTTAGAGAGAAATGGACTTACAGACAATGTGCAAAGTGGGTTCAGATGGGGAAGGAGTACAGTTGATCATTTAGTAAGAGTAGAGATGGAAGCACAAAAGTTTTTGAGAAAATAAAGAATATATGATAGTAGCTTTCCTAGATATTGAAAAAAGTGTATGGTACATAATGGAGAGAGGGCTTCTTGCATAAAATAGCATCTATGGGTATAAAAGGAAAAATACATAAGTGGATAAAGGATTTCTTAAGTAAAAGAACTATGCAGGTCAGAGTAGGGAAAGCCTACTCGAGCAGATCTACAATCACAAATGGCACTCCACGGGGGAGTGTCATCAGATGTACCTTATTCAATGTAATGATAAATAATCTTCTGAAAAGAATGAGTGCAGGAATAGGCATTTCCTGTTTGCAGATGACTGCTCCATACGGGCTAAAAACAGAAACCAGAAGTGAATTAATGAAGCACATAGGAAAAGTGCAGGATTGGGTAACACGGGGGGGGGGGGGGGGGGGGGGGCTTTAAATGTTCAATTCTCAAAGGTAAAGGAATGCTGTTCACTAAAAGGAAAATTAAATAAGATTGTAAACTGTCTTTATGTGGACAGCAAATAGGTATAGAGAAAAGCCACCAATGCCTGGGTGAAACATTTGCTGGCAAGCTAACATGGAAGGCTCACACTGAAAATACTGTAGATAAATGTAGAAGTAAAATCAATCTATTTAAAATTATTTATGGAACCACCTGGAGTATGGATAAGAAAACAATGGTGATTCTTTACAGAGCATTAATAGGACAAGTCAATGAGTACAGATGCCAAGTGTTTAGTTCAGCATAAAAAACAAATCTAAGGAAACTAGACACAATCCAAGCCCAGGCATTTCACATTTCATGGGTTGCCTTCATCGAACCCTTTTGTGTGTGATGCAGACAGCTGCTGGTGAAAAGCCTGTCGTGTTAAGAATGAAATTATTGGACTTAACCCTTGGGCCAAAAGTCATAGGAAACAGGGAAGATGGAAACACTAAACATCATATATGAAGAATGCTGGGAATTCAGGGGACAACGTGGTGGGGGGAAAACAAAAATGCCTCATGTTAATAGGATTAAAGTACCGACCAAGGAACTAAGAAAAGAAAGACCTAAAAGAAATTGACATGTATAGCCTTGAGAAAATGTATTAGAGGTGGATAATCACTCTTCTGATATAAATGTGGAACTATATAATGAAATGAAAAGGATTCCTAAAGTTATTAAATATAGCAAATTGATACAGATGTGATAAAATGGGGCAAACATTGCCAGATATTTATAGACGGGTCTAAAGATAAGAAAATTGGGATGGTGCGGACAGCGTTCTGTGTCACAGCACTTGGAATAAAGAAACCCATTAGACTATCAAATTTTGTAGTCGTTACGACAGCTGAACTAGCAGGGGTAACATTGGCATTGTATTGTATACTAGATGTGCAACCTACTTCTGTTGTTGTCTTGTCAGGTTCTTTATCAGGACTGCTGGCAATCCAAAATGGGAATTCAGGTAGCAGAAATGATATAATTAATGACACTTTATTATTAACAGCAAAACTGGCACAGATGGGAATAAACACTGAAATACTAAGGATCCCAGCACATTCTGAGATAGCAGGAAATGAGGTAGCAGACACAGTAACAAAACTGTTTTTGTTTTTAAAATGACATAGATCTCTAAGTATACAGGAGTTTAAAAACCTAGTTAAAAATGAAGTAAGAGAGAAGAATGGCAGGAAGTATGGACAAAAGAAACAAGGGGGAAAAGATTTCATGTAGTATGCCCTAGAATTGAAAATGCTAGCATACTGCAAGAACCTGAGAGAAAGAGTGAGGTAGCTCTACTCTGAATACCTCCAGGACACTGCGGCTTAAACAATAACTTGGCCTTGATTAATAGACATAAAGATGGGCTGTGTGAGATATGCAAGACCAAAGAAACAGTTGGTCAGATCCTCAGGGAATGTGAAGAGTAACATTGGTAGGGGGATTTTGTATGTCTCACCCAGGCATCTAAAAGTCACCAAGTTTAGACTAAAGTACCTAGTAAAAGCATTAAGAAAATGGGACATGATTAAGACGGCAATATTACAATGTTTTTAAAATGCTGGGGAGAGAGATTAACTTTACATTGTGAAAGCCAGCGCCTGGCGTTTGTAGACTTAGAATGTGAGTCTGCCAAGTCATAAAATAGAAGGAGAAGGGGGCTGTTAGGGAGAGGGAAAGAACTCTGCAGTCTCTTTCCTGGTGTCTAGGGAATCCCACAGGAGTTTGAAGAGGGAACCTGGAGGAGAATTGGCCTTGGGATCCTCTCCAAGGTAGAGAACTCTGGCAAGAGGCCAGGAGAGACAGTGGGAAGCCTGGAGGGGCAACCTGAGCTCCTATGGTGAGCCTTGACAAAAGAACAAGTCCCCAGGGACGCCGTCTGGGTGGGTCAGGTTTCTGAGGAAAGAGACATGGACACACAGATAGCCTGGGGAGAGGCTGACAGGGTCCCTGGGCCGGAACCCAGAGTAGAGGGAACCACTGAGGAGAGTGATGTGAAACCCCCTCCAGTTCATGCTACAAGGACTATGGGACGCTCTGGGGAAAGAGGTGTGAGGACAAGTTGGCTCAGAGTTGGGCCCCAAGGCCTGGTGTCAGGTCATTGGACGCTAGTCTGTGGGACTTTGTTACCCCAGTTTTTCATACTGAACTGGCCCTACAGACTTTCAACTTTATCCTTCTTCCCCACTAGTGCTTCTCGGAACAGACCCTCAGGAAGGTCTGAGGTCCAACCATAAAAACTGATTCCAAATACAGTTCATAGGCACTTGAGGTTTGCTCCAAAGCCTATTGAAATGAACAGAAAGATTTCCTTTTATTTCAAAGGGTTTTTGATCAGGCTGTTGGACTGCAAGGGGCGGGGTACAGAAGCTGTTCTCAAGTACATCATTCAACAATGAAACAATTAATGCTTCTAAAACAATTAATCTGTGTTGGTTTTTGAAGTTAACTTGATAATTACCAAGGTCTGGCTAAGGCCATGTCTACACTACGCTTAGAGTGGCACAGCTGTTCCACTGCAGATGTGCTGCTGTAAGATCTCTCGTGCAGCCCTTCCAAGACGATGGATGAGAGCTCTCCCATGGACATAATTATTCCACTCCTAATGAGCGGCAGTGTCCACACTGGCACTTCTCTCAGCGTAACTTATGTCTCTTGGATTTTTTTTTTTTCACACCCCTGAGTGACATAAGTTCTATTGACAAAAGGGGTGGTGTAGACCAGCCCTTAGGTAAATGCAGGCAGCATCACCTTCAGCTTATTACAGGGCATTGGACATCAAAACTGCATTCTGTTCCCAAATCTGCCATTTGGGCAAGTCCTTTTCCCTCTGTGCCTCAGTTTCCCCATCTGTAACATGAGGATAGATGGCAGTGTTGTGAAACTAAATTAGTTGCTTCTATGGCATGTTTGCAAAATGGGGATAGCTTTATGAACAAAGCAAATGACTACATGGGCTGGGGGGAGAAAGAGGAGGCAGCGTGGGGAGAGGGGAGAGGAATGGGGTTGTGACAATGAATAAATGTTTGTAGGGAATTTGACATCCTGCTATTCAAGTATCAAAGAGAAGCACCTTACAGTGTAAGGTATTTGCTTCGGGAAGATGAAAGGTCACTGTCTTTTTCTCTTCAAAGATTTTAGCAACAACAAAAAAATAGCCTGTGGCTCTGATGTCTCCAAGTTTCAAGTATGGCATGCTGGGTAATAATACGAAAGGCCTCCAAGCTTGTAAAACTAAACGGTCTCTGTTCAGAGGACTCTTTACAGAGATGTTGCAACTGCAGCGACCATCCTTGCCGTGTGCACGCAGACAGGCTCCCAGGTGCTCTTCTGAACTCGTCCCTCCTGTAAGCTGTGCTCCTCCCAGGTTCCATGCAGATTCCTATGCTCACAAACAGATCGTTCATTTCTGGGTGACAAGGAGCTGAGATTTAATTTTGGTCTGTGAATGTGATTTAATAAAACGTTGGTGCTAGCATAGGTCTGAGCCTTGCCTAGAGCGTTGTGGAGAAGCATGAAGTATAAAGGAATCAGCAGGATGCGAAGCATGGGTAACCCTAATCTTGCATTAACGAGGTGTTGATGGGTAGCCACCAAGTTAATAGTATCTAGTAGCAAGAGAGAGGCCACAAGAAGACCCAAATAGCTAAATGCTTCCCAAACTGTCCTATTCTCCACCTACACCCCTTTTTATGCTGCCTTCTTGAGAGTAAGGTAATGACAGGAAAGAGGACTAGGCCCAATGCTTAACTTTACTGGTGTAGCTTTCTTTCCCAGTTATACTGGAACACAATGGCTTTGTACAATCAGTTGTGCCTTTTGCACATCAGCCTGGTACAATCTACATGGAAGGCCTTGTCGGATCAAGGCCGGTGTTATGCAAGTGCAATATAACAGAATTCTATGGAGATATTTAATATGAAGAGTGACATCTACTGATAGTGAGACTTTAAATACCATTGTTTATAAGTTAGTAGGTTCAATAAAGTTGTTCAGCGTTTCCAGTCCTCTTGATTTTATCAAGTCTCATGTTATTTGATGTTTCTCAGTTTCCCCCATGTGATTAGGTGACCATATGAGCTTCCAGTTAAAAATAAATAAGATTCTAGCCCTTGTGGTTTTGGAGAAAAGCTTGAAAATGTCACTTGAATTGACCTAAACAAATAAAATGAGGAGCAAACATATCACTTTGGCTTTAAAATCAGGAGGGTTTGTTTTTTGTTTTTTTTTCAGTCTCATGAGTTTTGAGGCCTGACTCACGGTTTTTGAGTGATTGAGGTTGGTAACACTCTAAACAGCTGGTATGTCAGTCAGGGGACTCCAAACTTTCCCTTCCTCCCCACCCAACCATCAAGCATATCATTTGAGGGATACAGTTTGCAGTGACTGAAAACTCAAATAGTTCAGAAAAGGCCATGTCACGCTCCAGAAGCTTTTGTGCTGCTCCTTGGAAGAAGCAAGGTGAAAGGAAGCAGAAAGGCATTTGTAATCCGGAGAGCCAAGAAGAATGTTATGAATGTCAGGCTGGCCTGAGTTCAACCAGTCATATCCAGCAGAGAGGAGGCATTCCTTAACTATATATTAGTGATTTCACCATGTGCTTTACACACCGTGTCAGTGGCTCTCACCTGGCATCAAATAAATTCTACATTTAGAAAGGATGTTTCTGATGGACACATTGCTGAAAACTGATGGCAATAAAAGAGAAAAATAGACCTGTTGGGTCCCTGTAACAGCAGCCTGTGAACTACTTATTGTCCACTCCCCCTTTGTGAATTAGGATTCTGTCAGTGCAGTGTACTTTCTGAGGTAATTTATCGGCATACAGATTTATGGATTCTGCAGGAGCTGTCCCAGGCATTGTTTACCCCTCCAGTTTACCAGAGACACCTCTATTTAGATTTTGTCAAGATTAGTGCTCCTCAACACCATTGCTAGATCTTGTGTCTCAGTGCTGCAATTGAATACTGACTTCCAGAAGACGAAACCCAAGCAGACAACTTATTTCGGAGAGTCTAACCGCTTTGCCCTGAGTATCTGAGGTGCCTGGCAGAATTCATTCCCTGGAAGAGCAAACTGCATGTGTTCGTACCTTAATTTCAGGGGAAATGACCCTTTGGTTCAGATTCTATGCTGAACTTCCACGAGGGGCAGCGCAGAAGGAACAGCTATGAGGAGTGTGAGGTAAAGGTGGCTGCCCCTTGAGATTCTGCCTGCACGGGGAGCTATTTCTAGGTTGTTTTTATTTACAGCTGCCTCCTGGAGGCAGCCTACGGGTTACTCTGTTGACTAGACTCTCTGTAACCGTATGCCCTGCACACAGTTCCTCTCCCATCCCCATTTACAGCACACACCCCCTGAAGCAGGGCCTGGCAGGGGTCCAACACGAGGCCACTTATGGAATGATTTCCTAGCCGTGCAGCCAAAATTGCCCTTTAGGGGCTGGGACTGGGAACAGAATCCATCCCTTTGTATCCAAATGGAGGAAGTTCCATTGCCTTCAGTAGGGTGGATAGAACAGCTGGAGTAGTTTCTGTGGCCTGTGAAGTAGTCCCCTCGGGGTATGTCTGCACTGCAATTAGACACCAGTAGCAGAAGGGCACCAGGCGAAGGGGCTGTTTAATTGCGATGTGTTTGTTTGGGCATGGGCTGGAGGCAGATCGGAGCCCAATCACATGCTCCCCTCCTGCAGTCTACCAGGCTGGCAACCCTGCAGAGCTAACCTGTGAGGTAGGCAGGGGGAGTTGCACCCATTCTGCATCCCCCAGCCCTACCTTATGCAGCAGAACCATGATAACTAGCACCTATTGGCCTAATCTGAGTTAAGGGCTCCATTATACTAGATGCTGTACAGAAATACAGTACCTACCCCAATGATCTTGCAATGTAAACAGACAAGGCAACCAGGGTTAGGGACAACACACAAAATGAGCGGACAATGGGGTGGTTTGCAAATGCCAGGTGAGGCTCAGGACCTTTTTGTTGGTGTCTTTTTTTAAAGAATGTTTGGGGTTTTGTTGGGAGGGAATGAGCTAACCAGAGACAGAGGGGACATGGAATGGAAGGAGTGTGGGAAGGGAGAAGAGGGGGGTGGATGAGACTGACATGAAAAGACAGGGAGGGAGGGCATTGGCACAAACAGCTGATCAGCACAGGGGAGAGAATGTCCAGCATCAAAATTGACCCTGATGACATCAACATCATGCCAAGATCCCTGCTGCAGCTGCTGGTTTGAGTCCCTGGTGGGCCCCTTTCTAGCAGTTTCTCCTTATAAGTTCACATGGCTGGTGGAGGGCCATATGGGCCTTGGTGCTACCCAGCTGTGGTTCTGAGAGCACGGGGAGAAGAGGGTAACTCCAGCTAGATAGTTATAGTTGCGTGCATCTCCCCAGTATATGTGAATAATGAAGTGAACTTGCTCCTGGTGCAGTCAAGGGGAGTTTTGCTAGTGAATTCAAAGGGAGAGGTTTGGGATGGGGTCCCTAATAATCAGTCTTTCAAAGGCAGACAGTGCTATTGACATTCTGTGGGGGTGTTTGCAGACTTCTCTCTTCACTAGGGCTGTCTCACGCTTTCTCATGTGAGGCCTCTCCTAAGTCACATGGTATTGTTACTGCTCCCTGATTGGTTGGATGAAACTTCGCACCAGGAGAATAGCTAATAGCAAATCACATGTCTGGGTGAATAACAGTTCCTTCCAGAATCTGTGACCATTCTGGTCTTTGTAGATTATTTGTAGGTATTTCCAGAGTCCTCAGGGGTCTTCTGGATTCTTGAGAATGCTGGACAACATGATCCCACCAAATCAGACAGTCTGAGTAGCTAGAGTAAATTGCCAGGGCTCCATTGGCTGACTCTACTGTGACTGACAACAGCTAAGGATATGGCCCTATATTTGTGAATACGTTCACAAATCTGTTGTATCTTTACTTGACTAGCTATGCTGACAATGCTGGTTCCAACCAGGGGGAAATGGCACGAAGGAGGATGGAAGCAAGAGGGAGCATAAAAGAGAATAGAAACCAGTGTTTATGAAACAGAAAAGTGACAGGGAAAGCACCATTATTTTCAATGTCTGCAATAGAATGCTCTTGAAAAACATTTTGACATCTAGATATAAAAGGGAAGGAGTTGATATAACTGGAAAAACCCAGCTCCCCGAAAACACAGATAAAAAAAATCCCATCTGCACAGTAGGTGCTTGATAAAGATGGCAGAGTGTAGAACAAGCAAAAATACCCCTGTAAAATAATGCAGTGCTATATCTTTTTCCGCTCTTGGTCTTTTCCTGAAAGAGCTGTGTGTGCAGTAGCGATTGTGCAGGGGCCCAATGTGGGACTCAATAGTTCAGTCTCCCCAGGACTATAATACTTTGGTCTAATTCTGGTGGCGGGGCTTAGTGTGGGACTGGCTGGTTGGAGTTGGGCCTGTGCCGTCCAGAAGGTCAGAATGGATGATGTGATGGTCTGTTCTGGCCTTACACTCTATGACTCTGAAGAGGTTTTTCTTTTGGCCCTTAACTCCTATGGGCCACTTTGAAAACCCCAGGTCTTGAAGTGAAATTAAGCAGTGCCTAGCCTGGTGCTGGAGTGAATTTCCCCCACCCAGCAGAAATAGGGCTAGATCCAGTAAACGTGGTCAAGCACCAGGGATGGATGAAAAAGTTTAGATCAAATAAGAACTGTTCCAAAACTCTCAAATAAAATGGGCCAAATCTTTTACCTGTGATGGAACCATACTGATTTATACCAGCTGAGGATCTGCCCCACAGGTTTTGGGTTCTGGGTTGGCTCTGTTTAGACTTATTTTGTGTCATCATGTGAAATACTCTCCCTGGCTCAGTTAAATTGTACTGGGGTTTGATTCCCCTGCCAGCTTTCTCCATTGGGAACAGTAAAAACCATTTCCCCATCTTATTTGTTCATCCCTAGATGTGGAGGAAGGTGAAGGGCTAGTCGCTTTTTCTGGCCTACCAATGCCTCCTCTGTCTTCTCCAGAGAATTTGATGAATCTCTGGTTTCTGCTGTAACAAATGGCTGAGATTTATATGAACCTGCAACTCTAAAGAGCCATGGATTCATGTCAGAACCAAAGCTGTCCCCTTACTTGGTCTGGAGCAGCCCCTGCGTACTGCAGCACTGGCAGTTCATACTTCTGGGGGTTGTTTGCGTCAGCTGTCAGGCGGCCATTTTTAACAGTGAGATCACAGTTCAGCACAGCCCTGGTTATGCAGTTGTCACCGCTCTCAGCGGGCAGCTTACACGAGAGTTTCCGAAAGTAAAACACTCAGCACAAGAGTTGTACCGTGTAGGGCCGGGGGAGAGAGGACACACTGACCACTTGCTTGGAGCCGTTGGGCCATGCCATCCTGGTGTGAAATGGATCCGGTGGTAGACATTCTCCTCCTGGCCGTTTGTCATTGTCCAGGTCTCATCATGCAATGCAGCATTTTGCGTCAAGTGGCTCCAGGCAGCTGGGACTCTCAAGCTTTTCCAGACTCTGATCTCACCTTACAACGATGACAGCTTTCCAGATCTCCCTCCCACCGAGCCCTACAGGAAAGGAATAGGGTCACAACCCCCCTGGGAAGGTGTAAGCCCCCAGTCGAGAACCAATGAAACTTATATGCTTAGAGTTGTCATTGCTGCAGGCTCTCTTCAGAAAAGGACATAAGGGATGGCCACGAACTGTGTTGCAAAGGGCAGTTCTTTTGCCCTGGGGCTGCCATATGGCCACCTTTGATATTAAGGGCATATTGCAGGCTGAAGCCCTAGTTGTGGGCGAGTGGCGGTTGCCGTCCTTAACACCTCTACACTCTACACATAGCCAATGGGAGTTTCTTTAAATGCAATTACACTCATGCATTTGACTCTGCTGCTAAGACTCCTTGCATGGTGAATAGATACCGAGGGATTATTAGTAACAATCCCTACAGACGAGCAGCTCTGAAGAATAGATGTATTTCCATACAGCAATATGAAAACTCAGCAAATACGTTTTTGATCATTAATTGGACCGTAACTTCAGTAAAAATAATGTGGAGCACTCTGCTTTTAACTGTGACTTCAAAACACATTCTAAAGGTAACGATTTATGATTTCGTACAAAGTCCCTAGTCAGGGTCAAGGCCCCAGTGTGCTAGGTGCTGTAAAAGCACTGATAAACAGACATCCCTGGTCCCTGACAGCTCACAAGCTAAAGGTACGATTGTCCTCTTTTTACAAGTGGGGAGACTGAGGCACAGAGAGGGGACATGACTTGCCCAAGGTCAAACAGTGAGTCTGTGGCACTGCCAAGGATTGAATCCACATTTCCTCACTCCCCCTTCAGAAGAGAGGAAAGATTGTCCAGGGGTTAGGGTGCTGACTTGGAAGGCAATGGTTCAGTTCCTTTCTCTGCCACATGTTTTGGGATTTGTGATCTTGGACAAGTTACTTAACTCCTGTGTGCCTCAATTCTCCACTGGCAATAGTACTTCCCTATGTCAGAGGGCTGTGGTGAGATGCTGGAGTGCATATGAGTAGACTTCTTGTCCCTTATTCGATGCACCCTTGTCTTACTAAGTCAGAAGAGACACACTTTAGTCCAGCTTGCTGGTAAAAAGTAGGCAGGTCCTGACTCAGACAAAACAGCCAGTGGGATTTTTTGCCTGGGCAAAGACTGAAGGAGTATGTCCCCAAACTGGTTAATTCTGGAAAATTATTCATGCAGGTCAACAAGCTCTGTAACAGATAAGATCTCACTACATCCTTGTCAGATCTCGACAAATGTTTTCTCAGCGATCAGCTGGCATTCAAATATGCAACAACTGTCTTATGAAATTTTCATTAAATCCTCATTGGAAATGAATAATTTAATAGGAGACTGTTGCAGTTCAGTCACCTACGCCACATCGCTGACTGGGAAACCTGAGCATGCCATGCACGGGGCCAGATGCTCAGCTGGCGCAAATTAGCTCAGTTGACTTCAGTGGAACTATGCCAATAAACACCAGCTGCCAGCCTGTGCCTGGGAAAGACATTGGTTTAGCAGCAGGCACATTGATAGTTTGCTGTTTACCAATGAGCTGATCAGGCCATTAATGATGCTGGGGCTAGACAGAGGAAGATTTTTCATCCAGGGCACAGATCAGTTCAGCTGCAGCTACAGCTTATTTACAGCAAAACATTTTAATTTTTTCCCCCTTTAATTAAATGCTGCTGATAGGCGTTTGATTGTCAGCCTCTGGCAACTAAGTGTTCCACGGGACAGAGACCTTGTGAGAAGCAACAGAAGAGGCTTCCCCTACACCACTTGGCTGGGGTGCCTCACACTGCAACTGGCTGCATATTCCTTTCTCTTACCCTGGCTCACCTCGAATTATTTAGATCCCAGATCCTCACTGATGTAACACAGTGGAGATCGGTCGGGGGTCTGACTCATTGACTTCAATGGAGTTACTCCTGATGTACACCAGTGTAAATAAAAGGAGAATCAGGCCCAGTGTGTGATATGCTTCTGAAGTCTGAACAGTTGGTCATTTCAACCATGTTCATGGTGCTTTTCATTTGTTGTTTGGGGTGAAATTGATTGTTGTGCGGACAGACAAGCCAAGCTCTGTGCACCTTAAATTGCACTTCAGCCCTCATATTAGGGGATTTTAAAAGTGCTGCCCTTCTGCAGAGGATTAATTTCACAGGTCTGTCTCTTTGTCTGAATGTGAGGACTGTCTGTCCTTCCTGGATTTGCATGGAAATAAGGGCCTTTGTGCCTTTGGTATTGGCCACATGCAATCACTATTCTTCATTCATTACTCCCGTATTTAAGGTTCAAGTCATCCAATCGTGGAGCAGAAACAACGCGATGCAGGCTACCAATCACACACCAGGAGTAGTGAACAATCCTCCATCAGGACACAAAGGACCAGCTTGCAAAAATCTAAAGACCAAAATGTATTGGTATCTAATAATTACAAATGGCCAATAAGGGCCTGATGGTGCAAAGTGCTCACTTGTCACAGCTGCAATGGAAGTCAGGAAGAGTTGAGAACACTCAGCTGTTCTCAGGAAGTGCTCAGCACCTCACAGGATCAGACCTCAAATTAATAAGAATCCAAGGGGCTGCCACATAGTTCTCTGGAGTCTTCTTTCTGTTACTCTGCAGTAGAGCTGCACTTGTAACTGATCAGTGTGTGTTGGCTGACATCAGCAATTGAACAGTCCACGACCGACCGGAGCTAAAAGCATGAATTGCTACAGTTTGAGCTAACGAGCCAGGCTTAGTAGCTAGGGGTGTAACAGACACACATCTGTTGTGAATCAGGCCCAAAGCAGGGACATGTAACACACACTGACTGGTGGGTTACACATTGACTTACACAAAGGGGGGAAATCTGGCCCTCAGTCACTAGTGACCTGAGTCTAAATCAAACTGGTGACCTAGAGGTGCTATAAGTCCTCCAACTGGCAAACCCAGAGTCACCCAACCTGTGATTTTTATGATTGATATACGAAAGTGCCAAGTGACTTTTCCAAGGTCAGAGACTGAGTCAGCATCTCAGCATTCTCATTTAATCAAAGTCATTAAGTGAAAGAATAAATTCTTACACCCTTTTAATCCTTCTTAACAATAAGAAGCACTATTAAATCCTTAATGTGCCTGCTTTAATGATAACCTATCAAACACGGAATCAATCTCAACGGTAAACACAAAATGCGGTATTCCGAGAGCGCATGAGATCGTGACTTTTAAAAATGCAAATTGAGACTCAGGCATTAAACCTGTAATAACCTTCTATTACTCCATCCCTTAAAACAAATACAAAATATTTAATCTTACTCTAATCTCATGGGCTGATGGGATGGAAGCTGAAGAGGAGGCTTTGGTTTCACATAAATCAGAAGGAGCTGGGAGAAACTTCTGGTTTCCTGGGAATCATGTAAATTGAGTAGCTGGGGGTGTGGGCGGGGAGGGCAGGTCGATGAAAGTTTAATGCGGATATGATTATCATTGGTGAATGACTGGAGATGATATGCAGATATTGGGATAGGTTCTCAGTTCTGCCAGATCCCTTTTAAACCATCCTTCTCTTGTAAAGAAATTTTGAAGTGAGTGGAAATGGCCTGCTGGGACCCTATGTAGGGGCGCCACTCCGGTCCTTCTCCCAGCCTAGGCGTGCATCAGGGTGATGGCAGGGTGTGGCCAGAGAGCACGGCATTGCAACTTTTCTTTGCTTCTGAAGGCCGCTAAGGCTCTGAAATCTGCCTGCTTGTTGTGTCAGGAGATGCACTGAAGCTGACGTGTTTCCGGGAAATGTTTAGCTTTCGATGAATTGGCATTTTCCAATGGAAAAATGCTGGGGCAGAAAATCCTGCCCAGTTCTAATTGGGAGCAGTATTTGACAGACAACGTGTTCAGCTCTGCACGGGGGACGCACACATGATCACAGCTGGCCGAATAATGAAAATATTTATCCACAACTAATTTTTTGATGAAAACTATTAGCAACATTTGCAGCAAATGTTATTCCCAATGAGTTATTGGTTAATTACAGAAACAGCACTGAAGGAGTTAAAGGCACAGATGGAGGTGGGTTCTCCATTGCCCTCCATTGTGTGCTGTCATTTATACCATTGCACTTTGGGTGCTAATCAGATAACCTCTTATCCCCACTGTGCATTCACTTCGCATTGGTATAAATGACTGCACAAGGAACTCGCAATGCCAAAGGGCACAGGACTAAAGTGGCTTCAAAGTGCATATAGAT
The DNA here is from genome assembly GCF_026122565.2 of Emydura macquarii macquarii. Taxonomy (NCBI): domain Eukaryota; kingdom Metazoa; phylum Chordata; order Testudines; family Chelidae; genus Emydura; species Emydura macquarii. Next base: position 4,784,960 of record NW_027133250.1, on the reverse strand, counting down.
GAGGTCTCATCAAAAATGTGTGCAGACAGTAATTTATGTGAACTCATGATTGAAATTACAATGCTATATTCATTCAAAGCAAGCTTTGCAAAATACTGTACAGAGAAAGATAGATTACTGATCTAATGCTTCATAGAGTTGGGTCGTGTTATTCCTATGCGGTGAGGAAGGGGAAGCAACATGCAATGACGAGTCAAATGAAAGAACAGAATAGAAAGCTAAATTTGGGGAAGAGGAATATTTGTCCCAATAATTCCTAGAGTGGTGGAATGGGCTCCACATGGGCTTGGATTGTTTCCTGCAAGAGTTCTTATAATACAGGTCGTAACAATAGAAAGAGGAGACGATGACTAAAATATTAGAGCAGGAGATTGGGAATAAGAACTACTGTGAGCAGATGGGGTAAATTGGCATAGCTCCGTTGAACTGAATTAGAACCTGCAGAGAATCTAGCCCCTGTTTTCTATTCCCAGCTCTGATTCACTTTGACAAATCCTTTAGGACCTGATTCTCTGTTCTCCTACATCAGATTTTGCCAGTGTAATTCATTTGAAATCATTGGAGTCACTCCAAAGTAAAACTGTTCTAGCAGAGTGGAGAATGAAGTTCTTAACCTCCCAGGGTTCGTTTAAAGTAGGATTTAAAAGGCTGGTGTTTAGAATGTCTTCGCTAGCACATTCTAACTATAATGTCTTGTAAGGACAGGGGCTTGTCTATGCTATAGAGCCTTTGCCCCCTACTGGCAGTTCTGCCAGCATAGCTGCATCCCCTCCCCACCCCACCCCACCCCACCCCACCACCACTGAATGACCTTAACTAAGCCAGCAGACGTGCCCTTCTATCAGTGTAGTTGTATCAACAGCAGGGCGGTTACTGGCATAGCTGTCAGGTGGGTGGAGGGGTGTGTGATTTTTTTTTTCCATTCTCCTCGCTGATGTAGCTAGACTGGCAAAACTTTTCATTGAAGCTAAGGCAGTGAAGCTAAGGCATTTGTAGAACTTAGGCTTCAATTGATCATTTTAGCACATGCAACTTGGTTTGTCTTTACTAGCTTTAGAAGGTGTTAATTAAATCAACCTAGCCAACACTTGATTATTACAATTGCTTTTATTTGTATCACTGTCAAACCTAGGAACATGGGCCTTGAGTCAGGACTCCATTGTGCTACATGCTGTACAAACACAGAACAAAACATGATCTAACGATACACCTTTAAATCCTGGTCTGGCCAAACCCCTGTCAACCAGCTGTAAAATGGGCATAATCCTTCCCTACCTCACAGGTTTACTGTGAGACTTTGTTAATTAATATTTGTTGAGCATTTGGAGATATTAGCACGAAAGGCAGGAGATCAGTGCAAAGTACTACAAATCATTAGTAGGAGTGTTTATCATCATTGCCAGTACAATTGCCTGGGGAGAAGACAGGTGAAGTGCAGTGTGTCCATCTCCTTCTCATGAGAGCTATTGATGGAACTGGAGTTAAGTTGTGTCACCCCTAGCATGTCATATTTCTACAAGCAGGTCTGAACAGATTGATTTAAAGTTCTTTTTCACTGTAACTTAATCAACAGAGTAGATTTAGTTGTGCATATGGGTGATCATGTGTCTGGCACTTGCTTCCTCTGGTAACATGGTTACAAGAATTTCAATGAGAACCACAAGCAGTCCCCGTGTGCAATTGCTTAATGCATTTTGAGATATTATTCATCTTGCCTGGCTCCTCACACTTTTCAGAATGCTAGCCAAACGGCCAATGTGTGGCCAAGAGTTTCCACCTCCATTTTGTACGTGTCTCTGAGTTTCCTGCAAACCCATTTGCAATAAAAGCCCTGTAGTTACTGATGCAAACACAGCAGCTAAAGTGCAATTGTAACCATTGGTGAGTGTGTGTTGCAGGTGTCACTTTGGGTATGTTTAAACTATACACTCCTTACGACAGAGTGTAGCGTATATCTATTGCATGCCCTGCCAGCACAGGTATAAATACCAGTATGGACACTGAGGCTCTGCTTAGGCAAGTATAGAATCGTAGAAGATGAGGGTTGGAAGGGACCTCTGGAGGTCATGTAGTCCAAGCCCCTGCTCAAAGCAGGACCAACTCCAACTAAATCATCCCAGCCAGGGCTTCGTCAAGCCAGGCCTTAAAAACCTCTCGGGATGGAGATTCCACCACCTCCCTAGGTAACCCATTCCAGTGCTTCATCACCCTCCTAGGGAAAAACTTTTTTCCTAATGTCCTACCTAGACCTCCCCAACTGTGACTTGAGACCGTTGCTCCTTATTCTGTCATCTGCCACCACTGAGAACAGCCTAGCTACATCTCCTGCAACCCCCTTTCAGGTAGTTAAAGGCTGCTATCAAATCCCCCCTCATTCTTCTCTTCTGCAGACTAAACAAGCCTAGTTCCCTCAGCCTCTCCTCATAAGTCTTGTGCTCCAGCCTCCTAATCATTTTTGTTGCCCTCCGCTGGACTCTCTCCAGTTTGTCCACATCCTTCCTGTAGTGGGGGGCCCACAACTGGACACAATGCTCCAGCTGTGGCCTCACCAATGCCAAATAAAGGATAATAATCACTTCCCTCGATCTGCTGGCAATGCTCCTACTAATGCAGCCCAATATGTCATTAGCCTTTTTGGCAATAAGGACACACTGTTGACTCAACAAGTAGAGTAAAGACATGCCTGCACCCTTAAGATATGTACCACACGCAGCTCTCTACATTCCCAGGCACTGCCTCCCCCATCTACATAGCTATTTTTAGCAGTGTAGTGTTCCGCTGCTTCCCAGCTGCCAGAAACTTTCCCCACTGCAGTGAAAGACTCTGGCAGAGGAGAGAGGCTCTGGCAAGAGGAACACAGCAGGGAAAGACTCCGGTAGCTTCCCTCTGCCAATCTTTCTCTGCTACTTCTCCCCTGCCAGAGCCTTTTGCTGACATATGTAGCTACGCACCGCAGTGTGGATGCAATCCGCTTGTCACTGCGACAAGTAGCTACATCTACCCTGCATGCCACCGCCAGTGGGGTAATTGATCAAAGCCCGAGCTCAGGGTATTTAGATCAAGCTGAAACAGCTCCCACTTTTAGCTCTGGAAGTTCCCTGCTTCAATGCTGGTACCACAGCTGCGATGGTGGCAATCACACAAGCACCCGTCTCACACCCCTAGATGTGGGTGTAAGCTGGCACACTTGCAAACTTTGCACATCCACAAACCAGAGGGCAGCTGAAGATAGGCCCAGGTCTGTTGATAATTACAATGACTTGACTTAGGTTTGTCCATGAGCCTGTGCAGTCGTGCATTTTTCAGCGATGTCTCAAAAATCAAACATACTGCTGCAGAATATAACGGGCAGCCGATGTACCACATTAAGAACATAGAGGTGGGCTGGACTCAGATCCTTGCATCCAGTCACCTTCAGATGCTGAAAGAGCTTAGAGCAGAACTCTGCATCTGAGGGTTTGTCGAGCTACAGTCACAGGGTGTGTTTGCAGCTTGGGTAGAGATACCTGAGCTGCGTTTAATCGGGTTAGCTTGGATCCCGGAGAGGTGAAGCCACACAACGGTGGGTAACTACTCACGGGGCTAGTCTGCTCGGTGTGTGCGCTGCTGCGGCTCCACTGCTCCCAGAATGAAGCCAGCTCGGCCATGCCTACTCAAGATGCAATCTCACCCGATGATTGCAGTCTAGTCACCCCATGGGCCCATCTTTAATTAAGAAGCCAGATTGTCACAGGGTAGCTGAGCCCTTTGAGCAGACCATGCCTAGCTCCCCTGTATCAGAGCAGGTGGGCCCAGCTGAGCCATTTGAAAGGGGGATGGTTGAAGAAGGAGAGCAGAGCTAGCTGGGACAGAGAAACTGCAAGAAGCAGCATTAGTAGAGACCACTCGGAGGGGAACCCTAGGACAAAGGGTGAGCTGAAGAACTGGTTTTGTCTGCTACGTATTTATGTGGGAATAAATCAACCCGCTTAAAGAAGACTGGGAAGGGCAGTGAGTGTTTAAGATGGAGAGAAGCCCTGCCCTGTCACTCAGATCTCTGAACTATTTAGACTATTGAACTATTCCTGGGTCTGCAGAGCTGTATAGCCAACCCCTAACCCTCAACAAGCATGAGTCCAGCGCACCAAAATCACAAGAGGGGCCAAAAAGCCATAAGATTTTTTTTTTTTAAATAATAAATCTTGAGTTTTTTTATGTGCTTTATGATGAGGCTCTTCATGTTTTCAACCTTTCTTCTGCAACCTTGAAGTCTAGAAACTTCCTTCACACATGAAATAGTCATGCGATATCATGATTCCGGTACCTCAGTCTTAAAGGAAAACACTATAAAAAGTGCAAGATGAGATAAAATCATGAGAGTGCGTAGCACTGAAAATCGAGCTGGGCGGGTCTAATGAGAGTACACTGTCTTGTGAGACATACGGTAGTTCTAGAGTTTATTTAAGCCAGGGATATTCAAGAGTGGCATCATTAGTGTTATTTTGGAACTGCTACTTCCAATCACATTTGAACTCAGAAATGGGGAGGAAGAATTATGTGATTCTTTTTTTTTTTTTTAAACATTAAAGAAAAATAGTGTGGGGGAGGAAAGGAAGAGTGGCAAAGCCTGTTCCTAACTGATCAAAACCAGTTTACCCATCCCTGGTAATAAACATGTCTACATAAGAGGCTTTCGTGGCCTTGTAACGATGTACTAAAGCTTGTTGAAATTTTTCAGGTTACAAGCTTTTCCTAATGAAAAATTTCATTAAAAAAGTTTTTTATTGAATTTCTTGAGACTTTTCATCAAAACCTTTTTTGAAAATGTTATCTAAATAATTATCTAAATGTTTCATTTTCCAATAACTCAATTTTTGGTAAACATAACATTTCGGGAGAGAGACAAGGCGGGTGAGGGAATATTTTTTTTGTGGACTAACATCTGTTGGTGAAAGAGACGAGCTTAATGAAAGGCCCAGAGGGTCTAGAATGAAAACCTACAGAACTGCCTCGCAGCAGCTGTAACCCACTTGTGCTCCACTACCCACAACCTCCTGTGGATACACAGCATGGGAAGTCCCGCCTTAAGGGGTCTGATAGGCAGCAGCCTCATGGTTCCTTATTGGCTCCCTGCCCTATATAATCGCAAGGGGAGGTCCAGGAAGCATCTAGGTAACAGCCTGGCTCTCCTGTGGTTGCTGTGATCATTCCAGCTCCTGAAGTCCTGGCTTTGGCTTAATTTGGACATTGCTTTCTGCCTGGATCCTGAAGCATGATTTCGACTCTTGGTATTGACCCTGGCCTGGAACCCGACTATGCACTTCTCTTTTACTCCCAGACTCAGGTTTGACACTGCTCTGATCCTTGGTCTTGATTGCTCTTGTTAGGAGCCTGACACTTTTGAGCTACACAGAGCTCTTCTCCAGACGAGAAGAAGAGCTCTGTGTAGCTCAAAAGCTTGCCTCTCTCACCAACAGAAGTTGGTCCTCTAAAAGATACTACTTCACCCATCTCGTCTCTCCAATATCCTGGGACCAGCATGGCTGCAACACCACTGCAAGCACAACATTTCAATAACCGTGTTGATGATTTTTGATAGAAATGTTGATTAAAATAACATCCCCCAACACCTTGGAAAAAATGCAAAATGGTGCCTCTTCCCACCCTGCAAAATGGAAAGAAAGTTGAAATTTCAAAAATATTCATTAATTAAAAAAAAAAATTCTAAATCTTGCTCTTTAATTCAGCTGATAATGGCAGAATCAGTCACTGGGCTGAAGCAGAACCCTTTCCAAGTCCCCCAGTGTATTGTTTTATCAGTATAACAGCGAGAAATATGTAGATGAATGAGAAATACATTAAGCCAGGCAATAAGTGACACACTCCGCAGAACAGAATGGTAACATTTACACTCCTCAGCAGCTGGGTATAATTTACTGCCTGCAGAATTTAAATGAGTATCTGACTACGTGGGAGCTCGATTCAGCTTAGTGTGTTTGCTAGGACCCAGCAAAGGGAAGTCAGCTCTTCAGGATGTTATGGCACAAGGCAGCTACCAACTTCCTTCTACCAGAGGACTGCAGGTAGCCAAAAAAAGTGGGTTGTGCAGCCTAGGGAGAGGGCGAGGCTAGGATAACCTGCACCAGTGCAGCCCCCAGCAGCCAGGCTGCTGCTGTACTCTAGATAGAAACTAAAGCCACACTCCTCCAGGGTAAGGCTGCAAGGGATGCAGGTAATGATAGCACCCCAGACAGTTCTACCAATGCAGAGTTCATTTCCATCCTGCCTGCTGCTGGTCCTGTCCTACCTGGATTTGGCTCTCTCAATGAACCTCTGCTCTGCTCTGCAGCACCCGTCCTGTTCTTTTCCTGGCATCACACTCAGTTCTGTGTACTGTAAATGTGACCTGACCTCCCTTGCTATTCCAGCCCTCAGACACAGAAAATGGTGGTGGTTCCAAATTGCATGGCAGGCTTGTGCTGTGGGAAAACATCCCTTGGGCCAGGTCATGGTTCCCGCAAATGGGGGTTGGGTTGGTTTCTTTTTTCATTCCTGTCTCTGAATTCTACCTTGGCTATTTGAGTTGGGTCAACCTCTCTCAGGCTCTGCAACAGCTAAATGGAACCCACTGTGCACATTGTGCTACAGAACCCTAACGCTGACCATTTATACATTACGTGAGTAACCGATGACCGTTTATACTGCATGATCATCGGACATGAGCACGAGGACGAGATAAAATTGCTTGGTGTTTGCTGCCAGGAAATAACTAAAACTGAAAATAAAACACAAACACCTGTCCGCAGAGAGGGGAATGAAATCCCACCCTACTCACTTCACTTATTACTTCATGAAAACCTGAACCCTCATTCAAATCTGAGGTTTAGATAAGCCGCTCTGCCAACAAGGCCTTGCTATGAATTTCTGAAGAACAAAAGGTAGCGTTTTCAAAAGTGCCTACGTGATTTAGGATCTTAAATCTAATTTTTAAAAGGGATTTAGGGATGTGAGAGCCAAAATCCTATTGACAGCCAGTGCCTAAATACTGGACCTTAGGAGCTAGACCTTCCCAGGTATTTAGGTGCCTAACATGTTGGACTCAATGGGAGTTAGGTACCTAGATACCTTTGAGGTTATGAGCTGTAGGAGCCTAAATCTCATTGGCAGTCAATGGGACTTTGACTCATAAGTGCCTAAGTCACTTTTGAGAATAGAGATTAGGTTTCTACGTCACTTAAGCATTTTGAAAATTTTACTCCAAATCTATTTTTCCCTTTTAGATTTGCACCTAGATTCCATGCCTAGATACGAGAGTGAAAATTGCATTTTGTAGCAGGAGATAGATTCTAGTTTCTGTTACCCAAGTATTTTCCTGGAGTAACACTATTAAAGTCACTGGAGTTACTTTTTATTTACGCCAATGTCACTGAGAAGAGGTGCTGGTCACAGGCTTACATACCATGTTGAATAATGCAAAGCAACGTTCGTTAGTAGTAATCATGCTTAGGATATGTGAAGAGTTTTCCACAAAAGTGCCATCCAAAGGAGACTAGTACCATTAGCCTCATGTTACCGATGAAGAAACTGGCACAATGAGGTGGAGTGACTTGCTCCAAGCTCACACATAGCAGCTTCGTAGTAAAGCCAGGGACAGAACGTAAATCTCCTGAGTCCCAGCCCATTGCACTACCTACTACACCACACTGCCACTTAGTTAAACAGATTGTTTTAAACAGCCAAACAATCCCCAACAATGAGCATGTTCAATGGCCTTAGTGATGTTTATTGCTGCCCAAGAGAGAATTGGCTTCTGTCCTGGAGGCATTAGCAGATAATGGGTTTGCCATTCTTAAAATCTCTCCTGTGCACCCTCTATTATGTTTTGTGTCCGTAAAGTTTGATTATTGTTTCCGTATTGATTCCGTGCAAGATAAGATTAAGTTTTCTTACTGCTGGGAAATCTCTCTTTTGATTTCCCTGATGTGTTTGCTCTGCATTCTGGCTTCCCAGAACTCCGTGTCTCTGACTTGGAGCAGCGCTGTTCCTTATATTTGCATTCCAATCACATGCGGGGGACTCTGTGCATTCTTCAGTTGCCGAGATAATGCATGGGGTTTGCAAACTCCTCCACTTCTGTGCAAGTGAGTCTAATGGGTCTTGCACTGAGGGGTTTCATAATCCCACGTCCTTTTGAAACTCTTTTTTTTATTACAGGAATAAAGCGCTTAGGAACTGCAGTTGACCACATAGTCCCGAGCACACTATGCCTTAATGTTCCATTTGGTGCCTCCTGGAATCTGTCATTTAGTCTCCAGTTGCAGCTCTTAAAATTTCATTTAGCAGAAGTCTTGTGGTGCTCCGGCAATTGTCATTTGAGAGCTTTGGAGTGGCTCATTGAAGCTGCTTCTGAGAAGGTTGGGCTCTATGACTGATCTAATCATTGGCTTTTAGTTACGTGCTGTATGTGTGCACGGAATAAGGAAGCCACTTGGAGCACATTTCAGCAGGCACATAAAGGCAGGTGACAGATATCGACTGTATCCAACTAGGCAGAGTCAAGAGAAGAGAGATCCTATACTGAACCCATTGGAGAAAGGGTTAAATTCAGCACCAAATTTGGGAGTGATGTAAGATACACATCGGTAAGTGAGCACAGGAGTCTAATGGAAGAAAAGAAGGTCAGAGTTGGTGTAACATACATGCCAAGACGCTGGAAGGGAGACAGGGTTGGTACAGGAAAAGTTCCTTTTGGATAGGTCTTGACTGAAGAGTTAGTCTGGGTTAGCCTAGCCTAGCCTAACCATATTGCAAAACCCTGTCTGAGTTCCTGTGTTCTTCCTTGTGCTACGCTCCCCCGTGCGTGTCGCTAGGGCTTCTGGGCGCATGTCCCATGGTTCTTTGTGCAGCAGTGAGTGAGACACTCTATGATTCTTTCCCAGTGAGCTGAGGGAGATCCTGTGTGTTTTTCCAGGCACATTGGGGGTGGGGGGGGATTGTGGGAAGGCTTTGGAGGACTATCAGCACTCAAGTGGCTTAGCCAGCGTCCACATTGCAAAGTGGGTGGACCAAGTGAAAGCAGAACCTGGGTTCTAATCCATATCCCCAAACAGGCCAGTTAGCTGTGTTGAAAGCACCGCCAAATTCCAGCGAGAGGGATTTATGTACGGGTGGGTGGGGGCAACCCCTGGGTCAGCACCCTGTGGTGTATTGAAAACTGTTCAAATGGTAACCCCCCCTGAAATATAAATTGACAGCTTACACCTTCTTCCAGACCTTTGGAGTGAAATATAAACCCACTTAGACCACTGGGACAGGTTCTGGTCTCATTCACATGACTCTGAACCCAGAGTAAATGGAGCCACTGTGGATTTGGATTTGGAGTCGAATCAGGCCTCCTTATACTCACATGAGGCATGATTCGGATCACCTATACATGGCCTGATTCTCCTCTTTATCCCAGTATAATTCTAAGGACATTGGTGGAGTTACTCCTTATTTACACCGGGGTGAAGGAGATCAGAATGAGACCTTTAGACTCCATTCTTCCCACTTAGGGCCTGATTCTACTTTAATTTATATTGGTGTGAATCAGGCATGAGCCCAGTTAAGTCAGTGCAATCACTCCAGTGTGAAATCAGGCCCTTACACCCCCACCTCCTTAGTCTCCATTACTTACCAGACCCAATTGTCCTCTCACACCAGGAGAAACCAGGAGTAGCTCCACTAAATCCAGTGGAATGACAGCTGCAGAGAATTTGGCTTCTGGTGTCAAAGATGAGAATCAGGTCCAGGGGGGCTGGAACAACTTTTATAGTGGGGGTGCTGAGAACCATTGAACCCATTTACTGTTGGCAGCTTTGCTGCAATATTTAAAAAACAAAACAAGGACAGTGCTAATTTTTATAGCACATATTTTATTACTTCCATTTATCTGTGAATTTAGTTTGCTTGTTCTAGGCATAAAAGACAATGTACATTATTGTTAACTGAAGATCTGCCGCCTGTTTGCCATGATGCTTGGCCGAGCATTCTGCCTCGGCGTTCTCTCTGCTTTCTGCATGGACCGCAGGGCCAGTATAATTGTGCTACTGTACAGGTATCCTGAAGTCTGCAGGAGGAGGTCTGTTTTACGTTCCTGTCTGGATGAAAGAGACCTGTGCTGGTCTCCAGCTAATAAGAAAAGCAAACGGAGAGAAAATGAAAAAAGGTCTCACAAGCGGCTTCGCAGATATGAATTTCATCTTCCAAATAAATAAGGCAGGATTGTTCTTGACTCATAACATAACGCAGCAACTTCAGGGATCTCCTGTGTCTCTGTGAGCTTCAGCCTGGTGTCAAAAATGGACCCAAGGGCCACAGAACCACCAGCAATTCCCCGTTGCACCAGTAGGATGTATGGGCAAGTTAGGTGCCTCTGGGAGCATGGAGGGAAGTGGATGACGCAGCACATTCGCCTTGTGCTGGCTTCAGTCTGCCAGCCAGTGCGGAAGAGGATGGATCCGTGGCCATGCTCCACCCCCACCCCCGTCAGAGTGCCTGGCAGTGCTCACGTTCACCCTGTCCTTTTACTCAAGGGGGAGCTATTCCGCTGATTCAGTGTGACAGCTAGACCTGGCAGGCCTCCAGAGCTTAGCTGAGAAGAATAAAGGCTAAGGGTACATCCATACAGAAATTAAACACCTGCAGCTGGCCTGGCTCAGCTGGCTTGGCCTCACGGGGGTAGGGCTGCAGGTCTGTAAAATGTCTTTGTAGACATAGGGGCTCAGGCTAGAGCCCGATGGTACAGGTGACACAAAGCTAGGAGGGGTTGCAAACACTTTGGGGGATGGAACTAAAATTCAAATTCTTGCTAAATTGGAGAACTGGGCTATGGACAACAAAATGAAATCCAAGAAAGACAAACGTCAGGTGCTACACTTAGGGTAGAAAAAAACAAATGCACAAATACAGAATGGGGGCTAGCTGGTCTGGCAGCAGCACTGCTGAAAAGGATCTGGGAGTTGTGGTGGATCACAACATCCACATGAGTCAAGCAGTGTGATGCTGCTGCAAAAAAAGCAAATGCGATTGTGGGTTCCATTAACAGAGGCATAGCATGCACGCCATGGGAGGTGACAGTAATACTCTTCTCGGAGCTGGTTTGCCCTCAGCTGGAGTACTGTGTCCAGTTTTGGCCACCAATGTATAGAAAGGTGGTAGAGAAACTGGAAAGGTTCCAGAGATGAGTGACAAAGCTGATCAAAGGGATGGAATGCAAGCCATACACGCAAAGGCTGGAGGAACTGGCTATGTTTAGTGTGGAAAAGAGGAAATTAAGGAGGATACGATAGCCGTCTTCAACTACTTGAAAGGCTGCCAAAAATGATGGAGAAAAATTGTTCTCTCTTGCCACAGAAGGCAGGACAAGAGGCAGTGGGTTCAAACTACAGCATAGCAGGTTTAGATTAAATCTCAGGAAAAACTTCCTAACTGTAAGAACAGTAGGAAAATGGAAAAAAAACTATGTAGGGAGGTTGTAGAAGAGCCTTCACTGGAGATTATCAAAAGGAGGATGAATAACCATTTGTCTTGGATGGTTTAGATGCAACAAATTGTGGCATCATGGTAAGGGGTCAGACTAGATGACCTTTGAGGTCCCTTCTAACCCTACCCTATGGTTCTATGATTCTATGATTTTGTGTGTGTGTGTGTGTGTGTGTGTGTGTCAAATGTTGGAAATCCCAAATAATGGAGATTCGTTTAAACCCAAAATACACAGCAAAATTCAGTGACAGCAAACAGACATGGACTGAAACAAAGGGAAAAAATTCCATCGGTCTCATATTAACTTAAACCTGTTGAGTTTCACTCAGTTTGAATCCCTTTCATGGAGAGACTGCGCACAGCTAGATTATTTCCCTGTGAAAGGAAGTGTGTGTGTTGGCGGGAGGCAACTGAGTAAAGCTACATATTACAGTAGGGGAGGGGGGCGAAGTGATTCTAAGTAAAACATTTTTTTTCTCATTTGGATAAAAGTGCTCAGTGCAATGCAGCTATTTTCAGTCTCACACTGTGTTCTCTTTTCTACCACAACATGCAAAAGCTTTTCATTCCGCTCTTATTTCATGTTTCAAGTGGATTATTTTCCTCCGGTTGATGTGGTGTAATTTAGTTAGTCCTTGATGATGCTTATTTCATTGCTAAGCAGGATATTTTGTTTGGAAGGATCAATTAAAAAACAAAAAACAAAAAACCCACCACCATGTAGGGCCTGTGGAAATTAGATACGTTACCAAATGCTAAATGGCTAATCACAAGTGGAGCAAGAGGTGAGTTCCACCAAGGTGGGATGAAAGAAATACTTTGCCTAACTGCTGGTGTCTGTGCTGAAGTTTTGATACTCTGCAACGTTCTAGCCACTTTAAGCAGCTCTGTCAGGTGAAGGTGGATGATCCCCCAAAGGCAGGATCATGGTGCATAGCACAGAGCACAGCAGCTCCTATACCCACCGCCCTCCTAGCTGCCAGGGTAAGAGGGAGTGGCTGGGAGATAAGGTTGCATAATCAAGGCTTCCCTCCCTTCTCCCATCCTGCCCCAAGCAATCCCCAGTTGCTATATTGACAGCTGGAGCAGTTAGAGCGGTTTTATGCCGGAGGAGCACTCTGGTACACAGAGAACCTGAGAACTCATGCCAGCAAGCACCCATTCACGTGTGTGTTCATGAACGTGAAAGGGCTATAAACCTGGTAGGAGCGAGAAGCCCCTGAGGGTTCAAATGAAGGTTGGAGAACGGTGGGTCAGATCCCATCCAGCGTGTGGGCAGCTTTGCACTGTTGCCCTGGCATGGAGGTACCTTAATCCTACTCAGCCAGGTGGCGGAGGATTCCTCTAGTGCAGGAGGTCTGATGCAGAGTTGCTGTAGTGGCTGCAATTTCGCCCTGGCTCCTGGTCCTGGCTCCCAGTTCAGAGGGAGTGGCTACGTTGCAGGGGGCATGGCCCTACAGACGTTCAACTCTTTGGCTGCCACTATGATCCCTGGGCACCTGGTATAACTTTTAGATTACTCTAAACTGTGACCTGTGCTGGCCAACCCCAGCAGTGGCAAGAGCAACAGTGGCTTAAATCCACCTTTACCACACATGCTCTCACGAGCCTGAGCCTCACTGCATCGGGTACACAAAGGACAGGCTCAAAGATCTGGCCTAGTATTTAACTTGCTGTGCGCGTGTCATCCTGGCCTGGATCCAGCCAGAAATATAGAAGCAATGAGCTCCATACGCCATATCACCAATCCCTTGAACCAATCAGTCCCCCAAGACAGCTTCATTTTATGCGACAACTAAATGGGTGCCGTTCTGTGATCGAAATGGAAGAGTTCTGAAGAAGTTATGCTCCTTTGACAGGGAAATATATGTAAAGCAACACATATCAGTAATCTATAGGGCTTTTTTTAATACCCATTATTAATCATGATCATTTTAGAGAAGCCCTATTTAGTGGATAGGGCAATGCGACTGAAAAAAATTGGGTTCTGTTCCTGACTCTGTCATTGGCCTGCTGGGTGCTGTTAAGCAAGATACTTACACGCAGAGTCTCAGTTTCCCAATCTATAAAATGAGAGTGATGATACTTAAAGTGCTTGGAAATCCACTGGTTATACGAGCTAGGTGGCGTTAAACCTCATGTATCTAAAACTCTTATTTAGCCAAATGTTCTGTCCTCCAAGGTTTTCCGTCACATTGAAAATTTCCTCCAGTATCTTGCAGCCCAATTAGCCAGACTTAATCAGTGTCTCATACAACATTTGGACTCTAGAAGGCATCTAATGTATTGAGAAGTAAGTAATGTCTGTCAGTTTTTACACAGGTATCATAATAGTTTACCCCAGGGGCGTGACAAAAGGGTGTGGGTGCAGGATCGGATCCAGGGAGAATTCTGAATTAGGTTTGGTGTGATGCCAATGACCTTGCATAAGAAAACATGAGCCTCCCCATCAACAGCTGTACATGGTGACATCCTCAGGGAACATAAGAATGGAAGCCAGTGAAGTATATCTCTATAATTGATTTGCTAGGTCCTTGGTTCCTACTCAGCCCCTTTTGGCTGCTCTGGCAGAGGAAAGGGGATGTTAAACCAGTGTAAAACAGTGTAATTTTCCCCGGCAGGGGCAAATCCCTTGGTGGTGTAGAGTCAGCCTACCTTTGCACCACTTCCTTAGCATAGGGGGCCTGTCACAGTATGGCTGGGGAAGTGCCATGGCTGGAGTGCTGTTGAATTCCAGATGTACACAGTTTCCAGCGCTCCTGCGCGGGCCCCTAAATTGGCTGGGGCCCGTGGGCCCAGACCCCATGGAGCCATGTGTTAATCCGCCACCGTGCCCAGGTGAAAAGGGCACGTCCAGACATGCCTGGGGGAGGTGACATAGAAGGAGCGCTCCTGAGCTCCAACAAGCCCCAACTGGTGTAATGGCCCCAGCTGTTGCCAACTGGCAGAAGTTAGAACAGCACTGAGACTGCTCTAAATTGGGCTGGGGGCTGACCAAGGTTCTGGCATCCCAGGAACTGGGAGAGCACAAAGGTGGCAGAAAACCAGCTTTCTGACCCCTCTGCTCCTGCTCAGCTGGACCCCAGGATCAGGACCAGCATGTCAACTCCCAGGATCACATCTGAAATTGTCATTCCCTGGGAGTGAAATCCTGGCCCCAGTGAACTCACAGGCAGTTTGACTTCAGTAGGGTCAGTGTTTTATCCTCTACTGGTTTGAACATCTGCCAGAAGCTGGGCCTGGCCAGCAAGGGATGGATCACTCAATAATTGTCCTGCTCTGTTCATTCCCCCTGAGGCATCTGGGACCAGCCACTATTGGAAGGCAGGGCTAGATGGACCATTGGTCTGACCCAGTAGGGCCATATGTACTAACTACTTCTCAGTGAAATGATGTGACAGCTCAAGAAGTGGAAGCTGGTGCAGGAGATGAACAGAGCGCAGTCATGAAGCTGAGATTCTCAGGAAACAAGCGAGGCACTCGAAGCCTATCCTGATGAGTGGCTCTGCCCATTTGTCTCTGTGCAGGCCTTGGAAAGGCAAAGCATCTTACCGACTCCTTCCTCTGCAGGTGAGGCTCTGCTGAGACATAAAACAGGTCCAAGGCTGAACAATCTGAAGCAGGCTGAGTGGCTTGTGGCTACTTGCTAATTTGAAGAGACATTGTTGATTTTTCATTGGCGACAGTTTTTCTGATTGCCGTGGGCTTGATCCTCCTGCCACTGAAGGCAACGGGAATTTTGCCTTTGACCTCAATGGGCGGAAGAACAGGGCCTCTGTTTTTCTGTGGCTGTGTTTACAGATCCTGTTACAACAGAAACAGAAGCTCTCTATTTCCTATGTGGCACCTGCTAATTCGTTAAGTTAGTCATCTTTTGGAAGCCTTTCATTAAGTACATCTGAGGACGATAGCATGTCATTTTGGGATTATCATTGTCACTCATTTCATCCCATTTTTGTCCCTTCCTTCCTTCCTTCATTCCTCTGAGCAGCATCTAAATACAGCTGAGAAATAAATCTATGACTGGTAAAGCAAAAAGGCACCAGGTGTGAGGTGAGGGAGGGCAGGGGGGATTGTGACCCAGTATAGTCTGTATATTATTATTAAATTACATTTGACTAGCTCCAGGGGGAATAAGGCTGGTGAAGGAGTTAATATACTAGTGTAGAGTTTGGGCAGCCTAGTTCCGTTCCATTCTCTGCAATAGGCTTTCTCTGTGTGCTTAGGCAAGTCATGTAGTTTCTCTATATCTCAGTCTCCCCTGGGTAAAATAAGGATAACAGCTAAAACTAAACAAATATCAGATTTTTTGTCTCAGTGACCAAACAAACAAACAAACAAAAAATTGTTTTGGTTCAACCCAGAATAGAAATGTTTTGAATTTTTCAATGAATTGAATTTTTTTTTTTTTTTAAATTGGGATCATTTTGTTTCATTTTAAAGTTGTTTTTTTTTAACCTTTAAAAAATAAAATCAAAGTCAATTTTGTTTCAAGTAGAAAGATCAAAGTGTTTCAAATTTTCTCCCTCTCTCCCTTTTTTCCCCCTGAGTGAAAGAATTCGGTACATTGGATACAAATTCACAAAAAGGTTGGGTCTCCTTGAATCTGCCTTTTTGGCTGAAATAAATTGTGAGAGAAAACTTTCACCGTGCTCTAATAATGTCACTTCCCGACTTCCGGGTCTTGTGAGGCTCTCAGATACAAGGGTAATGTGGGCTATATAAGTACCTTAGAGAGATGCCCGAATCAAGAATCAGGGCCTACTTTTTCTATCCGCTGTTCAGACATGTAATAAAAAGACAGTCCCTGCCCCAGAGAGCTTAAATATAAAGTGCAGTTAAAAAATTACTCAGCTTTGACAATTTCTTCAAGGAGAGCAAAGCCGAGTCGTGACTGTTGTGTTCCTTTTGGTTTGTGGGTGTGATGCTCTGTTTTAAGAGAAAACTAATCTAAAAGATGGATAAAATGTTGAAAAAGAATCTGAGTTTGGTTGATAAACCCTTTACACACCCTGAAGTACCCCCGTGTTTGGAGATATCTGTGCAAATATGGATCATGGATCATACAAAATAACAGCAATACAAAATGTATTTCTGTGTTGGTGTATTGGCAGGAAACTGAATTATACAAGGGTATAATGGAGGGACTTTTAAAACTAGACTGGGCAAGGAACTGGAAAATATAGAATAAGAAACAGTCATGCACTGGGCCAAGGAAAATGGACCAGGTGATCTAATAGGTCATTAGCTTCTAAGATCTTATAACACATGACCCAAAACACTGCTATTTGGGGATAGCCACACAGTATCAATGATGCATAGCATATTGTGCTACTTAAACCTTAAAGATCCTCCAGCATCTTATGGTTAATGCCCTGGGCAGGGACTCAGGAGACCTGGCTGCACTTCCTTGCTATGCCACAGATTTCCTGTGTGGCCTTGGACAAGTCACATATGCCGACATTTTTAACTCAGGGTGCCAAAAATTAGTACATTAAATCTATATTTGGCTCCCTTAATAAAATTGGCCTGATTTGCAGAGATGCTGGATACCGACCGCTCCCAGTTGGCGTCAATTAACTTTATGTACTAGGTTTGGAAATGTTGGCCCTAATCTCTGTGCCTCAGTTCTCTGTCTGTAAAATAGGGATATTAATATTTCCCTCGGGAAGGGGCAGAGGTTCATTCATGTTTGTGTGATGCTCAGAGATGAGGACAATTGGGACCAGAGGGGTACCTGGACAAATTGCCTCATCTGTAGTGAAACAAGCAAAGTTCAGCAGTCACTTGAAAATTGCTATTTCTATTCAAGTAGCGCCTCTACTGTGCCAATTGAGATCAATTGAGGCTCCATTGTGCTAGGCGCAGTACATACATATAAGAAGAGACCAATCCCTGTCCTGAACAGTTTACAGAAGAAGCATCATTATCCCCATTTTACCCACGGGAACTGAGGCAAAGGGAAAGTCTTGCCCAAGCTCACATCGGGTGAACCAAGAACTCCTGATTCTTAAGCCGAAACCTCGCCCACAAAAGCACCTGTCCCCACTCAGGAAGGCCTAACGGAGAGGGCATTCTGAATGCAGCCAGCGCAGAGGGGCTCTGCTGTGCAACCTGAGTTACAGAGTCGCACAAGGAAGGCTCTGACTCAGCCCCACCCTTATTTGATTGCAAAATTCTGTCCATATACTATTAAAGGAAAATGCATATGCTCGCTAAACCATGCCCCTAAGAGCAGTTGCATCTGCAAATGAGATGATGACCTCCTTGCTCCACCCCAGCAGAAAAACTGGGCTAACGGCATATCCTCCACCATGCCCTTGAGGATTTAACCGTGGCACATAAAGTGTCTCTGGCCTTCGATCTAGACTTTCTGAGTAGCAGCACGTGCAATAAGAAACCCATGATTAATCAGGAGCAATTACAAATATATGAAGAAGGCATTCCTATGAATCTCGCTTTCCCCTTCCTAAATCTCTTACAGTATGAGCATGCAAGAGAGTGTTTATGAAGGATGTATAATGGCCAGCTGTGTTCCTGTGTGCACCATTCTGTGTTCCCCATAATGGCATTCATTAGTCTATCTGACATAAATACTGTTCTCAGGTTAATATGTTTAACTTAATGAGGCATTTATTTTCATCTGAAAAACTATTTAAGAAGGCATGTTTTCTTCCAATGAGTTGAGCTGACGAAGAGATTAATAACAAGCTTGAACAAGCAGGCTAAGAAAATGAATTTAACAGACTCCCCTGCCCAAGTTATGGGGGATGCTTGAGCTGATCCAGGTCGGGGCTATCATTTCTGACTGGGTGGAGAGAAATAAAACACATTCTCTTTGCTTGCATAGCATTCTTGTTCCTCTCTTTGGCTTTCCTTCTCCCCATACATCCCCATCACCATCTCATAAAATAACTGGACTGACTTACTCTAAGCCATCTTGGAATTCAGAGGGCCTCAGCTGGTATAAATCATCCTAGCTCCATGGAAGACTCCATTCAAAGGAGCTGGGGCCCATTTGCACCCACTGAGGGTCTGGCCCAGAAAAAGAAGATAGGAATTAGAGTTGGGTGAATAATTGATTTTTCAGTTCAGTGGAAGTTCCGAAAAATAAGAATTAAAAAAAATTGGTTCACATCAAACCGAAGCTGAAATTCTTCAGAATTTTTGGTGAATTGAAAGAATCTCTATTGGGTCTGTTCCCCCGGTAACGATTTGAACCTGGGTCTCCCACAACCCGAGTTCGTGCACTAATCACTAGGCTAAAAATTATTGTAAGGTAGGGGAGGGGGCACAGTGGCAACCCCGCACATCCTCTTCCTTGGCCTGTGGCCAATTATTTTTGTCAAATTTGCAAATAGTTTCAGGTCGACTGAAAAACTGCATTTTTCATCAAATAAAAATTTTGCAGCCCTGGTGATTAACGTCTCTTTAGATCACCCTATCCATCCCCTGCCAGTGCCCACAGCCAAGGGAATGGATGTTTGTTTCCTGTGTTTTCTAATGTCCTGGTCCCATTTTAAGTACCCCAAGAGGTGGGTATTGCACCTGCAACGTTCCACACCTTAGAGGGTTCAGATAAATCCCCAGCTGGGGCTAGATTTGCAAAAGGATGTAGGCACCTAACTACTACTTTAGGCACCTAAATCCTCAAATCAGGCCCCACTGGGATCCCACTCAGCTGCTCCTGAGCCTGTGGGCACCTAAAATCACTCAGTGCCTACATTTCTGCAGTAAAAGTTCTCCAGGATTCTCTGTCAGCCTTTGGGCATGCACGCTGTGGCATCTGGACACCTAAGCCCCAGAGCGATGCCCAAACCGGGGGAAGATAGAAGTCCCTCCGCCTGACTCGCCAGCGGGGCCCGATCCAGTAAACGTCTTCAAACCTGGCCTATGGGATTGGGCCCCTATGTATGAACTAACACATGGCATCTGGGGGTGGAGGGGGAGCAGAAGGACCTCCCTCATAACTCTGAGCCTAGTGGTTAGGATTTAAAACCAGTGCAAATCCCTTCTCCCCCTCAAGCAAAGGGAGGAATGGAACTAGAGGTCTCCTCGCTGTCCTGTCCTCTCTCTACCTTAACCCCACGCAGAGGATTTGCAGTTGAGAATCCCAAGGTGCCTCCCTGCAGCCCAGATATAGGCACCTGTTTCTGAGGTGGGTGGGGCTTAAAGCAAACACCTCCAATTGGCACATCCCACTGGCTATTTTAGGCGAGCAGCCGCCTAGCGTGCTGGCTTTCGTGAATCCCTTGCTGAGGCGCCATCTCTCCCCATTCATTGTACAGGGAGCCTGAGCACCTCGCTCAGCCTTCGTGGATCCCTGTGGGTTTTTAGACAATGAAAAGTGAGGCATGGCGATGCTCAGCATCATTACTCCTCACCTCCTTCGTGAATCTAGGCCCTGGTGTAAATGGGTTTAGCACCATTGTCTTCAATGGAGCGAAACTGTTTTTTACACCATCTGAGGAGCTGGCTCAGAGGAGAAATGTCCCATGAAGCTTTTACAGAGCAGCTGCCCATTGTGTGTTGTTTTGGCATCAGATCTAGGCTCTGGGCCTCACAGATTAGTAATGTATCCAATATTCCTACCACATGCCTTGATTTCATCCCTGTGCTCCTAGTCACACTCCCCATTGACCAAGCTAAACAACTGCCAATCCTTCCGTGGTGTTTATACTCTTCAAATACTTGTGCATGACTATCCATGCAACAGCCACGCTTTCATCCCCAGGATTTCCCATGGCCCTTCCCCTTGCAGGAGGCCAGTTACAGGATCAGAGCCTTCGATAAACATGCAGGGCAGGGTCTTTCACTTGCTACATGTTTGTACAGTTCCCAACACCACGGGGTTGTCGCCCTATCGGGGTCTGTAAGTCCTGCTATAGTATTAGCAGCACTGCTTATATATGTTACCTATATTTGACATCTTTGTTCATTTTGACTTCCATGCATACTGCTTGCCTCTCATGTTAATCCCAGAAATGAAAGCTAGGAGGACATATCTGTAGCATTCCCGCCCAATCTGTTCACTAAACATTCTGAGACTGAAAAGGACTTTTTTATACAGACACAGGGAACTGACAAATGACTGTATGGATGGAAACAGAGAAACTTTAAAATAAGACTGAGCTGACTGCCACATCTCCTGTAATTTTCTATCGGCCACCCAGATGTTCTCAGTCTGTTGCCAAGAATTAAAAGAAGGACCAAAGGCCAAAATAGAGATCACAGAGGTTTGGCTGCAGATGAATAGGATTTTTGTAGCTAAAGGAGAAGGCAGGGATAATATAAGGGCTTGCAAAATAGTGTCTAAAAATATTGAAATATGCATTTTTCTTTCATGCTCATTGTGCTGCTAAATTTATTTCAATGAAAATGTTGGTTTATTTGGAGGGAAACAAGGACAGTGTGGTTGCTTCACTCTGCAGAAGTTGAAACCTGACTTCCAAGGATGTTCCAGGTGAAATTACTTTAAAATTACTGTAATTATCCAACTAAGATACAGAATCTACATTTCTTTAACAACACTCCTTTCCCCTCTCTCTCTGTGACTGCCTTATGCACTCCATGGGACATTTTCTGTAGGAGAGGAAGGACAATTTTGTGGTTAAGACACTGGCCCAGTACTCAGCAGATCTGTTCAACTCCCTTTGTGATCTTGGACAAATGACTTAATGCCGCTGTTCCCCGTCTTTAAAATGGGGATAGCAATTAGAGATGGTTGGAAAAGCTTCATTGAAATGGTTTTCCATCAAAAAATGCCATTTTGACAAAATCGAATTTTTTCATTAAATCATCTAATTTTCAATGAAATTTCCCATTAAAGAAAAATATCTAAAGCAAAAATTGTTTTAAAAATATATTTTAAAATGTGTTTTATTTTATACTTTTTTAATTTTAATTTTATTTGTATTATTTTTACTTTATTTCAGGAAATGCCAATAGGACTAGTAGTGTGTAACAGGACGTGTCAAATGATTCCAGGCTAACACATGGATATTGAAAACAGCCACTCCCCTAATTAGCATACTGAGTGTTTATCTGATTTCCTTCCTCAAAGTGTCAAACTGTTTCACTATAACACCAACAGGAGACATTCCAGTTGAGAAAATAAGATACAATGCTTGAATCAGTATTAAATAGCAGCTGCCCTTAATGATTTTAAAAGTGAAATAAAATACAATACTTGACTATTATATTATTGTGGATTCATGGATTCATTACTACTACAGACATGTGAAATCATGTGAACATAATTAAAAAGTTGTTAAAAAATTAAATAAAAATATAAAATAAAATGCATTTCAAAATGAAGATTTCTTTTCTAATTGAAATTTTCCCAAATGAAATTTTCTAAACAGATATTTTTTGTGGGAAAATTTCAAAAATCTTTGGTTTGGTTCCAATTCACAATGAAAACAAATTTCAAAACATTGAAATTTCCCATGAAACAGGAATTTTGAGTTTTTGTCCAGCTTTGATAGCAAGATATCCTTTGCCTAGTGTCTAATTATATAGTAGACTTTTCAGGACAGGGACTCTCTCTCACCATGAATGTGAACAGGGTCTAGCACAATTGGGCCCTGATTTTCACTGGCAGCTCTATGCACTAGTGTCATATAAGTAATAATCATAGCATGTGTGTTTAAGGTAAGACATTATCTTATAGACAGGTTAGATTGATTGGGGCCAATTCACCCTGATGTGTCTTAAAAAAGTCGTGTTTAAGCATAGCTTGGTGCATCATCTGGTGCATCATTGTCCTCCTCGTGGTCGGGCTTCCTTTGCCAAGAGCTGTCGGAATTGCTGAGTGGCCGGCTGAGGCAGAAGCAGATGCAGGCTGGAGTAGTGGTGGGCTAGCATGGAAACAGGCACAGGCTAGAGCAGCAGCTGGAGCAGTCTGTTGAAACATCTGGCAATAGGAATGTTCCAGGCTAGGTAGTGACACCGAGCACCCTGGAGAGAGAGTTTCCCTTAGGACCCCTATATACCTGCTTTGGGATCACCTGGGTGGGTCCTCACCTGAGCACTGGCTGAACCCTGGTTGACTGGCATGAGGCCCATCCCGAGACCTGCAGATAATTCCCTCTGATGACTGATCATGCTCTCTGGCTCTGTGCTGGCTCATCAGCCTTAAGCAGGCTCAGAGGTATCGCAATGAGAGAGTCAGCTTTGTCTAGTGGGCAGGGCCATCAAGACCCCTGAGTTCTGCTTCCAGTTCTGCTGTTCACTTGCCATGCATGGCATTGGAAGAATCACTTGAGTGCTCTGTACCCCAGTGCAATGGGGTACTGGCCTCTTAAGGCCAGAAGAGGCAGCCTGAGAAGCCAATTACCCCATTCCAGATGTCCGGGGAAGGTGAATGAAGGCTGAAGTGAACATTAGAATTGAGTAACCGGCTTCCCAAACTGCCCTTCTGGCCTTAAAAGGTCAGTACCTCAGTATACTCTGTATCACCATAAGTAAAAAAAGAGATTAGCAATGCCCCCCTCTGCAAAGCGCTTTGAGAACCACTGATGAAATAATCTAAGCGTAACGGTCATTAATGCAATAGAGAATTTTCCATTTTATATTTGACATACCTCCTGATTTTTACTACCAAGTTTTGGTATGCAGGCATATTAGATGGTTAGTCTAGATGGCCCTTGTGATCCCCTCTAGCCCTATGATTCTATGATTCTTTCAGTAGTTCTCTAAGGAGGATCAGTCTTCAGCTAGTATTGAAGTCAAACCCATCCTCAGTCAGAAGTGAGGTGAATACCACAGTGGGATGGTATCTGAAACCCAACCTGAGATCTTGAAAAAAGCAACCAACCATAAACTCAAGTGGAAATTCAAAATGGCAGATGAAATTCAATGTTGATAAATGCAAAGTAATGCACATTGGAAAACCTAATTCCATCTGTCCATATAAAATGATGGGGTCGAAATGAGCTGCTACCACTCAAGAAAGAGATCTTGGAGTGATGGGTAGTTGTCTGGAAACAGCCACTCAATGTGCAGCGGCAGTCAAAAAAGCTAACAGAATGTTGGGAATCATTAGGAAAGAGGTAGATAATAAGACCGAAAATATCATATTACATCTTTATAAATCCATGTTCCACCCACATCTGGAATACTGCATGTAGATCTGGTTGCCCCATTAAAAAAAGATATATTGGAATTGGAAAAGGTACAGAAAATGGCAACAAAAACCATTAGGGGTATGGAACAGCTTCCATATGAGGAGAGATGATAGACTGGGATTTTTCAACTTTGAAAAAAGACAACTAAGGGAGGATATGATAGAGGTTTACAAAATTGTGGCTGGCATGGAGAAAGTGTTATTTACTCCCTCTCAAAATACAAGAACTAGGGGTCACCAAATGAAATTAATAGGCAGCAGATTTAAAACCACCAAAAGGAAGTATTTTTTCACACTACACACAGTCAACCTGTGGATCTCTTTGCCAGAGGATGTTGTGAAGGCTAAGACTATAACAGGGTTCAAAAAAGATCTAGATAAGTTCATGGAGGATAGGTCCATCAGTGGCTATTAGCCAGGATTGGCAGGGATGCAAAAGCATGCTCTGAAGTGTCCCTGGCCTCTGTTTGCCAGAAGCTGTGATGGGCAACAGGGGATGGATCATTTGATGATTGCCCTGCTCTGTTCATTCCCTCTGAAGCAGTTGGCATTGGCCACTGTCGGAAGACGGGATACTGGGCTACAAGGACCATTGGTCTGATACAGTATGGCCATTATTATGTTGTTATAGACCTACTTTATACAATGACTAACTTTTGGCTTGTGGATTGTTTGCCCTGAAAACACAGATTTTCCTACAGTTTCACAGTAATGTCCTATCTCCATTGTCCACTATTAGCCTGGGATTTTCATCAATCTTCAGTACCATATTCCAAAGAATCCCTATCCATGATTATTCAGGCCACTTGCCATGAAAAAAGAGCTTGGCAGAGTTTGAAAGTTTGCCTCTTTCACCAGCCTCACCCCCTTGTCTCTCTCATTGCTCCAGCGAAATCCATTTCCATTTTGCAAAGCTTTAGCAATTTTTCGAGAGTACGAATAAGGCACCTTGCTTCACAATTTCTTTCTTTGTCCCATGCTAGTGATGGGTTCATATAAGAGGACAAGTGTCTACTACAGCTGATGATTAAGGAAGTTGCGCCCATAGCCAGGGCTCTCCCTTTTAGATCTGAAGATCCTTGGTTCAAACCCAAGTGGCATCAGTTACATTGGCAGCTGGTGATGGGGATCAATAGTTCATGACTGCTTAGGTGTGAGTGAGAGCGAAGTGTGGGATTTTCAAAAGGACCTAAGGGAGTTAGGTGCTCAACACCTAGTGGTGTTCAGTGACAGCTGGCTGCCTGCCTCCCATAAGCATTTTTTGAAAATTCCACCTTTAAGAAAGTCGAACTCAGTCTAAATTGGCATAACTTCAGAGTGCACATCGAAGGGCTAGAGGAGAATGGTGGCTTACTTTACCTTTGCTTGCGGTTTTGGTGTAAGTGATATGAGGTTAAGTCGTCAAGAGCGTAAGCCACTGTCTACACAGGAAAGTTTAACCAGTTATCCCAACATAATTATGGTATAGCTATATATAGTCTTATTCTAGCATAAGAATGTCTATGCAAAACACGGGATTATACTGGTATAATTATATTGGTTTAAATTCACGCTTGAGGTTATACCAGAAACATTTTATCATGTAGACCAGATTGAGGCCCAAATCCAAAAGGTATTTAGGCTCCTAGCTCCCACTGAATGAGTTAGCTGCTGAAATGCCTTTTGAGATCTGGGCCGGAGACTGAACCGGTTCATTTACATGCTAAGGGAACTGGAAGAAGGTGTAAGTTACATCCAGTTAGACTTACTTCAGAACTTGGCCTCAGGTCTTTGCCTGGCCTCTGTGCCGCTAATGGGGTTCCACATCAGTCATTCCTCTCATGATTTGCATTGTGCAGTTTCCAATCAACAAAAGCCTCCAAGTGCTGGAGACTCTTTTATTAGAATTACCTGCCTGTTGCTAATTAGATTGATGAAGGTTTGTTTTTGCTCAGCGATCCTTAAATATCAGGTTCCACATCTCTCAGTCCCAAGGCATCTTAGTGGGAACCTGTTAGTCAACAAGATGCAATCTGGTGAATTTGAATACATTTCAAATACTGCAGTGTAGCCAGGAATCCATCTGTCAAGTGAGTGTCTTGGCTTGCTATTCAAACAGCATTTTCCAGAGACTATGAAAAATTGAAAATCTGCTGTTGCTTTTTCCGAGCAAAGACAGAATAAAGTCTTCCCTGATTGCTTGATATATTGCAGGAGTTATTACAATATTAAGGGTGAATCAATAAGAAGAAAATGAATACTGGTTTGGAGAGTTTATAGACTGATACTATTTGCACTAGGGATAAGTGAAATTGTTCAGAAGAAAAAGAACCCTCTCAACAAACAATAATAACTTTCCACCCTTTACCGCTGCCTTCCATATGAGAATCTCAAAGCACTCTGAAAGCATTTGTGAACTTAGACTCACACACCCAACTCACGTGGACGTTGTATCTTTAATTTAACACAGGAGGAGACTGAGGTAGGGAAAGGTCACTTGACTTGACCTACAGCACACACTAAGTCATGAATTGAACAGAAGGGCCTGATCCTGATCTCTTACCAGGGCAAATCGGGAGTGGCTCTGTTGAAGTCATTGGTGGTTACACCAGGGTAGAACTGATGTAATCTGAGATCAGAACTGGTCCCAGAGGCTCCTGATTCTCAATCCTTTCCCTCAGCCACCAAGCAATTATTCCTCTTCCCTAAGGATAATCAATATCAACCGTAACATTTTGTAATGTTCTGAAATGTTCAGATAAACTTTTCTGCTTGCTTTTGGGTTCATGACTTGATGTTCATAGACAGGTTGCTTCCAAAGAAATTGCAGATTCAAGACATTTGGAGAGTTCAGATTGGCATTCAAGCCGTTGGATTCTTATCCAAACCAAACCCAAATTCAAAATCTTCTGAGGATACTCAGTGGTAATTTGTACATCCCATTTGCACTATAGAATAGGACAAATTCTGCTTTCATGCGTGATTCTTGCTGAAGTCAATGGACTGAAAAAAATGGAACACTGTGTACCAAAAACTATGTTAATGCAATATTAGGATTGATATTTTAATCACAAAAATGTCAGGGAATTCAGAGGTGAGCAAAGTTCGTTCAGTAACTTTAATCCTTCCAGGACATACATGCAGTATTAAAAAATGCTACATATGTGCATCTCTTGCAGAAAATGGTGCTGTATAAACATAAATCAGAAGACAATTCAGCTCATTTACACAATATTACTGGAGAAGCAGCATTAAAATTCAGCTGAGGATAATAATACAGAAATAGAAATTGCTACCATTTTCATCCTCCGTTACAGACAGTTCCTTTCCATGATACTATGTTACATGCTCAATAGTATTACCATATTTCCTTGTATTTTTGAGATCATATAATGAATACTCTTATTATAAAGCATCCATGCAAGAGATATCATGGTGAAAGAAGTCTTTAGAAATACTTAAGGTATCAAGAACACGACTGAAGATCTTCCGCTGATTTAAATCGGCATAGCATCAATATGGTGGCTGCTCATGTCTGAGTAGTCTGGAAACAGGCCTGTGACTATGCCCGCATCGGTACTGGAAAATGAGCCCTGGGAGAGGCTGGGTAGAGGGGTGGCGGTTCCCTGCATATGCCTCTCAGAAACCAGTAGGTAATGTGTTGAGCTGGGGGAATAACTGATTTTCAGTTCACCAGCAATCAAGAGAAAAAATTGTTTCAGATCAAACTGAAGATGAAATTTTTCAACATTTCTGGAGAATCAAAAAGTTAAAAAATAGTAATATAATAATAATAATTTGGGGTCAAATTTAACATTTTGTTTGCCCCAAAATTACAGGTTTTCTTTCCATTTTGGAACTTTTCACTTTTTAACATTATTTTTTAATAAAAATCAAGGAAATTTTGAAACAAAGTCATTTCACATTGAACTGAAACATTTCATTTTGAAAATATTAAAACAAAACATTTCAATTTTTTTCAGAATTTTGGTTTTATTTTTCCCCCAACAGAAACAATTTTACAAAGTTGACATGACTCTGTGAAATTTTTCAAAGTTGCCGGATCCGCACTTTTCCCCGGAAGAAGTTTTGACCCGCTATACAAATATGCCTCTCAGGACATGTCTTCACTCGCAAAGTTTGCTTCTGTTATGGTTACATAAGTCACTGATTCATTTTACACTGTTTAAGAATTTATAGAGCTGCTTCGATCACAGCATCACGAAAAACTATGGGAGCTGCCTCGTTGCCACATATGAGGGAGGAAAGCACCAGTGTGGACACAGGTCCTAGAATCATACAAATATAGGGCTGAAAGGGACCTTGATAGTCATGCTGCAGTGCAGGGGATGGACTAGATGACCCAGGTAGTAGCTAGTGACACAAGGAGCTCAGGCACTATTTTTAATTGGACACAACTTCAGTTGGGGAAAGAGGCAAGCTTTCAAGCTGCACAGAGCTCCTCTTCAGATCTAGTGAAGCAGGGCTAAGTATTATCTGGCATGCCACCAATTCAAGTATTATTTCACAGTGTGGAATGTGTTTCACATTCTTGTTAGGCTAACACGAGAGAAGTAACTCATGTGTAGATCACGTGAGTTACTTCTGCAGTGAAGAAACACCCTCCAAGACATAGTACCTCCTGACCCCATTGGTCATCTCTTCCAGGGATCTCCCCTCCTTTCCCCTGGTTCAGCCTCAGAGGAGGCACAACTGAGCCCTGACCATATAGCCTTTTCTTGCTTTTAGATGACAAATCTCTGCTTAGTAAAAAAAAATCACCAGCACTTAAAGAGTGAAAGTTCTGAAATCAGAACATATTCCAGGTCCCATCATTCAACCCACCTGGGTTCAAATGTGGCAGGCTGGCCTGTTGCAATGAATTTCAAACATCTCAATGATTAAAATGGGATGAAACAGATGCATCAGGCCTGATCCAAAGACCACTGAAGCCAGCTGGGAGACTCTCATTGACTTAAATGGGTTTTGGATCAGGCTTTATTAGAAAGGCAGGAAGGTCTAAATGGCATGGAACTTAACATGATTTTAGTCATAGCAGCACTTTGTTTTCCCTTGCAAATTTGCCATGATGCTTTAAGTGCATTTAATTTAGATTTAATAAGAATGCTATTAGAGGTTAAACAAATACCAGCTGATCACCAAGGACAAGAATACACTGTATTGTATTAACTGTTCTGTAGTAGATAATTAGCTAGTGCACAGTAAGCCTCCAACATGTTTTTAATACACACTATTTCAATAACATGCATTAACGGCCTTATTATAAATTAGCCTCTAAGAATGGTAATTTACAGCATCACCAGCTGCTCTTTTGCAAGGTCAGAAGAGAGGAGAAGTGCATATAGTGGTAAAAGCCACAATTAAGGATTCCTTGGTTCTGTTTTTGGCTGCCCCACTGACTTGCTGTGTAACCTCCGGCACCTTGCGCTACACCTCTGTGTCTCTATTTATCTTTCCATAAATGGAGGGCTTTTTCTGAAGGGCTTAGTTAAAACACATAGTTGCAAGGTGTGGATCATCCATTCCGTAGCAATGGAGAAAAACTGAATTATTCATCACAGCCCCCAGGGGCGTGGAGTGGAAGTACTGACAATAGCCACCTCGTCACTGAACCTGCAGTAGGACTCCATTTCTCCCCTCCTCTTTTCAATGTCTCTGTTAATCTGGAAGTGGAACTTTGGCTGTTGCATGATATCCACCTAACGTTCCCCAACCCAGTTTTGGGTCCTGGCCTAAACTCTATCTGGAACTGCCAGCATGAGAAGGTCTGGGAATCTCACAGCAGCCTAATGGTGCAAACAGCTGGTGTAAATCAGCAAAGTTCCATTGAAATCAATGCTCACAGAGTGAATTGCCAATTTGTATCAATCTATCTATTTGGGTGTGTATCCAAACTGCATCCAAACTCCGAACCATTTTGGCATTCTACCTGCACAACCGAGAAACTATAGATATGGGGCAGAAACAGCTAAACTTTAAGGTGCTGATTCTACTTTGTTTCTCTGGTGTAAGCTGTGAGCAACACCAGTGGAATCTTAAATTGGTGCCAATGAGATCTGAATCAAGCCCTAGAGTAAAAATGAGTTTGGTTCATCATTGTGATTAAGTCACTGGACTGGCTTTCAAGACATGTAGGTTTAATTCCTGGCTCTGCCACAGATTTACCACGTGATTTTGGGCAAGTCACTTAACCTCTCTGTGCCTCAGTTTCTCACCTTCTGCTTGTAAGCTCTATCCCTTTCTCCCACCCTTTTTCTACTTCTTGCAGCAGGACTGCCTCTCACCATGCATCTGAGCTCGCAACTAAATGATCTTGGCAGGATGGGATGGGACGGGTGGCTACATTCTTTCACCGACCAACAGATGTAAAGAAACCTGTTAGGAAATTAGTCTTTAGCACTAAGAATAGATTGCCTGGCTTTTTAAGGGAGGGAGGGTGAGGCAAGCTCTGTACCTCCACCCATGCACTATAAGGCAGGAAGAACTGGGAAGCACTGAATGCTACAAGGCGCTCAAGGTGTTGTACTGTGCAGAGCGAAGTTTAGCGGCTTCCTTGGCACTTTCCCATTTATGGTCATTGTAGCTAACCCCAGAGGGGTGTGTCTGCTGTAGCTCAGAACCGTGAGCCTGCTCCTGAGAGTGTACAATGATCTCCCCTCCTGTCCTCCTGGAAGGACACTCAGTCCACTGCAGGGCTGAACTTAGTTTTAGCAGGCTGGAAAGAAAGGAAAGGCAAGGCCTTAGAAATCTTGTGGAGGAAGGTGCACCAGGAATTGAGGAAGGCTTAGATGGGTGAGTCTGCAGTAAAAGAAGACACTGATAGGCCTGAGTGACAGGGAGGATAGTGGGGTTGTCACTCTCGAGAGTGATGGAGAAAGGTGCGAGTGGGAAAGGACTAGGGAGCTCGATTTGGGCCACGGTAAGTGTACGCAGACAGCGAGACACCCGGGAGCAGTTGCCAGTGAGAGAGGGTGAGATGTGGCTCTGGAGAGGTGGAACAGGCACAACAGAGGAGTGGAGAGGTAGATTTGTGAGTCACCATCACAGATGTGGCACTTGATGCTGACAGAGGGGATAAGGTGCCCTGGAGAAAGCAGTGGGACAAGGACAGAGCCCTGGGAGACACCCATGGCGGGAGAAGAGCCCACGAGAAGAGACGGTGAAGGAATGTCCAGAGAGGTAGAAGGGGACCAAAGTGGAGGACAGGGCATGGCAGCCCAGGGAGGACAAGATCCTCAGACAGGAAGGGAGGCAGGCAAAGGTTGATGGAGGATGAGAAGACAGTAGAGGCTCTGAGATCAGGCCATGAAAAGGTCATTGGAATCTCAGTGGAGAGCGGATCCTGTAGAGCGGAGAAGTCAGAAAGCAGCTGGGAGGGGACGAAGGATGGAGATGGAGTAGAAAAACTCCAGGCATTGGCCGTCAGGGGCAGATTCAAAGCTCTTTAGAATGTGCTTCGAGCCCATGGTCTTCAAAGGGATGTAGAGAACAGGCTGCAAGTTACAGCCAGCACGGGGGTGTGTGATACCATAAGGCATGAAGGGGTTCTCAGACAGCGCTTTCCTTCTGAATGATTCATGGCAATCCTGCTATGCGAGGAACTGAGATGGCTCCTCCTAGGACAACTTGGCTAAATCCCTCCCACTTATGCCTCTTGACTTTATTTCCCCCCTCTCCTCCAAACACACTGATGGTCATAATTTTCAAAGTCAAGCACACATTGCCTGTGGTTTGCCCTGGGGGATGTTCCCCTTTCAATTGGACTAGGGCTGGTTAACTAAGTGCCTTTAATTGAGTCTCCCAAGGTATTGTAAAATGCTGAGCATCTCATAGTCATGGGGATTCTTTCGGGAGTTGCATCCATTCTCTGGACCAGATCCTAAGCCTACTGAAATCAAGGGAATGGTCCCAATGTTTCAATGATCATTGGATTAGATGCTCCGTTTTCCCTAGCTGGGCACTTGTTTGAAAAGCAGCATGCTGCAATTTGTCTGTAGAGCCATCAAACCACTGTGCTCCTGACTGGTAAGCGGCCCTGTCACCCCATGCAAATGCTCCCTGATTAGTTTTGAATGAAAAACAAGTTTGCATCAAAACCAGAATTATATTGTCAGCTGTTAATTATCACTTGTCAAAGAGACTGTGGGGCACATTGTGGATTTAATTCTCCTGTCGCCTTGTAAAGCTGCATTCCGTTGCTTTTGATGAGTGAGCCCCTTTTGTTGAGAGACATTAATTGTCTGAGCTGCTCTCGGTGGATCCTGACATTTGAACAAGCTTTTCATTTATGGGAAGATCACAGGTTCAGTGTTTTAAAGCAGCTTGCTTTGAGATCAGATGGCCCAATCCTGGATATATCCTAATGATTATATAGAGTGCATTCTTGCACTGACACAGCATCTTTTCTCCTACAGTATTTTAAAACCATATGTATGTTATACACACATGCACAGGGGGAGGAATTGGGAATCAGGCCATACCTGGGGCAGGGTCAAGAGAAATGCCCCACAGATGACAGATAGGGAGCCTTTTTTCCCAGGCAGGACTAACTGAGGATAAGAAACATTTTCAAACATAGCCCATGGAGCATCTGTTCCTTCTCTCTGTTGAATATCTCTGTATGGACATAGATGATAGAGATCTGCATTGCCTTGATGGGTGGCGATTTTTTGGTTTATAGGCAGTAATGTAATCTTTGTGGTAAGCACTGCCACTTACTCTGTGTTTGTACAGCATCTAACACAATGGGGGTTAAGTCTCAATATATACAATACTCACATTTGTTGGGCCTCCACATGTTAACCCACTGTACTCGGAGGACAACATTTTCTGAAGTGCACAACACTGGAAACAAGACCTAGCTTTTCAAAAGAATTCAGCACGTTGGATGCTGACTTCTTTTGCAGATCTGAACCTAAGCTTACGCTGGGAGAGCTGGGCAGCTTTGGAAACTTGTCCTTTATTGAGGGGCCTAAATGGGAGCTGAGCACTTGAAAATCTGGGCCTGAGTTCTTTTGAAAATTTGGACCCACAGAGTGAATTTTCAGAAGTGGCTAAACACCCTCGGTTCTCATAGGCTTCAAGTGGAACCTTGAGCTTGGTGCTTCTGAAAATCAGGCTTTAAATCATCACCTTCACATCCTCTGTCCCTCCCTGTAGTAAGTGACTCTTGGAAGGCTACTGTTGTAGCTGGAGCAGGAGCTACTAAGTTCCTGCAGGATCTGTACAAGCTCTTTGAACTGGATCTGGTTGAAAACTGTTAAACCTTTTTTGACCTCTTTTCAAAACGGAATATTGTATGAAAACCCGTTTTTGTTGTTTTATCCTCAAAATTATTCATTGCTTGGTGAAAATCTTTGTGATATTTTTCATGGAGATTCTGATTTAAAAAAAGTCACTGGAAATTTGCATTTGCCCAAAAGCAGGTTTGGGGAGTGAATGAAATCCTTCAATCACATTTTGGATACAAATATCAGTGAGAAAATTCCTTAAAATAATCAAAAACTGGGACAAGGTTGAACCCCACAAAATGAAAACAATTGGAAATTTTTGGAATTTCTCATTTTTTTTTTTTCCCCCCCATTTTTCAACCAGTTCTAGTCTTGGCTTTTTGTTGTTGTTGTTCTCTGTTTATCTACAGAACACAGGCAGCCTAAGCAATGGCCAGGGCAAACTTCTCCTGTACTGTCCCACCAATATTCTTCACCCTGGGTCTGGAAGGATCTTCTCTAAAAATGAGAGGATTGTTCAGGCTGTGGCCTGCCTGCGGGGACTGCCCGTTAGTGCCAGTTCTGATGAAGGCTTTTGTAATAAGAAAACCTGCCTACAGGGAAGTGACTTGGAACTGACTGGCTAATTTTGGATACTATCCGGGCATGAACCTGTCTTGCTGGCAGATGGCATGGTCTACTGAGCCGGTCAATCCTTGCACTCACACACCCAAAACTCATTGGGTGAGACCGTGCTCACCATTGACTTCAGTGAAGCTAGCGGTGTACGTTCACATCAGTGTAAGGGTTACACAATCTAGTCCACTCTGTTCGGCTGGCCCACGGCAACTACAGGCAGCAATGGCAGAACGCTGCTATGTTAGAGAGTATGTAGATTGTCGCTATCTTGCTGAAACATACTCCCATGGAGGACATTTTCTCTGCCTCTTTGCCAGCCTCTGGGACACGTTTTCCCTTGTCCGATTAGGGCTGTAAACTCAATCATTAAAAAGAAAGATCCATGCAGCTTGGGGCTGCTATGTATTTTACCATTACCTGGAAGAAGGGCTGCCAATTTTGGTTGGACGTATTCCTGGAGGTTTCATCACATGACACAATCTTTAATTAGAGATTAATTTTTAATTCCTGGAGACTCAGGCCTATCTAGGTGGATTGGCAACCCTACTTGCAGTACACAATTGTTTTGCATAAGGCAAGGATCCCCTTTATCTTCCCTAGTTAAAGGAAGGGCCACTCTCAAGATGCACCTATACATTTTGGCATTCATTTGCAGCTCACGCGGCCTCAGCCCAATGGACAAATTGCGTCTAAAGCTCCGAGAATAAACCTGCCTTTTGGTATTGATTTAGCTGCTGTCCAGCCATCCTCACATATCCAGAACAGGAGTATATCTATTTTAGCACAACCATAAATAAACAGAAGAGTTAAGGAGACAGTGGGAGGAGGTGGAAGAAGGGTTGACAATGTTAGAGACTAAAGCCATTATTTCTGAGCCTGGGGAGGGCAAGAAAGACCTGCAGTCCAGCCTCTTGTTGATTTCTGATGCAGCCTGAACTGTTGCCTCTTTCAGGGGATTGCTCATTCCATCTTTATCTTCTCAATCAAAAGATCGAGTGTTGTTCTGATGCCTTGAGAATGAGTATGGGTGTGCGGCTGGGGCCAGAAACTTGTCTTAGACATATAGAGTCACTGATAGCATAGAATTGCATACAGGGCAGCCACTTCTACCTGGTCTCAGAGACAATGGTGAGACTAATGGGGAAGAAATCAAACCCAGGTATGTCCAGTTTTGGAGCCAGTGACCTGGAAGATCTAGAGGCATAAAAATAATGTGTGGTTCTGATCCCAGTGTTGTCAAATCTCATGATTGTATTGCAAATTTTTCACAATAGTTGATGTTTTATTTAAAGCCCCAGTTAATGGAACCTCAACTTTTGTTTTTCTTTTTTGCAAAAAGTAGAGTTTCTAGCTTGAAAATGTGACCTGGGTCCAACCCAAAGGCTCAGAAATCAGGAGACAAATAAAAAGAAAGCAAAATGAATTATTTGGTTTTTTTTTTTTTTTTTTGGGGGGGGGGGGTGTTAATTTCATGATTTTTGTGGCAATACTGTCATCTCCATGGCTATCCAAGAGTGGCCAAGCCAGACCCAAACAACCCACACTTCGAGGACATGGGGGTTGGAACCTGGACTTGAGTACATTTGCCATGCTAAGGACTAGATTGTGCCCAGCTTCTCCATGGTGAGTCTTCATTTTCCCACCTCATGTAAATTGGCTTCTGCTATATACTTACATCCCACCCTGTTCCCTTTCTGAGCCTCATGTACAACAGCAAGACACAACCATTGGTGCTGCACCAGCACCTGTCAAGTGACAACATAAAGAATCACAGAAAGGCTTTCTTTCTTCTCACACTGAGTAAGGAGTTTTATGAGACTAAGGGAAACAGAGTCATTCCTAACGCTACTGTTTCTCTCTGCTTCACTGCAGAACTTCTGTCCAGAACCCCTTAAGTCCTCCTCATCCCAAGTTTCTTGCAACAGATTTAAAGAAACAGTTCTCGTATCCTCATACCACAAGTATCTTAATACCTGGGACATCCAGGTACTGAGATACTTGTCCTTCCTGGACTAGAGCCCATTGACATGAATGTAGATAGATAGATAGATAGATATCCCACTAACGCAGTGTGACTCTTTGTTCCCTTCTAATGGCTGGACCAGGTATAGAGGCCGATGAGTCTGCTACAGCCTCCAAATTAGTAGACCTAGCCTTTCAGATCATGCTTTTTGATTCAGAAATCCCAGGTTTTTTTCCCCACAGACAACCCAACTAGGGACTTCATTAGACAATACACTCTATTTGAGAGACCCTTGTATCCCTGCTTAGACTGCCTGGAACCTTGGAGGAATAAAAACCCATCAGAAGCAAAGCAGCATTAAAATTAAAACCAGCAAGAGACTCAGGTATTGCTCCTCTCTTTTGTGTAATTCCCCATCAGTTTCTCCTAGCCTGCAAATCACAGCATTGAGCCTGTAATTTCCTTGAATGGAGCACTGGTTTCTAATCATTTTGCATAATTTGAAATATTGTTTCTTCGGTGCAGGGAGAAAGATGCTGTATTTTTTTCCCTTTCCCAAGAACATTTTTTATAAAAATTATGTCTTTACAGTGGCAACTTTCACTTTTTAAAAACTAAATAAAAGGAACAGGGTCTATTATAGGATGAGCTGTGATGGTTATTACAGGGAAATAATGTGAGTGGAGCCATTTAACCAATTTACTTTTTAACTAAGGGTTACAATGAACAACCTCTCTTGATGCACAGGGAGTTGCTTATGGTGCCAATTATAGACCTCCCCACCTACTCCTGAGCAGGAACTGCTATTGTTTTCCCAAGCATTTATCCCTGTGAAACCCTTGTAGGGATATACACATGTTGTGTCAATTGAAACAGGCTTTTTGCAAAAACAAAAGTGTGTCATAATTAAAAATAAAACAACTGCATTCCGGGCTGTTTTGAAAAATGCATCCCCAAATGGATGGAAACTTCACAAATTATGATAAAAAGGGTGCATGAACATAGCTGTTAGTCCCTGAGGGGAACTCAAGGCAGCAAAATGTGTGATGCTTTTGCACTTATACCATCACTTGTCACTGTAGGATTTCAAAGCGTGCTGCATCTGTGAATGAAGTGAGCTTCCCAGCACCAATCTGAAGGACATTTTTTATATATTTCTTCAAGCCAAGGACTGCAGAGGTCTTGGCTCCTGGCCTAATTCCATCCTCCTCTGTGACCCTTTTATTCTGCTCCATTAGGGTAAAGAGGGTGAAATGGACCATTGCAGATTACTGTTTTATGCAAGGAGTTCCTGGGCCAATGCGGAGCTAGCAGAGAAACTCTGTGCCACGCTCCTGCTCAAACTCCTGACATAAATGGGGGCTCCATTCCCAGAGTGAAATCCAACACAATGCAGAGGGCTCACCCAATTCACCACTTAAACCTATTTAAGCCCGTAGGTGTTGTGCTGTGTCTCCTGCACTGGGGACAAATGTACCCTCAACTGCTAATTTGATGCTAGGAACGGGATTGGCATTCTGGGAAGTCAGTGGGTTCTTTGGGTGAGCACATTCCTGTTGACATGCTGAGCCTGGTTTTCCAATGCATTGCTTCATGCGTAGACTGTCAGAGGCACAGCTGGTTCCCAGGTGAGGCAACTCAGCAAGCTCAGCTGGACCCAATGAGCCCCCTCCAAATGGCTGCACTTACTGACTGGGCAGGGGAGCCAGAATTTTGTTACTTGCATCTTGCAGCAACAGCACCCACAGCATCATAGTGATTGCTCAATATGTACCATGCCTGCAGCTGCATTTACCCTGGTCTCACGTCTGCCTCCTGTGCCAGCCCCAGCCGGTACATGCTCTGTTCTGGTTTGAACCCTGCTTCTGACTCTTGGCTACATCCCTGACTTTGACTCCAGCTCACCCTTCAGCTTGCATTTATCTGACTTTGGTTCTGACCTTCTGCTTGGTCCCTCGATCCTGATTCCGGCTTTACCCTTGGACCGGTGCCTGACTCCTGGACCTGCTCTCAGAGGCACTGGAGCAATTGTATCGTGGGGGGTGCTGAGAGCCATTGAACTAAACTGTAAACCCTATATCTGAATGGAAACCACTTCAAGGCAGGGAGTGCCGCAGCACCCTTAGTTCCAGCACCTGTGCCTACATTTGTTATTACCCGAACTGTCACACAACCTCCAGCCAAGGTCCTGCTCCACCCGGGCCCTGACAGCTTACACAGAGACATACACCAATCTAAAGTAAATTTTCCACTGCTTATGCACTGGTGTAAATGACTGAACAAGATGCACAGCAATGGAGAATCAGGCCTATATTGTCTTTCTGGGTAAGATTTCTTTCCCTCTCTCCCAGTAAGACTTAAAAGAAAGGGCAAACAAAATGGTTAGGCCATCAAAAATCCCAGCTGATTGGGCAAAAACAGGGCATCAGAGGTGTGTTGTGTATTTTGTGTCTAATTGCCTACGTTGCTATAGCAATAGAGCTTAGCTTGTTGCCATAGCAATAGAGTTAGACTATTAGGGGATAGCCCTGGCTGGTTTTAGTGTTCGTTCAATGAAGACACTCCCTGTGTTGCGTCTCTCTGTGATCCTGTGCTGATTTCTCTCTCTGAATACTAGCAATTGAAAGGAATTCAACATAACAAGGCAGTTGTTTTAATGTCAGCTGCAGATAAACTCCAGCCTCATTTGTTAGAATAAAGTTGGAGTGGGATCCTCAGAGGGCATAAATCTGCATGATTCCATTGAAACCCAGGGAGCTGTGCAGAGCTACCCCGGCTCAGGATGAGGCCCACAGCAGACATTAGGTAATTGCACTGAGAAGTGAATCAAAAGAAGTCCGCTTTTTGCTGACAGCTTTAAAATCACGCTTTTCATGTGTGAAATGAAGGATTTGTATAATTGCTCATCCTTTGAACTCCAGTTTATTAAAACTGTGGCATGCACATTAAAATAAGATTATTTATGAAAGAGAGGAACTGCAGACTAAATGAAACCCATGTATACAGTGGCTTGAGAAGATCAGAGCAGAAATGCTTGCTGTCAGTACGGATGAGGGGTTTAAATGCCTTTTCAATAAGGTTTCATGGGGGAGGGGAGAGTAGAAATAAACACCAAAGTTGTGTGTTGTGACTTTGGCCCCCCCCAGACTGGAGCAAAGGACCCGGGGTGACCCAGAATTTTTGCACAGGTGTAAATGATAATGCCACAAGGTGCAAGGTGATGGGGGGCCAAAGGATTCCTCCAGCATCCTGCAATCTTCCTCCAGCACACTGCAACTATTGAGTCCTTTCCACCCTCATATTGGCCCCTGTTTCTGGAAGCGTGGCCTGGGAGAGGGCGTGTAGTCAGCGTCGCCTTTGTCCTGTTGATTCCTGACTGCTGGAACTGGCCAAATTTAGAAGTGAGTCTCAAGTGAGACTGGGAAGTCCAGGGTTCAGTCAGTTTCGCCTTCCTCCAGCC
This sequence comes from Emydura macquarii macquarii, assembly GCF_026122565.2. Classification (NCBI taxonomy): domain Eukaryota; kingdom Metazoa; phylum Chordata; order Testudines; family Chelidae; genus Emydura; species Emydura macquarii. The sequence goes on along the minus strand of NW_027133250.1, from coordinate 4,746,060 downwards.
CATCTGTATCATGTGAATTGTTCCAGTTCCAGAGTCTCCGTTAGGCCCATCAGGCCAGATTCAAAAGAGATGTGCAGGGAGACTTAAGTTGCATGTGTATTAATGACTCTGAGCCCAGGGGACATATCACACCAGGGATTTTTTTTTAGTAGAATTACTATTGAAATCAATGGAGAATAGAGTTTAAAAATTGATTGCATTTTGTGGCCCAAAGGGAATCTGAACCCAAAAGAGTCTAACTGAATCTAAACTAGAATGATTTACATGCTGAAAGGGCCAGAAAAAGGTATAAATTACAGCAGCCTTTTATTTTAACAGAAGTAACAGGGATCTAATGTGGGACTGCACTTACAAACATACAAGGTCTTTTCCCAGCTGGATAGCCTGTCCTTGCTTTTGGCTCACCCTTTCCCAGAGAGAGAGACAGCCTCTTATGTTCCTGAATTGGAGCTAATGAGATCCATCAGCTCTGGCATCCAGGTGAGTCATCAGAATAGCTCTGTATCTCCCTAAGGGTCCTGACACCTGGTGGCAATTACATTGTATTTCAGAGCATTGACGTCTTCATCCCAGGCTTCCAAGCACAGCTAGACTTTCACACGTGTTCTATCATATATCACCCAGCCATACATCAGGCTACGTTTTAACTAGTTAAAAGTAAAAAGGGGGAAAAACAAAAACTCAGTGTAAGAGAAAGGGAAATTGACAGGGTTATTTGAGATTTGTCCTCTTTCCCTTGGTGATTGTCAGTGCTAAGAATATTTCTGACAATGTCTATGAAATCTCAGATGCAATGGTGGCAAGTGCTGTACATGATAGACTGAATCTATTTGAATTACTATATTTCTCCTGTCATCCTAATTACCATTGTAATGGAATGGAATGCAATGAAGAAGGGGAAAAAAAACCTGACAAGCCCCTTTCTTAAATCCTTCAGAATACTGACTTTCTGGATTTACATATTTTACTAACATAGTATCTCCCTAAGTGGAACAAAAACAGACATTCAAACTAAATCCTTTCTCTGCTCCGATTGTGTTTAACTCTTGCGTTCCCTATGGATGTAAGTTCAATGTCAGGCCATAAATCCAACAGTAACTGACAGGAGCCAGAGGGAAAAAAAATCCACCTCTCCTAGGGTAGGTTATTCCACAGATGTATGCTGCAAGGTTTTTTCTGCCTTCCTCTGAAGCGTCTAGTACTGGTCATTCTCAGAGAAAGGATACTGCACTGGATGGATGCCTGTCTGGTCTATCATGGCCGTCTTTATTTACCCATGATGTTATGTAATCTTGGACTCTTTCTTTAAATATTTCACTTATGCTTTATTGATCAGCTGGTGTAAATCAACATAGCCTCACTGATGTCAATTTACCCAAGGTATGGATGTAGCCCGGTTGATTTTTTAACATTATCTCTGCTCTGATACTTATATGGTCCCTGCTATCCAGGTATCTGAATGCTTCCCAATCTGTAATATATTTATCCCCACAACACCGCTGGGAGTTGGTCAGTGCTATCATCCTCCTTTTACAGACGGGGAAATGAGGCAACAAGAGCCTGAGGGCTAGATTCACAAGGGAACTTTGGTGAGGTGACATTGAGCATCACCGCTCCTAACTCGTAAGCAACTAGAAAATCACTGGGATTCACAAAGCCTGAATTCGGTCCCCAGCCTCCCATACAATGACTAGGGAGACAGGGCACCTCAGAATGAGATCCACAAAAGCCAGCCTGCTGGGCTATCTAAATGTAAAATTTTACATCATAGTAATGCTTATCCCACGAGAGAGAATAAATATTCAGTGACATGTGCATTGCCCACTACGAGCATGTCCTTTTCAATTCCACTGGTTAGTGCAAGCCAGTCCTGTAGGGTACCCAGCAATATTGTAAAGGTTCAACGGATCAAGGTCTCTACTCATGTTTTCCCAAGGAGACTGAATGTACAGGATTGCTTTCTGGGGAAAATGTATAACTGATTCCAACAGACTCCCTAGAACAATAATCCTCCAAAGGGTCAAGAGAGCCGGCGGGGGATGAAGAGTTCAAACATCACAGCAAATGGGGAATTAATTTAACTGGACCCTTTCCTAAAAGAAACATATTTTTGAAGGGCATCTTTCCTCCTGCCCCCATACTCTGCTGTGACATCAGAACTGGTCGGGCAGGTTAGCTATATCTTTTGGGGCAATGGCAAAGCCCACTGAGAAGTCAATCCGCTAACTTCAATGGACTTGGACAGTTATTGTGGTTTTGTTACATCTGTGAGGGGTGGTGTTTGTTTTTAAACACTTGGCCATGGTTTTGAACTGGTGCATCAAAATATCCTGGAAATCTAATAGGAGTCGGGTGCTGTACACCCCCTTCCCTAACCCAGCCTAAGTGATTTGCACAAAAATCCCAGAGGAGGTTTGGGGTAGAACTAAGCCCTGCCCTGCTGAGTACTCCTTAAGAGTATGTGTAAACAGCCCGCTGGAGTGAGCCTCCCAGCCCAGCCCGGGTCAACAGACTGGACCAGCAGGGCTCCTGCTAGTGCTCTAACAATAGCTGTGTCGACAGCGCTTTGAAGTTGCGACACAAGCTACCACTCAGGCTCTGAAGCCTACCCCTTCCCAAGGTTTCAGAGCCCAGGCTGAGAGGCTGTGTAGGCAAACCCAAAGTGGTCTTAACCCCGAAGCCCAAACTTCCACTCAGGGATGTCACCCCGGGAAACCTCATGATCTTTAGAAAGCCTATGAGGTTTTAAATGTAGGGCACTTTACTAGGCCTGCAATTACAGCATCGCCTCTACCACTGTTTGGTTTCCAGTTTTTATTTAGGCTTTGTTTCATATTTTTTGCAGGATTTGCATTGGCAAAGTTCCCACTGTGCAATTATTACACTCTGATCTGAGTGTAGGTGTATAATTGTAGCAAGATTTTTTTAATGTATTTTGATCCATCTATAAATATGGAACGTAATTATCTGCAATTATCATATGCTTATTTTGTAGCCACGTGTATATTGTTTCCCCTGAAGAGTGTGAGCTCCCAATTCATGAGAAAGATACAGGGATGCCTGCTTTGCAACCTTGCTTTCTACACCATCAATTACCCAGACGATGTTTAATCATCATCTTAGTGATGTGGGGGGGGGAGGAAGTGGAAGAGCTTAAGAAAATATTAACTCCAGAGTGTAGAGATTTTTCAGATCCTTGTGTAAATGTAATGATGGGCAAAATCATACTAGATGCACATACAGCACACCATTCACCCCAGTTAAGAGCACATCAAGCCACTGGGAGGAGAAGGATGGCCTTGTGGATAAGGAGACAAGCACTCAAAAAAATGAAAGCTCAGTCCTTAACTCCGTTACAAACTTCCTGGGTGATCTTGGGAAAGAAGTTTGATCATACAGCTGGTTAGAAATCTTTTTTCAATGAAAAATGGACTTTTTCCATTTCATTTACTATTATTTAGCAGCTAGGAGCCCCAGTCATGGACCAAGATCCTATTGTGCTAGGTGCTGTACAGACACAGAACAAGAAGATGTTCCTGCAATTGAAATATAAGACAAGAGACAACAGATGGGAGAGTACAAGGAAACAATGAGACAATACTGGTCAGTGTGTGATCACTGCCCCCAATGCAGCCCGGCCCCACTCCTGTTCTCAGCTGCGCTTCTGTCCCACGGCCCCCATGGCTGTGGCTTGCAGCTCCAGCCCCCAGCTCCTGTGGGGGGATTTGCGGACTCAAAAAGTTTGGGGACCACTGACCTGACAGGAGATATGACTGCGGCGTGGGTGCACATACACCCAGCTGGCTTTGACCTAGCTGGCTCTAATAAGCATAGCAGTGAAGTCGCAGAAGCATGCGAATCAGCACAGGCTAGCCACTGAAGTACATACCCGGGGTCCCAGGCTGCTGCCGGTTCACCGATGTTGTTATTGGAGCTAGCTAGGTTACAGTCAGCTTGGGTATGTTCACATTTGCTGCAGTCCCATCTCTGATTGCAGTGTAGACACATCCTCCTCCGGTGAATGTTTGTAGGACACTTTGAGATTATGGGATGCAAGTCACTAGGGAAATGCACGGTATTGTTTCAATCAGCGCTGGAGTTGGCGGTGGGATCTTTCCTTTCTTGCCTGAACAAACAGAAATACTTCAAAGGCGATGGTTCTTACGCCTCAGATCCATCAGAGAAGCTGAAATGGACTGAAATTGGCATTTGCTATAAAACAAGTTTGCTGGCCTCATCTTAGCAGCCCCATCTCTATTGATTTAGGGCTAGCTGGTGGTGTCAGTTACATCAGTTGTGAATCCAGAGTAAAGAGCATTGATTTTATTAGACTTCCTCCAGACTGGAAGTGATTTAAGTGAGATTAGAATCTGGCGGTGGATGCTTTGGACTGTGTCAGGAGAGCTTCATGAACACTCATCCCCCTAATTAGTATTATTAATATTACAATAATACCTAAGGCCCTTACCAACGTAACTCTCTTGTGTAGGTCCTATGCAATCACAGAAGAAGAGACAGGCCTTGCCGCAAGAGCTGACAGTCTCTAAATAGACAAGACAAACAAAGGGTGCAAGGAGAAAGAGGCACCGAGAGGGGAATTGACTTGCTCAAGAGCAGAGCAGGGTGGTTGCAGTGTCAGGAACAGAATACGGATCTCCTGACTACCTCTATCCACTGCGAACCCAACAGCAGATCACAATGGAATGTGCCTCTTGGTTCCTGTCTTCATTTTTCAGTTCTAACAACTGCTGACAAACTTCCCAGAGTCAACTTTCCCCCCCCTGGATTGATCAAAGACACGAAACAATACCCAAGTGCACGTTTAGCTTCTCAAACATCTCCCACACCAGATGCCCAATTTTTGTTTTTATCCTCTTGCAATGAATGCAGTTCAAAAACTGACACACCATTATATAGCTATGTGTTTTGCGGCGCTGCACGTCTTATTACTCTTCGGCAATTAATGTCATTTACAAAACGACATCCCCCAAACAAAAGAATGATTATGCAAATCGCCTCATGAAGTGGGCTGGCAATTTCACAAGCAAACAAAAGACTGGGTAGGGAGAGGTTGAAGCCTCACTTTGGAACAAGGCCCAAACTTTTTGAAGACAAAATCTGAATGGCATCGTGACATTTTGTTTTTGTTTGTTTATGTTTTTTACCTTCACCCAATGTTTCATCAACTGCTTCCCCCATGTGATATTTTTGATTCTGCTCAGGCTGGAACATTGACAATGTATTTTGTTTGAATAGCAACACCATACAGGGCTGGCTTTGAAAGCGATAATTTGAAATGTAATCGGCAGCGACATCTGTATTGACAACCAAGTGCATATGGTGAATAACTGGGTGCACGCTCATTGGGAGACCATCACCATTGCAGTCAGATAAAAGAAAAGATCATTTCCTCCTTGCAATGATTTGTCATTTCTTTGTTATCTTTCCATACTTTGCTTTCGACTGTACAATAAAGTATACCTCGCACCTATTTATTATTAATTATTATTATTTATTATTCCTGTTTCATTCTCATCTTTTGAGTTCTTTGACATTTATTTCTCCTCCTCCTTCAATGCTTCTGCCCTGTACTTGGGGGAAAAACTAAAATGGCTTTGTAATTTGTCAGGATTTTTTATATCTATAACAATATATACTGCTTTGAGAAGCAAAATGGTTATCATTATGCCTGAATTTTCTGGGTTTAAAAAAAAAGTCTTTAACGACAACAATGCGGAGAGACGGGGGTGGGATTATATTTCCCTGAAAAATGGCTTTGGAAATTTCAGCATTGTGCTTTGCCGGGAGAAGAGATTAAGGGACCAGATCAAATGAATTTTGCCATCAGAATAAGAGATCTGTTTTTGGGAGGAGGGAAAAATAAGTTTTAATTTGACAGAAGGTTTCCAGGAAATTTGACAGAATTCATTTTGCCAAGAGATACGATCAAGGTATTAGTCAAAGTTACATTTCGTCGTAAGAACACTGTTGGCTGTTTGACATAATGCATTTTATCCAGAGTCAGAGTGCCAGTCATTTTCTGTCCAGTGAAGTGTGGGATGATTGTTTCCACTCAGAAAAGCCCAGTCGAACTGCACTGGCCTAAAGGAGTAGTAGGAGGGGATATCAATTAATTAGGAGACCTGAATGAACTCCAGAGACTGCCTCACCTGACCTTGTCCCTTGTGACTTTGTGCTATTCTGCACTGCGGGTGTCTAGGTTGGTAGAGGTGTCAATTCTTTGTGCCAATTATCTGTGCCAAAAGGGGAAAGAGGCTGACTTCCTGCATTCTAAGTCTTGCCTCTAACACTACCTCTATGTGACATGGGGCAAGTCACTTCAATTCCTCCATGCCTCAGTTTACCACCTGTAAAAAAATGGGAATAATGATCTGACTTTTTGTTACTTGAATTATGGTAGCATTTGGGATCACACCCCCGTTGTGCTGGTGCTGTACCATCTGTGTCTGTCCTGAAAAGCTTCTGATTTTTATTCAGATAGTCCCTGGTCCAAAGAATTTACAATCTTTTTGTTCTGTATTTTTACAGTTCTGAGCACAATGGGGTGATGGTCCATGACTATGGCTCCTGTGTAGGCTGGGGAAAGGAAGTATTAACATCCCCATTTTACAGATGGGGATTAGAGTTACGGAGGGATTAAGTGACTTGTCCAAGGTCACACCAGAAGTCTGGGGCCGAGCCAGGAATTGAACACAGATCTCTTGAGGCCTAGCTGTGTGTTTGCCCCACAAGATTATCCTACCTCACAGTGTAAAGTTTACTAAACGATTAAGCACTTTAATTCCTTAGATGAAAAATGACATAGAAGGGCAAAGTATAGCAGCAGTACTCTACTGAGTGTTGTTAGGAGGCGAGTTTGCAGGGTTTCCTGCAGTCTCCTACTGATAATCTCCATGCAAAGCATTACAGAGGAACTATCATCACACTTCATATTAAGGCTGTGTTTATATTTTATTATTGTTCATTATCTGTATTATGGCAGTGCCTCACAGCCCCAGTCATGGACCATGACGGGATGTGCTCAGCGCTGTACATTTTTATTGCTAGTAGGGGGTTTACGGTATCACCTAGGAGACCCAGTCATGGAGCAGGACCCCGTTGTGCTAGGTGCTGTATAAGCACAGAACAAAAAGCTGGTCCCTGTCCCACAGAGCTTGTGATCAAGTCCGCACATGGTTGAGAAGTGATGGGTAGATGTTTTTGTAAAGAGTTCATCAATGACAGTGTTCTGTAGATTCCAACAGGTCAGTAAGGGTCAGGAGTAAGCCCTCAGCTGGGCCTGTTCAGTATGGCTGATGCCTTGACAAGCCAGCTAGGTTGCCTGTTGGTCCGGACTACCTGCTTGGCTGAGGAAGTCAGCAGGCCGGTTCTTAAAGCTAACAGCAGCAACAGCTCTCTGGCTACTCAATGCACATGACCATAGACTCTGCCTCCTTGAGCTCATCTCTCAAAGCCCCGCTTCTCCACTGCTCCAGCCCAGATCCTGCCCTGCACCCAGCCTCGTTCCCATATTCTTCCAGCCTTGCTCCTCTCCCAGAACCAGCCCGACTCCTGCTTTTGCTGACTCTTGGTAATCCAGTTCCAACCATTTGGCTCTGACTCCAGCTCTGCCTTAATGCTTGGCTCTGGCATTCGGACACTGGCTTCAGTCCCAAAGCTCGGTGCTGATTCTCATCGCCGACTCCATCTTGATCCTTCCGGTATTCACACTATGACCACGAGGCCTAACTCCTTCTCCAACCTGGGCCACTGACAGGGAGTTGCTTATAACCTTCCACAACACGGTCTGCTGATGTGCTTATACCATCTATAACGTACACTGTTCATGTCTATAACGTGCTTAACATACCTAGAGTTGGCCAGAGAATGATCATCCTGTTCCATGACAAATTTCGAGGTTTCAGAATTTGTTTTTGTTTCACATTGGAACAAATATAAAATCTTTCCAAAGCTTCACAAAATGTCTGATTTCGGAGCAAAAAAAGGCAGGTTTCTAATTTTCCCCTTTCTCCCTTTCTCTGGAATCCACCAGAGTATGCACTCAGGATCTCATAAACCTTCCCATTGTATGTTTTGTCAACAACAGTACAGGAAACATCAGCCCTGAAACATTTCAGCTTTGGCAAAATAGCATTCTTTGCCCGACACCTATTTGTTCAAAAAAATGTCCAGCCAGTCATTCTTAGCACCTCTGTTAACCCTTTATAAACCATGTATAACTGGAACCTTAGTACAAAGTGTGATTGAAGGCATATGACAGGGACAACAGAAGGAATGTTACTTCTATTGACCTTAATGGCAAAAATCCCTTTGGCTTTAAGGGAGCAGGGTTAGTCAGCCTATTTTAGATAATTACTTGGCCCACATCATCATCATATGTGAGCACACATTGCATCCATTCAATTAAATCCTTTTCCTAAATCAGTGTAGTTACTTTAGTGCCAGTCTGTTTGTGAAGAGTGAACACTCTTCTTCTGGACTAAAATTGGCCAAAGTCAGTTAAAACATGCGCTGTGTAGCTCTTGGATTCAAACCCCAGAGAGAACCCATGAGGGGGGGTCATCACAGAAGAAAGAGATGAAAGTTCCGCTTCCAGCCACATGTACCCTGCAGTATAACTCACAGCTACATTTCTCAAAGCAATGGCTTGTTTTCTTTCTTTTTATTTTTTCACTCGAGCTTCATTTTTTTTCTTGTGCTATTCTTTTTTATTCCCCCCCTCCCCCGTACTCTAAAGAGCTCATCAAGTTCATTTTGTGCATCTGCTCCACCTCTGATGATGATAGAGGTGTGGGTTCGTTCTCTGAATCTTCTTAATAACCGCCTCTTTGGTTAGCTGTGAGTGATAAATCACAGCCTCCATTGTTCTGGGCCCTGACAATGCAGTGGAAATATTTTAAACCAACAAAAAATTACATATCTATCTAATGAATAAATCACCCTTGTACATAAACAGACAAGAGAGTTCTTCACCACAGCAGTGTGAGAATATTTACAGGGGATATATCTAGGCCAGAGAATAACAATCTAATCAGTCAGTCCCCTAGTTACCTCTCTCATGTAAATAGTCATCCAGAAAGGTGCATTCCATTTAGGGAGCTTTGTGTGATGGAATGTCATCTTGTCTGTGAGTTTGCTATATGGGCTGAAGATCCAAATAATGATACTTCACCAAGTTCTCAGGGGGAATAAATTGGTGTAGCCCCACTGAAATCAATGAAGTGATGCTGATTTACGCCAGCTGAGGATCTGACCCTTATCTTTGAGGCTTTGACATCTGAAATTCTGTATATTGTTTGGTTTTGTTTAAAATAGAAATCAGCTGAACTCATTTTGCACCTGGAGGCTTGGAAAAATCAAGGCCCTAATTCTGATCCCATTGACACCAGTATTTAGGGGTGTAACTCCATGGAAGTTGGTGGACTTGCTGTTGGTTTATAGTGGCATAATTAAAATCAGCCCTAAATGATTTGCAAGAGAGATTTGCTTGACGTTGCTGGCCTGATTCTCTAGTGCCTTGAACCTCATAGTCATTGCACTCGCTTTCCATTAGTGCAGGATCGGAGTGTAAAATTTTGAAATTTTCCAACCAGCACTAGTGCAAAGTGGATATAAAATACTTCCAAATCAACCGTAAAAGCACCAGATCAGATGTAGAGGAACCTGGATTTCTCATTCACAGAAGTAAATCAGAGAATAACTCCTTTGGAATCAATGGAGGTACACTGGTGTGAAAGTACGAAGAGAAGCAGATCTTATGTGTTACAGTCCTCCTTGACACACTTGCTATCTACGTGACCTTGTGTGCATCTCTGAGCCTCGGTCACCTTATCAATCAAATGGGTGTGATGTTTACCTGCTAAATGATGCTCGCAGCATGTTGTATAAGCAAATCCAGTAGGACGGATCCACTCAAGGTGTCAGAGCTGGGCATAGATCTCAGATTCTAGGAGTCCCAACCCATGTGCTTAATTCACCAGCAGGTGAAATTCGGCTCGCTGGAGAGAACTGATGCAGAACATCATGGGCTAGTGAAAATGGAATTGGACTACAGGAAACCCCAAGTCTCTTCCCAGCTCTCCCACTGACTTGATGTGGGACATTGGGCCAGTCACTTCCCATTGGACCCTTTGGCTGTCTTGTCTATTAGACCCTAAACACTTGAGCACAGGGGCTGTCTCTCACTATGTTTGTACATCACCTAGCACAGTGGGTTCTCTAGACCTTACTATAATGTTAACAATACTAAACTCTATATATCACTTACTTTTTCAAAACACTGTGCAAGTGTGATTTAATTAGCACCTCAACTTAGTGTCTGGCTTATGGCTCAAGAGTGAATTTCTTCCTAAACTCTGTGGCTTTGAGGAACCACTTCTATATCCTTCTACCCCCAGATTGGTTTTATTTTATTTCTGAAAGAAGATTTCACTTCTTCAAGGGTGGCCAGAGAGCAACAAATGTTTCACGTGAAAATGAGGTAGAAGCTCTGCAATTTCATGGAGATTCACACCCTTGCAAGCAGGCTGTTTGATGTGAGAACACCCCAAACAAACCTAAAACTTTCCTGATGAATAGTGCACCCAGATGGAGGTTTGAGGGCTGGTAGGAGGGTGAATATGCCCATATGATATATGGGCTGCACTGTGGTGTTGTGAAAGGCCAGGAATAAGGGTCATTTAACTACACAAACATATATCCCCAAAACTGAGATGCCACCAGCTCTGAGTCCTGGGGACTGGCTAAGATTTGAATGCGGGTGTAGGAACAACTCCTACAGTTCTTGGCCAGATCCCTACATGAATAGGAACTGACTTAACATGGGACCTTCATTTTAAGATGATTTAATGTTTCAATGTACTCTTTGGAGTCAAAAATACCTGTAGCCAGATCTCAGCTAGTATCAATCAGCATAGCTCCATCAAAGACACTGGTCCCATTGCCTAGCTGGTGTAAACTGGTGTAGCTCCCTTGAACTCAATAGAATTGCAGGCTAAGGATCTGGCCCATGTAGTTTAATTGCCATAACGTGATGAGAGGATGATACAAAAATGATCATTGGCGATCCAGGGCCATATCCTCAGCGGAAGTAGCTCCCTCGAAGTCCCTGGAGCTACCGCAGTTTATACTAACTGAGGGTTTGACCCGGAATGGGAGGAATGACATCAGCTAAAAACAGGACTGAAAATCGAACAGAGGGAATTGCAAATCATTAGAAATCCAGGTTGGGTGCTGCTTGGTACTGAGTGCTTTCAGCTTCAGCTGGTATAAATCACGGTGGTTCTGGACAAGGGAGCAAGGTGAATTACCCCCGCTCTGGATCTGGCTGATTGACTTCAGTAAGCGCCGGGGAGACTCATTCTCCTGACAGAAGAAACTCCACAGTACCAGGGCCTGAGAGAAATTATGGCAAAATGTCCAGGGAGTTCTGTTGGCTGGTGTGAATTCAACAAAAAGGGGTCAGCGGCGCGCCAGGCAGGAGGAAAGGAATGAATGTAAATTGCATTCTCCTTCCCTGTCGGTGGCAAACTAAGAGTAAAGAGGTTGGCAAGGACTGAAGGAGGCTTAGGAGCTAAAGGTGAGGCAGCAGACTCCTCCGTCTTCAGAAGATTAGCATGGCAAATGGGCATCCGTTCAGCCCTGATGAAAGACAGAGCCTGAGATCAATGCATGTGCTATTATGCCGCTGATTTTCAGCGCAGAAAATGCATGAAATATGAAGTGAAAGTTCAGGATACAGAGTGAGGTTCCCGAACGTATGTTGGGCAATAATTAGCTAATTAGCAGTCTTTTGCGTGGCTGCAGCAGGATTTGTAATCAATTTCACACAGAATGCAGCATAACGAACACATAATTGGATTCTAAGCACCTACTGCCATTTGTTACCCACAAGTGTGTGTGTGTGTGTTTAAACAGTTTGGGCCAGAGGGTGTAAACTGGTGTAGCTCCATTTATGCCAGCTGAGCATATAGCTCGTTTAATTCAATCGTTTATTTTTTTGTGGTGATAAATGGGTAGCTACATCTCCAGCTGTGATAGATACATCCATAACCCCTCCTGCAATGTAATCAGCTCCTCTGATTCTGTGAATGTGTTTCCATATTTCCTCTGCTTTTAATAATAATAATAAGAAGAAAGCCATTAAAATGGGGGCCTGGGGAGCAGGGTTTATCTCCCTGTTCTGCCAGAGACCCTCTGCTGGCTAGGTCCTTTCTTCCCATCTGAGCTGGAGCTAGGAGAGTATAAAGTAATGAGCCAGAGGATGGCTGAGGACCTTGCAATTATGGCTGGTTTATAGGCAGATGAAGGTAAGATTTTTTATTGGACCAACTTCTATTGGTGAGAGACAAGCTTTTGAACTCACACAGAGCTCTTCTTCAGGTTTACAGGCAGGCAGCTTGGGGCAGTCTCTTTGATTATGTCTATTGATAGTATGAATTTTAATTCATTGTAAGGACACACAGATGGGCACCTACTAGTGTTGTTTTATGAATAAACATAAATGTATCAAATGGAGCACAAGCCCTGACTTCAAAATATATCCTATCACATCCATCACCATGTATGTCCATCTATTGATCTAAATCCTTACACCATACTTATCTAAAACCCAGTGGAATAGTCATTGGGTGTTTTCACTGCTTCCTATGCATCCCTGGCATGATCGCCACCTTAAGAGATGACTTTGGGGATGTTGCTACATTGCAAATGCATGATTAATTAAAAAATGAAAAACAAAAGACAGCAACTTAATTCAGAGATGCAACAGACTCAGCAATAGAGTTTTCTTATTTATCATTTGTTTTTTAAACTTAGTTTCGTTCTTATGGCAACCCCTCATTTTCATATTAATGAAGCCAGATAACTTTCCTATGTTGGGATGCCACTGGGACCTCCATAATTAATGTATCTAATGTGAAAGTTTAAGGTTCATTAGGTTTAGAACTCAGGCAGGTTTTTAATCAAGCATGTTATGGCAAATCATTAAAAGCTAAACACAATTTGTAAAATATTGCCGTAATATTTAGTTGCATATTAGCTCGGGGCAGAGTAAGGGGGTGCGGAAAATGTATTGCACCTCTGAGATCTCCTGTCAAATCAAGCAGGATGCTGATAACCAGTGCAAGCAAATCGTTACTGGGAGGATCATTCTCCTAATAATAATGCAATTAAAAAGACAGCATAGTTAAAGTCAACTGTGTTAATGGCGATATTGTCTCTCTCCTGCAGAAATGTCCCTTATCTGAGCAAGATCAAGGTCCTGATCAGATTCATGCCATCACCGAATTATTAATTATGTTAAAACACCACCTACAAGACCTTTCAGAGATCTGATTCCCGCTGTGCTAGGCACTGTATGTACACATAAAGTCAGAGTTTCAGGCCAGAAGGGACAACCAGATCATCCAGTCAGACCTCCTGTATATCACAGGCCACCAACACCACCCAGCACCCGCACACTAAACTCAACAACCAAAATGAGACCAAAGTATTACCGCTCACAGGAGCCTAGGCTATTGTGTGACCCTGGCGGAGAATAGGAGAGTGCACCAGAGCACAAGGATCCCACAATGGCAGGGAAATAATTAAGCGAGTATAACTCTGGCAAGTGAATCGCACCCACATGCTGCAGAGGAAGGCAAAAAAAAATGCCAAGGTCCTTGCCAATCTGACCTGGGGGAAGATTCCTTCTTGAGCCCCCACATGACGATCAGTTAGACCCTGAGCATGTGAGCAAGAAACATAGTACAAAATAGTTCCAGCCCCAGAGGGTTTGCTGTCTGCAAGGCAACAGAGACAAAGGATTATGATCATCATTAGAGATGGGGCAATGAGGTGAAGAGAGATTTAGGGTTTGAGACACAGGTTTTGTATCACTATAAATATCTGTTTAGAAACCAATGTAGTTAAAATGGTACCTAGTGTAGATGAAGCCCAGCCAGTACAAAGGTGTTTATTAAAGTTGGTCAGAACATGTGGTTTCATCTCATGAATTTTTTTTTTTTCTGTTATACACTTCGGTCGACAATCAGAATATTTTGAGTGTAAAATAGCACTGCGGTACCTCATGGGAGGTGTAGATCGGGTGCCTGTGTGCCTCGTACTCCTATTTTTGTTTTTAGGTTAAGCTCCCTAGTTGGACTACATTTCCCACAATGCAACACACTCTCAGCCAGGAGAGCTGGTGCATCATGTCAGTCACAGCCATGGAGTGGTGCATCATGGGAAATGAAATCTGGACCTAAAGGAGAATGGGAAGGCTCAGCATGAGGCACTTGAACTACAACTCCCATGAGGCATTGCAATACCATTTCACAATCCAAATAGTTCATTTTTTGAGTGTCTGGCTTTTTGATGCAAAATCAGGATTTTTCTCTGAAAGCCAGACACTTTTCATGGAAAACTTTGTTTAGCCAAAACCCCAGTTATTTGCTGAAAAACACTTTTGACCAACATTTTTCAGCCAGTCCTAGCAGGGAAAGTAGAAGCCTATGGGGAGGCAATGCAGCCTAAAGGATCAAGCACAGACTTGGAAGACCCTCCAACAACAGAAGTTGGTTTAGTAAAAGAAATGACCTCACCTATCTTGTCTCTCATATTTACAGGAAAAAGTTATTGCAGTATAAGCACCTTTATATTGGTCTGACTGTGTCCACACTAAGGGTTCTCATGATTTACATAAGAACGGACATACTGGATCAGAGCAATCATCAGACCAATGATCCGTCTAGCCTAGTATCCTGTCTTTCGCAGTGGCATACCAAGGCGGGGGCAGATGCCCGGGGACCAGCCTGTGGGGGGGCGCCGGGCTGGCCCTCCATGACATGCAGGAGGCAGGGTGCGCAGGAGACTCTAAGGGGCGCCCCTCAGCACTTCCACCCTGCGCGTCGTGAAGGGCCATCCCAGTAAGTCTGTGGGGCTGCAGCAGGAGAAGCGGGTACTGAGTGGTGGGTAAGTGTGGGGAGAAGGGTTGGCAGAGCCAAGCCTGCATTTGCACCCCCCCAAGACTCACTCCCCCTCAGCAGGTACAGATCCCCCTCCCTGGGGCAGCTGGGGGTGGCACCGGGACCCCTCCTGCTCTGTGCAGAGGGAGGGGCATGAGGCTTGGGGGTGGGGGAGATGTAGGCTTGGTCCCCAGGCACCAGAGACCCTCGGTAAACCACTGGTCTTTCGACAGCGGCCCATGCCAGCTGCTTCAGAGGGAATGAACAGCACAACACAATTTTTGAGTGATCCATCCCCTGTTGTCTAGTCCCAGCTTCTGGCAGTCAGAGGCTTAAGGTCACCCAGAGCAAGGGGTTGTGTCCTATCCTCCATGATTTTTAAAAATCTTTTTTGAACCCAGTTATACTTTTGGCCTTCACAACATCCCTTGGCGATGAGTTCCACAGGTTGACTGTTGAGTGAAGAAGTACTTTAGAAGAAGAAGATTTAACTATATCTGCATAACCCACATCCCCAACCGCAATTGTTACAACAC
This sequence comes from Emydura macquarii macquarii, assembly GCF_026122565.2. NCBI lineage: Eukaryota > Metazoa > Chordata > Testudines > Chelidae > Emydura > Emydura macquarii. Next base: position 4,730,558 of record NW_027133250.1, on the reverse strand, counting down.
TGTGTGTGGAGCAGGACTAAGTGACTTTCCCCAAGGTCACACAGCGAGCCTGTGGTCTAGCAAGATTCTGAAACCATAGCACCTGAAGCCCAGTCTGGCTGGGAGAGATTGGTGCTAATGTAATACAACGAACTTTAATAATACTGCACAAGGCAAATGCAGGTCTGTAACAAGGACTATCTCCTGTTTCTCTGTGAGTTTAGGCGGAGAAGTAAAATCTATAAAGAAGCTCCTGATGGTCCTGACGTTAGGGTTTCTAAATGTCTCCCAGCTCTAATTATCTTCCTCTTTTGTTCTCCCCATTGTTTCCTTTAAGCTCCCTTTAAGCTTAGAATTATTATTTTTTAAATAAAAGCACTTGGCAAGCAGAATTTCCCAAGCCTCAGCAGTTCTAATTGTATCCAAAGTAATAGTCTTAAGAGCACAACATGACTAAGTAGGCTCAGCCGGGCGACCACAAGAACAAAGGAAATGTTTGAAAGCCACTGTCAATCAAAATGCAGCCTTTGGTAATTAACACAGAGACACCCATTTGCATGTATCCATTGAGGGATCCTTTGATGGAGGCTGTAGCTGTCTTGCACTTTGCTGCGTCCCCTTTGGAAGCCAGAAAAGCGAGGGGAGTGTGACATATTGGGGTATAATCCAGACTAGTGAGCAGTTGTGTCAACCCTGCCCTGCAACTTTGGGTTCCCTACAATGCTTTGCCGGAGTTGTTCCCACCTGGGCTGCTTACAGACAGCCTTCCAGCATGCAAGACACACCCTGAGTGCGTGTGTGTGCAGCTGCAGCCTGCCAGCCATGCTTAGGTTATACTCTGGCTCTCACCAGCCTTGGTTATACTGCAGGGTGATCCCAACCCATCCTCGGTCTTAGATTTCCCCCCAGAAATGTATGTTCTGGGCTGCCCAGCCCTCTCCTGGACAATACAAATTATATTAAATCCATTATTTCTTTAAAAGGAATAATATGCACATAACTTGCCACCTCAAAGGGAGTTTCCAGACACTTCAGTTTAAACACACTGGTTAGATAAATCAATAAAACAAGTTTATAAACCACAAAGAGAGAGATTTTAAGTGAGTACAAATAAGGAGGCATAAAAATCAGAAATGGCTACAGGAAAAATAAAGGTAAGATGTTTACTAATACCTAACTTGACAAACTATACCAGATTCAAGCAAATTTCTCACTATATACTTTGAGCAGTCTTACTAACCAAACCTTACAGGTCAGGACCCTCTTCCCCCAGAATCCAAGGAAGGCTTCTTTTGTTGCTTTAGGTGCAGTGAATGTGACGAGCAGTGAAAGAGTGAGACAGGGAGTCTTGAGGTGTGTGTTCCTCCTCTTCATAGTTTAGCCCCCTCTTGAAAAGCATTTCCAACTGGGTACCAGGAGACACAGTCTGTGTGGAAGCATGTTCCCTGATGCTTTTTCCTCAGCTGTTTGAACTTCCTTTGTTTCCCTTCCTGCTTCATGATGCTGTTTACTGCTTAAATGTAAATTAATCAGAGTACACATTCTTTTGTGTAAGACAGACATCATTGCCAATCTCTGTTTGGAACATGTGCTAACAACACCAGACAGTGGAATCTTACAACTTCACATATGGTGTTGCCACACATTTTATGAGGACAATACTGATCAGCAAATTATGTGTTTTCAAATGATCCCTTACAAGGCATACTTTGTACAAAGGTTATTACAGTAGTGTATAGGTTGTGAGTACAGGGATACAATCTGCCATAGAGAGTTGATTATTGGTTCTCATCATTTACCTCAATTGTATGCTCAAATATAAAAAAAATATGTGCGAGTTCATAAGATGCCACAGTAACCTATAACTTCTTGCCTGCTTGGAGAATAATCATGGAAAATAGGTCAAGTTGTTTTCAGTAATGACTGTTATAAAGCAGTGCAAGAGAACCAGACAGAAAAACTAGATTAGTACAAATAAAAAGGGCCTGCTGATATGGTGCAAGGATTGTCGAAACCATGCTTAGTAAAAACAGAAGATGTGGAGCTAATGAACCAAAATTGGAGTGGCAGATATTAGACCGAATTGATGGACAAATAACAAGGGAATGAGCGATGCCAGCCACCCACTTTTTCCCTTTTGAGGATTCTCAAAAAGATACTTTGAAAAAATCCCATCTTGTTGTTCTCTTTCCCCATCCCATCTTGCATCCCAGCTCATCTTGTCTCATCTCACCTTTCCTGACCCCAAGACAGAAGGAGCAGACCAGGCTGAAATACTTTCTTCTCAAGAGGAAGGATGTAGGCCTTGCTCTTGTTCAAGGAATTTTGTTTTTCTCTGAGTCCTGAAAATCAGCATGACATCCAGTCCTCAGCCCATCAAAGGGATACTAACTGTGGGTGCCGAAGAGGCAAGTAAGAACCTGCTTTGCCTCCCTTTCTTCTGAGTTACTTTTCTGCCCCTTCCTCCTATCCTCTCTGTCAGCTTTTCATCACATCCTGAAATCCACTGCATGGTATCAGCACCGCGAGATGAGATGGCCACGACCTTCCCTGGCTAAGGAGAACCAGACTCAACCAGAATGTGAAATAGGGTCCAAGCAACAGGTGCTGTGGTCGACCTGCCAACCAAAGCAGCCATTCATGACTGACCAGCTGTCCAGTGTTCCAAAAAATCAACAAAAGCCATAATGGCTGCACATTATCTATCCTGTCGCTCTTTCACCTTGTGTCTGTCTGTCTGTCTGTTTAAAGACAGGAGAAGTAAATACCCTTCTCATGTCAGAACTGAGAGTAAAATTAACCCTTTCCTTTTCATCAAAGAAAGGTTGTTGCTTAAACAAAAGAGACTCTGATATTTTGCTTCCAAAAGGAGAGAGACTTTAATAGTTCGTTTTAGATAAGTTTGTTTTGCATAATCTCTCAGTTCCAGTTTCAGTATACATGTTTGTTTTAATTTCTTGTTCTTTTTTGTGTTTAATCAATCAGCTTTCAACTTCAGAATGAGTACTTTTGCGTGTTTTCCAGTTTGTGTGTGTGTGTGTGTGTGTGTGTGTGTGTGTGTGTGTGTACATGCACAGATATATAAAAACCTGAACCTAATACATATATACGTATACACACACACACACACAAACCCAAACCTAAGTATCACTGTTTTAGGTTTGGACAGTGAACGAGTTTATAAATACTTTCAACTCTATTGGCCTTTGAGTTCAATGCAATAGAGTTGCAAAATAACAAAAAAAAAAGTGTACTCGAAATGTTCTCGGTTTTTAGATTTGGATTCAGTGCAAAGTCCATTGGCGGCTCTTTGCTTGGCATGTCACATTGTCTCCAGCCCTCCAGCTGCATTCATGTCCAGCTCTAACATTTCTGAGGTTCTCTGACGTTCTCTTTGTCTCTCCTTGTGCTACTCCATTGGGTGATGGCTGAGTGGTGTCAAATAGCTGCTGCACGAGGCATGCTTCTACGGTATGATGGTACTCAAATCCCTCCTCCTCTTCTCCACATAGGATCCCCACAAAAGGGATTGGCAGAAGCATATGTAATAAAGCCCATGGCAGGGCATGTGCAGGGTTTGAAACTTCAGCACCAAACCATAGGCCTCCATCATCTGAGTTAAAGGGCTAACATCAGGAGCTAGTAGCAGGTAGCTTGTCTAAATCGGGCCCAAAGGGAGGTGCATAAAACATTCTTTAAGCAGTTCCAAATATCTTAATGGTTAACCACCTCACTGAGAGTCAAGGCTGCTGGGTTTGATACCCAGTTCTACTGAAGGCTGTCTATATAACCTTGAACAAGTTGCTTCCACCCTCTGTACCCGTTTCCCCATCTGCAAAATGAGAATAATGATACTGATCCAGCTTACAGTGGGCTTGTGAGGTTAAATGTGTTGTTATTCATATGCCAGTACCACCGTAGAAGGCCCAGGGAAGATCAGGGCCTCACTGTGCTTGGTGCTGTACAAACACATGGTGAGAAATCCTGCCCTGAACAGAGCGAAATGTAAATACACAAGACAGACAAGCAGGTGAAGGAGGCACAGAGAAGGGAAATGATTGATCCAAGCTCACACTGCAGATTGTTTATAAAGCATTTTAAGATTCTTGGATGGAAGAGGCTAACAGAATCGCTAGGCATTTTTATTTGAGGGTTTGATAGTAGTTTCCCTTCTCCCCACGTAGTTTTAATGTGATCTATGTAGTTAAAAGTACCATTTTGATATCTGAGGGAACTATTTCAATATCGATAGCTGTAGCGCTTCTGGTGAAGATGCTCTAAGTCGATGGGAGAGAGCTCTCCCATTGGTTTAATAACTCCACCTCCGTTGATCCAAGCTCACCCACCCACATAGCGCTGTCTGCACGGGGGGGTTAAGGTCGGTATAACTAAGTTGCTCAGAGGTGTGCGTTAATTCAATTGAACAGGCCCAAAAGATACCGTCTTCTTGCAGCAGGCACTTGGTGCTTTAATACTTAACATCAGAGTTTGTTTTTTAGAAGCAGAGTAATTCTTATAAGGTGCAATGTCATCACTCACCTACAGCCCTTCCTTTTTTGGGAGGGGGCGGAGGAGGAGGGGGACATTTCTCTCTCTCTCTATCAGTTAGAAAGCTCTTTCCCCATCACTCTTCAGTGTTCCTAGGCCTTCCCTGTGCCCCTTAGAGTATGTCTACACTAAGCTCAGGTCTGTGGGACCTGGGAGGGTGGACTCAGTGTTTCCAAGCTCATACTTGAGCATTCCCACTGCATTGTCACCCTATGTTTGCAATGGCTGGGCCCAAGTCTCACAGCCATGCTAACACCTCCATATTGCACTGTGCAGACCTTCTGACCCTCAAGTCTGTGTCTTGAGCTGTGTCCATACAAATGAGCAAAATGACAGGGCTTGGCCCTGAATTGCAGTGAGACTCGTACTCTGACCCATTGAGTGGTTGCTGACCCATTTGTGTTTGGGTAGAAGGGGGGCTTGGGCTCAAACCTGCGTCAGAGCCAGGGCTTAGTGTGCAGTGTAGACACACAGTTACATTGCATGATTAAGGGCTGTAATTGTCTAGCCTTCCCTGATTAAACCTCATGTGAGGTGCTATTATCATCCCCATTAAACAGATAGAGAAAATGAGGCACAGAGAGGGGACACAGGGTTACATTATGATCAGACAGAGTAGGGATTAGAACCCAGAAATCCCGACTCCTACTCTTAAACTTTCACCACTACATAACTCTGCCTTTTTGGCCTTTAGACACACACATTAGCAATTGACCTGAACTGTGAAGTTTGAATCAGGATCCATACCTAAATTAGAACTTTCCCATTCATATCTGGCCTCCCCATTTGGTCCGTTAGACCAGTTGGCTCTAGCTCTCTGGATCTGGTTTTGAATCCAGACATCTCCAAAGTCTGGAGTGGGAGTGAGATTCTGATACAATTTCCTATTTGGATCCATCTCTCTTTCCACATTGCTACATTTCACCATGCATAATTCTCTATTTCACTGGTGTTTCCCTTTTAAAATCTTTCAGCTTGTTTCCCTACTTAAACGAATATAGACCAAGCATTATTTTCCCAGAGGAGTTATGAAATACTCTATATAATATGAATTGTCATGTACAATGACACGTGTCATATGCACTCAAAATGCTTTTGCACCCTCCTGGGCATAATTACTAGGAAGAAGGAAGAAAGATTCCTTGAAACCATGAAACGACTTGCAGACCATCTGCCTCCTGGTGCAAATAAAAGCAAATGTATTACTATCTCAGTCCAGACAAACACCGAGCAAATCAGACATCAGCCAACAAATGCTTTGTTCATCCATGAGATGACGCCAGGAGTGATACTACTTCAGTGCCAACCCCCCCAGAGCCAGCAAGGAAGTTAGCTGTGGAAAATCTGACCTAGCAAGAGACACATTGCACATGCCAGCAACCTGGCTCCAATCTTCCATCCCGCTTGTGTTTATGAGTAACACTGATTTGCAAATACTGCCCACCTGCCTCCAGGGGTGGGAATCTTGATGGGACTGAGGGTAGCTGGGCCAACCCCAGGGTATGTCTATGCTAGTAGCTACAGCGGTACTGCTGTGCTACTGCCGCTGTGCCCCTGCAATGCTGTAGCGTAGATCAGTGGTTCCCAACCTTTTCTCTGCATCCTGATACCTTTAATTATTTTGAGACACACCACCACAGAGTCTCCAAATGAACCCATGAATATTCATGAGCCAATCCAGAATGTTTCAGGTTGTTTTCCAAAAAAACACGTGATACACCTGCTCAGGCCTGACGGCGCCCCAGTGTGCTGTTGCACACCAACAGGGAAACATTGGTGTAGATGCTTCCTACAGCGACAGAAGCAGTTTTTTCTGTTGATGCAGATTATCCACCTCTCTGAGATGATAACTAGACCAGCAGAAGAAGTCTTCCATCGATCTTGCTATCTCTGCGGTGGAGGTTAGGTTGACTTAACTATGAGGCTGGGGGGGGCCCAGTTTTTCACAGACCTGAGCAATGGAACTAGGGCGACCTCAGTTTCAGGGGTTAACCAGATACCAGGTGAATGGTGCAGAAGAACACATGCAATGGGGATACATGGGCATCCCTCCCCACTCATTTGGCTAGCTTAGGGAGGCAGGGAGCTGATTGCTCCCTCGCCCTCCCCTTCTATTAATTTGAACCCCAGTCCAGGCCACATGGAGCACCTTTTTGCTCCGTTCCAGCAGCACAGGATGTGCTTTTGGGCTGGATTGGTCTCTGGTTCCCAGGGCCAGGACAAAGAGGAATTGAGGGAGACTCTGCACCTAGGAGAAGCAGGGCTTGGAGAGTAGGTAGGAGCTCTGGGACCCCTTTGCTGTGTGGGTGGGGAGCACTCCAGTGGAGGGGTCTCTGTCCTGCCACAAGAGTTGTACCCATGTTCTCTGGGACTGGGTCAGGTGCTGCAACCCTCCCCCTCGCTCATGGGTGGCAGGAGGCAAGGGACATGTGGGGTGCCTGCTGCTGCTAATAGTGCTTCAGGGGGTATTTCACCCAGAACCATTTGACAAGATGCAGAGTCTGCTTCCTAACCCTCTGCCCTCGCACTTGGCTCATGGTGAGTGACGCTGGACAACCACGTAGTAGAGGAGCCACTATAGGGGCTGCATTGGGCCCTGCTCTCCACACCTCGCTTGGGAGCCCACAGCTGCTCTAGGAGGCATCAGGGAGGCATTAGTGCACCTGGAGTTCGTGCTGCTGGGGTAAGGGGGGAGTAGGAATGGCCAAGGATCTTAGAGGGCCCCAGACCAGATGTCCTGGCTGCATTGAGGTGGGTGAGGATTTCTTTTTGCTGCCTTCCTGGGGAATCATGGACCTAGGGTCATGGTCTCTTGGGGCTTGAGAGTGTCAATTTCCACAGGACTCTGGAGCAGGTGAGGACCATGGGCCAGGCTCCAGTGCAGACGAAGATTTGCTGGAGGAGGAGAGGAGAATGGCTACTAAGCCAAAACCTTTCCTGCTGTAGGTCCATTACTTCAGAGCAGCTGCCTCGGGGTGGGTTTGGCCTTTTAATAGCAGGATGATGAGTGAAGTGTAAAAATAGACAAGTAGAAAACTTACACAGCATTGTTGTCTAATGGGTAGAGCGCTGGCCTGAGCCTTGCCACACCTGGTTCTAGACCCGACTCTGCCATTTATCTGTTGTGTGACCTGGGCAAGTCACTTCCCTGCTCGGACCTTCCAGTATTTGACCTATTTTGTAGGGATGGTCAACATTTTTAAATTAAAACTGTCTTCGACAGAGAATTGGGATTTGATTAAACTTTCATGAAAAATATCTACTTTCTGTGGAAAAAAATGATATTTTACATTTTAAAAAAATCCCTGAAAATTAAAATATTTCAACTGAAAACCGAAATATTTCAATTTGGACATGCAGCTGTGGTATCTGATGGGAGTTGTAGTTCGATTGCCTTACGTCCCCATTCTCCTCTATGGGCTGGGTTCCCCAGTCAGACTACATCTCCCATAATAAGGGTGGTCAAACATGGTGCACCGACTTTCCTCTCTAAGCAGGGAGACCACAGTGTATCATGGGAATTGTAGTCCAACCACAGAGCCTGGGAGATAGAGGAGAATGGGAGCATGAGGAACCCCAACTACAGCTCCCATGGGGGACTGCAGGAGCATTTCCAGTTTGAAATATTTAAGTTTTCAGCCAAGATATTACATTAAAAAAAAAAATTCCACCAAAAATCAACATTTTCCTTAAATAATGTAGATTAAATTTTGTTTTTCCCACTGGAAACAAACCCATTTTTTTCAACCAGTTCTACCATCTAGATTGTGACGTCTTCAGCACAGAGTCTCTTACTAGGTATTTGTACAGCACCTACCACAGTGGGGCCCTGATTTTGGTTCTATTGGAATACAATTAACAAATAGTAAAATAGGGTATCCAACTGCAATGGAGTTATTTCAGATTTAGTTTGGTGTAAGTGAACTGAGACTCCACCCCTTCTGTCTCCCTCTATTTCCTTCCCTCATTCATCTCTGGGCCCTGCTTTGTCCTCCTGAAAAGCTCACTACTGGTTTGGTAACAGCCTTTTCTTCTGCAGCCACTACTATGTAGAAGAGCCTGCCTCAAGGGGTATTGGTCGATGTTTTTTTGGGAGATCAGTGTTGGAAGGGTAAGCAAGAGAAGTGAATTTTAATGATGGGCTATGGAAGAGAGAGGCTTTTTAGCATGCAAGTAAAGGGAGGCTGTTCCAGGCATAAGAGGCTATTGTACATAAAGTTGAGCATGGTTGAAGGAAATAATAGCAGAAGGAGGTGAGGGGAATGCATAGCTAATCTGGGTGGGAGTTGGCAGGTGATTGCTAAGATGGAGGCATAGTTATTATAAAGAACAGACACAGAGAAAGTTAGGAGTGACTGAAATGAGAACTTCTTGGGACTTGGCCATTTTATCAAAGCTGAAAAGTTTTGCAGAGACACTTTGCTTTTGACTGAAAGGTTTTCTGGGTCTGGACAGGAGCAAGGGCGAGAGACTCTATAGCCTGGTGGTTAGGATCGTGATGTTGGCGGTGGGAGACCCAGGGTCAAATTCCTGTTCTACCACTTGATTGGAATGACAAACTTTGCTCTGAATCAGGGAAAGCAGTGACTTGCACCCAGGTTACCTACCTCCCAGCCCAGTTCCCTAACCACCAGCTTAAAATACATGTTAAAAAACCTTCTCTCATACCATGAAATGCCACTACTTTCTTCCAGGCAGCTCCAGTCAAAACCTGCACTCAGAACTAGGTCTGAATTTTGCAAAAAGCCCATGCCTTTATGAACCAAACCAAAATCCCAGAGCCAGACATACCCAGACTTTGGGGTGCACAATATTTGGGGTTCTCAGAGACTTTTGCAGTGACTTATAAATACAGATAGACACAGGCCTATGTCTGATAAAGACAGAAGGTGAGCTGAAGTGGAAAGCCCAGAGAAACGTATAATTTATATTCATATATAAAATCTCCTGAAGTTGTCATGATCCGTGTCTCATCTCCTTCTCTTACCTTCAGCAATGCTGTCATTGATACGACTTCTTTCCTGGATGCTCCAGTTAGTCTTTTAATTTGCTTGGTGTCAGCAGTAAATTTTAGCTCTTCTCAAGTCTCTCAAAATATCTGATCCTGTCAATCCAAAGAGCTGCTCAGGTTTGTTGAACTAGGTGTCCTTAATGCCAGTGTGTGATTTCTCACCTTCTCCAGTCATACTCTGCCTCCCCTTTACTTTATTTTTCTTAATCCCTGCACTCATTTAAAACTTACAACCATTCTCCTCTGCCTATCAGTTTATTCACTTTCCTCTCCCGTGGCATGCTTCTCACAAGCAGGTCAGACCCTATCCAATCATTTCATCTGCATTTGGGGAAGAGGCATTTTTGTTTGTGACCACGAGGTCCAAAGGGGCTGCTTCTGTTGCTGGCCATCATAACGCAGGAGGGCCAAACAAGTTTGGATCAAGCGAGAGCCATTCCCATGTATTGATATTCTTGTGGCTAAGGCACTGGCTTAGTTCTTAAGGGGCGCGGTTTTTTTTCCTGCTGCTGCCACGTATCTTGGCTGTGTGACTTTATGCCCCCAAAAGCTACTGAAATTCAACTAACTCCCTTCGGCTCCTTGGATAGCCCCTTCGCTACAGCCATGTTTAGGCACCTGCACTATTTTACTGATTGCTAAGCGCCCGTTGTCTTCAGTGGGAGCCATAGGCGGTGAGGTATATGGGCCCGTGGTGCCCGTGCTCCACTAATATTTAGGAACGTGGGCCTAGAGTGCCCCACCCCTCTCCCATGTGGGCCTGCTGTGGGGAGTGTAACTTGGACCCGTTCTGGGTGCTACCAAAAATTATACACACCCGGTGCCCATGGTGGGAGCCATTAGCTGCTCAGCACATTTGATGACCAGGCAAGTTCCTAAATATGGACCTTACTCTCTGTGCCCCAGCTGTAAAATCAGTGCACTGACTCTTCCCAGCCTCACAGGGGTGTTGAGGCACTCCAGTGCTGTGGTGAAAGTTGCTGTGCGTGCAGACAGACAGAATGCAAGGTGGGGATGGGTCAACCCTATGGAATCCAAGGTCTTGTAAAAAGCTCTTACCCTAGCTTTTGCATTTCACAAAATGATTCTTAGTTTTGTGTCTTGTCTTCCTCTGTAAATTTAGGCCATTGCTTTTTTCCAGACTTGAGCTAGTTCTCTTCAACACACTTTCTTAGCTAAGAAGCCAGACTCTCACACTGTGGTAGAGAGAGAAAAATCCCTCAATAGCTAGACTGGACTGAATAGCTCACCCCCATTGGCTATGCTGTAATGGAATGGGCTAATACAGCTGTGTGCTGCTGAGCTCTGCTGGATGGAATCAGAACAGCACAACTGTGTGTCATAAGCCTTATATAATGGTTTGCACACAGCACTGCTGATTCTTTCTTCGCTCAAGTTTCAGACACCTGGAGTTTTGGAGAAGGAAGATCTGAGTTCTACCCCTGCAGTCACTGTGAGGTTCGGAGTAGCTACAGTGTGCGTCATGTACTCGCAATTAATTATCTCCCCATTTTTCTACTTGCAACTAAGCATGAATGGAAATGATGGGATTTATTCATCTAATTGTGCAAGCACAGCTAGGTAGCTAGAAGACACTTTAAGCCCGTCCCCTACGTGACTTGCCTATGGCTGCAAGGTGAGATGATGTACAACTGGGAGCTGAACCCAACTTTGTGAGCGTGGATGAATGAGGGAAGCTGCCCTCTAGTGGAAAACTGCAGCTCGGTAAGTGACCTACCAATGAGAGTGCCATTTTCGTAGCTGAAGGACAAGAATTCTAGTCCCAGCTGCTAACAGGTATGCACGTGATTTATATAGTAATTGTTCCCCATTGTCTGCGGCACATGGATTCATTACCCCAGGAGTCCAGACTCCCAGTCTTCAGCTTTCCGCTACAGACCACACATCCATTATTTTGTACAGAGCTCCATGCTTCATGACACAGGCTGAGTTCGCAGCAAAGACATGGCAGGGAATTAGAATGCATTTGGATGGAGCTGTCTCTGCCTGACAATTCAAAATTAAGTTTAGTCATTTTGGTTTCTTGAATGTCTACCTGCTAATTTGTTTCTCTCCTAAATGTACCCAAATTCGACGGTTCAGAATGTAGATTAAATGAGAGATTTACATTATAAAAGTCACAGAGATCAATCAATCTCTCTCTGCTGTGATTTGTGGTCTCTTTATAGATTTATCTGCCTGTCAAAGACTGTGGGGTTAACTACATATTTTTACAAGATTACATCCGTCTTTCAGTGGAACGGTCTCAAAAGTCCTGTAGCTCGCAGCACAAATCATTCTTTGTGGCTTCTTTGTCATTTTTTCCTTGATGTATAAAGAATTGTGATGGCTGCTGCAGACTTTCCTGTGCAGTAGGCGGCCCATGAATCTACTCAACGACTCTTTATGGATCTAGTGAATTTTGCTGCGAATTTTTCCCCCTTGTTTGCTTTAGATGATCCGCACAGTGGTGTGACAGTGTAGAAACGTGCACCAGTGAAACATATTTACAGGTTGGATTGAAAAATCTGTGTTTCTCAGAGCTTGGTTTTTTGTGGGGGTGGTTTTATATCTCAAACGCAGCCAGGGAAACACCTCCTGCAGAACATTGATCTAGGAGATGGTTTATATAATAATGTTTATTTACTAATTGAGGAGGGGTGGTCTTGTGATTAAGGCGTTAGATGGGGGATTTGGTAGATCTGGTTTCTGTTCCTGCCACAGAATCCGTGTGACATTTGGCTAGTCACTTAGAGTCAGATTTTTAATGGAATTTAGGTCGAAATCAAAACAAAAAATTTCTATTGACTCAAACTGATTCTTTTTTTTTTTCCCCCTTTCAGTGTTTTGATTGGTTACAAAGCGGGGAGGCATTTCACTTCCATGTAAGCCCTCTTTTCTTTCCTAGGGGGCTAGAGCTCCACTGGTGATTGAGTCCACAACAGGTGATACTCATCATGCTGCAGAGGGCCAGCAATGTGTTTATACATCACTTACGCCCATGGCCTTGATCCTGCAAACACCTGCATCACTTTAAGGAGATGAGTAGTTCCACTGAAACCAATAGCATCATCCCTCTTTTGAAGAGAAGGCAATGAATGCCTGCAGAGGTGAAGTGACCCACCCAAAGGAAAGCCAGGAATTAGACCCAAGTTCTCTGACTATCTTCTAGACTATGCTGCCACCCCTAGTATTACATGAATACATTCAAGCAGCCTTACTAGGAAACCAGTTCCAATAAGATTATCAGCCCAATCTGACAGACCCTGAGAATTCAGAGACAGTTCACTGAACCATCCGAACATCTGGATGCTAATCCAAAACAAATCTCAATTCACTACTGATTTGTTGTGCCTCTGATACCGCCTCTGATACATTTTCAGAATTTGTCCGTCCCTATTAAAGGGAGGGACCTGCTTGTAAAAGTGCTTGGTTTACATCACTGGTAAAATGATTTATTCAGTTCCAAGCCAGTAAGGGGCTAGGAAGTTACGAGTTTTAGAAAGCTGATGGCCATAGTGTCTTGCATGGTGTGGCTTTGGGGGCTACCTAGCAGCCAGGGGTCTGGCATCAGCACATCAGTCAACAAAATAAAACTAAGCAAAACAGGACACACACACACACACAGGAAGAAACCTCTTACAGAGGGCAAAAGAGGTAACACCCATTTAAAATGCTTTCCGTCCCCTCTCCATACCCTGCTCTAGCACTTTACTGTGCAGTTCATTGGTAGATACAGACTGTTAAACTGAGCAAATTCCGTTTGACAGTCACAGCAAAATCACTTGTGAATGATTGGGAGATTTTTTTGTCAGGTTGTATAAATGAATCAGCCACAGTGGTGTTGCACCGGAGACAGAATGTTGTGAAGAAGAACAAAATAACCCTTTTCCTCTAGCCCTGAATCTCACCTTAATCTCAACCGTGCGATTGGAAGCGGCAAGGCTGGTGATGGGCGCTGCAAGAAGCTAAACGGAAACTCGCAGAAGGCTAAATAATTTTTAAAAAGACCCAGTGATCTCGATATTGTGACATTAGAAAATAAGAGGTTGTCTGGGGCATTGGTCATAGCTTATCCCTGTGTGGGATTCACTTTGCTGTTGAGAGCCAGCGTGACAACTGTGCCTCACTTAAGACCTTATGACTGAAGAGGGACTATGGGGTGGAGGAAAAGCTGAATGTTCCATGGCAGAGGGGAATTCATTTGGTGCTCTAGTGGTTAAAGCACTGGCCTAGGAATAAGAAGACCTGAATTCTACTTGTTGATCTGCTGTTTCCCTTCGGCAAGTCACTTCAAACCAGATCCACAAAGGGAGTTAGGTACTTAACACCCAGATGTAGGTGCCGCTGCAATCCACAAAATGTCCACTCAGCTGGTGCCTCGGCACCAAATTTTTTGCTGTGAACGTCTCCTTGGGGCTTAAGTTTCTGTCTCCAGGCATGCATGCAACCAAACCTGCAGACATGTGGATGTCTGCCTCACACCTAAGCCCAGTGCAATCCTCAGACCAGATGAAGATAGGCATTTCCCCTATCTTTCTCTCCAGCTGGGCCCGCTGCAATGCCTAAATCCTTTGTGGTCTGGGCCTTCTGCTCTCTGCGCTTCCATCTCCCATTTCCATCTCATACATTGAGATCTACAGATGACATTCACCTCTGTGCAGAGGATCAGCACAGGGCTAAGCTATGCTCCATGTAAGCTTTCAAAGCTGGTCTTAAATACTGCAGAGGCCTTTTGCTGTCCCTCTGCACAGCAGCGAGTTTCACTGTCTATGAACTAAACTGTATTATTAATTCTCCAGGCCTGTCAATCTGACCCTTCCCACAAGCATCCAATTCAATAAAGGGAAAAGCATAGTTCCAAAATATATTCACCATTTCTGAGTGTTCTGAAGAGCTCTGTTGTCAGTCTGAAGAATACATGTGGGCCTCAGCTTTCCTTGTGGTGCTCCATGACCAGCTAATCTCCCTGCAATCATCTCAATACTTCCCTAATACGTGTTTAAACAGATCTAAAATTACCTGTAGCTCTCGTAAAGAAGGAGATATGGGCCTTCTATTCCACCTGGGCAAATAAGCTCTTGATGCGACAGGAGATGGCAGAGTCTCACGCTCCCCTGTGGTTCAGTCTGCATTAGCTGCCGTTAGCATGTGATTTTTAGTTTGCTTCTGCTGCAGCTGCACCTCTGTTTATCCTTGTTTCGTTCCTTTGCCTTGGTGCTTTTCATTACGGCAGCACGTGATTGTCGAGCATTCTTGTTCACGCTCTACAATTAAGTTTCTGCCTGCAGAGGGCTTCCAGAATGATTGCCGGGACTCTGATCTTCCATATTCCATCGCAACCCCTAAGAGCTATTTGATGCCCTTGGATAAGAACACACCTCCTTGTCCCTGCAAGTTGGCAGGAGAAAAAGGAAAGAGTATATTCTCTCCCAGAGGCAATGGGGGATAACTCAGAGCGTAGTAATTTGAGCTTGTCACGAGAGAGAAATTTCTCAGTGCTGGGGTCTGGTTTGGTCACAGGATTCCTGTGTGATTAATTCTCTATCTTGGCTGGAGAGAGGAGGGATAGTCCAGTGGCTGGTTCACATCCTTTTTGCAGAACAAACTTCTCTGCAAGGGTATCATTCTCCCTTGATTGGAGTCACGTAACACTTATTGTCACTAAAATCCAGACTTGTTTGACCCATTTTCAATTTAATCTTTTGAACTCCCAGTTCTTACTTTGGTCACATCTCACCCCTTGAGAGGTTACATACAATCCCAGCCCACAGTAATACATAAACTTACTTCCACTGACGCCCTATTTTGATCGGGACTTGAATGGTGCATAGGCATTGGCCTGGCCGTCTTTACAGGGGTGAATTCCCTATTCATGCAGAATCAAGCAATGCAAAGTTCCATTGCAAATGACCAATTTGCTTTTATGTGGTTACAGACACTGATTCTGGGAGGAAGAAATTGGCCGTAAGCGTGCAGCTTACCACGCTATTTTCTAATAGGACTCAATCCCTGCTGCAGAAGAAATAACATAAATAAGCAAACAAGGCTGACATTTTTCTTGACTTAGTATGTGCGCTGCATGTTATTCCCTGGGCTGCAGACGTAACATTTTGACATCATCAGCTATTTCCTGCCAATCGAGTCACCATTATAAACTAAAGCCCAGCATCAAACCCAAGGTCAGCAGACTTTAATAAAAGGACGTTCCTCCCCCTCCCCCCAATCCCTGAAAATAATGTCTGTCTCCTTTTTCAGGGAAAGCAATCTCTGCTTGAAATGCACCAGAAGTCGCTCTTGACAAGTCAAATGATGCAGGCTCCTCTGCACAGCAATGTGGATGGATCTGTTTTCACAAGAGCAATGTCAGTGAATCACCTCAGTCTAAAACTTTGTCGAAAACAGATGGCCCAGTTGACCTTGAGAAGCCGTTCTTGCCCTCATAAGCTGGGTTGCAAAACTAGAAAGGGCAGTGTGGCGAGGGGGTGTGGCCTCCCTCAGAGGAAGACAGGAAAGGATGGCCCCATACCTTACAGGCGCCACATTTACTACGGCATCTAGACTGATGCTTTATAAAGAAAAATGTGCACGGTCCTTCTGGTGGGGAAGAAAACCTTTCAAATGTAAACAGCGGCAGTAGCAGTCCAATGGGTGGAAGTAAGAACTCCTGGGTTCTAACTGCAACTCACTGTGTGACTAAGGACAAAACACAACTCCGCTCTCTGTCCGCGTTTCTGCAAAGTCCGTAAGTACATGCTTGTGTCCATCCCTATACAGGCAAGGATTTAAGTGTATGCTTCATCCCATTGACATCATGTGCTTAAATCTGTCACTGAACCTCTGTGCCTCAATTTCCCCACTTATAATATGGGGATAATGATACTTTCCCAACTTTTTTTTTTTTAAAGAAAAATCTTTGAGACTACGGATGAAGAGTGCTTTCTAAGAGCTAAATGCTGTTCTTAGCCAACAGCTGACAATACTCACATCATAAATCCAGCTAGCCTGTGTGTGTGTACTCCCAGTGTGTATGCTGTCCCAGCTCTGCGCAGATCACCGAGACACCAAATCATGATTGGATTATCCAATAAGACCAGAGATCTGTTTCAGTCACGAAGGCACCAGGCCAGGTTTATTGCAAATCGTGCATGGTAAGAAGTGTCTTATATTTGCTACAAGTACACTTAATACACGTATGCCCCTGACAATGGCATTGGCTCAGTAAATTTCCGTTCCTCACTCGGCCAGACAAAGACACTCCCTTTAAGATCCTCCTTTATACACGGATACAAACAAGCTGCGTGTTGCTACCCTCTAATGTGTGTAGTTGCCACCCTCTGACGTGGTAAGACACCACCTTTCACCTTGTACCGAATGGTTTGTCCAAAACATCTCTATCCATCCTATGGTCATCCTGAGGGGTCAGTAAGCCCTCGTTATCTTTGGGGTATTGGGATGTTCTGGTACCTTCCTGGAATGTGCTTGTGTGAGTGATGTGTACCTTGTGCTTCTTTAGGAATGTGTGTATCAGCTCTGTTACTGTGAGCCTGTCCGTATTCACAGCCTGACTTCTGCTGACCTTGAACAGCAGGACTTGCCCGTTACTTTAGCTCAGGCCTCAGGCCTGGCCTGTTAGACTAGGCCTCGCGTCTCCGGCTCTCACCTTCTACCACAGTCAGCAGTGGGAAATGTGCCATGCGTGGCATTTGCCGTACAAGTATATAGAGTTAAACCTTTGGCTGTATTGCTAAAGGCAATAATAGCCATTTAACGGGCCTGCTGCTGTGACGGCCTGAGCGGCTCCAGTGAGATTCTCAGCACCCTCAATTCCCCTGGCAGGATCAGGACATAAAAGAAAGCTGAAAAGTCCAGGCTCGATCCTCAGCCAGTGTAAACCCTCATAGCTCCAGTTAAATTGTGATAACTGACACCAGCTGGGGATCTCTTGATAGCGAGGTACACAACAAGATGCCTCCTCCACTAAGGCTGCACGACAATTCAGTTTCACCACTGTTCAGTAGACATCCCATGCGTCCGTTTAGTCCCACCTAAGCTCTTCCATACACCGGCCCCGGACTTTGAAATAGCCACACAAATGGCTGCTCCCTCAGACAATCCATTCCCAGGTTTTACACTGAGCAGAATACATGCAAAGGCAGGATTTAGGGTTTATGTGGGTCTGGGTAGTGCGTAGGCCTCATAGCATTTCATGGGGACGCTATGATTCTATGGCAGCAACGACTGAGCTCCCAAAGTCCTGCCCTTGCACGTATTTGGCTCAGTATAAAACTTGGGCATGGATTTTCTCAACGAACAGCTTCTATTATGAGTATATGTATTTGTATTACAGTCGAGTCTCTGGTTAAGGGCATGGAAGGGATGGCCCCGGGTGATTATATGACATTTTTGAATGTCAAAAAAGCTCCACCTTTTAGTTTTGCCTTCATTCAGTCTGATTCTCCCATCCCTAATAAAATCTCTGCATCACTTTCTTTTCAGCCCCGCTAGGCTGAGGCCCACAAAGGGTTAACTCCATCTTTGGTCTGTGTTAAATTGCACGGCATATGGAATTACAATTCCAAACCATCTGGATTATCATTAGCCATCAGGTGTTGTGCTCATTACACCTGTGATAAAGAGAGAGGATAATTAAAGGCGGGGGAGGGAAATTATATTCCACTCACAGCATTGCTGCATTTTATCGATACCGTCCTGTCCCTTTGGGCTACGCGACCAAAGCACATTTTGCAATATGCAAAATAAACACCATTTGCATGAGGTGGAAGTAAAGATGAAGGAACCTTCTTAGCCCAAGCAGATGTTTTTCATTAGAAAATAATTTGTCAAAGGGTGGAGAGACTCGTATTACTAATTTTCAGAACAGCGTCTCTTTACTTTGGAGGGTAACTAGACTCAATTTAATTGCAAATAGACTGCATGGCCCCCAGAATAAGGGAAGGAGCCGTCTCTGAGATGTGAGCTACTTACTTAATCAAAGCCTTTCCCAGGAAAGGGCCAGTGTCCCATTTTCCCTGTGCTCTCCTGCAAAGGCTGGTTGCAGGGGCTGTGGACTTCCAACATAACCCTGTGTCTGCTGGGCATCCATCCTCAGGCCTGGGCCTCTTAGTGCCAAGTTACATGTCAAGGTGCCAGGTAGAATCTCTAGGAGGAAGAAGAGCACCATTTATATCACACATCCAGAGTCCTGGAAAGGGTTAACTGGAAATATTGTAGAAGGAGCGATGGAACAAAACACAGTTCTGTACTGAATGCCTCGACAGCCTGCATCATCATGGGCAGTGTGGTTGTGTAGCTAGGGCACTGGTTTGGGAGCAAAGGCAGCTGGGTTCTTGTCTTACCTCTAACTTGAACTGGCTGTGTGCGCACAGGTAAGTCATTTGCTCTCTGTGCCTCTGTTTCCATTCCAATTCGTGGTCTGCCTTTGGGGCAGGGACTATCTCTTACTGTATGATGCACAATGCCTAGTGTAATGAGACCCCGATCTCATTCAGGGCCTCGAGGCTCTATTGGCATATAAATGCTAACAATGGCTCCAATATTTTGTATATAAGTGGGCAGAAGCAAAACTCTAGGTCTGTATACTAGGCATAGAGGAAAATCCTGCTCTGAAACTGAATGTTGTAGCTGAGGTATATCTAAACTGTGCTGTCTTATACTTACACTACAATATAGAGAGACCCTGGCCTAGATTAGGGTCTCATTGTTCTAGATGCTGTGTGGACACATAGTAAGAGACAGCCCCTGTTTACAACCTAAACAGACAGGACAGAAAGTGAGTATTCTCCTTATCTTGCAAATGGAGAAAACAGATGCATAGGGAGATTAATTGCCGTGCCAAGGGCACACAGAGAAGCTGTGGCAGAACCAGAAATTGAAGCCAGATCTGCAAAGTCCCAGTCCAGTGTTACATCTGTTTATCTCTGCGCCCTGTTACTTACATGGCCCCTAAGGCTAGTGTGTGAGGATTTGATTTTCCACCTTGTGCAATCAGTTGCACTCACATTGCACAGGGGTAAATGATGACACACAAATTACAAGGCTATGGGGAATCTGGCCATGAATGAGTGAACAGGTGGTGCATAACCCTACTTTCCCCCTTTTGTCTTCCTGAACCTTTACCTTAGACATGAAACAAATGTCACTCTGGTGTCCAAAGAAGTTCTGTTACTTTTCCACTTCAGCCTGTGAATTTCTCATCTTTATTTCCCCACCTCCCATTTCCAGACACGACCGCAGAAATATCCGCAAACAAAAGGCTGCTCTCGTTGTCATAGAAGGCAGAAAGTGTTGGAATTCTAACCCGGTAGCCTATTCTTCAGCTCTCCCCCAGCCCAGGATTTGCAGATGAAGAAAACAGCCCTTTATGCAGTTACTCTAAGGGATCCTGACTTTTTTTTATGCTTATTCAAATTGAAAGCAAGTTTTCCCAACTCTTACAGCTTTGTCCATCACTAGTTCATAAAATATTATAGCCTGTAATGACCTTAGGGATATACAAACTCATGATATATAGACTCATGGAATTACAGTCCTTCTTAAACAGGAGGCATTTGTTAAATAAAACTACTATAGACATGATCAGGCTTCTCCCCATCTCTAACTCCAGCTTTGTGTCCTTTGTTCACCAGGACCTCTGTACAGCACACAGTGACATGTAGTGGCTGAATAATATATTGCAGATATACATATCAGAATACAAACTGTGCTCTACTAAGGAACATGTGTGTATGCTCGGTCAGCAAAATCCCAGACAGTCACCTGAAACTCAAATGGGATATGGACCCTTTCTGGAGTTTTGAAAGTTGAAACAGCTTGAACTTTGTTCATTTTGTGTTTGTGTGTGCATGTGTGTCTGTGCATGCCCCTATGTGTGTGCATGCATGTGTGTGCTTGTCTACTGAGAGTATATGTATGTTTGCACAGGCTCTGTGTGTGTGTATGCATATAGTATGTTTGTATACTATGTGCATGTCTGCTGTGTGTATATATGGTGCTGAATGTATGTGTGTTCTCTTCATGATCGTGTATCTGTACGCATACCATGTGCGTACTCTCTCTCTCTCTCTCTCTCTCTCTATATATATATATATATATATGTGTGTGTGTGTGCATGTTGTGGGTATTGTCACAGGTCAAGGCAATTGCACCAAGTTCCCCTTCCGTGCTCCACCAAGGGCACCACAAAGATATTTCAGGAAATTGCCATATTTGTCATAGGTATGTTCGGCTAATAGCATGTGTATGTTCTCTGGGTACATGTATGTATATTCATGTTGTGTGCATATGTGTGTGTTTATTCTCTGTGTTTATGTATGCACTGTATGTGTCTATATATGGAAATATGTATATATGCATGCTCTGTGTGTGTGTGTGCACATCTATATGTGTGCACACAGTGTTGCGTGCATGTGTGTGTGTGCTCTCTTTCTGTGTTACAAGGTTTTGCTTTTGGAGAGTTTTAAGAGAGAATAAATCATACAGTGAGCTCTGTTCACCGTATGCCTGGCGCTCTTGTTCCATGCCATGTTTCAATAGCACCAGAGGCTTGGGGGCAGAGGTTGATTTCTGAGCAACTCCAAAGGCAGGAGAAGAGTCAAACATCAGCACAAACAAACAAAAAATACACCAGCTCTGGTCCAGGAAACCAGATGGAGGCAACTGCTGGAAAGCCCTAGTATTTGCTGCTTATGCACATCATGATAGCTTATTTTCTGAAGCTCAGTGCTTGAATGTGTGACCTACATCCACAACAAGACATTTAAAAAGAACTTCACAACCCTTAGCTTCGATAGTTCCAAGGATCTTTGCACAAACTTTAAGCTATGAAAGATGATTCCTTCTTATACAACCCTAGAGTCGTAACATTTCACCTGCGCAGTAGGGGGCTCCTGGCCTGCAGGATGAATTCAACCAAATCCCACTGAATTCCTGTTTTTTTTTTTTTTTTTTTTAAAAGCCATTCTGTTCCTGCAGAGCAGAGAGGAATTTCAAGGCAGTGGGGGTGAAAACCTGGTACTGTTGAGATCAATGGCAAAACTCCTGTTGGCTTCAGTGGAGCGAAGGATTTCAAACCAGAACTGTATTAAGTTGTTGTCTCTACTAGCAAGTTGTAAAATTTTAAATCTACCAGGACAATTAAAGGGGTATAACCCCCATGAATATGGATGCAGCTGTATTACGCTAAAGATGCTTTATGCCAGCATAGCTATTCCCATAGGGGAAGTGGAAGAAGCTACACTGTTAGAACTGTCTTTTATACTGGTGCAAGTGCATTCAGGCTAGGGGTTTGTATCATGTAACTAGAGCAATAAAAACATCACCCCTGTCTACTGCTTATCTAATTCTTTTCATCTTTATAGCTCAAAAACACTTTAAAAGGAGAACAATAGCATTATCCCCATTTTACAGATGGGGAAACTGAGGCACAGGCAGGGGAAGTGACTTATCTAAGATAAGCCAGGAGGCTAGGGGTAAAGCCAGGACCTGAACACACAGTTCCTAAATCCCAGTCTAGTGCCCTGTCCACTAGACTATGCTGCCTCCTGAAATAATGTCATTATACCAGTACAAAGCCTGTGTGAAGAACAGGCCATGTTTTTTTTCAAAGGGTTTTTTTGTTCATAGTGGAGTTACCAGGGACATTTTAATCAACAATAGTTGCAACTCAGAATGTTTGAGTGTTCAATTTGACAAGCTTCTGAATAAGGGCTTGTCTATACTGGGATACTGAGGAAAATTAATCCAGATTAACTAAATGTGTGAATTTAAAGTGGATTAGTTAAACTGCATTAAAACCTTGTGTGGATGTTCTTATTCAGAATGAAAGTGGATTTAATTTGGTGTATCTTAAATCACTTTTTAAGTGAACAAATTTTGAATGAGAGGGCCATTAAAGACAAAAAGTTAATTCTGTGTTTGTAAAAGCAAAAAACCACAAACAAGAGACTATGAGTTTATTCCACCATCCACCAGTCTGAGGTTATGTCCCCACTGCAATCTCAGGTGTTACCACAGCTCAGGTAGAGATACCCAAGATAGTTTTAATCTAGGTAGTTCAGCAGTATGGACCTAGGCACAGGTTAGCAATGTGAGTATCCTGGGTTCTGGGCAGTTTTCACAACCCAATCCATCATGTCTTCACTGACAGAAATCAGCTTTCTTCCCAGATCTAGTCAAGTCTTCTCTTGTACTCCTCCATAAGGCAGGGCCCCCATATGAGAGGGAAAAAGGGTACACTTTACCTGGTCCCGGAGGCCCTGGGGGACCCGGCCCAGGCTGCAGCCTCCATGGGTATGTGTGTGGGAGGGAGCCCGTGTTACAAGTTTGTACTGGGGCTGAAAAAATTATGTGTGGGACCTGCTATAAGACACACATCTCCAGGGGGGAAACTCAGAACAAACAAAACCCTCAGAAACACCTTTGGTAAAGCTCCTCCATATATCACATTTTCTTTACTGGGCCCAGTCTTAGTTCTCATCTCGTGACTGTATGGCGACCCCTTACACAAGGAATATTTGGCCTGCTATTGATGTCTTTTCTTTAGGCAGCACAGACAATTACTTATAATCACATGTGCACATAAACATTTACACAAATTTCAACCCAAACCACAAACAATTATATGGTGGAATTATGGATTAAATATTCAAATAGAGAGAAAGAGAGCAACAGGACCAAATTCACTGCATGCATGTTCGAGTCTGTGGAAGTTGCACCTGCTTATTGGTTTGCCAATGGCCTGGAAAATCTAACAGTAGGGAGTGGGGAACAGGGTACATTGGAGATATCCAGGGTATAAGCTGCACGTCAGGAAGCAGGTGTACCTATTGTGGGTCCTGGGATAGGCAGACCTAGGGTTATTCAAAAAGGCCGGCCCCCCTCAACTGAGAGGGAGAAACCACTAGGCCTGGTTGACAAGTGGTTCCAGAGGACAACAAGTGAAAAAACAGGAACAGCAGTGGAAGTGATAAAGCTAAAACAAGGGATCCAAAAGGGAACACCAAGCAGAGAACGCCAGACAGCGCCCACTGCTCCTCAAAGGAGTTCAGGAGGTAAGTGGGCGCCGGCCAGAGGAGCTCTGCCTGGAGACCTGATAAAAGAGAATGGAAACAGGCCCCCCACTTGCAGACCACCTCTCTGTTGAGATTCCTCCTTCTGGTCTGGTCGATGGGTATCTTGACCAGTGCCAACAGGAGGTTGATGACAAAGTCTCGTGACTTTGTGGGGCCACAGATGGGGTGTGCAAATATAAGAAGGTGAGGGGAAAAATGCAGCCAGAACCTCAGCAAAAAGTCAGCCAGAAAGAGGTTGCAGCCTGAAGCCCTCTGTGTAAATGTGTGCCAGGATCTCCCTCTCACTGCAGAAGAAGCAGGTGTCGGAGGACTCCATAAATCATGCAAACCACAAGCCTGTGTTCATAGCTCCATGAAGGAGCCCTGAAAGAAGTTATAGGGAACTCTGAGATGATGTCATTACACTTTTATGGTCCATATCTGCCCTCAGTTACACCTGACCCTCCCCACTGAATTAAATGGCGTCATACTGGAGTACTGGTGGGTAGAACTTAGCCTGGGATTTTCAAAGGAGCCTAAAGGAGTTGGGTGCCTAAATCCCACTGCAGTCCAATGGCTGCTGAATGCCTGATTCTCTTAGGCTTCTTTGGAAATCCTGTCCTTAGCCCTTAGGAACTGGCAAGCGAAACAGACATCACCTCTGAATTGGGTACAGAGCACAGTCTCCAGGTCTAAATCCTCCAGCCCAGATCCTGTAGCTCTAACTAGGAATAAGGACCAGTCAATCACAGAAGTAGTTATCATCACCTTCACGTTCCTTTCAAATTCTTGCAATCGTTTTCTCAGCCTCTTTTGATCCTACTACCCTGGAGCTGAAATCTGCACTGGCTGCCAGCAAAATTTCCTATTGATTTTTCAAAAGCTTTTGCTTACCTACCCTCAAGGGTCTTCATAATATTGCTCTGGAAGCCCTTTATAATTTGCTTTCTTTTTATGCCCTCCAGTCCCTTTTTGTGGAAACATACTTCTATTTTATTGGTCTGTCCTACAAAAAAAAAAAAGCAAAAACAAAACTGGAAGCTTTTGTAGCCGGAGAGTTCAGTATTTGTGTTGCACAATTAATGGGCTCCACTTCCTGTTGCTGTGTGACAGTTTGATTCTGTTGTTTCTGCTAAATGAAATGCTGCTTTTAATTGGGCCCAGATTGCAAAGTAACCTAGGACATTCTTGGTTTAAAGCCCCCAGGGCAGCATTTGTGTAATAATATGGTAGTAATCCATCAAACAGCTGATGTTAATAACAACAGTTATTAAAACAGGTCAGTATAATTATCTTTATTTTAGAGATGGGGAAACTGAGGCACAGAGTCTCACACATGAGGTCAGTGTCAGCACTAGGAAAAAATACAGATTTTCCATTCTAAGTCCTGCCCACTGCACCCCACTGCCTCTGCATGATGTGCCCTGATAATACAAGGGTAATCTTGTGATATACAAAAACAATCAAAGTCTAATCCCAGCTCTGCCACTGGCCTCTCGTTTGACCTTGGGCAAGTCACTTCACCTATCTATAAAGCAGGGATAATCCGAAAAGTGTTATGCAGATTAAATGAATTAATTACATGTGCTCAGATCCTACAGTGATGGTGCCCATTAACGCTGCTAGATGTCATAGAAGAACATCATTCTTTCCTTCCACTCTGCACAAATAGCACAACTTATTGAATCTTTCTTCCACTCCTCCCTTAGTGCCACCTTCTATTTGGGCATCTGAGCCGTGATAGTCCCAGCCTGCCCTACACATCCATCCATCATTTATGAGGACTTCTCCACCAGGGCATCTGAGCCAGGCGCCCACCTGCTCCTTCCTTATTACTGTATTATAGGAACACGGAGTGGTCCCGACCAAGACAGGTACGCCATTGCATGAGGCATTGTGCATACACCTAGTTAGAGGCAGACCCCTGCCCCACAGAGCTCACAGTAAATACACTAGACAGAGAATGTGTGGAGGAGAAACAGTGAGGGGAAGTGACTCGCCGTATCTGGTGGCTTCTTGTCATCTAGTTTGATTAGATGGTCTTCAAGATGGGAACCTTGGCTGCAAATTCTCTAGCACACTTTGACTGCTCTGTGAACAAAGCTGCTTCACTTGCCCCCCACCATCCCCCAGGGAAATTTATGACAAAAATGAAAAAGGTTTTGTTTTCATTAACATTTTCCAAGAAAAACTCAATAAAACAGCACATTTTTTGCCAAAGCCTGAAAGATTTCCGCTGAAAGAAAAACCAAATTTTCCATAGAAAGCAGACGCTGCATGAAAAACCCCGTTCCGACAAAACCTTTGTTTTTCTGTCAAAAAGACGTTTTAACGAGCCCTTTGTGCGAATCGGAAATAATTACACACCACTGATATTGCTCCTGTTGGTTTTGCGTCCCAGCACGGCCACAGTCCTGGCATGAATTCACCCTGCTTTGTAGCTTGCGGGAAGCGTAGCACACAGTGACACAGGATACGCTCCTATCCCCTCTTTACTTCAGGCCCCATAGTTTTTATGACCAAGGGTCAAATTGTGGGTGCCCTTTTCAGGAGAGGAGTACCTAAGGAATTCTTTCACCATGCTGCATGGCAGTAGTCTGGAGAGATTGGCTAGTGCTTCTGGCAACACTAGTACCCCTCACTAGATCACCTTTGGGACCAAACCTAGGACTTCCACTTTTGAAAACACGAGGGTTGACTGCCTGAGCTACCAGCTACGCTTAACAAGAAATGCTCACAGATTTATAAATCTATGTGTAATCCAGCCACTAGTGGGAGACAAAGACCCACAATACGTTGGCAGGCTAGAGCTCTGTCCTGCCATGTACATCGCCGACCACCAGTCATGGGGAACATGTTGCATCTTTCCAAAACATATGGTAAGTGCTACCTCTCAGCGTGATTGTCCCAAGTCCCTGGCGGCTTTCTGCCTCTGTGCTCAACACAGATCTACAGCCTCCAGTTGGCACTGCCTCTCCTTACCCCTTCAGTGTGCCTGGGCTCCAAAAAGCCATCAGCTAGCTCTAAAAGTGGCCCGCTTCCTTGTGTTATGCTGGAAGATGTCTTCTGCTTCAAGAGGGCATTTTTCTTCTGTGCCCGTGACTGTAAGAACAGCTGTTCGTGGAAACCCAGCAAATCTATAATCACCAGGGAGAAGGGAATCATTTATCAGATTCCAGCTTCTTGAACCAGCTTGAGGAAAGACAAAAAACAAACCCTGCTTATTCATTTTGGCACCTTTGCTCTGGATTCACAGAGCAGCAATAAACAGCAGTTGCTGAACAGGACAATATCGCTCCTGCAGTCCCCGATGCAAAGGGAGCTTCTGAAACAGGGTCAGTTGGTAGCAAACTACCATGAGATGGGGGAGCAAGAAGCCAGACAGGCAGGTGTATAAGGCTGAGGCTTCATGTCGAGTTGAAATTCAAAGCACAATTAATAGTGAGGGAGATTATCCATTGGAACAAACTGCCAGGGGACTCTCCATCTCTTGAAGTCGGATGCCTTTCTAGAAGATGTTTTAGTGAAACACAAGTTATCCCTGCTCAATGCAAGGGTAACGGAAAAAATATGAGGAATAGGGAGTGTTATTCTGTGAAACAGGGAATCATTTCAGGGATGTCCTCTGGCCTGTGTTCTGCAATAGTTCAGACTGGGTATTTAGAGTGGTGCATTCTGGCCTTAGAATCTATGGATCTGTCTTCACTCACGGTAGCACTGTCAGCGCCGCCAGATCGACTCTTTCGGATCAGTTGAGCGGCAGTGGAAACCTGCTCAATCAATCCAGAAGTCAACTGCGTTAATCCACCCCCGCAAAAAGATTAACACTGGGTCAATGGGAAGGCATTTCCCATCAGCACAGCATAGTGGGGACGCTGTGGTGAGTAGAAGTTAGGAAGTTGTTGGAAGAGACGCAAGCTGCTCTTCTTAGTTTTCTGTATCTCCCGTCAACTGCCGCCGAATTTCACAGCAAATATAGACTAGGTCTATGAATGTGTGAGTGGAAAAGAATATGAGTTGGACTCTCTGTTTAGCCTGTTCCAAAGTACAAGAAGATTCCTGGTTCAAGACAGATCCTTTCAATGGCACGACCACTTCACAGACCTCTATGGAGTTAACTCAGTTAGATATTTTCACATGAACTTATGGTTCTACAGCTTTCAGCTCACTTTACTGCTCTGACACATCCACTGGGACTGTTGCCCACTAATTATGCTAGCACTGGCCATGAGGCCAAGATGTACATCTTGGATCAGAAATGGAGGGTTCCAAATTATTCCTCTTTTACACGGAAAATCACCAACATTTCCTTGACAGAAAGCATTAATAACACACTCCAGCTGAAAACAATATGTTCAATTATTTTTTATTGTGTTTTATTTGAATGTGCAATATGTTCACAGCATCCCATGTCATTCAAAACCCGCAGAAAACAAGAACAAAGGCAAACACAGAGCAGTCAAATCTACTAGGGGCTCAGTCTATTTCCATTGTAGCCAAGGGTAAAACTCTCAGGGAATTCAATGGCCCCTAGAAACTGAAGGAGAAAAAATTAAATAAATAGATCAATCAAAACTAAAGGGATTGTGGGTTAAATTCTGCTCTCATTTGCACAGGTGTAAATCTGAAGTAAACCCTATTGATTTGAGTAAGGGTTACTCTGGATTTACTCATTGAGTTCAGTGAGGTTACTCCAGAATCACACTAGTAAAAGAGAGTCCAATTTGGTTCAATGTGACTATCCCAAGGAAAGAGTTCCATGCCGCAATTGACAAGGACACTGTCTTCTGCTCCCTCCTGCCTCTGCTTTACACCTCCCAGGCAAGCATGCAAACAGCTCAGGCAGCTTCAGAGTGTGACAAATGAAGACACACTCATACGTTTTGTCCTCGAGTTGCTCGTTTGCCTCTCTGGATATTCAGGCTTTCCTCTTTCTTCTCTTTTCAAATTTTGGGACACTTCCAAATGCTGAGGTTACAACTAAAAATCCAACTTTCTCTCTAAGACGGCTTTTTTTCGACAATGAACAGGAAGGCAACAGCTATCAACCAGGGCTACTTGGAACAATTTACAAAAGGTCAGGGTGGATTCTCCATCACTGGCAATTTTTAAATCAAGATTGGATGTTTTTGTCCTGCCCTAGGAATGATTTGGGGGAAGTTCTCTGCTGTGTGTTATACAGGAGGTCGGACTAGAAGGTCACAACCGTCCCTTCTGGCCTTGGAATCTATGAATCTTGGGGACGGTTTATATCGGTTTTTAGTGACTGCAGCAGCAGGAGGCAGCAAAGTTAGGTTTAAAACAAACACACCTAAACAAAATCCTGACAGTTTTTATTTTAGCTTCTTTTAGACAGAGAAACAAATGGAGAAGTAGCAACTCAACAAAAGAAAATTGTTGGAGCTGCCACTCACCTTCATAGTATGAGTTGCCTCCTGGGGGAATCCATTCTAAAAAGATTGGGTTATCACACCAAACATTATAATTAGTGAGGTCAAGTTACCTACGTGTACCTGAGAGGGAAAAATCTACTGAGGGAACCCTATTGTCTAGAGTAATTTGTGTGCATAAATTTGGTAAAAGCAGACAGACATTTGCATCCACAACATACACATGCATATGTTGCCATGTGTGTGTACACAATGTACATATGACTATGTTGGCAGAAGCGTGTGTGTCATGTGTGTGTATCTAATGCCAGCTTCATAATAACGTCCTCATGATAGGGGTTTCCGGACTCCTCAACAACCTTGAAACATATTTTAATTTGAGATGGTTAAAAAATTTTTGACAGTAAAATTTTCCCATCAGAAAATGTTTTTTAGCTGAAATCAACATATCCTGTGGGAAAATGTACATTGTGACTGTTTTTTATTTTTCCAGAAAGAAAATGAAAATTTGCTATTTAAAATGTCATTTTGTTTCCTGTTTTGGAAAGTGAAACATTTCTATTTTCCATTTTTGATTTAGGGATTTAAGTTCTCCTCTCCACTTTTCTTTTTACTTTCTCTCTCCCACCACCCCCACTGGAAAAAGCGAGGAGGTAACAACAAAGTTTGAGATGGGGGGGTGGGGAAAAAACCTTTTTCACACCTACTTATTGTTTTGCGACTGATGACAAAGAGGAAAAACCTCATTGGCACAGCCAGGGTGACCCTACCAAAGTCAACAGACATGACATTGTATTGGGTCTCCTTGAACAGTAAAACCGGCCCTAGAGACCATCTGTCTTAGAAGATCTCCCCAATTAAACTCCAAAATCAGCAACCCAACAGGAGACCCCTGTGTCTTGATGAATTTGCTTTAGCTTTCTATATATGTAAGGCAACTAGCCCTCCTTCCTCTTCCCACTCTGGAGCCTGAGACTTAAAGGGTCTCCTCTGGCGTAGTTTTTCTTCTTCCTTGGAAGGGGAACTGAAGAAAGCTGCCTCTCTGCTAAAAGGAATGTAGCTACTAAGGAGTGAAACCAGTGCCATAAAAAGCACTCACAGACCTTCTACACAGTGACAATGCTTTATAAATAGCACCCATCTATAAAAAGGGGAATAAGGACAACCCAAGGAATTACAGATCAGTCAGCTTCACTTTAGTATGCACAGAGACAATGGAGCAAATAATCAAACAAGCAATTCGTAAGCACCTACAAGATGATAAGGTGATAAACAGTCACCATGGATTAGCTTAAAACAAATCATGTCAAACCAACCGAATGACCATCTTTGATGGTGTGACAAGCCTTCTGGATAGGGGGAAGCAGTAGATATGAAATATCTCAAATTTAGGAAGGCTTTTGATAATGTCTCACATGAACGTCTCATAAGCAAACTAGAGAGATGTATCCTAGACAAACCTACGATAAGGCGGGTGCACAACTAATTGAAAACCATACCCAGGCAGTAGTTGTCAGTGGTTCACAGTCAAGCTGGAAGGACATATCAAATGGGGTCCCACAGGGATCTTTCCTGAGTCCGATTCTGTTCAATATCTTCATCAGTGAATTGGGTAATGGCATAGAGAGCACGCTTTTAGAGTTTGTGGATGATACCAAGCTGGGAGGAGTCACAAGTGCTTAGGGGGACAGTGTTAGAATTCAAAATGATCTTGACAAACTGGAGAAATGGTCTGAAATAAATAGGATGAAATTCAAGAAGAACAGGTGCAAAGTAGTACATTGAGGAAGGAACAATCAAATGCACAAATAAAAAATGGGAAATGACCACCTAGGAAGGAGTAGTGCAGAAAAAGATCCAGGAGTTACAGTGGATTATAAAGTAAATATGGGTCAACAATATAATACTGTTGCAAAAAAAGTGAACATCATTCTGGGCTGTATTAGCAGGAGTGTTGTAAGCAAGACACGAGAAGAAATTATTCCATGCTACTCAACACTGATAAGTCCTCAGTTGGAGTATTGTGTCCAGTTCTGGACATCACAGTTCGGGAAAGATGTAGACAATCGGAGGGGGTCCAGAGGAGAGCAAAAAAAAAAATGATTAAAAGACTAGAAAATACGACCTATGAGGAAAAACTGAAAAAATGGGTATATTTTATTTGGAAAAGAGAAGACTCAGGTCATGGAGGATATAAACAGTTGTTATACAGAGCAGGGTGATAAATTGTTCTCCTTATCCACTGAAGAAAGGACAAGAAATAATGGGCTTCAATTGCAGCAAAATTGATTTAGGTTAAAGTAGGAAAAACTTCCTGACTGTCAGGGTAGTTAAGCACTGGAACACATTACTTGTGGAGGTTATGGAATCTCTGTCATTGGAGATTTTTAAGAACAGGTTAGACAGGGATGGTCTAAATACTTAGTCCTGCCTCGGTGCAGGGGCTGGACAAGATGACCTATTGCGGTCTCTTCCAGTCCTACATTTCTATGATTCTATATGCTATCATGAGCTGGCTAAGCATTTTGGCCAACCAGTTCAAACACAGAGGACTAAAGTTATCATCTAAAGAAGTGAACTGATTTTTCTGATGTTTGGAACCTATACCTTCCGTTGACTTTAGTGGCAATTGTGCATATTCAACATTTCCAGAGTAGAGGTTCTGAGAAAATTACTTTTTTCTATAAACGTTTTTGACAAAAAAAGGAACATTTTACATTTTTGTCAAATTGTTTCAGGTTTGCACTGAAAACAAAACCCCAGAAAATTTTGGTAACTGAAAATCAAACATTTTTCACTTTTTGGCAACCAACCCCCATGTATACATATATATCTTTAAAACTGAATATTTCCATGAAAACTGTTTTTTTTTTTTTTTTTCAACAACATTTTCCATTATGCCAAAAGCCCTTTTTTGTTGTTGTTGAAAAAAGTTTCAGTTACAAATTGTCATCCACCTCTTGTCTGAACATTTGGCCACTTCTTGTGCCTCAATGTGGGTTTAGGGGGATTTGTTTTGCTACACAAATTTGCGAACGGGTGTTCTGGTTCCTAAGGTAGTATCACAAATCAAAGTGAAATATTGCATGGATCTTTTTCAATGCAATACCCGTAAAACAAGCCCCTCAATTTATTTCATGGCCTGTTCTCATGTTTCAGTGTATAGCTCTTATGTTACTAGCACCAGCAGCCTCAAAAAGCTTTCAGTGTGGCATGCAGTTCAGATAAATATCTATATGTCTGGCTACTAATACAGCCTTATCTGAACCTATGCAATCTGGAAATGTCACAAGATCAAGATCTCTCCAAGATTTCAGATGAGCCGGACTGGGTTTTTTTCTTGTGAGATTTCAACATTCCTGCTTCCCATCGAGCCAAAATCAGGGTCAACTGCAGAATGGAAATTTGAAACAGAACAAACTTATTTCAGCCTCACCTCAAGGATTAGCTTTTTCCCAGTGATTTGTATTATCGTGGAACCTAAAGATCCAGTCCCCATTGCAATCTAAATAGACAAAGGGTGGGAGGGGAAACAGAGGCAAAGTCAGAGAGTTTAAATATAGAAGAGACCACACGATCATCTACTCTGCCCTCTTGTGTGCTACAGGCCATTACCAAAACATTCAGTGCCTGCCACTGATCAGGTAATTTGCTCAAGTCAGTCACAAAACTAGTGGGAATAGAATCCAGGTCTTTTAATTGCCCATGCAGGTAGGGTATGTTGTCTACCTTCCATAGCTTGGTTCTTCATCCGAAGGACAGGGATTGCTTAAAGTGATTCTGAATGGGGTATATAACTAAGGGTGACAAAATGAAACTGTACAGAGTAAAATATAGCGTATCCAAAAAAAGATTTCCCAGCAGTAAGCTCTGCTAGAATGTGGAAATGCCTCTCAAAGGTAAAAGTCACAGCTGTACTTAGGTCATTTCAATGATATAGAGGAAGAGATGAAGCAGGTGAACTAGATGGCTTATGAACAGGTCTTTTCCATTTCCAGATTCTCTGACCCCTAGCTGATGGAGACAAAGGACAACTAAAACTCACAGCACCAGTTTGTTCAAATAATGATTCTTCTTAATGTTCAGGCCCTTGTTAAAGGACCGTGTTTATTTTATTTTAGAGTTTAATTGAGTCTCCAAAAGGATGTCCCTAGGCAAACTCATTTGAGAAGGAGGATTCTTCACTGTAAGGGTGTGTGGAGCACATTTGGACCGGCGTTGAGAGAAGTTGACTTCTTAGCACTACAAACCTCTTTCCCAAACTCTGTCTCAGCAAGAAAGTTTTCACTGTCCAGCGTGAGCCATCAGCTGTGATAACCAGGCAGTGGTTCTCCCACCCTCATTACACTCTAGTTTTAGCTTCACTTTCATGAGTTGAATAGAGAACGAGGGGCTGGTTTTGAGCCCATTTGCACTGGTTTTGCATTACTGTTCCTCCAAAACAGCTGATCCAAGATGGCAGAAATCTTGTCTTTCTATATACTTTTATGTCCTCCATCAGGTGCAAAGACAATTGATCTACAGAGATCTCCACTGTTCAGGATGGCGTAAGCCTCATGAAACTTGACCATCAACGCTTGCAAACAGGGACTATTTACAGCATCTACTCTTAATTAATAGACCCTTAATTGAGCACTGCTGGAGCTACTGCTGTATAAATATTTAATAGTAATCAACTTGCAAAATTTCGACCCTATCAGATCCATCCAGTCACAGACATTACTCTAAACCAAAGACAGACCAAGGTGTTTGGCTGCTGCCTCCTGGGCCTAAACCTAGAAGTGCCGGTCATTACCATTGAAACAAACTCTAGCTAAAAGCCTTAGCAGGATGTCTTTTGCAGATCCCTAGGTTAATGAAGAATTCCATCACGCCCCCTTTATGCTGATGAAACTTACACGGAGATTTAACACTGACGATGTATTTGTCAGGAGACAGTTGGTGCTAATTACCAAAATATATGGACTTTCCTCATTATGGTTATAGTGATCAGGGATTTAAATTAATATTTCTCTTTCACTAATCTAATTTTGCTATCAGCAAAACTTTTCACCACAGCTAATTACTTGGTTCCTGTTTATCTCAGGTTGTGTGTACTGTCTGTTTAAAGCCCACTATTTTAGCTGATAACTTTTGAACTCCACTGCCAAGATTTAATAGTAATAATAACAACAATAAGAAGAAATGCATTAATGTAATCTCTCTTACAGCACATTTTATTCCAAAGAATCCAAAAGCTCTTTGGAAGACACATCACCTCCCACTGAGCTACAGGACTTTCAAACTGCCAAGGCTCAGATGCAGTTCTCAAAGGAAGGGAGACACAAATCCAAATGAGGAACATGCAGAAGTTTATTTATTTATGGGAGGATGTTACGGCTGCAGGGTTGGCTGCACATCTGTCCCCTCCCTGGTCTCTCTCAGCGCATCCTGTGCTGGGTCGTCTACCTTACAACAGCGGTGAAAGGGCGAATGTGGGCCTGAGAAGCCAATTAACACGACGGCAGGATGGGTCAGGTCCAATGAAAGGTGGGTTCCAGCTGGGGGAGGCGCTTGGTGGATTCTATAAAGAGGGGGAAACCCAGAATAGAAGGGAACCACAACCCCACTGTTCTAGTGGGTTCTGTGTCAGATTGGTCCCTCCCCCAGACAACTCCCTGAACAACTAATCCGTATCTTCCTTTTTAACCCTGTCATTGTTACTCTTTTATCTCTTTTCTGGTCCAGACATTGTCTCTTAACGACTCCCAAGGGTTTGCTGAGTAGTGGCTTGTCTTGAGACATTCTTCTTTCTTTCCTGCTTGTTTTTCCTAATAACTCCCTCCCCCAACTTAAACTAAAGCAGCATATTCATAGAGTAAACATCCCAGTAAAAAGGTCAACAGTGTTCAGAAATTATTACAGAGCAGCACCACATCCATCACACAGGCAACTTACAATGCAGTGAGTTTCTCTCCCTGAGTTTAAATGTCTCTTCTATGACCTCTGTTTTGTGAATATTTCTGAGGTAAATCATGTTGTACAATAAAAGTGAGGGCATGGCACAATTGTGTGGAATGTAGGCAACTGTGTGAGCCAAACGAGCAACCTCCCTTGAAATGAAAGACATTTGAGAGGTATGTGAAAAAGCAGCCACCTCTTGGGTGGAACATGGTGACTGTGTATACTGCAGTTTAAGATGGGAGTTAATCTGTGCCTGTCAAAACTTCCGAGGTAATGTTTAGTAGGCATTATGTGTTACACAACTCGAAATTTGGCCAATATACAAGGGGTAAACCACCACTCTTGGAGCATGGGGGGAAAGGCGTCGTGCTGGGATTTTAATGGCCACAGGCGGTCAAGATGTGGGTTTCACCTCTCATGCTAAGATGGCATTCTAGACGCAGGGGGAACCAAACTGGAATATTGGAGCTGCTCCCTTCCCAGAGGGGGGAGCGCAACCTTTTGAGTCACCCATGTTGCTCCCTTCAGCACGGCTCCCCCAAGTGCTACCTTGGGATATTAGTCCTGTCCTGACTCATGACACGGTCTGCTGAAGCCTCAACACCACTGCCACGCAGGGACAGCCCAGTGCTATGCTCGGTGCCCATTGTCGAGCATAATGTGTCATCTCTAGTTCCTGTGGTCTTTGTAGGCAGTTTTAGGAGCGCTGCAGGCTAACATGGTGCTAGGGTCTATTCACCCCACCATGCTTCTGTAACTCCCACTAAATTGCAATAAGAACAACAAAAAACATTTGTAAAGCATCCTTCACCAAACAGTCCCAGTGTGATTTCCTACTCAGGCTTAATTAAACGAGCAGCAAACACGAGGCTTTTCCATTCAGGCTTAAGGGCAAACGCAGATGGGGCTTTTCCCGATATCAATAGTAGCAGATTGAGCATTAACTCCAGGTCAGGGTTGTGGGGAGGAGGGTGGAATAAGCTTGTTGAACCAAATTGTGCGACAAAGAAAGGGTTTGGGGCTCAATCCAGCGACTATCATCAACCTGGAGCAGCACAATTAGAAACGGGAGGGGGCAAGGAGGGGGAGAGATGGAAGGTGTGTCTACAATGCAAAAAAAGAGTATCTTCTTAACTCAGGTTACAATACCAGTGAAGTAAAGATGTAGCAACTGAGCCTTCAGGTTGGGTTAGCAGCTGAGTTCAACTCCAGACTGCTCTGTAGGCTGTAACTCGAGCTGCTAATGCAAACTGAAAGCCAAGTTGCTGTGTCTTCACTGCTATTTTATTTATTAGCTAACCAAAGTTAAGAATGCGCTTTTTTTTTTTTTTTTGCAGTGTAAACATACCCAGAGGCAAAGAAAGAGAGAGAAGAGGAATGAAGGAGAGATTTAGAGGATAGATTAGATAGGTAGATAGAGTCCTTCCCCACTGAGACCAGAAGTCCCCTTGAATGTTCTTATCTATGTTTGTACAGCACCTAGCACAGTGCCTGATCCTGAGCGGGAAATACTAAATCATAAGGAGCATTCAAATCCTGCCCTGCCCTGCAAGAGCGGGATTGTCTTTGCTGAAGGACTCAGTGGCATTCACCCTGCAGGGCAGAATCCTTGTTGGATGAGAAGGCTCGAGGGCAGTAGGTAGGAGTTGGGCGGGGAACCACGTGGTCCGAGGTTATCGACAAAGGTTTTTAATGAAAGATGGTCTCAAGCCGCAAAGTGCAGGCCTGGATTCCAAGCACCCCAGCATCCAAGGCACCTGGAGTCTTCATTTAGCCCATTAAGGACACAGACATTTGGAAACAGGGGATGTGAACTGAACTGGGATCTGGAACACCACCCAAAAGGGAGGGGGTGGAGGGAGTGGCGTTAGAATCTGGGAGTTGGTTCAAACTCATTTCCAGCTCTGAAAGTGGCAGTGCAGAGGGGACCAGGCCTCAGAGAGGTTTGTGCCCGGGGACAGGATGATGGAGGCCATCATTCTTCCTGTCAAATCTGAGAGCCTCTGGGTGTACCCTGAACAGACGCCACAAAGCCTGTTTTCTGTATTCCCTGAATCTCATGCAGCATTAACCTGTCCACTTCCGTCCTGAGAAGCCCAAATTAACAGGCTTTGCCAGGGGATCCAGTGCAGAGGGACTAAACCCTCCTTTCCAACCCACTACCAGCATGCAGGGCCATGCACCTAAACCTACTGCTGCTACAGCCTGGTATCCATGATATACCACATCTTCTTCTCCCCTGCCATTGGTGGTTCTGACAACTGAAGCCCCATCCTTTGAGGACTCCTTGGCCCTTTATCTGCCCATCCCACACCCCCTAGTGAGGTAGGACAGCGCTGTTATCCCCATTGTACAGATGGGGAACCACACCACAGAAAGGCTAAGGGACTTGCCCAAGGTCACCCGGGACATCTGTGGCAGAGCAGGGACTTGAACCCAGGTCTCAGGCTAGAGCCCTTACCCATGGACCCACCTTCCGTGGCTCAGCCTCCGTCATGGCGACTCCCATCTGCAAAAACAACCTTTGAGCAGCCACTCCTATTTCAACAGGCAGCCACAGCCCTTCTGTTCCAGAGCCTGGAATGGAAGGATGAGCGCTGCCTCTCTGTCCTCCCTTCGCAGTGTGAACACGCCCGTAGCGCATGGGGGAGATGAAGAGAGCGGGACGGCGGAGGCACGCGGGCCACTGATGTATGTGGCTGTGGCTCTGGGAGGCGTTATCAAGCTTTTCCCTTCAAAAGGCTCCTCAACAGCGACGGCCTTTTCTCAACTTCAAAATGGAGGCCCCGGAGGAGCCGTGCCGGTTTTATTGTTATTATTTCTTTCCCATCCTCTTACCTGTCAAAATTCCACTGTTCCCCCCCCCCCCCTCCCCAGTTATTGTAGCTGGTCAAAGGTATTTATCAATGAAAGCAGAAAAATCAGCTTAAAGGCAGGCATGAGAGGGAGGGGGGGGGGATGTGAGCCGATTTTTACATGGAGATCTGGGACCACCTGGTGGTGCCTTGCAGGATTGCAGCCTCGATGAGCTGCTTTTCCCCCACCCAGCCCAATGTTTGTCAGCGGTAGAATCCCATGAGTCTTGAAAATGGCTGTCCCGGAGACCTTACCATTCTTTTGCCCACTGCTTTCCCTGGTAGCTAGGGCCAAGTCTGCTGCATATCGTATCACCTGTTTGCAAATGTGCTACTGATAACGGGGAGTGGCACCATCTGTTCTTTTCACCCCACCTGGCATTTTTCACTTTGCTCAAACTGCAAAGTGCTTTATTCCCCACCCCGCCCATTTGCCTTGGGGCTACTATCAATCGAAACTTCATTTAAGTGCAGGCCATGGTGTTCTGGCAAATCCCAGAAGGAACAAACTACAGCAGATGCAGGCAGCCAGTCTTAACGCAACATTTTCTTGAAACCCTCTGAGATTTACACTGGCTCCAGTTCCTTAATCATCTAACTGTCCAACTAGCTACGTTTTCTCACTTTCCCTGTAAACTTTTTTATCTTCTATCCGATACATACCTATTGCCAGATCTTGAGCTGGTGTAAATCAATGGAGCTACATTAAAGACTAGGGAGCTATACCAGAGTTACACCAGTTGAGGATCAGAGTTACCACAGTTGGGGATCTGGCCCATATATATATGTGCCCTCCAATGCAATTATTCAGGAGCACATAGAAATATAAAGCAAACTCTCTTTTGATGATAAGCAAATGACCAGGGTAACTGGGATGTCACTCTGCCGGAGACGAAATGCTCCCAGAGTGCCAACCAACAGAGGAAATTAAATTCTGTTTTTCTCAGGACTGCAATCGCACAGTTAGGATGATCGGGTTTCAAAGATCATGGCTTGAATCTGAGCTCTGCACATCAAGGATTTTGCAAGCAGGCTCCAATGCTCATAAAAAGTTATGCAGTGTTTCAGGCTGCCAGGATCCAGAGGCTTAGGGTTGAGAGCTGAATTGCTTTTATCAACAGAGGAGCTAGTTAGTGGGGTATGTTTGGCTGCTTTTTCACAAACACTGAAGTAAATCAAAGGAAACGGGATGTTTCTAGTCAAGCTCATTGTGCATGTTTTTGTTGGCACTAACGATAAACAGAATTGTTGGAAGAATAAGTTATTTCTTAACAGAGCCAATTAAGAGGAAAAGGTCAGATAGAGAAGATAAAGGAATATAACAGAGTGAAGGCAGTGTAGGTTACGGGGTAGTGAAAGCACACAAGCTCTTAGAATTCAAATGCAAAATGCTTCGTTGGTATGGAAAATACTGACGATGTGCAAAGGAGACCTGGGACAGGGTGGGCTGTGTGGGTCCTTTTCTCCATTTTACAAGTGTGGCAACTGAGGCACCAAAAGGTGAAGCCCTATGTTTTTAAGAGTGTCTGGGTGTTCTGGAGTTCCTCAAATCTTGGGCTCCCAACTGGAACTAAAGAGAACTGCACTGTAGAAAGTGCTGAGGATCCACTGTCTGAAAATCAGGCCCCTTGTAGTCGTCTCCAGTTGAGCACCCCAAAAAAACCCCACTAGTTCCTTCTGAAAATGTGAAGGTTGTTTGCTTTAAGCCAGGCCATTATTCAGCGTCTCTGTGACACTGGCTCCCTCGGCTGGTTGAAGTGGGGGTTGAATCCAGGATCAATGCTATGGCTGGCTCATTAGCCTCTCTCTGTGGCCCAGGCTCCATAGAGGGGGACAGAGCCCCTCACTGAGTGGTTGTGGGTTACATCTCCACCACTGGCAGCTGCAGTCCATGAGGGAGAGGGTCTCACATTGAGTTTGTGGCTTAATCCCCCAGTACATCAAGCATCTGCTCAGCAGGGGGCTTCATAAGAACAGGTCTAACAATGGTTGATGTGTAACCCAGTTGTATATTTGTAACCATGTAAGGGTGAAGACATATCTCATGCCTGAAAAAAATGTGCAGGGTATTGAGAACCCAGACAATACCCTGCCTCATCTACCTGTGTTGAGTACACCTTCAGCATACTTAGCTGGTAAATTCTCTTGTTGTGTTTGTACAGGGCCTGGCGCAAGGCGGTCCTGGTCTGTGACAGGGGCTCCTGGGTGCTGCTGCAATACCCATAACAAATGTCAGTTCCACAGGCTCCCAGTCAGGCTTTGGGGTTCTTCTGATGTCTCAGTACACAATACTAACAGGTCTGCCCCGGAGCCTGTTTGTTAGCACTCTGTCTCTGCCTCCCGCCCGGCAGGACTATGCAGAAACACAGCAGAGTGCTGAAGTATCCCACTCCCCCAGAGCTTAGCATTTCTCTGCTGAATATTTCCCAAGGTGAGGCTTTGCTAAAATGGCAAATGGATAGCATTTGGAACATAGCTGAGGTGCCTTCTAATTTTCCAAGGTGAGATAGAGACCCTGACTAGACACTTTATGCTGGAAAACAGCCATATCTCCCTACTCAGGAGTTTCCCTGGCACAGGAGGTGTTCCCAGGGCAGCATAGGACTGGTGTAATGGCACTACACCCACCATCACAATCCCATGCAGCTCCTGGGATAAGGGCATGCAGGGGGGAGCAGAAGAGATCATCCTGTGAAAGGTTGGTCCTAAATGCAGTGTCTGCAACTCATGTCTTCTGTCTTCCAGTGCCATTCCCTGTCCTCTGGACCTGCTGTTTAGAGCTGATGTGAAGAGCAGCTAGAGGAACCCGTTCACAATTACACAATGTACTTTGTTGGTCATACAAAATCCAGGAACTATGTTCCATGTTTTTAGCACCCTCTAGTGGCCCCTTGTCTGTTAACCAGCTATTTACCTATACACAGATACTACAGAGCTGTCCTGCACCAGTTAGCATCATAGAACCATAGGGTTCGAAGGGACCACAAGGGTCCTCTAGTCTAACCTCTTCCCAGGATGCAGGATTTATTGTGTCTAAGCCATCCAAGACAGATGACTATCCAGCCTCCTTTTCAAAACTTCCTGTGAAGGAGCTTCCACCACCTCCCTAGGTCCTACTGTCGTCCTACTGTTCTTATAGTTACAAAGTTTTTTTCTGCGATTTAATCCAAATCTGCTATGCTGTAGTTTGAACCCTTTGCCTCTTGTCCTGCCCTCTGTGGCAAGAGAGAATAATTTCTCTCCATTTTTTTTTATGGAAGCCTTTCAAGTATTTGAATACCGCGATCGTGTCCCCCCTGAATCTCCTCTTTTCCAAACGAAACATACCCAGTTTCTTCAGTCTTTGCTCACATGGCTTTCCTTCCAGGAGTCAGCACCAGCAAGATGCTCTCACAAAGGCTGATGCCAAGCTGTCTGCTAAATTTCTTCCCGATGCACATATTGTTTTCCCTAAATTAACCCTTAACCCCAGCTACAAATAGGACAGTTAAACCTCATGTATAGTGCTACACTGTGAAAGCTGCTTCATCTGCACTGAGACGCTGTGAAGGGGTTTCAGATCTGATGAAACCCAGGGCTTTGTAAAGCTCTCTCTCTCTGGTGAACCGAGAATGCAAAGAAAAAAGATGCCCATTTGCAGTTTCTCTTAATTGTTTTGTTTTGGCTGAGATAACTTATGGAAATTCAGCTCCAGAGCAGCGGGTGTGTGAGACTCCAATATAAATATTCCCACTGAATAATGAGACAAACCCGTCATACTGTTTTGTAGAGATGCACAGACTGTGATGGCTATATGGAAGCTTCACTGCGTCAGTATACAAAAATAAACACAGAAAAACATTGGGCTATTTGCTGTCAAGCATTCTCTCTCACTCATTGAGCGTCTGCTCAAATACATGCACATCTGGGCTCACATTCTGTGTCCTTCATTATAAACTGCATGTGAAAGGCCAACTCCTGGAGCCAGATCTCTGTGTTACCTTATTTTTATTATCACTTTAGTGTCGGAAGGCACCAGCCATGATCAGGGCCCCTCTGATGATACATATATACACATGAATACATAAATATAGACATATGGTAGATGGAATTAAAAATGATGATGATAGATAGATAGATAGATAGATAGATAGCAGTCATTGAAAAGACTTCTAATTTTACACCCCTGTGCCTCTTGTGGTGGTTAAATTATACCTGGTTTATACTGGAGATTGGATTAAGTGATAAAATTCAAATCCAGATGGATCCAGATCCCAAAGTTCAAGATTGTCATGATGCTGGGCTCTGATACAAATTCATTAGGTTGCAATTTGCAACATCTGGATACTATTCTAGGTTTTGATCTTGAAAACTCCTGAAGTTGGTATGTATTCGCTCAGAATTCCAGTCCATCACCATTATTTGCATCCATTCTTCATAAGATCTTGCACAGGTAAAAAAATAAACATAAAACACTTTATATTTCCACAGTTTGAGTAAAACTCAATGGATGCACTTCAAACTATCCAGAGGTTAGAATGAAATCAACACCAAAAAGTTCAGAGGTTTTCCTATTTTAATGAGACTGTCCAAACCTCACATGAAGTTGGGAACTTCATGAGAACAGACTTTCTTGTCAGACCCTGGTACTTCTGTCTTCCAGTTAGGCTGAGTGTGAGGACAGCTTCTATTGTGCTATTTCTGTCCCCTGGCTTCCCAGTCCAAGAGGCATCAGATAGTGCAGAACATAACTGTCCGCTAGACGGACTTAGATGATATGTAGAGTGAAGATCACAATAAGAGTTTAGGTTTCCAATGAATGAATAACAGTGTGCACCAGTAGTGCTGTAAGAGTATAAATAGTTTGCACACCACACCTTGTGGAGTGAAGTGCTCGAACCTTCTCTGCATATACTTTCAAATGAGGAAGGGTGATCCTAGTTCCCCATCTCTCACATGGGTAAGATAGCACTGCTCTAGCTCACAGGAGTGTTGTGAGGATAAATACATTCCTTCCAATGGGGAGAGGGCATTGAGATGAGTTCATAGAGGGGTCACATGGCCCACATCCAGATGGGTCATCTAGTGCCTCCCTATTACCCCTTGAAGCCTAGCCCCCCTTAGACTCTCATTATGTGTCAGTCTGCCCTCAGAGAGTTCCTGCGGATGGTAAAAACCCTTCTGGTGGGGAAAGGGCATCGAGACGAGTTCATAGAGGGGTCACAGGACCCACTTCCAGACGATGAGCCATCCAGAAAATCCCCCAAGGCAGGCTGACACATAATGAGAGTCTATGGGGGGCTAGGCTTCAGAAGGTAGTAGGGGGGCACTGGATGACCCATCCAGAAGTGGGTCATGTGACCACTCTATGAAATTGTCTCTATGCCCTCTTCCCATATGAAGGGCTTTTACCCTCCACAGAAACTCTCCGAGGGCAAACTGACACATAATGAGAGTCTATGGGGGGATTGTGAGGTGTTCAGATGCTCTCGGGATGAGGACAGATAAGTAGCTAAGACTGACAGAACTAGCATTGCTCTCCTTTTCAATCTGACATGATATTTAAGATGCACTGTACCTGGGGAATCCTGTGTCTGGAGAAAATGATGAAGGATTAAGATCTGGTTTGGTTCAAGTTTAGGACCAAAGTTAAGATGATTCTTCCTTTGGATTTGCATATGCATGGGTCACTTCAATGTGAATGAGATGGGAAGCAGACACTCACTGTATTTCCTTCATGGATATTCAAGGACAAGTAATGGGAGGTACTCTGACACTAGTGAGATGAGGTCATTAAAGTAGACAGACAGACAGACAGATAGATAGATAGATTGGGAACTAAGGGTACAATTTTCATGAGCCCCTAAGTGACTTAGGAGCCTAAGTTCCATTGACATTTTATGAGACTTAGTTTCCTACAAAGAAAGACACGGAATGAGAGTAGGATGAAGAGCTCTGTGTACATTTGAAAGCGTGTCTCTCTCAGCAACAAAAATCAGTCCAATAAAAGATATTACCTCACCCTCCTTGTTTCTTTAATATCGTGGGACCAACACAGCTACAACAACACCGCATAGATAGAGCCTTTGCTGGACCATGATACTAAATTAAGAGAAGAAATTAATTTGGAGCAACCTATTGAAGGAACCATAATAAAAGACTATTTGCTTTAATCTGTGCCAAGCAATATAGTGGAGGAGAGGGTGTTGTTGTCAGTCGTTGGCTGTGTGTGTGTTCTCCCAGTGTGTATGCTGTCCCAGCTCTGCGCAGATCACTGAGATACCAAACCATGACTGGATTATCCAGTGACACCAGAGATCTGTTTCAGCAACGAAGGCACCAGGCCAGATTTATTGTCAAACGAGCACGGCAAA
The DNA here is from genome assembly GCF_026122565.2 of Emydura macquarii macquarii. Classification (NCBI taxonomy): domain Eukaryota; kingdom Metazoa; phylum Chordata; order Testudines; family Chelidae; genus Emydura; species Emydura macquarii. The sequence continues at coordinate 4,686,407 of NW_027133250.1, read as the reverse complement.
AAGCGTCTTATACTTGCTACAAGTACACTTAATACATGCATGCCCCTGACAATGGTACTGGCTCAGTAAACAGTGGGACCTTCTGTTCCTCACTCGGCCAGACGAAGACACTCCCTTTGAGATCCTCCCTTATACAATGATACAAACAAGTTGCATGTTACCCCTCTGACGTGGTAAGACATCACCTTTTACCTTGTACCGGATGGTTTGTCCAAAACATCTCTATCCATCCTATGGTCATCCTGAGGGGTCAGTAAGCCCTTGTTATCTTTGGGGTATTGGGATGTTCTGGTACCTTTCTGGAATGTGCTTGTGTGAGTGTTGTGTACCTTGTGCTTCTTTAGGAATGTGTGTATCAGCTCTGTTACTGTGAGCCTGCCCTGCTGACTTCTGCTAACTTTGAACAGCAGGACTTGACCATGACTTTAGCTCAGGTCTCAGGCCTCATACCTGGCCTGTTAGACGAGGCCTCATGTCTCAGGCTCTCACTTTCTACTACAGATATCCGTATCCATATTTCAGTCAAAGCCCTGGGTTTCTTTCTCCTTCGGATGGCAGCTCGGTGGAGCAAAGTGGAGAAGACATCTGCATGGGCCTGTTGCTTAGCAACCTCCTGGTGCACAAATAGAGAAGCCTATTAAAAGTGGGTGTGACAGTGAAAAAGGGGGTGGAGCAAAGGGCAGAGGATAGTTCACCTGAAGCAGAGAATGTCACAGAAATGCTGTGTGGGAAAAATCTTCTTATGCGCCTGGATAAGAAAGAGACTTTCTTCTTTGAATACAACTTTGGAGGAATTCTTTGCAGCTAGTACAAAAGTACATGTTCCTTCAGCTGGAAAGCAGCATGTCAACCTTACAGACTGTATTTATAGCCTGTACCCCTGTAGCTTATGTTTGTACCTCCGAAGCACCTGTGCTAGACACTCACGGAGGAGCTTTCAATTTGATTCCCATCTGGTTTGAAATGCTCCGTTTCTTCTGAAGTCTCTCCAAGACCAGAAGGTGGGTGACTCAATTCAGCTAAAACAAGAAATGACCCAAACCATCCTTCAAAACTCAAATTAAACTCAAACTCTACCCCTTTTGCGGATCAAAAAGGTTTGGATAACATCCCCCCCTCATTATTTTTCATGCTCCTCTATGCTTCCAGAAAGAGGCAGAGAGGTCTAGTGGGTAAAGCACAAGCCTGGGAATCACAAGACCTGAATTATAGTCTCAGCTCTGGCACTGACTTGCTGCGTAGCCTTCGGTAAATCACCTAGGCTGAAATTTTCAAAGGCGTCTCAGGGAGTTCAGGGCCCAGCTCCCACTGAATTCCAGTGGCATTTGGATGTCTGGCTCCTTTGAAAATACACTTCTCAGCACCTCAGCTTGTGTGCCACCAAAAATTCAGGCTGATTTAGAAAATGTGGTTTTTAAGTCAAAGTCTGAGTGGCCCCCAATGGGCGAGGGCCCACAACCCCACCTGAAGTCAATAGGAATCACAGACGGTCACCAGTGGGCCTATCGGAGGTAGGATAGGTTAGTGTTTAGGACAGTGGTTGAAGAGCTGGGTTCAGTTTACGTCTGCTCCACAAGCTTTGGATGTGATCTTAAACAAGTTACTTAGGCCTGGTCTACAGGACAAAGCGAGGTTGATTTCAGCTGCCTTGCATCGACTTAGTTGTGCGGGTGAAATTTGACTGAAATTTGTCTCCCACCGACGTAAGTACCCTGCTGCCGTGACGCAGTGACCACTTCCCCGAGCAGCACTGCGCCATGGTCGATGTGCTGAGGACAAGGGAGCACAAGTGTAGGCACTGCACTGCCTATGACAATCCTGAGAGTCCTCCAGCAGCTGTCCCACACTGATACTCTGGTCACAATTGTGAACTGCATTGCCCAAGAGTCACAGAGACCAGAAGCCCCTCCTCCACCTCCCCATCTTTAAAACTCCACAGATGTTTGAAATGCCTTTTTCCTGATTCTCCAGCTTGGGGAGCACACCTAGCAGCTCTCCCTTGTTGTGCACAACTCCCAGCCGACCATGCTGACTACACAATCCAGACACACCCCGACCTGGAGTAGACAAGAGATACTGCATCTTTTGGACCTGCGGAGCTTTAACTGTTGCTTTATTGAAAACTGGACTTCTTGGCGTCAGAATTAGTAGGAAAGTGAGGGAGTCAGAAAGCTCCTTCGCAGAAAGGTTTTTTACTGATCCAGACAGCACTTGAGGCTGGGACTGGTCCCCATTAACATGCTCCTGATAGCATACCATAACAGTAGCATGAAGGATACAGCAGATGGTAAATGTATCTTCAAGGAAATCTAAGTTGTTGGCAACATAAAATATAAAACAACCCTTGACTAGGTCTGGGGGAACGTACAGCTCTTCATTCAGTTCCGTGCAGTGAAGAAAGTTGTTTGCAATTAAAGTCTCTGGGCAGAGTACTTTAGTGTAGTCGATGGAGGAGCCAATGCTGTGCATAATCTGCAGAGGAATTTGCTATGGGTTTTGGAATGAATTGTTAAACCGACTAGCCACTTTTAGCGGCAGATGATGCATATGCTGCACATTTGTCCCATATGTGCTGGAAACCTGCGTTTCACTCAAGCACTTGTACGTGAAGCTTTGTGATAAAATGGCAGTTTTGTGCTCCACTCGCTTCCTGTCATACATACTGGGGCTGAAGTTACTGTGGCCACTGACGAACCATTTAACAAGTACAGGTCATGCAGTATCTTCCCCCTCCCCACCACCCCAGGTTTGGCATCAGCAATGGATCCCTGAAACTTCTACGTACTGCAGGACAAAATACTTTTCCATAAAAATTTAGCAGCTGCCAGCAGTCTTCATATTACTCTTGATATCAATGTTTCTTCTGCTTTTGATAGTGCTGCTGCTTTTGTCATTTTTAAGGATATGTGCTGTAATTCATTTCTGCAGATAGCTTTGCTAAAAACAACATCTCTATCCCACTGTTCATCTTCAAGAAGTGCTTTAAGAGTCTTTCTGCTAAGCATTTTTTCCTCTTCAATCTCGTTCAAGGCACGTTTCTTCGTATTTAGCCTCTGTGTTGGCCATTGCCACCACTTTCCCATCCATTAGTGCTTCCGCAAGGCAATTTATGAACTCCAGCTGAGTTGCACCATGTGGAGTAGTAAAATCAGTATTTGTTTCTATTGCTTTTACCTTTTTAAACACATTACATGCATTCTTGGTGTACCACTCAATGTCGCATGTGTGAGCGTCATATGAGTCTGTGCACCCACTTTATTTTCCATGCAATGTTCTCACTAAGAGTGACTCACCTATCTCATGTGTTGAAGCTGTGCTTAATGGATGCCTTTGGGTTCCCAGCTTACCACAGAAGAAGCAGATGTTCTTCTTGAAATGCATGCCATGGGACTTAGGATAAGGTGATTCTCACCCCAGCTGGCTGTTGTCCCAGCATCTTTAACTTTTTCCTGATGCTTGGTGTACTTCCTCTCTGCCTTTACCAAATTCAGTTTCTGGGTGAACTTCTTACAGCATGTAAGGTGCCACCAAGGACTGTGTTTAACAAGGCCCTCCGTGGTGGCATTCTCCAAAGATTCAGCTGCTAGTTGGTATCTTCAGCTCCCCTATGATGCCTAAAAATGTTCAAGACCAAAGTAAAAACAAGGATTTTGTAATAAATTACATAGGGGTTTTAATTAATTATGAAATAATTGCATATCATTTGTGGATGGATTCCAGTAACTTCTGGCTGGGGGGGGGGGGGGGAAATGACCCACGAGTAAATGATTCTCCAGTTGCTGTCAAGGAAAACAATTACAGTGAGTAAACTATGAATATTTGAGCAGCATTGGATACCTACATCACAGCCCATTCCTCTACCATCCCACCTGGCATGCAGGAAGAGAGGCGGGTTTTTTTGTTTGTTTATAAAGCAAGAAACCTAAATGGAGGTTCAATACGATGCTTAAGTGGGAGCTGACCTCTTTGAAAAATCGGGCCCAAATGAATTCACCCCACAGGGGAAGAGGAATTTTTAAACAGGAGAACTTTCTTTGGCTTTTGAAATGCACCAAATGCCCTGTATTTTCAAGTTGCCCAGCAAAGCTGATCATAAAACAGCTGGAAAACTTTTGTGACAAGTGGGTTGGAGGATGCTCCCTTTTTTGGTTTGTTTTTTACATCAACAATAATAATGAAATCAGGTGATCTAAAATGAATCCAAACTCTAAACCGTCCGAGGTTGGCCGTGTGATGGAGATACTTGAAAGGGTTTTGATGTTCATAAGTTCCTTTAAACTTTTCAAAAACGTTTCAAGAGTTCACAAGGCCTGAGGAGGAGGAGGAGGAGGAGGAGGAGGTCAGTCACTATGGCCTCGCAGATGAAACGGGCTACTCAATTTCTCTAGAAAGTTAGAGCAGTTTTCGCTATTTACATTTCTGCTTATCGCTAACTTGCAGTGTTGCTGAGGGTTATGTATGTGCACCAGGAGAGAAAAATGTCTTTGGCCTCTACAGCTGACCTCCAGTGATGGATTTTTTTTTTTAAAAAAACCCTCCTCTCTTGCTTTTAGAAGTCAGAGGTTACATCAATAATTTCCTGTCTACTACCACATGGAGATCTGCAGGAAGATTGCAAATCTCTTCTGAGAACTGTAAATCTATCCTCTCCCTTGGAAATCAATGGGATGCGGTTGGAAACCAAGAAGCTAAAACCACTGCTAAAGGTAATAGCTTCTAAATCAAATGTAGAGAGATCTTTGGGTATCACTGAACCTGGAAGAGCTATCAGAGTCCTATTATCGCATGGATAAGCTGTATTTCAGCAGTTGCCCCATTTAGGCATGTTAGGGTCCTCTATGCATAGACCACAAACGTACTTCTAGTCTCTGAATGAAAATTTTGGATTGGTCTTATGGCCAAGGATTGTGTGTGTGTGTATATGTGGGTTTTTTTGTTTGTTTGTTTTGTGTTTATAAAGTGCCTAGAAAATGGGTCCTTCTCCATTACTGGCGCTCCTCGGTTCTATCATGATACAAGCGGTAATAATGACAGCGAAGGAAAAGTTTCCGAGAGAGCATAGTGTGCATAGCTCCCCTGTAACCTGCTTCAGAATTGAACTCAAATGACAGACGCTTAGAAATCTAAAGGTACAGGACACAGGAAACAAAGTCATACAGTCACAGAGGTATGCGCACCGCCAGGTCTTCCATCGTCTTTACGAAATGAGGCTTATCTTATTCTGGGTCCCTTCCAATTGGTCTGTCACGTTAATATTGGGAGATACTTGAAACATCTACCTGGCTACTGCCATGACCCCTGTCAAGGTGATATCTGAGCGCCTCATGACCCCTCACACCCGGGTAAGGAGCTGTTACTAGTCCCATTTTAGAGACTGTGAACTGAGGCACAGCATAATAGACAGGCTGATGCTGGTCACCACTTCAACCCCTATACGCTGTTTTGTGGAGTATAGAAGCCATAAGGAAGTCATAGGTGGCCAAGGGCCACCACAGAGGCAGCAATGGGCAGATATAAGTGACCCTACATAGTCCCCCATTCATAGGTCTCAGCACAGGGGCCACGCCTGTAGCACTCCGTGCTATGGGATTCTGGCCTGTGGCACAGTGCCTGGGCAGCCATAGGAAAGCTGCGATAAGTTACACTCCTGAAGCTGCTCTTACTTGTGCTGGGGGCTGGTTTGACCACCACAGGAGTCCAGATGGCATGAAGAAAGATACCTTTGCTCCCCCATCTCTCCTGGGTTCTTTCTCTTGGTGTGTACCTAAGACGCAAAGCTAAATATATTCCCCTCAGTGACTTGCTCTAGGTCACAAAACCAGGAATTGAGCCTAGATCTCCTCAGTCCTGATCTACAAGACCATCCTTCTGGAAGTTTGGTTCAGATAATAATTATCATATAAATCCTTTGTGTTGATCCACAGGTCATTGGCCTAGCAAATGCTCCTGCACGTCTCATGAAATCAAGCTCTCTGGTGTGATTTCTAGTCTCTCTCCTGGGAGAGAATATAAATGCTTGGAGAATAGCCTTTCTTGTGGTATTTCAGTACTCTACTTCCAGTGACGTCTTGGCTGCTTGTTTTTTCATGTACCTGCAATTAGTCAGGCAATATACTAAGATTTTTTTTTTTTTTTCATGGAAATATATAATAATATGAGTCTTGGCTCCTGATTCCCTGCTTTAGCTACTGACCCATGTTCTCTTATACTTTATAAACTGTCTGTGCCATATAGATTTTGCCCAGTACTTGTATGTTTTCTTCTAGGGTCTTGTTTTGGATTTAGAAGGACAGAGGAAATGCATACAAATTTAATGATATTAATGCATTCTAGAGCTCAGAGTTATTGTTACTGCTTCAGAAGAAGTGCCTGTGACGTCCCCCCCTGCAATCTGGATTGGTGTGTAGCTGTGTCACCCCAATTCCTCACGCCTGAGCCCCAATTTACCCTGTTTTGCTGTGTGAACCATTCACTTTTGGGTCAGCCCATGCCCAGCCTCCTGCAAGTAATCGGTCCCTGACCTAGTGAAGGAACATTTCTGGCCAGCCACTCACGGGATAGGCCCCTAGCAAACACACCCAGTCCCAGATGCAACCTCGGGAACTGCCGTCTTGCAGGGTTCAATGCTGTACACTGCACCCTGCAAGCTCATTTACATTTGTCTGTCAATTTATCAGAGAAGTTGACATGCACCAACTCTGTCACTCTGGCTATGTCTACCTGACGGCAGCAAAGTCCTCGCTGTCAGATCAACTTATCTGGATCGACTGAGCAGCCAGTGAAGACCCTCTCAGTCGATTTAGAAGTTGACATTATTAATCCACCCCCGCAAGTGGCGTAGCGCTGCGTCGACAGGAACGCGGTTCCCGTCGGTGTAGTGCAGTGAAGATGCCGCGCAGAAGAGAAGCACAGCAGTCGACGGGAGTTACACAAGTTCTTTGCGTACTTTGCATAATTCCCATCGACTGCCGCCGAATCGCAGAGGTAAGTGTAGACCAAGCCTCTGAGTGAGGTCTCTGCACACATTCAAACAAATAAATGTATTGATTACAGTAAGATTTTAAGTGAATCTAAGTCAGATTATTAATAAGTCAAGGAGTTAATCACAATTAACTCATATCCTAAACTAAGATTAATATTCCAGTCTCTTTCAATCTATGATATTAATTTACCACACAGGCTGGTTGTGATGCATCTTGCAAAGAGACACCCCCCCCCCCCCCAGGTAGGTGCCAGTCTTTGATGTTGCTTGGAAGATAGATTCTAGGGGAGAGCTTTCTTTTTAACAAGTTTCCTCGACACCCCCTGGGGTCAGGTGATCGTCCATGTCTGGCAAGGGGTGTGATTTTTCCCTCTTGAGCCAAAGTGCTCAAAGGTGCCTAGCCCAGTCCATTGTTCCTGTATGCATGCCTCTGCTGGGCGTGGAAACACAGCTTTGTGCTTGTCTGCATTTATTCAAGCCATGTGAGGCACACATTTGGGGATATGATATAGCAGGGTTTCATGTCTGTCCATATGTATGACATTCCAGGGAACATGCTACCACAGCAGTAATGTTCACTATATCATAAAAACACCTTATATGGCCTACTTTGCATTGACCGTACACAGTTATACTGTAAGGTTGAACATGAACGATAGACAAATCACACCATAAGGGTGTGCATGGGGTACAGCGTGTCACAGTGCCCTAGACACAAAAGATCCGAGGCGACATTTTGGATGGGCTGCTTTCCGCAGGCTGGGAGCGGGGCGGGGGAGTGGAACAAGGTTAGCAGAATAGCCTTATTGACTCAGCCGATCTTTCCCATGCATCTGTTGACATTGTGCTGGCAGTCTGGTGAGGCTGCATGGCTGAATGCTAGCAATAGTCTCATCCGTCAGAATGCTGTTAGGAGACAGACCTGAGTCACTGGAGCCTAATGATGTCTGAAAGATTCCGTCCTCCTCATATGGCAAATATTCTCCTAAGCATGTGCAAGGTCAAATCTGTTCCAGCTAAGCCGCAGATGGCACAGCATGCTTTTTCTGTCCTTGATTCATCTGCGAAGCAAAGGCAATCCCAGAATGCAATGAGAGGATCTGGAAAGCATCCCTGTGCGCTGCCCATCTCAGGAATTACTAGGTGTGGATAAACCAAGTCAAGGTACCATAGAGAGTAACAGGGGGACAGACAGGTTAGGCAGGTAACAGGATATTTGCTGTCCCCTACTGGCACAAGCAAGAATAGCCACAGGCTTGTTTCTAAGCATGAACATGGTTCTATCTGGAAGCGGAAACTATAATCACCAGTCTATGTTTCTAATCTTTAAATATAGATTAAACTGATTAATATAACAAAATATGGTTATCTCCCCTGCCCTCCAGGGAAGTACTGTTGTAAATATGAAGAGCAATAAGAGATTCATATCAGGATTAAACATTTATGTGCAGCATTTCTTTGTTAGCAAAATAAAGATACAATATATTGCAATAATATAAAACACCGTAGCTGCACATTCAGTTCTGGGTCCTATCCTCTGGTGGTCTAAATCACTGGATTATCTTCACTGGAGCTGTGCTAATTTACACCCACTGAGAATCTGGTCCACAGTCTCCTGTACTGCACACAACAATGGATAGAGAGATGAAGCTTGAGTGGACTTGGTGCAATAAGAACTTTAAACAACAAAAAAGGGCTCATTGTAGACATTCTGTGTCATAACTGAAAAGTTATGCGCAACAGGTAGCTACTGATGGAAAAATAATGATGTAGCAGTACCTAGAGTTCAGAGAGTCGGGCCCCACAGAGTGAGCTGCTGAACAGTTGCAGAATGAAAAGATGGTCCCTGCCGCAAACAGCTTGCAATTTAAGTAATAGCTGTAGCTATGTCACTCAGGGGGCTATTGGGAAAAATTAATACAGGCCGTGCTCTTGCTTCAGGCTGTGTAGTCTCACTCCAGCAAGTATAGCTAACTGCAGGAGATCACCCCACTGCACAGGGATTTTCTGACGGTGTGGGCAAAAAACGTCTATCCCGATACCTTTCCAGATGCTGGCAAAGAGGGTAAAGCTAGAGGCAAGGGGGCATGTCCAGGACTCTGGCAATCCCCGGCTCCCATAACCAACCATCAGGGTTACTCACAGCATGTAAAAGTAGAGCAGTCATCAAAGTGCTTTAACTTCCACCAAGGGACAGGACATGGTACATAGCTATCTCAGGATTAGATAAGTGGGACAGTGTCTTACAGCCACCTGGGCGGGGTGAAGCAAAGCATGGGAGTCCTTAAATCGATGACATCAGAAAATGACTTTGGTTGCTTTACAGCACTATATTGCAACATGATTGTATGATGCTGATGTGTGGTCCCAGAGCGGACCAATTTTATTGCAGTGTAGACTTACCCTGAGCGATTTTGTTCTCCTCTCCCTCAGGAGGTACAAAGAGAAATGGAGCAAAGATTTTCAAAAGCCAGCGCTCAGGATATTTGAGCAATGTTTGCATCACACAGGTCTTATGATCTAAAGTCTAAATCTGGCAGCGTTATGTAGCCATTATGTAACCAAACTGGACTTTGCAGCCAATCAGCTAGCAGACACGTGGCCACATGATTTCTGTGGTAACAAGGCGGGGCTAGAATTCAGATCTCCTCACTCCAAAAACACCATTCCCTGCCCTCTGAGCAAAAGGAGTTTAACATTAGGGCTTCTATCCTTGATGATCCAGGGAGTAGAGGACAACAGTCAAAGTTACTGTTTGTACAGCGGGTCAAAAAAGGCCAGTTAGGTTTTGGAGAAAATCATGAAGACATTTTCCTGTCTAAAACTTCCAGCTCGCAAAACTAAAAACAGAAGAAAAAATTAGCTGACGCTGGTTTCAGTAAAAACTAAAAGTTTCCCAACTTTTTTTAACTGAAGAGTTGTACCAAACATTTTTCAGTTTCCAACTTTCCATTGAAAACCTGGAAATTTTAAACCAAAATACAAATTTTCCACAAAAATGTGCTTTTGTTAAAAAGCCATTTTTTATCAACTGTTTGACCAGCTCTAATTATTGATATTAGAAGCCTCAACCATGATCAGGGCCACATTGTGCTAGATGCTGTATATATGCATAGTGAGAGAGCCTCTGCTCCAAAAAGCTTGTAGTCTAAATAATCCATGCCTCTCGAGTCCCAGCCCGGAGCCCTAGTCACTAGACTACACTATGGGAATGTCTACATAGCAACTAGACAACCATGGCTAGCCCTCGTGAGGTGGGAGGGACCCAGAGCCTGGGTTCCAGCCCAAGCCCAGAAGTCTACACAGCAGTGAAACAGCCCTGCAAACCCAGGTCAGTGTGCACAGGCCAGCCACGGGTTTTTCTTTGCTGTGTAGACATACCCTTAATCTAACTTGAGCAGCTCCAACATTCTTTACCATAGAAGGAAGTGGCAATGGTACCGATCAACTTGTGAGTCTGGAGAACCTCCCCCTTACTCCAAAACCCTGCTTCCCACGTACCTAGCAGCCAAATGATATTAGTCTCTGCACATATGGCCTATGTTAGTGTTACTTGTCACATACTTTATTAAATTTGCCTGTTCCCTGAGGTGCTAAACTTGCAGCAGTGTTCTCTCTCCTTCTGATAAGGCATCACCTTGTGGGAAATTAAATCTTGAATTGTTCGTTAAAGCCATAAATACAAAATATCCCACAATTGCTGCCAACAGCCTTGTTTTTTTTGATGTTTTTTATGTTCTGTTATCACATTAGAAATTAGCATAACAATTGAGTCTCCAGTGATCAGAGGAAGTCTAGGAAAAGCAGGTGGTCTTTGTTTGAAAGCTCAAATACGCCAGAGACCATGAATTAATGATCTTCCTCTAAAGAGAGAGGTAGGCTTAATAGGGCTCTCCCTTTCTCTGTATACATATAATAGTGACACACAAAAGACAAGCCAAATAATGTAGAGGTATCCAGTTCATTCCTGCAAAGCTGATACCAGTAAATTACTCCAGATAACGTTAATGTTTGCCAGGGGAGTTGCATGGATGGTAAACAGTTGCCTAAGTAATTAAATAGTAACTGAAGAGATGTTTTTACTGGGAACGATCTATTTGATGCTGTCATTCTGAAAGGGTAAAGCAAGCAAATTCAATTGTTTCTATCTCTTTAAATCCCTGAAGTAACCCAAGCTCCGACTCCTCTGAAGTTCAGGTATAAAGACAACTAACTGAATACAAATTAGCCCCATCAATGCATAGACACATCAGCACCGGAGCTAAATTCCTTAATTGTCTATTAGTGGCTCATTAAATCAAATTTCCCATCACATCCTTGAGGTGGTAACGAGCACAGGTTGACAGCACCATGTAGCCTTCAGAAAATGTCTGTTGTATCAAGGATCATTTGCAAGACAAGGGGGGGAAATTAGTCTCTTCATTTGAAACTTCCTAGAAAGATGGGAAAGTAGTTAATATGCTTTAAAACTTCAATTCCAATGTGTGTTTCAGTGCCCCAGGTCATTTGCCTACCTTTAAGTTAATATTTTATTAGTTAATACCCAGTGTAATTTGTTGGGTACAGTAGATGCCTGATATTAACTCAAACTAGCATCTCATGTTTTTATAGTGCCTTTCATCCCAAAGGATCTTAAAGTACTTTGCTAGCTATGTACGCTTGCATAAATTGCTTTTTTTTTTTTTTGCCACTGATATGTTACCCACTTAATGGTGAGAAAGGCCATCTAATAATATCTAGTACGTTCGTAATCATAGAACTATAAGGTTAAAAGGGACAGTGAGGTTCATCTAGTCCAACTCGCCGCCAAGATGCAGGATTTGTTGTGTCTAAACCATCTAAGACAGACGGCGATCAATCCTCCTCTTGAAAACCTCCAGTGAAGGAGCTTCCATAACTTCCCTAGGCCGTCTGTTCCACTGTCCTATTGTTCTTACAGTCACAGCCTTTCAAGAACAGCCTTTGTTCTTACAGCCTTTCAAGTATTTGAAGACGGCGATCATCTCCCCCCTCAATCTCCTCTTTCCCAAACTAAACATAACCTGTTCCATATGGCTTGCATTCCATCCCTTTGATCATTTTTGTCACTCACCTCTGGATCCTTTCCAGTTTCTCTAAACCGGACACAGTACTCCATCTGAGGCCTAACCGGAACCCAGTAGAGTGGTACTATCACCTCCTCTGACTTGCATGCTATGTCTCTGTCAAAGCAACCTAAAATATGCAGTGCTGCTGTCAAGCCAGTTATCCCCCATTCGGTATTTGTGCATTTGGTTTTTCTTCCCTAAGTGAAGCACCTTACATTTGTCTTTGTTGAATTTCATTTTGTTGTCTGTGGCCCAGTTCCCCAATTTACCAAGATCCCTCTAAATCTTAGCTCTATCTTCCAAAATGTTGGTGAACTCCCCTCCCACTCCCCAGCTTCCTTCCTTTACTCATGTTGGGTAGTGCCACTGCTTTACTTCCTGAAGAAAGATCCTATTCAACATGGGTAAGTTTTAGAGAATCTAGCTCTGAGAAGTTTGTCAAACATCACACAGAAAACAGCTGGAAGAGAGCTAGCACACATGGTGGCGGCTCAAAAATTTCCACCAAAACTGCTTTTCAGTAGAAAATTGGGTTTTCAGTTGAATGACTTTACGAAAAAACTTCTGTGGAAAACTTTCTTTTTCATTGAAAAGCCCGAAAACCAAAATATTCCTGCTAAAAACCACAATATTTCAATTTGGAAATGCTGCTGTGGTGCCTTTGGGGAGGTGTAGTTCAGTTGCCCCATTTCCCCATTCTCCTCCATGGGCTGAGCTCTGCAGCCAGACTAAATATGGTTCACCATGACCAGGGAGTCCCATGGCGCACCTCCCCTCTTCAAGAGGGGAGTCCATAGGGTGCATCATGGGAATTATAGTCTGACCAGGGATCCTGGTCTATACAGGATAATGGCAGCATGAGGTAACCAAACTACAACACCCATGAGGCACCATGGCAGTATTTCCAAAGAGAAACCTTTTGGTTTTTAGCCAGTTTCTTCTGAAAAAAAAACAAAATTTGCAGGGGGCGGGGCTAGACTGGTGCCTTACCTACTGGACTACACTGGCTGCTTGGCTGGCATAACCGAGTGGCTGGCACAGTCCATTTTTTAAACTCAAGAGAGCCAAGCTAATCTGTGCAAACAGATATTTGGAACTATATTCACGAAAGCTCATGTCTGTGTAGTGTGGTACATTTGTGCATGCCTCACAAACATGGGGCATGATTCCGTAACCCATGCTCCTTTTGTTGCTTTAGCACTTCTGTTGACATCAGTGAGGATGCAATGTGATTAAAGACTGCAGAATCTGGTCCCTGTTTGAGTAGAGCAGATCTCCTACCCTGACGGCTACACCCAGTTTTTGCTCACACATGCCTGCTGATAACCTGCTCTCTCTTATTGACATTGAATCTTTAGGAGATCACAAAGCAGAGGTATCACTCAGCTCTCCTGTCCAACAACATGAGGGCTCCAGTGCCTATTCCTGGCCTACCAGTTCTGGCAGCAATAAGATGAAAGCCTGTATTTGTATTGGAGGGAGGGTCATTTGTGTCACACTGACTAAGGCATGATTTCTTAGGTGCTGAGGTGAGAAGCACTATGGCCTGGATCCACACATAGGTACTTAGCACAGATGCCCCGTACCTTCTAATGGGGGGGGAGGGGAAGAGCCAGCTTCAGCTGTGTTACTGAGCATGCTCAGTCTGTGTGAGTATGCTTGCTACAAGCCAAGCAGCAAATCGGGGGACGGGGGGACCATCTCGCCTGCCCACTTAGCAATTGATTATTTGATTGGTTAATTCAAGTGGAAGAAGTTCAATAGGAACGATTGAGGCAGGCCTGCATGATCTTATGCTGTACTCCACCGGCTGGGGTGCTCACCTGGGGCATGACACATCTCTGGTCATGTCTAGGCAGCGGGGGACTCCCACATCCCAGGTGCGTGCGATAAATCACCAGGCTAAAGGAAGTCCTCCTTTGTACATGCCCACTGGTGGGAGCCCTGAGGGCAAAGTGGGTGGCAGAGTGACTGGTTCCTGGTTTGTGGATTGCAAGCAGGGAGAGGTGTTTATCTCCATGACAGGGACAGGCGTTAGGACCCATCTAAGTCCCTCGGTGGGTCCGAGCCTATGTGCCAGGTATCTAGGCAGCTAGAGATGCAGATGGGCACCGAGTGGAATTTTCAAAAGTGGAGTTTAGCACCGAAGCGCCGAGTGGGACAAGCAGAAGCACTTTGGGTGCCTAAATACCTTGAAAAATGTGGCCCTATGGGCTAAATCCGGTACAAAGAAAAGAATACAAAGAAAAGACTGCCATGAATCAGGCCATAGGTGATTATAGGGAGAAAGAAAGAACCAGTAACTTTAGAACAACTCCCATTACACATTGGCTGAAGACTTTGACCCGTCAGCATCAAAACCCCAGCTGCTACCACCTGAGCTAAGGAAGACGCTCTCTGAGGTAACAGCCGTAGTAGGCTATGCACAGGGTATGCAACACACACAAGCCTTGCCAATATGCGACTCCATAACCAGATAGACTGTGGTAGCCTTCTGGCTCCTGATGCAGTAACGTGTGTTCGAGGAGAGTGGGTTAAATATCTCATACTCCAGAAAATGACCATCACCGCAGCGCAAGGAGACCTACCCTCCCAAAAGAGAAAAGAAAAGGCTAACCGCTCCTTTACCTCCACAAGAGTTTTGATAAATACTTTCTGTGTGAAGGTCACAATGTTCTAAGCTGCTGATGTGTTTGCCGCCACTCAGCCCATTCCCTGCACCTCTTACGTTAATTGACTCCTTTGATCCCTATCCTGCCCTTGCAACACCACTAACAGAAACATCTGGCGCAGCCGGCATGAGAGCCCTGGTTCCAATAGCAACTTTTAAAAAAAGCCAATTACATGTAATTGAATTCAGGAAACTGAATTATCTCACTATTAAAGTGGTGCTTGTTCTTTTAGATTGTGGGGCATTCAAACTATCAGAAGCATTAATTGATTCATCCCCTTTCAAGCACTTTCTCTACAGTGCCTCCGTTTGAGAGCTGCAAGCTTTCGCTCGCCTGGGGAGTCTGAATTTATAAAACCCCATGTTTATGTGTCTTTGGCTCTATTCACTCTGGCTTTTTTATCTGGTTGGTGTTTAACTCAGATACAAGTAGACACTCCTGCAAAACATCGTGGAAGGATTATTTCCTCCTTTGTGTCTTTTGTTTTTGCTGAAAGTGTCGTTTACCAAGAAGGGAAAAAAATACTCAGTTCCAATGCTAGGAGGAGGGACAAACCGGTTGGAGAGCAAGAGTAACTGTAAGATTCCTTTATGGTCTCCATATTCTGGGGTTATGCAAGGGCCTGCCCTCCATGGCATAATTTAGAGCCAGAGCTGTCCCTAGGGTAGGGCGAACTGGGGCAACCGTCCTGGTCCCTGGGCCAGACAGGGTGGGAGGCGGGCAACTGCAACCCGCCTCCCGGCTGCGTGGCAGGACCAGGCGGGAGCTGGGCGGGGCGCCCTCACAGTGTGGTTTTCCCCAGGCCCCACATCCCCCGAAGGATAGCCCTGTTTAGGGCAGCCTCAGGGTGTCTCTCTCACACTCTGGTTTCTTTAGGGAATGAGAAGCCGATGATAGTGCAGTGACTTGAGCTATGTCCCAGACGCACTTCAACACACTCAGCACCATTGTAAGCCAGTGCCAGTCTTATGGGCAGGCAACCAGGCTAGTCCCGTGTACCAACTTCAGAGGGTTCCACACAGCCATGTCACCCCGCTTTCTTTGTACGATTGCTCTGCTCTCTGACAGTTGCTTCACTGGAAATTGGCTTTCTCTCTTTCTTTCTTTGGATCAGCTACTGGAGGGGGCACTAAAAACGTTTCCCCCCCTTAGCCAGCAAAATGACTAGGGCCACTTCCGTGTTGGACTGTTAGGCCAGTTCTAAAACAGTCAGATGTGGAGCTGGATTCTCAGGGACCCGGCAACATCCATTGTAAGACCTAGTGTGGTGTAAATGGGCCTTTGTGTAACTGAGAATCAGGCCCTGACTTCTTTCTAGCTTACCAAATTGTAAGCGATGTTAAGCTCTAGAAAATGCTGGTCCTGAGACTCAGTCAGGTTCAAGCAGTTATTCAGGCAAATTGAAAAGATTATTTCCACAGGAGTAGCTGTGTTAGTCTGCATACATACTGCATGCATTGGATGAAGCGGCTTGCAGCCCACGAAAGCTTTTGCCTGCAGAAATTTGTTAGTCTTTAAGGTGCTACAGGCCTCTCGTTGTTTGTGCTGAAAAGATTGTGTCAATTTGACGGGCAGGATGTCGGGCCAGAATGGTACCACTGTCATTTTTCTCGCTTCTGACTTGACTGTTCCTAAAGGATTTCAATTTGTTTTTTAAAGGGTAATTCAATCAAGAATGTGCAAACAAAGGACGTTCTCATGATTAAGCTTTAATCAGATTTAGGGGGTTTTTTGTTTGTTTTTTTTTAAATCCTATTTACAAGAAAGAACAACTTTCAACCTCTTCCCCAACTTGGGCTTCAAAGTCTGACTGGTCCCTGAGCCACGAACAGCATCTGATTCTACCTCCCTTACTCACCTTGAGCTTGATTCTCCTCTGGCTGACGCCAGTTTCATACCAATGTATCTCCATTGACTTTATGAATGGGCATCTTCCAGGAAGCCCCCAGGCTGCTGTGAGCACCTCCTAGGTGGCGCTCCATTGATTTCAGTTCCAGAGGGTAGCTGTGTCACAGGACTCTCGCTGTTACTGATTTCAGTGGATCTCTGCATGGGCACTAGAGACGACCTGAGCACATCTCCTTGCACGATGTGGACTTGAATTTGGGAACGGCAGACCGTTTTTGATGCGGCTCCTGTGATTTCTTCTTTCCCACCATCTCATGGACTTTAAGGTCAGAAGGGACCATTGTGATAATCCAGTCTGACCTCCTGCACAATGCAGGCCACAGAACCTGATGCACCCCCCCCCCCCACCACCACTCCTGTAATAGACCCCGAACCTATGACTGAGTTATTGAAGTCCTCAAATCATGGTTTTAAGACTTCAAGGTACAGGTGTTCTGCTTTCTTCAGCAAGAAGGACTGATGCTGGATGGGACTGTGGATTGCGAAACTGAACACAACTTGACAGGGAAGCAGATTGGGTATTTTAAGAACTATAAAAGACATCCTAAACACTTCAAAGCCAAGAAGGTTGGGATTTCCAAAGGGATCTATGAGAGACAGGCACCCAGCTCCCACTTAAATCCCTATGCCCATCCTGACCCAAATCAGCTTGGTCCAGATTTTTAAAGGTCCAGATTTCTAAATAAGTGCTGCTCTTCTCATCATGGCAAGGCCTAAGCGACCTAGGCAGCTAAGTTCCATTTTCCTAAGTGATACAGGCACTTAGGAGCCTAAATCCCATTGACTGCCAATGGGATTTAGGCTCCTAAGTGCCTAAACACCTTTCAAAATGAGACTTGGGCTCCTAAATCAGTTAGGCATTGGTTGAGTGCAGCAATGCCTAAATACCTTTAAAAATCCGAGCCTCGGTTAATTCTGAAAATAAGACAGCTGTCGAATGTTATGTCTACACAGCAACTGGACACCCGCGGCTGGCCAGTGCCGGCTGACTCAGGCTGCAGGGTTGTTCCATTGCTGTGGTGTGGGAGGGTCCCAGAGCTCAAGTTCCAGCCTGAGCCCGGAAGTCTACACAGCAATGGTACAACCCCAGTCCATTGACCTCGGCTTTACGATTCGGCGCCAAGGGTATTCACTGCAGTCTAGGTGCACCTTAGGTGCCTACCTGAATCATTAGGTGCTTAAATACTTTTTAAAATCTGGTCCTGTGCCCTAGATTGTGCAGTGACCAACTCACTGCTAAGCCCACTGACTCTGGTGGAACTGCAGGTGTGCGTAAGGGCTCACTGGGGTGACTAAGGGTGGCGCCAGGTAACCATCACAGTCAGAAAGCAGCTTCCTGTCTTGACGGTTGGCTAACACGGAGCAGCACTTATTGCAAATGCCCATCTCATCAGAATGCATGGCAAAGAAAGAGAGCTTACTAAACTGCAAGGAGCAGTGGGGTTGGCGGGGAGGAAATCACTGTGTGTGAAATTTCATGAATGAAATCTGGGCAACTTTATTCCAGGTCTCTCAGCTGTTTGTTAAATTTGCATGCAGGTGCTGGCTTTGTATGTTGTGCTATATTAAAATCAGTTGCAGGTCACCTGAGGGTCTGATCCTGCTCTCTTTGAAAGCGAGGAGAGTTTTGCCATGCAGTGACATAGACAGCATGGAGGCCCCTGGAATTACGAGCGCAAACCACACTTCCATACAGCAAAAGTCCTCCTGCAGAAGGCAGAGGTTGATGTAGTGCTTGCTGTAAGCAACCTTTATTTGAATGCTGCAAGTTGTATGGTTTCAGAAACAATTATTTCATTAGAAAACCCCGATGAATTGAATCTCGGTGGGTGGCTCAAGAATGGTCACCCACCCAGGAGAGCCCAGGTGGATTAGGGCTGTACAGTGAAGCATGCAAGAAGGAGATGATGAGGAGGATAATTATAAAGATAATGCTGAGACTGCGGCACCCAGAATCGTAAATCACTGGGTTACCCCTTTGCCTCAGCAAGAGAGAGCTTTGCTGGAGATACGACCGTGTGTCAGCTCCCTGCAATTCTCGTCTGTCCCCCTTCCCAGCAAACTCCTCAAGCCTCTGCCAGTCTAAAGCCAGCCTTTCAGGTAACATTCAGTGAACCCCAGCTCCTGAGATCCCCAGAGACATCTCACTGCAATGTCTAGTCCCTCTCACTGGGCATGCGCAGTAATTACTAAACCTGTTGTCTCCAGAGAGCCCATGAATCCACCAGTCTGTTAGCCGAGCTCAGGGCGTATTCTTTACCTTAATACACTGAGATGGTTTATAGTAAAACTGAGCATAAGTTTGTTAATGAAAAACAGAGATTTAAGTGAAACTGAGCAAGAGAAAAAGAGACCGACCTGGTTACAAATCAAACCAAATGCACGCTCTTGTAACTAAAACTTTAGCAAGCTACAAGCGTTGCCGCAAACAGCTCTATTGCTCACACCAAGCTACCAGCATCTCCATCCCGTCAGGACTGAGGCTCCACCATTCACTGAATCAGAGGCTGTTGATCCTTTGGCCCTCAAATGATGGCTAACAAACCAGTCCCTGATTATAGTCCAGGAAAGCTTTGAAATGATTTTTTGGAAAGCAAACCCCAGCTCTTCTCCCCGGCTGCTTGTTCTTCAGGGTGCAGGTGCCAGGTCTCATCTTCATCCTCTCATCCCTTTGCTTTGACGACTGGTTTGATCACTGTGTTTACCTGAAATGCAAATATACGCTCATTGCCCTTTCTGTGTAATCAAGCCATGCTGTTTTCTCATCTGTTGGTCTGACCCATGCAGACAACTCAATTTGCATTCCTTTGTCTAGGGCAGGCTGGTTTATCAGTTGCTGCCAAAATATATTTTAAGAACATATTTCTAGCACGTGTACATAACTCTTTATATACAATCTGTGTATATATCATTCAAAGATACTCATGACCAGTGTGTCATCAGTTTCCATATATCACTGTACCTGTTTGGCTAAATAGTCTGACAACACGGTGTTGGGGGTGCCCTTTGCCATCTGGAATAAGGGGTGCTTAGGGTCAGAAATGCCCCTTTGGGAAACCTTTGTGCAAAATATCTTCAGAAAAATTTAAATGCCAAGCGATTCCCCTGGAGTACTATCACCACAGCCAAGTATTCACATATCCCAAGCACACCAGGGTTAGAGGCACCTTGTTATTTTAATGCAGTGAACATTTTTTAACTATTGCTTATGAGCCAGATGGCCCATTGATGTTTTCGTTCAAATACAATGGATTGTATGATTGTAAATGAAATTTTAAAAAAACACCTTTTTTGACTGAAATTTTTCCAGGAATAGATTAGTTGAAGGTTAGATCTAAAGCCTGGAAAAAATATATTGTAATTAATCAGTGAGGAGAGAAAAAAAATCAGACGAATAATTTTGCTCAGGATTTGACATTTCTGCATAGCTGTGAGATAAACAACAGCTGTGGGGACAGTTCTGTTTCATATGGAAATGAAAGAGACCGAACCTTAGAGATCAGTTGGACACCATAATGACAGGAGCCTAAGAAAAACAGTAGATTAGGAGTAAATTTTCAAAAGTGCCTAAGTGACTTGGGAGCTTCAATTCCATTTTCAAATATCAGTGAGGAGCCTAAATCCTCATGACTTTCAATGAGATGCAGGTTGCTAATTGCCTACATCAGTTTTAAAAAAGACTGAGCCACTTCAGTCACTTAAACTCTTCTGAAAATGCTATCCAATGTAGCTAGATAGTACGGTGGCCGAATGGCTAAAGTGTCTGCTAACACTCCCGTAGGGTGTAGCTGTGAGTCTTGCTCAATCTCACACTGAAATGTCACCTCTAGCTTACCCAGATATAAAATGGGTACCTATCCCAGCAGGTGAGGGTAGTCAAAGGTTGTTGGATGTGATGCTGGCCACAGCACTTCTTCATGTACTGTTGACTATGAAACTGATGCCCCTTGACAGTGTCAGCCTGATGAGCCCTTGGCTGAGCGGAGCTTTGACTCTGAGATAGTGTTCTAGATAGATAGCCCACCTAGTATATGCGAGAGAGACCAGTATACTAGAATCAGAAAGAATGGACTGTCATCTAGAATTAGAATACTAACAATCTAGGTGAATGGGTAGATGGAGAGACAGGTAGATCTTCCAGATAATTAGATAATTAGAAATGTATGGGGACAAGAATAGAGGTGGAAGCTTGAACTGTTTTTATTAAGGGCAGAAACTTTCACCAGAAATTTTTATTTTTCTGCAGCTGACATTTATCAGCTGCCATGCCAGAAAACGGCATTGTTTCTTTTTTGTGGATTTCTGTTTCCCTCTGATTATGGGGCTATGCTATCAATTCTTTGCTGCAGGCATTGGTTGGTCATAATCCTTCCCAAAAAAGAAAGAAAAAGCCCAAGAAGAACACAGTATGAATTCCAGTGCTTTCTCACTCTATATTTTTCAATTAATGGCTTAAATAAGCATTTGATTTACATTCCTGGAGACATTTGCTGCAGGCTAATTAAAAATAACATAATGTTGGCAGATCATTTATTGAGGGGAAAAACAAATTGACAAAAGATAAATTAAGTTGCTATGTAATTAACTACAAAAATACACAGCTGAAATACTAAATTAATACATACATTTATCAATATCTCAGCAGGGAGTGAAGGATGAAGCTTAAACATCCTTGAAAAAAAATATCTAGGGTACGGTAACTAAGGCTTTGTCCGTGCTGAAAGCTAGGGATGTGATTCCCCTGCTCTCGTATACATACAAGCACTAGCTCTCATTGAACTAGCATGACTATATATAGCAATATAGCTGATGCAGCACGGGTGAGCTGTACCTCATACATACCCGCTGGTTTCGGGGGGGTAGGTTGTACTCAGCATGACTCAGCCATGCCTCTGCTGCCACTACCAGCGCTACCACAGATATTCTGCTATTTATACTCGTGCTCGCTCGATGACAGCAAGGACAAGTATGTATATATGAGCAGGGGACTCACACCCCTAGTTTTGCAGTGTAGACATAATCTAGGATTTGTTCTTGGGCACTTGCTCTCTTCCATGTCACAAGCTGGTGGATGTGAATTGCAGGAATATGGAATTTCTGTACGTGATCGGACCAGTGGTATCTTCCTGTCTCCTACAGTGGTCAGTACCAGATGTGTTGTAGGAAGGTGAAAGAAACTGTGCAGTTGGAAGTTAAGGTAGAATTTTCCTCTAAGGAACTTTCCTCCATACTCCCAAGAGTTAGAAGTTGCCTTGAGACTTGAAGCCTAATGATTTATATCACTTCTAGAAATTTTGTTTAATATGTTTTAAACCCTTTCTATGATAATTCTGGCCATTCTCATTATCTAGCTAAATGCCCAGTCCTCTCAACTATTCTATATAGATTCTTCATTGCCCTATTCACCTTAGTATCTGAGGGCTTGTCTACACTCACCTCAGAGATTCGGCGGCAGTCGACTGGAGTTACGCAAACTACGCAAAAAACTTGCGTAACTCCCGTCAACTTCTGTGCTTCTGTTCTGCGCTCTGTCTTCAATGCATTGTGCTGACAGGAACCGCATTCCCGTTGACGCAGCGTTATGCCACTTGAGGAGGTGGTTGTGTTAATATGTCGATTTCTGGATCGACTGAGTGGGTCTTCACTGACCACTCAGTCGATCCAGATAAGTCGATTTGACGGTGGCAAATTTGCCACCGTCAGTGAAGACATAGCCTGAGCAGCTTTTAGTAGTGCATTAAGCAACATAACTAACATCTGTCATGTATGGTTTATTCTTTTTGTCATCCTTTCTTCAAGGGGAGAATCCTGAATCCTGCTGAACTCTCTCACCAACAGAAGTTGGTCCAATAAAATATATGACTTCACCCACCTTCTCATTTAATAGCAGGCACTCGAGTTCACCCATCTTGGTGTTTAGACTTTTAGCATCTGTAGACAAGCATTTATAAAATTTGTCACTTTTTAGTTGTCTGCCTTCATGTGATGTAATTGAATGGGATTTTTTTTCATTTTCATTTTCTCATCAGCTTGGTACATGATCATCTCCCTAGTATTGATGAATTTACCCCCTCACAACACCTTGGCAAGGTCAGAGAGTTATTATCCCCTTTTCATCATGGGAAACTGAGGCACAGGGAGTTTCTTGGCCCACTCCTTCACCATTGAAATCAGCAGCCATTTGGATTGGACCTTAAGGGTCAGATTCCTGAAGGAATTGAGTACACTGTCTTGTGACAATCCGGTTTCCATTGAGGATGCTGAGTACTTTGAGAATCTGTCCCCAGCTGAGTTGCTGATGGTCACACTGGAATCAATATGTATCAATACCCAAACACTCCCTTCCTCTGCCAGATCGGTCTGATTAATATTTGATGGGTGCTGCTACAGATGATTAATGCAAGTGCTAACAGTTCATGATTTAGGAAGAAGAACAGAATTGTAAAAAGCTAGATTTCTGAAATTGCATTGCTAATTGAAATTTGGAAGGAAAAGGCTCTCCTCTACCCACAGCAGACCATGGCCTTTGAATATCGTATCAAAGCCCTTTCTGCTTTGTTGAGTCTCTTTTTTATGCTCTGTTGCTTTACTTCGGCTTTTCTCAGTGTAACCATCACTGCTATGGAATCAGAACCAGTACCTAGAATCTTAAACTGAAGCACGTTCATACAAAAGCAGTTGCTTAGCTTTGAGCAGTTGATTATTACTTGCAGCAAAGGGGGGGGGATATAATTTGTTACACTTCAACAGGCAAATAAGGATCCAAAGAGTGTTTTTATTGCAGCATGACAGACAGCTTACGTGGTAAACAGTGACTCAAGGAGTTGGTTTGGCATGGATTCTCTCAATAAGGTAGCAATGTGTGTTGACCCCAGTTGTTCAGATGCGTGATGAATGAAATGGGAATAGTAAATCATGTTGCGATGAGGTACTCCCGGCAAAACCCCTCTGGGTAAGGAGATCGGCCCTACAATAATTTGGTTGGAAGTTTGAAGAGTTCTGTCAGGGTACGAAACTAATTTTAGCTTTTAATTTCAAATGGAAAGAAAGTACAGGGAGTTAATAACAAAATAGCGGAATATTGTCTGTGTGCGTGGAGGGTGTGAGAGAGAGAGAGGTCTATGAGATCCTTTCTTGCATAAAAAGAAATCATAGATGTGTGTAACTTACGTACAAAACATGACTGTTGTTGAGCCAGCTGTAGCATTTTGGTTTTTAAAATCAGTAATTGCTGCTTAAATACCAAATGTAACTGATGCCTGTCCACTCTACCCTTACTCCTAGCAGAGTGTGGACTTTGTCTGCTTCTAGTGGCTGGTGCACATAATTGGTTTATGAGTCTCCTACTGCATTTCCACTCCAAATCTCCTTTAGCTCCAGTGGCAGAGTCTCCTGTTTTGATCATTGTAGGTCCTGGGTTCAAACTCTGCTGTTTGTCTAAGCTGTGATAGTTACACAGGTGCAGGATCAATTTAAGAATCTGAGGGAAGGTTAGTGGGACAGTTCTTCAGAAACCATTCCACACTTACTCCATTTGTTTTAAGTACAAAGGGCCTGATTGCTTACCCCAGTTTTATATTAATGCAGGCCCACTGATTTTGATGGAATTGTTCCTGCGATCCACCAGTAAAAGTGAGAGGAGAATTAGGCCCCCCACTATGCCTGAAGCATGGGGTAAAGACGTCGAAGTCCATCATCTTCCCGCTGCACAGTTGGATCCCCTGCTTGCTGCTCTCAGCCTTAGTCATCAGTGTGTTCTCAAGGTTCTTTGCAAGCAGAAGGGCCATACACTTAGTAGATCTCTCAAGCCGGGCACTCCAAAACTTCAAGACTCAAAATCAGTGGCCACTTTTGGAACACCCTCTCTCTAGCACATCCCTCCCTTAGCACACAGGGGCAGTCAGCCTTAGGAAAGAGGCTGTCAGTCTGTCTGTGTCATGAAGAGAGCCTGGGGAGAATAAACACGGAGGAAACCTTGTCCCAGCCCAGAGATCCCCAGTTACCTCCATGCTACTACACTAGCCTGCCCTGATCCTTTTGGTGAGACTCCAGCTGGCTTACTGCTCTTGCTATCCCCATCATCTGTTATAGCTGCGGAAAAGGAGATGGTTGTTCCTCCGTCCAAAGGCTGGCACGGGTTGGCTCTGCACATAACCCATCAGCACAGCTGGTGAAAGAAATAAATACCACCATTCTGTTCAAAATGTTCAGTGACATTTTTCAGATTTTCAATGAAAACATTTCAACCTAATTTGCCAATTTTTTTAAGTTTGGGGGCAGGTGGAGGGGGACATTTTCCCTCATGTTCTAAAACTTTGTATTCCACTGGAAAAGGTAGGTGGGAATTAAAAAAAAAAAAAAAATAGTGAAAGGGGATAGGGTTCTCCCTCCTGAAATGAATGTGTTTTTGAAAACTATCACATTTTCATCTTGACATTTCAATCAAACTGAAAAACTTTAGTGAAAATTTTAATTGCAGTTGAAAAGCCAATTAAAAAAAATCAAAGGAAAATGTTTTGAGTTCTACTTGTCGGAATTTCCAGACCCTGTGTGCTCTGGGATGGTCTGGGGAGGAGGCCCTAAAATATTGGTTGATCCAGGCTGCATTTCTTTTTACTACGTCTCTGGGTTCAGCTTCATCATTGCATCCACACACCTCATACACCATGCATGTGCAAACCGGGATAATCACCTGGGCACCTCTCCTGCCAGTGGAGCTTTCCAAATGAGATGGAGCTCTAGAGATGGGTACTGGTTCAAGGCAGGGAAGGAAAAGGCTTTTGGTTTCCTGGGGGAAAAGGTGGGTGAGGTAATATTATTTTTTATTTGACCAACTTCTTTTGGTGAAAGAGACAAGCTTTCGAGCTACACAGAGCTGTTCTTCAGGTCTTTAGTTTCCTGAACAGCTTTCCTCATCCCTCCCTGTGTGACCTCAAGAACAATCTGGGGAAGCCAGGCCAGCTTGGAGGGATGCAGCAGTGTGCATTTTGTCTTGATCGACCAAGTTAGTGAAGGATTGTCCTGCATTGGCAGTGAACCCCACAATGGTTGCAAATATCTCCTACCAGCTTCCATGGACAATTAGGCCAGGTTCATTTTAAAACTGTGTAGTAGATTTCTCACTGCTACTTCCGACTGAACCAGAAATGGGTCAGAACCAAAACCTTGCATCCAATCACTGCCAAATTCTTCAAAAGCTCCGATTAGATCTGAACATCCGCACAAGTTCAGTCTGTTTGTAAGGGTGACATATTTCACTACGAATGTTCCATCCTCTTCTCTGTCTCTCTGAATTATTCATCTGTCACTTATCCCCATGCTTAGCTTTTTCCCAGTGGAAAATGTAACTGGCTTGTTCATCAGACCTAACTCTAACTAATCAGAGAAGACTCCATCAATAACCCGGACTTCCCTGGGCACATCCTTTAGGTAGGTGGTAATTAATTGGCAATATACCTTGAGCAAAGAAATCTTATTTAGAGATACAATCCCACCCACAGATAGTGGATCAATGGTACAGAACATCTCATTTTATAGCTGTCTTTGTACTGACACAACAGCAAAATACCTTCACTAGGGTATTGTTATAGCGGCTGAGGAAGTTTCATCTCCCTTCGCTGCTCATGCTTTCAAGCCTTCTCTGTTTCCTTCGTATTTAATCTCCGAATGCCCTGCCCGCATGTGGCCCATCCAATTTCATTTGACGGCCATATCATTCATCCAAAAGGGGCCGCTCTCCAGGAGGAAATGAATGAATCCAGCAACGCTCAACCAAAGCACCAAGGACAGCCCAGTCCTAAGTCAGCTTTAAAACCCTCCTTGGCTGAAGGTGGCTGGCAGGTGGCCCAAGATGAAATGGTTCCAAAGAGAATAATATCATTATGTTAAGATCAAGACCTAGCTATTAATCAAAGGAGCCATTTCAGGACCCAAGTGGTCTTGAGGGAGGCAGATACTGGGGAGGTAGCAACTACTTTACTGGCAGTCAGGTATCAAGCTTCCTCCAGGGAAGGGCTGAGGTTTAGATCCTTACAGGTACTTTGAAGATCTGGTCCTGAGTGCCCTCAACTCCTGTTGACTTCACTGTGAATCAACATTGTATATAGAGGCAAAACCAAAACTGGTAATGACTCTCCCCCATTGGTCCTGTCTAGTTCCCAGGCTAACGCTGCCTAATGTCACCACACAGGGTCTCCCTAAGGCCTGCCTTAAACCCAGCAGTGAGGGAAGGGGTCTGCTGGCTGCCACACATGGAATGGATCCAGTTTTTTGCTGGATCTAGGAGAGCCAGTTCTGATTAATTTAGGCTGCATGGCACCAAATACTGAGCAGAAATCTTCTGTGTGTCTTACAACCAAGATATCACTGATGATAGAAAATGTGGATGAAAAAGAAATGTGGATGAAAACTAGAAATAAAATTTCCAGAACATTTTTATAGTTGAAGTATTAGAGGAGGATAAAATAGATGGATGGGGAAGGACCAGGTAACAGTGAGATGATCCTGGCGTGTGTAATAAGCAGTGGTTTACTCATGTGCTGTATTGTAGAGTTTAAGCCAGGAGGGACCATTAGATCATCTAGTCTGATCTCCTGTATAACACAGGCCATTAATTTTCAGCCAGATACCCCTAAATTTAGACCAAAGCATTTCAATCCTCAGGAGCCTGCTAGAGGCAGAGAACTGGAGAGACGGAGGGAAAACACACAAGCTTGAGGCCCCTGCAACGGCAGATCATTGATTAGGTGAGACAAGAAACATCCCAAGGCTAGGCTGCCACAACTGGCCAGTAATATCTTCCTAAGAATTTGTCTCAACCCCCCTCTCTGCTCCTTTTTTTCCAGTTTATCTCTTTTTCTCCCTTCCTGCTCTCTGATACGTTTATCACCCTCTTTCTTTCTTTGCCTTTATCTTTCTGCTCCTTTTTGGTCGACATTCTCCCCGAGGCAGACTGCGAATTCAAGAATCTGGGAGTCTGACTTATACATCTGAACCCCAAGAGCTTCAGTCCTGCAAGCCTCACTCCCGCTGGATGAAACTCACTGGCTGTGCAAGCCTCCTGGCTGACAGGGACGTAAGTGGCATGGGTATTGTGCCAGCTTTCTGCTCAGGGCTGGGGTTGACTCACTGAGCAGTGTGGGCTCCACAGAGACTTCCGTGGAAGTCTCTGAGATGGCTGGAATGAGTAAGTGCCGCACAATGCAAATAAGGAGCACAGAGTAAGGGGCCAAGATATTCAAGTGGGTTTGAAATGATCCAAAATGAGTTCATCAAGCCTCATCCAAACAGTCAGAAGGGAACATGAAATGGCTTCACTTCCGGAAGGGGGAGAGAAATCAACTTAATTGTGTGGCATTACAGTAAGAGGCCCACGGGCACTGACTGACTACCTTTCTGTCAGTTTCAAGCACCTCATTTATCAAGCACAAGCTGGAGTACGCTCAGCTTTGCATAGTGACCCAAGCCTATGTCATCCTTAGACAAAGCAAGCCCTTTGTACATTGACTTGGAAGAGACATTTTAAGCAAAGTGCTAATCTGGTCAGTACTTGGCAAAGATTCACTGCTGATTGAACACTATGGAACAATTATTTTCTCTCTCCATTGGCCAAAGACATACAGAAGCAGTAAATCTCACAACAGAGTCAGGGGACAGGAGCATCGTAAGAGCTGCAGACAAGAAGTAACCAAAAGTTACGTGCAGATCATTCAAGAACCCGTGGGAAGGGCAGTGATATATTTTCAGACTGGTTCAGGGGGGGATATGTTTTACAGTAAAGATTAATAATTATCCCAAGCAGACTGTGCCAGGATGAATTGACAACCTTTACAATGATCCCTTATGATCCCTCCCACAAGCTAATTATATAGTGCTCAGTTATGGTTACTTCTTGAACCAATTCCTTATAGGACACTCTCTCCTCTAGTGTGCTGCAGAGTTAGATGTTCCAAGAAACAACTGTTCATGGTGCTGAGAAATTGCTTCTCTAAATCACATCCTGATGTGACATTTGACCAGTTAATAGATGGGGAATTGAAGTTGCGAGTGATTACTCTTTTATTACATTCTGGGGCTTCTTTAATATCTTTCAACGTTGTGCTTTCGTTATCACTGTTCTGATCCAGAGGCCAGCGGTGTAACCCTGCTATAATGTCTTGGCGTAAGCAGGAAAGCAGCAGGAGACAAACACTGTCTGAAATGTGCTGGGAGGGTCGGGATGAGATCCTGTGTTACACACACAGTGCACTCACTGGCGGGTTACACATTTATTACACTTATAGACGAACATTTCATAGAGAGGCACAAAGGCTGCCTCCCAAGGACCCTACACATCTGAACCCAGAACGAGTCATTGTGAAGAACTGCAGTTGGGTACAATTACTTTATGCTACTTGCCCAGGAGAAAGTAGGATACTCAGAGCAGAGAGGACACTGATGCAGCTGTCCAAGCACATCCATTGCATTTGTCTAATGCCCCTTCCTGTCCGCGTCAAGTTGCCTCCCTTCCTCAGAAGTAACCACTGTCATCCCACCACTACAGCGGCCAGGCCGAGTATATGGGAGAGGGTTAGGGTGATGATTCTGTGAGATGCACCCCACATTTTGTGGACTCATCTTACATAAAGTGTGTCCGTGAGTGAGAGAGGATCTTTTGGGCCCAATTAAACTTGCTCTGGGAGAGTGGGGGCCACGCAGCTCGTCCCTTGAAGCCCAAGCGATCATGCTAAATCGGTTCGCCTTTTCAAGGCTTTTTGTGAGGGAAATGAGAGAGAAACTGACTGAAAAGTAAATCAAAGGTTAGATTCTTATTGGCATTTTTAGGACTAGATTCCCCACTCCGTGGCACTGATCTTATGTGCTGTCAATGTGCTGACCTAATAAAGTCACTCCGGTGTATAGCTTGGGTGACAGAGCAGAGGCAGGCCTCTAGCTTCCTGAATTCAGGGGTGGCACCTTGTCAGCTGGCTCTGCAAAACCCCTGCTCAAATCCTTTCTCCTCATCGAGCAGAGAGGGAATTGAACTGGCGTCTCATATCCCAGGTGAGAGCTCTGATCACTGGGCTAAAGGTTATAACAGTGCCCGCCTTTCCCCCCCTCAGCCATTTTGTATGGCTTTAGGAAGGGGCCTAAGCCATTCTTGCAAGAAACAGCTTAGGTGCCTACACCGCCCTGTCTCCTGGAGAGAGGTTCCTGGCTGTGGAGTGCTAGCAGAGAGAGGTACCTCCCTGGAGCGCTGAGTCAGGTGCCAAACATCGTGAGCAGGTCGAGACTTAGGACCCACCCCACTCATTGGCATCTCCATTAGCGTAGGTGGGAAGGTGGAGCTTGCGGATCACATGCTGAGGTGTCTGTTTCTCCCCCTTCATTGTATAGGGAGCCCAGGTGCCAAATTCAGGCTTGTGGATCCCGTTATTATTCCAGTGATTTTTCTAGGCTCCTAAAAGTTTGGCGTGGCAACGCTCAGTGTCACAACGCCAAAGTCCCTGGGCGGATCCGGGCCTGAGTGAAGATATGTACGCGGCGCTTGTAACAGCAGATCCATTTTGCTAGAACGCCAGCCCTACTTCTGCTAAGAGTCCCTCTCTCTCAGTCTCTTTTCAGCTAACAGATCATCGCCTCGTTCGCACGCCTATTTCTCTTTCCCTGCTTACTCTACCTCTATAAACACAACTGTTAGCCTGCCATTGTCTACTACATTTAGGTCATTTGAGTACTTCAGTTCTCTTAGAGTGAGAGGTAGGCCCAAGCTGCAGAGTGTGATAGAATCAGAGCACTCTCTACTTTAAAAGCTGTGACTGTTGTGTATGAAAAGTCCTACTTCCATTAGTAGAATATAGGCCTAGTCTGACAGCAAAATTCATAGCTATGAAGTCTGACACATTTCCTTGCTATCGCTGACAGTTGGATCGGTGCTTAAATAGCCATTAAATACCATATCTAGATATATAAAATAACCAATAAAGCTTGTTTATTCACCTTTGAAACCCTTGATATAATAAATCAAGACACTGTATTCTTTTCCTGTTCAGAATTCAGATCAACTAGATATTTGAAATGGCAGCAATAAAAGAAAATGGCACAGGTTTTTTTTTCCCCTCAGTTCTGCATTTATTGTGGACAAAACACAAAATATCAAGGCTTTTGTTTATTTATTTACAGCACGCCTTAGAACGTAATGCAAGGAAAAATCAAAGGGTTGTGTTGATGTGCTTATACAATTGCATAAAATATCCAAAAGGGACCAATAATCACTGTCTTCGCAGAGGTTCTCTTTGCAATTTTCTTTGCAGTCAGTCTTTGGAAAAACCCAATATTCTGTTTGTGTTGGCATTTATGCTCATATTTATTGTCCCTCTGCTGGAACGACAGAAGGGCTTCTGAGCTGGAATGTATGTGCCAACTCACACACATACTATAGTGATTCTCAGCTATCAATTCAATAAAATTGCTTTCAATTCTGAAACTATAACATTCCAAACAGGAGTAGATGAAATAAGAAAGAACATTAAAAAGCTTTGTGGTTTCAGACAAGTGCAACTCAACTGGGAGAGCTGAGAATAAGGGAGAGAGAAAGGGATTCTTTTTGCTTTCCCAGCTGATGAAGGTTACGGTCTCCTGGTGCCTTGTTTTCTTAACTTTAATATATTTTGAAATTTCTCCAGTTGCGTTATAGCCACGACTTCAGACGCATGAAATAGCTTGTGTATCAGGAGGAGCAAAGGGCAACCCGACCTTGTCTCTTGTCACTTTCCCATTCGCTTAGCAGCACACATCACACTGTGTTAAATCGTTAAAGTTTATAACAAGATGGACCAAGATGGGGGTAGCAGGGGACAGTGGAGAGAAAACAAATATGTACTTTTTGAGATTTCTCTGAATCTCTCCAAATAACAACTGGAGAAATTAACTGCTGGGGGATAGTTTGTCAATTTCTTTCCTACCGAATCTGCAAGAGATTGTGATCTTCCATTGGTAACACTTTTAATACAGTGACTAGAGGAATTAGGCTTACTGCTGGTTCAGAAACTGAAGGAGTCTGGTTTTATTAAGATCTGAAATTGGTTTTTCTTCTCTGTTTGTTTGGAGTGACTTAGACAATGTATCTTTAGCAATGTGGGAACAGGCTTGGCCAAGGAGGGCAGAGAGTGGAAATGGCACTTGACATACAACTTCTTTTCACTCTATTCCTCTGAGTAATTAGACTGCCTATAATGACCAATTAAGGGCTCTTACTCACTCAACTCAGAAGGATTTCTAATTCCTTGAATGCTCTTCAAGCCCTGTAAGGGGCCCGTGATAGGCTGACTTTTTCATGCCTTTGTTATAAAGTGAAGAATTTGAGGAGATTTAGGGACAGGACGAGGGGGGGGGGGGAAGGGTATGTGTTGCAGGGGGAATTATTCAGGCCACATTTTTCTCCTTGTTAAACATATATGGTGAAATCCTGACTCTAGTGACGTCAATGGGAGTTTTGCCATTAACTTCAACACGGCCAATATTTCACCCATGATGAACTGTTCCTTTTAACCCCTTCTGGGCTCGTTGTTCATATCATTGGAGCCTGGCACTTCTGGAGGTATCCAAGGTGAATTATACACAAGGAATCTTTTTTCTCCAAACCATGTGTTTTAAATTTTCTTACTGTTCCTTCTTTGCATTACTGAAGTGACTGACATCTACAATCAGGTATTGGGGCTGTTGTACTGGGGCACACACTTTTTAAAAAGACAGTTCCTTCCCCAAAGAGCTTCTGTGCAGTGAGTAAAACTAAAAGGATCAATCTAGTTGTACATTGGTTCCTTTGTTGGTTCTAGTTGTATTCCCTATCTGTCATCTCTCTCTATGTATCGCTCTATCTATGAGTGGGTACACTTAAATATATATGCTTTAATAGCAACTATATGGCTGGATTGGTATCATTACCTGAATGTTTTGACACTGCAGACTGGTGTATACCAGTATAGGTCCACTGAATTGCAGCATCACTGATTTATACAGGATGAAGATCTGTCTCTTTACGAAGCAGTACAGAGATAAATGAAGGAAAAGAGTTGTTTCTTATTAGGATGAATATTTGGTAACAAGATAGAACTGAAGGTGAGGCAGGAATTCAAGACTGATGTTTCAACAAGTCATTGATTCACAGATTACAAAGCCAGAAGGGACGAGTGTGATCATCTAGTCTGAGATCCTATATAGCAAAGACCATAAGTCTTCGAAGAATAATTCCTGTTTAAACTAGCACAGATCTTTTGGAAAAAAAATCCAATCTCGATTTAAATGTTGTCAGTGACGGAGAATCCACCACAATCTTTGTTAAATTATTCCAAAGGTTAATTACCCTCCCTGTTAAAAAATTGTACCTTATTTATTGTCTGAATTTGTCTAACTTAAAATTCCGGGCACTGGATTTTACAGCCCTTTGTCTCCTAGACTGCAGAGCCCTCTCTTATCAAATTTCTGTTCAAAGCAAAATATGATGCTTAAAACAACAATGGTCTGTGCCCACAAAGCTTATTATAGGTACGAACCAAAACCTTGGATCCAAAAGATGCTGATCTTTGAGTGGATTCAAAATCCAGACCCAAGTTTTGCAAATGTATCTTCATTAGGCGCTGCATGAAAAAATTGGATCTGAACTCTTCCACACTTTGGAGGGCTTGAAATCTGGACCCAAATGCCAACTTAACTCTGAGATCCTCTCTAAAGAAAATGAGCCAGGGGTCATTTTTGCATCCAGGTCCCCACTGAAACATCGGTGTGAATAGGGGTGCAGAGGACGTCCTTTTTATTTTTATTTTTGCAGGCATAATATTTAGGCAGCTCCTGATTGTCTCGTGGAGAGACAATCTGAAAGACAAACTACTACAGAGAGCTTTGCAAGACAGGAAAATGCTCCAGGTCTGACTCAGCAAGGCATATTCAGTTATGCAGAATTAATGAGTTCTGACCCTTTGCATGCTGGAAGACTAAAAGTCTTGTGCAAACAGAACATTTGTCATGTCTGTTTTGTAAACTGTAAGTCAAGTGCACAAGTTCAGCTAAGTGACTTCCCCTCCTTACATGCACCCCTGGTAACAGAGGCCGTGTCAAACGGTTGCACTAAATAGGCTGACGTTTATCATTTGTAAGAACAGTAACGAATGTCATTGCTGCATTGAAGACATTCCAGTACTAAGCACAGTATGCCACCTGCACTACCCGTCCATAGGGGGACACGTTGAGGTTTCACAGAGCAGAAGGCCTTTTGCGAGCCTTATGCCATGGGATGGATCTCAGCAGAATATCTCAAGATAAGATGACAGGTCATGGAATGTGGGAAATGCTGAGTTAGGGGGTAACTGGAAACCTCAGACTGCACAATGTAGGTGGGCAAGGAGGTTGCTGAGTAGAGCATCTGATGAGCTTATTGAGCTTTTAAGACCCTTCATAAAGGTTCAGTTTGGGTTAGGATTTGGAAATGGGCAAATGCTGGGGGAAAAGGTCCTAGTTTTTGGAAGCGATTGATCCTTTTTTGTGTGGAGATTATTTAAAAGCTGGAAGGACTTGCCCGAATGCCAGGGGAGGGATTTGGGAAAAGCAGCTGCTGACCAAATGGCAGTAAAGAGCAGAACATTTCTCAGCCTGGCAGAAGACCCAAGAGCTGACCTAAATCTCTTGGCTTCTGCTTAAATCCCAAGGCCAGGAGTCAAGAGATTTAGGGGATTTCTTGGGTCTCCTGCTAATGTCCCGTTTGATCTTGGATAAATCATTTTCTCTCTCTGGTCCTCGGCTTCTCGGCCTATTGAATGGGGACATTAAGATGGCAGGCTTAACTCACAGCGGTGCCATGAGGCAAAACCCGTTAGCGTCCACAAATTGCCTTTAGATGTTGGCCGAGGAGGCATTCTAGAAATGCAAAGTATTGGTGTTAAATCATTTCGCTAGTTGTGTTTTTGTACACAAAAAGCAAGATGTGCAGTTTCAGTCTAAAATGACATTTATTTTAGATGAATGGAAAACAGCAAGAAGAAAGAATTAAAGTCTCCAGAACAGAGCAAAGTGTGTGACTCTTCTCTCTAACAAGCCACAGCAACTGAGGGAACAAAATGGCTGCTGAACTCTGCCCAGAAGGACAGTGCCTAGACATGTAAAGGTATAGATCACAGATGTCAAAAGACATCCCTATTTCATAGCTGCACGCGCTATGTCCCTACATTGTTAGGTGTTTCAAGAACCGCAACTGCCTTTTCATGAAGCAAGAAGTGATTCTTGGCAATTTGTATTTGCGACTCTCCTTGAATCTCATGAATTTGCAAGCGGTGAAACAAATGAACAAAAAATGACTTTAAAATGGACTTACAGCTTTTTATTGCAGAACAAATTTGAGGCTACAGAAGTGTCTCTGCCTGCCTGCCTGTCTGTCTCTATGTATTTATCTATCTACCATATCTTACCATATGATGTCCCTGATTTAATTAGCCAAATCACCAGAAACTTTGAAAGGGGCTTTCTTCAAAAATGCTTTTCCAGGCTCTCTGGGATGGGAAACAAAAATAGATTTTAAATTGGTCTTGGGGAGCCGTTGTTTAGTTTAAAGGTAGGGTTGAAGTTGCATAGGGCTTGTCTACACTGTATTAAAAGACCCCATGTTCTGAGCCCCACCCCCCCTCACTGAGTTTCAGAGCCCGGGCTCCAGCCCAAGCAGGAATGTCTACTCTGATATTTTTAGCCCTCTCACCCAAGCCCTGCAATCCCAAGTCAGTTATTCCAGCTCTGAGACCTGGTGCTGCAGTTCTGTTTTTCCAGGGCAGAGTTGCAGTCTCAGGGCTTGTCTACATGGTGGGGTAATGCACTCTATGGGGTGTGATTTCTAAAGCCCACTAATGTGTAGTGCATTCGTTGAACTTTGTGTAGACCCTGCTGGTGTGCACTAAATTTACTAATGTGCTTTAACATAGTACTATGTCAAACAGCACTGTGTTAAAGCACACCAGCAGGGTCTACACGGGCCAATTAATGTGCAACACATTAGTTGCGCTTTAGAAACCACCCTCCCTCACCAAAGAGCGCATTACCCCACCGTGTAGACAAGTCTTCAGTGCAATGCCGGGGCTGCCAATGAGTAGCTCCCCCATAGAAGCAAGTTGCCTGAAAGGGGGTGGCTAGGAGGCAGAGCCTTGGCCAGCTGCATGGGGGGTGAGCGTCCCGAATGCCTTGAAGTAGTCATGTCACAGCACCATCTTGTGGACCCTACAGGTATCTAACAGAGTGTAGGCTACAGAGAGTCCCGGAGACAGTGTTGTGGTGGTTCTC
This sequence comes from Emydura macquarii macquarii, assembly GCF_026122565.2. Taxonomy (NCBI): domain Eukaryota; kingdom Metazoa; phylum Chordata; order Testudines; family Chelidae; genus Emydura; species Emydura macquarii. Next base: position 4,650,462 of record NW_027133250.1, on the reverse strand, counting down.
TGAATCAGATGCTACACCTGAATTTGTGCATTATATTGTCAGTGTGGAAGGGGATTGTCGAAAGCACAAAGGGCAACGCGATGCCCAGTGACAGTCAGTGTCAGATCGGTGCCTTACTCCCTTTTGTGCTTCTCAAAATTTCCCCATAGCAGTTGAATAAAAGCATTATGACACCAAAGCCTGTGACTCCAGGCATCACTGGGAAAGCTGCCGTATCATGGGAGATGACTATCCCTGCAGTACAGCCAGGGACCTCTAGGAGGCCCTGTGGTTCTCTAAGGCTGAATTCCTGCCAGTGTGCCGCCCCTTACTGGTGGCTGGGACTCAATGCTACAATTTAGCCATTAAGCTTTACCCATTTACTTGGGTGAAATGTTTTGGATGAAACTTTTTTCACAAAAAAAAGGCAGATTTGGTTCAACTGAAACATTTTGTGAATCCATGTCAAATTCGGTCAAGCTGTGTTAGCAGGCCAAACTGAAAAATCCGTTATTTTTCCAGCTCTGTTCATAAGGAATTGGGTGCCCAATGCTGCGAAGACTTGAGTAACTTTTATGGCCCAATTGAAATCATGGCAAAACTCCAATGGGGTCAGGATTTCACCCAATGGTGAGGCCATACACTAGAGGGAGAAGGCACATGAATAATTTTGCATTGAGCCATCGCTGCATACTAAAGAAAATAGTGAAAATTAAACAGCTCCAAATAAATTAACAGAACCCAACGATAGTTAAATCTGCAAGATCCAAGACATAGGAGTGCAAACATGATTGCTAAATAAATTCCTGGAAAAAAAATTGGATCCTTTTTAAAGGGAACTGAGAGTGCTTGATTGAAACTGAAGTAAGACTACACAGCACTTCATTAATCTCAGATCATAGTCTGATGGCAAGACACCTGCTTGGGGTGCCTCCCAATCAACACATCCTGCCCATCCTCAAGCAGAGAGACGCTTCCCTGATTGCAAATAGACATTTCTGCAGAAGGTGTTTTCGTGCAGGGAGAATTTTAGGCGGTTTTTGGCTTTTCTTTTCTTTTTAGTGCTAGAAAACTCTAAAAAAAAAACCACAAAGAAAATGTTTCCATAAAACAGCAAGAGAACTGAGTTGCTGGTGATATAATCATTATCTGTATCTTACAGAACTTAACTATCCCTCTGGGCTAGATACTGATCTCAGTTATACCAAGGTGAGGCTGGCGTCGTTCTATTGGAGTCAGATGATTTTACACTGATGTATAAATAATAAGAGCCAGCTCCACCATCGATGTAGATCAGCACCATTGCATTAACTTCAGTGACATGATTTGCACCCACAGTAGAATTGACCCTAATGTTAGGATTTGGTCAGAGAGAAATTGCAATGCACTTAAGCAACCTCGATGGTTTTGAACCAGTTTCAGACTAGCCCCATCTCTTTAAAAGACGCTCATTTCTGGCTGGCCCTTGCTTCTGATTGAATGAAACATCATCTTGCACAGTAACATGGTTACTGCCTGTGCCATGTGGAGTGCACATTACAGTACTCGTCACAGATAGGGCCACTGTCACCTCACTGCCCTGCCTTCATATTTAATCCCTTGAATCAAGGGACAAGGGTTCGGAAAAGAATTAGATAAGTTCATGGAAGCTAGGTCCATTAATGGCTAGTAGTCTAGATGGTCAGGGATGCAACCTATGCTCTGGGTAGCCCTAGACCTCTTAGTGCCAGAAGCAGGGACTGGATGATAGGGGATGGATCACTTGATAATTGCCCTGTTCTGTTTATTCCCTCTGAAGCACTGGCCATTGTGGGAAGCCAGGATGCTGGGACCATTGGTGTGACCCAGTGTGGCCATTCTTATGTTCTTAAACTGATTACTCTTTCAAGCCCATCTAATATGACATGGAAGTTTCACATTCAGATCCAGGTGACCAATAACCACCCAGAGAGAGCCACGGTGTTTCATCAGCAGGTTAACTCAGCAAAGGAGGGTGAGTCCACTGTGTCTGGGTTGTTGGAAAAGGTAGAATTCACAACAAGCCACATGAGCCCTAAGTTTCCTTTACTTACCCCGGTGTGGCAGCTGTGTTGCTCCATGGGGTTCCGGGACGTTACACTAGATTTACAACAGTGTGGGGAAACAGATTCTTTTACTGTATTTGGAGATGGATAGCCTGGTGTGACCTGAAGCAGGGTTCTACTTGGTAATGGCCTTATGACTAGAGCTGCGTGAATAGCACAAAACCTAAAGATTCCTTTTAATTTCTAGTGCATTTGCTGCTTCTGCGCTTATGCTGCGCCCGTGGGCAGCCGTCGTGCATTAATGGCACAAATGTTTGTGGGAAGCATGTTGCAAGCTGCATGTGCAAGTATTTGCGGAGACCAGTCGCAGATTACTTCCCCCGTGGTGCAGGGGGAAGATGGGGAAGGAGCTGTAATTCCAAGAGGCACAATTCCCTCCTGGGTTGCTGCTGGTGCTACCCGATATTGAGGGCAGGATCTCGGATTGTACTCGGACAAACTGCTCAGTTCATTGCGAGGTTTAGTCTGAGCCGGGACAGAGCAAACTAAATTCCCAGTTATAGAAGATGAGGGTTGGAAGGGACCTCAGGAGGTCATCTTGTCCTGCCCCTATTCAAAGCAGGACCAACCCCAACTAAATCATCCCAGCCAGGGCTTTGTCAAGCCGGGCATTAAAAAACCTCTAAGGATGGCGATTCCACCAATCCTACACACACAAACCCATGGTGCGTGACTTTACTCACAAAATAGACCTGTTGACCTACTTGTACAAATAAAATTACTCACTAGAGTAAGTGTTTGCAGGATCTGTACCTAAATAAGGACTTCATCATTTGCTTTAAAGATCTGTGGCTGTGGGTCACACGGATGAAAAACTGAAATATGTCATCCCAATAATATCGAAATGAGGTGTTTCAACATTGTCAGAACTTTTTTCCCCACAGTTTTCTTCCTAAATGAAATTCCAGGGAAATTTGACCCAGGTATGCAAAGTGTTTCAGTTTCACCGGATCTGTATATTTCAGGGGTGGCCAAACCGTGGCTCTTTTACAGTTAAAGTGTGCTCATGGAATCCCCTTTCCCATTCTCTGTCTACCAGACTGGTGGGGGGAGTTTGGGGACTCTGCTTTGCGGTAGGGTAGTGGGGGGTCTAGAGGCTTCTGCCCAGTGGGGAGGGGAGGTCTCAGGGCTTCAGCCCCACAGGTCATGCCTGCCTATGCCTGGGGCTTCAGCAGGAGTGGGGTTGAAGCCCTGAGACTCCCATCCCCACAGAGCTGAAGTCCTTAGCCCCAGCAAGTGCACCCAGGTTCTCGAACTTCTGAAGATTGTTGTATGCAGCTTGGAGGGTCAGTAAGTTTGGCCACCCCTGCTATATTTCAATGCAATATGCTTCAGTTGAAGTTTCTTTGCCCAGGTCTACTTAACACCCAACACAAAACGAACGTACTAAGTTCTTTTGATTATCAGACCCCTCACCCTACTGCCAAAATCAGAGCTGAGCTCTGCTGACAATCTGGTGCCTAAAATGCAAGGACGTTCTTTCCACATGGTGCATGGCAGGTGTATTGATTACACCTCCTGGGTCTCCTCGAGATGCGTACTGGAACCATGCCAAGGGACCTGATTCAGCATGCAGAACGGTTTCTTTTAAATACATCTCACCTATGGAACTCTGCTCTCCTTTACTTCGTTTACAGGCTGTCTCTTTTTAACATGAAATACCTTTAGGGCATTAAACCGTTTTGACATGCAAGTCTTGTCACATTGTGAGGTGGAAAAAACCTTCACTGTCACCAGCAAGTGAATAATCATGGAGATGAAAAATTAGCTACAAAGAGCCGGGCATATATATTACTGTGCTAATTATAAACATTGACACGTTCATATATCAGAATTATTTTCTAATAGAAAATAAGTGATGCTCCGTTTCATTCATCAATGCAGTCGCAGCCAGCGATTCTCAAGTGGGGGATCATCATCCGTTACCTTGTTAAAGTAAATAGATAATAATTATTATTAGAATAATAATTACAATAATAGGATCTCTCCCCCATTCACTTCAACCCCACCACCCAGGATTTAATTATTAAGGCCAGGTTGTGACATGGGCTATGCACCCCTTCCAGGGAGAAGCAACCTTCTTTATAGCCCTGTGTTGTCTATCTGGACCCTGGATCAAAGCACACAAGAGATGGCAATTTCCTGCAGTATCCTGGACAAACCTTACTGAATTAAGCTAAAGCATCTTAAGTACTGGTTATATTAAAAATGTTTATGTATGTTTGCGGGGACCTGACTCATGTGAACCCTGGGAAGTGTTTTGTGCTTCAAAGCAGTATTTCAAACTATGTGCACATTTCAAGTCCAGTGGGTCTCCCAGGAAATCGCCAGGGGGACATGTGTGCAAACGTAACTCCTTTGGTTATGCAAACACCCAGCCTTATGAAGCTACACCCTCTGGAGAAAGCCACTGGCTACGAATGACCTCGTCTCAGATCGAAGACCCAGGCTGTTGAAGAAGAGACTCAACTTTTCATGAGTGTGCTCTGGGGTGTGCACAGAAATGTAACATTGGCCCCTTTTGGAGGGGCACAATCTGTGCCTCCCCTGCCCCAGGAGGTACTCACTCTTCCTTCCCCCCATTTAGGCCCCAGCAGGAGCTTGCTGTCCTCCCCCCACCACCACCACCACGGTCCCAGGACCAGAGGGGTGCTGTGCCCCCAACGATTATTGGGGAGGCTTCCCCCCCATGTGCACATCCCTGAGTGTGCTTGTTCTGAGACGAGGCGGCTGTCGACTTGTAGCCACTGGAGTATTCCCTTGCTGGGGGTTTGACGGGATGACCTTGCTGGCGCTGGGGTGACCTTTGCTAAGATGTTGAGCCTGAGTGTGTAGGTTCTTTTACTGTTTTTCATGTGTTTTCTCTGTAATGCTTTCACCTAAAGAACAAAAGGGCTTGCCTAGGAAGCTCTGCGTGGTGACTTAACTGCGGGCAATTGAGCCGTTCATAGCCTCTGAGGAAGGAAAGCAAAGCAGGCCTGCTCAGGCAATCGACTTGCTGGGGAATTCACAGTGAAGTCAGGGAACTGTGCAACCCGACAATACCCTGGTCAGTAGGGAGAGAGACACGGCTGGGGAGCCGGGAGCTTAGAGTTGGTGCCCTTGCTGGACCATGGAGGGGAAATACAGGTGCAGTTGCCCTGAACTGTGATACTGTGCACCTGTTAAACCCTTCCCCAGAACAGGTGGGAAGGGACAGGGTGGGAAATAAGCCAGGACTTTGACTTCACCCTACCTATTTTCTGGCCAGGACAGCTGAGTCAGTGCAGAGAGAGGGTGGAGTGGAGGTATCATGATTTGGGGCTGCATTTGGCAAGGCAATATAGACTAGTGGGTAGAGCACTGGGCTAGACGTCAGAAGACCTGGCTTTTGCCACTGTGTGAATGTGGGCTGCTTCTTTTTCCTGTGTGTCCCTTTATCTGAAATAACCATCTATTTCCATTGTAAACTCTTTGACACCATGAGGATTGGAGGTGTGTGTGTGGGGGGGAGGGGGAAATGGACCTCCACAAGCCTTTAAAAATTGGTTTTGGTCCCCTCTGGAATCACTAACACAAGAATGGTTTAATCACGGGCATGTTGTGTCGCTGCAGGACAGAGTGAGACTGTTAGGGGGGCTCTGGCTCTCCTTGGAACACAATATCTATGTGCAATTACCTGGTTTAACTGTGCTAAGGGATAAAGTGTCCAGTGCTCACAGCTCAGCTCCCTGGATCAGAGGAATGCCACAATAATAACAATAATTAATAATAATTAATAATTGATAAGCTCTTAACCCCGAGGCCTGACATGGCCAGCAACTCTGCTGGTGAGAACAAAAATAGACCCATCTGTACAGAGGCAGGTTTCTCATTAGGTGCAGCCAATCAGGAGAAACCTCTTGCAATTAATAATCCGGGTGGCTAACTCTGGATATCCAGCAGAGATGTGGGGACAGCTACTTTTTTTAAAAAAGGAAAACAAGTTGGTGACATTTTAAAGAATATTTTCCCCCCGTTTCTTTGAAATTTGAATATTTGAAATTTGAAAAATTTCGACCAAAAGTGGTGATGCTGGGAGGAGGGGGCAATTTTCAAAGGCAGGAATGGGCGTTGGGCCCACCTCCCTCTGGATTCCGTATGTTTAGGTGGGCTTGAAACTTGAATTAGGCTGAAATCTGCTCAGCTCAGGACTCTGGGCGAAGCTGGGAAAAGTGTCCATCTGCCACCTTTAAACCAGGCTCCCCACCCCAATCCCAGCACTGGCCCACGGGGCTATTAACACTAGCCAGGGATCTAGGGATTGTTGGACCATAGTCACTGCAGTACACTCCCTTCCCCAGATGTGAACTTTACAGCGGGAGGCTTCTAGAGGGGATGGGGTAGCGCCAGCCATGCCAGCTCTCCATCACACAGGGATTCTCCCACGCCAGAGAGAGACTCCTCAGCTGGCTGGCTAACCAGCTTGATGGCCTCTTTGTGCTACTGGAGAAGTCCAAAGGGGGCCAAAACAGGGATCAGGAACCGATCCAGGCTTTCAGACCCTCCCTGATGCTTTACCTTCTTCTCCAGTTATTCTTGTTGTGCGGCTGTAGTGCCAGATGGGTGACGTCACATTCACACCGATAGCAAGAGACTCGGGGATCATAAAGAGACTGCAGGCTTGGCCGCAGGGGAAGCTGGGTTTTGAAGGAGAAAATGCTTGTTGAAACACAGATGTGACTAAGAAAGAGCAAGAGGAGCTCAGCTGTGGGAGGAGGACACTGGGATTTGTCTCAAGTCCCAGCCAGTGCCAAAGGCCCTTTTAGAAATACATGGAAAAAAACTGGGGCCTGATTCTGCTCTCACACGTTTACATCTTGGCATAGATGGCTTTGCTACTGACTCAGATACACCAGAGGAAAGAAGATCAGAACGGGGTCCAGTGTGAGCTGGACCAGGATTTGCGGGGCTGGATTCACCTCTCATTCACTTAACTTGGACGCTGTTGATTTAGGTGGAGTGACTCCTGAATTACACTGGTGTTAGTACAAAGAAAACCAAGCAGCAGGGGCTTGATCCAGCTCTGATTGCAGTCCATGGGAGTCTTTCTATAGAGTTTAACCGGATCAGGCTGCAACAGAAGAGGGAGACATTTAGGGGATACTGAACATTGAGCATATATTGCATCTTATGAGGGAAGAGGGGATGGTGCCATTAGGGTCCATGGTACCAATTTCATTTGAAATTAAAGCTAGGAAAGCCATCATGTGTGCTGACAATCTGTCATCAGTTCCTATTCAAATATCAAATTAAGTATGAAAAGCCAGTGCCTATTTATCCCAGACAAATGTGATGCAGGAGCGGATATATTTGAACCTAAACCAATATTCCGCCACATCTACAAATGCCCCATTATCTTCCATTTTACTCAAAGTGGTGGCTTGCTGGGTAACTGCTTGATTTGTGTTTCTAGCCGGAGTCTTATTTAACCTTCTCAGAGAAGGGAGTGTTCATTTGAGCTTTGGTGGTGTCTTGCTCTTTGGTCCCGTCTGTACTATGGGCCCATGCACACCGCAGCTGTGATTTTGCAACTGTGACAAGAAATGGCCAGAACTCTACATGGGGTGGAGACTTTAGCAGAGTGACTTCAGATTTACAGCTGTGTCGCTGATACCAGAATCATGCCCTCCAGCTGGGATTTTTGGAATTGCCTGTGTCAGCCTAGAGAGTTCATGAAACCTGCCCTAGGCTTGGTATATTCCAAAGCTCAGGGCCAGATTAAAGAATCTTGGGCCCCTATGCACTCTGGGAACTGGAGGAGGGGCAACCTTCATTCAGATTTGACCCAGCTCCCTCGTCATGACAGAGAGGCAGCTGAGCCAAACCTGAATGGGGCTGCAACTCCACGTGCCGGGTCACCATGACACTGAACCTAGTCCAGTGGTCGTCCCCCTGCCCCCTGAGATGGGGGATCTGTGCACAAAGTGCACATGGGTTCATCTGGGCCCAACAATGGTAGAATCTCTTGATGAGCATCCATGGAATTCTTTCCAAAGGCTCAAGTTCCAAAACCCAGCGGCCTCCACTGTGCTCATTTGCTTGCAATAACACAGGACACTTGTGCACCATTAGAAAAATGTAATCCCAGGGTTACAGACTGGTGGCAGTGAATTGCAATAGCATCAGCACCTGGGTGGAATGATCTCCCCAAGTTATGTTCCCCTTAGAGCCCTCAGGGTCACTTGTTTATGGTTTTTGTTTCTCTATTTGGTTTTTTCCCCAGATACAGAGTGATATGGGTAGGAAACTGATGGAGAAGAATGTTACACTGGAGAAGGACCCTGACTTCAACTTTTGGTGGCCAGCAACCAGCATAACTGCAAATATCTAATCTTCACAAAAGAAGACATGGAGTTACATTGATTTCTGGCCACTAATCAGGGCTAATATCAAGTATAGACAAGATTACAGTGGTGATAATATGCTCTCAAGGGAAGGAGAGGTGGTTGCAACATGAAACCATGAGCTGGAAGGGGTCTGGCCAGATAAAATTCCCTGTATGGGTGTGTGAGAATTCCAATGGAAAACAACCCCCCAATAGAACCTGTTATGTTTTCCATCAGATAAATGCACTTTTGTCTCTGTTAAGAGTTAAATTAATCAGGGGGTCACATTTCCTGAAGCAAACCTGTTCCTGACATAAGCAGGGACATCTCAAGTCAGGGACTATGTGTCTGATTGTGTAACCAACACCCTCAACTCACACAGAGTTTCAGCACTTGCAAACGAACAATGAGAAAACCCAAACCAAAATAAATTTATAGGAGAAAATTGGTCCTTCCAGAAAAAAAATCAAATGTTTTCCATGAACCTGTCAATGTCTCCACAAAAATGTTCAACAAAGCAATCGGTAGCCAGTAGCCATCGACCTCATTCCACAAATGGTGAAAATGAGAGACAGAGTGTCAAAGTTTTCCAATATGTAGGTGATAAAGAGAGATTCCTGCTTGTGGTACGGTGTGTTGACCACCGATGTTTATCAGTGTAGGCTGCGTGTGTGTGTCCATGTGCAGATGCTGTCCCAGCTCTGATTAGGAAACTGAGACGGCTCTTACGATCGAATGAATCAACACGACCATGGATTAGCTGAGCAACGAAGGCACCCAGGCCAGGTTTATTGCGTGCAGCACAATAAGAAGTGACCTACAGAGTATCTCTGGGTCAGTTTCACATAGGTGGCGTTACAATGGCCACGGCCCAACGGCGGGACTTTCCGTTATCCCCTAGACCGGACAGCTTTGTTCCCTCTGACACCCTCTTTTATGCATTGTTGCATACAATTTCATCCTGCCCCCTTTGATGTAGGTAGTTGCCAGCCTCTTGACGTAGTCAAATACCACCTTTTTCCGTTAATTGGCTGATTTGGGCAAAACAACTCCATTTATCACTTTTTAGTCATTTCTATTCATCAAAGTGTCATTTTAGGGAGTTAGTTCTTTTTAATATCTTGGTACCGTCTATACCTGCTACATAATTTAATATTTTGACAATATTTTGGCAGTATATATGCTTGCAGTATCAGCATTTTTCAGCTAGCTTGGTTTTTTTCCACTTATACTCCTGTTCACTTGGCTTTTTCCACTTAGGCCTTAGCCTGTTTTACAGGCCTTATGACAGGTCTTATACTTACTACACTGCTGATTTTCAGAGATGCTGCTCAACCCTCAGAGCTTGGTCCACAGCTCACTCCTGGCAATCGGAGTGTTTTCCCATTGACTTTGATGGGCTTTGGATCAGGTCCTAGAGCAGAGAAAGAAATAACTGAATCTCTCAGTCAGTGAATACTAACATGACCAATATCATATACTTAACTATATGTTTATAATTGTCAGAAATATACATGTAAAAAATTTATCTATTTGATTCTATCCCTCTCGTTAAACCTTTGTATCTTACTTGTCTCCTTAGATTATAAACTCTTTGGGGCAGGAGCTGCAGCTTCATCTTGGTTTGTACAGCACCAGGAACAGGATCTTTAAGTGATGATGATGATAACAATAATTAGTAATAATAAGATGTGTTTCTAAACGTTCTGCTCTAGTTCAAACAGGAATCCATTCAGGGAAGTTCTATGGCTTGTGTTATGCAGGCAGTCAGATTAGAAGATCAAAACGTCCCTTCTGGCTTTATAATGCATGGATTATCCCACTGGTATTTGTTGAATATTGCATTGTCAAATAATAGGATGTGACTACTTGACTTTTGGGCATTTGTTCACACACCCATCGTGGTACGTTAACACTATATTTTGCAATATTACACACACACACACACAGAGTCTTTGTATATAGTCTGTTGTGCACTGTAGTTTATAGCAATAGAGCAAATACAAATGACCCTTTTTGCTTTGTGTGTTTTAAAGAAGTGGAATGGAAAGTCAGTCAGGTGGGAGCTAGCTGAGAGGCATTTCCAGAGTGGAAAGATGGTTTTTTACTATAGAAGTGACTGAACATTATTAGTTTTGAGTGATAGAATCCAGAACCAGAAGCTGCTTTGAAGTCAAGTGAACTTCTGTGTGAAGTAGCTCTTTCTCTTCAAAGTTACAAATGCTTAAAGACAGGGAAGAAACAGGAAGTTACCTTCCAACATATTTCTTACCTCTTGATCTTGGATAACATCTCCCCGTCTGTCCACTCCCGTTGTATCAGCATCGTACTGTAAGAGCAGCATCACCATCTCCTTACATCCAGCGAAGAATGCGCGATGCAATGGCATCTCCCCGCATATCGTTTAATACATTTACTTCTGCACCAGCTTTCAGCAAATCCTTGTGTAACCATGAGCCTAATGAGGAGATATCTCTTTCAGAGGTCTATTGGGAGATGGGTAGGAATCAGCTGTGTCTGGGCAGATGCACAATTAGCTCTCCACATCCAGAAGTTTCTGGAATTGGGTGTGGTAGTTTTGGGTATGATTGATCAATAGGTTCCCCGTTGCTGGACTCAGGAGGGAAAGTAGTCAGGGTAGCTGCTTTGCAAAAGACCATGTGCCCTGAGTGGGCTGGGAGAAGCTGAGCCCAGCAGTAGAAAACAGGCTGTTTTCCCTAACTCTGAAGCATTTTGCAGGAGGATTTCTTAAAAATCTATATACTAAACTGAGTGACTTCAGCAGAGGAGAGGAAGAGACTGCATGGAGTCTGGCTGAAAATTTCTATAAGCAAGGGAAGGGAAGGTGTTGTCAGCAGACTGTACAGATGTGGTGATCACAGGCTCTAACTGAGATTCAGGTGAACTCAACCTAAGCTTGGGACACTCTGAGTTTCTTCTCACTGTTTTTCTGTGGAGACTGACCTGTTCAGATTTAATTTGTTTTCTTTCTTTATGTTTATGTATAACTCTGAAGATAATGTTTGTGGATTACGTTATGCTGTAGAAATTAAGTTGTTGTAGTTATTATTATTATTATTTATTTTATTATTATTTTATGTTTATCATAAGATTTTATAAAGATGGTACTTAGGAATTAAGTTCATTCCATTTGTTCTCTTGGGGACTTGAACATGGGGAGGTTGACCCTGTGCAGTCCTTGCTGAAAATCCACAATAACTGAATTCTGGGTCTCCAGGTGCATTTCTATGGAAGTTGGGTTTTTTAGGCACTGGAGAAGGACAATGAACTAAACTCTAGCCCACCTAAAGGTTACACTTGGCCACATTGCCATGTCCAGAATAGCATGCAAGGTGAAAAGGTATCCAACCCAAATTAGATTTCCTTCTGCCTTTGCAGTTGATGTCAACAACTACTTTTCCTTTGGCCATGGTTTCCAATCGTTGCACTCACCTCTTCAGAGCTTCCATTTCTGGCATCATGGAGATGCTCCTGTTCTGCTTCAATGCTCATCTCACTGCAGGCAGCTCTGCTTGGGGGGGGAGTCCCTTGCAAAGCTACCACGTCTCACTCGCAGCCTCACATGTGACCTTCAAGGACGGAGGGTCTTGTGGTTCAGGCACTGGTCTGAGATTGCGTTGAGCAGTGGTCAATTCCCGCCTCTGCCATAGAGTTCCTTCAATCTCTGTGCTCTATCACCCTCTTTGGTAGGAGATGGTTAATAATGCTTCCTGTTGCCTATTTTGACCATTAGCTCTTCAGGAGAGGGACCATCCTTTTCTGTGTGTAGATACAGCATCAGCCCATCTAAGTCAGGGCCTGCAGGTGCTAGAGTAATCAGTAACACTGTGTTGAGTCCCACGGGCAGATTTGCTGGGAGTTACTGCAGCCTTCAGTAAAATAGATAGTTTGTTCCTAAGAACACACCTTTATTTCTTATGGTCTGGAGACCTGATGGCAGGTAACCCAGGAGAGGACAATTCAGACTGGTCAGAGTCAGTAGAACATCTTCTTGGACAATTCAAACAAAAGTTGTTGCATGATTCCTCCCCAAGCCCGAGAAAGGAAGGTCAGATGCTTAACAGAGCTGGGGGGAGAAAGGTAATTCCGTTCCACAAAGGAGTTCAATATTTCCAAATTTGGTTTCATTCTGATTAGGAAGAAAACCCAAAAATGTTGAAATTCTCCATGAGAGGAAAGAAAGCCCTGGCTCTGGGGCAGTCTGCCCCTGGTGGGAGCTGTGGACCCTGGAATCCCTGTGGGGCTTGACTTTGAGGCAGTCCACCTGGTGGGCTCCTGAGGAATGGGGTGGGTGAGCTGTAATGGAAACCAGGCAAGTGTCAAGAATCAGGGCCTGCAGCAGAGCCCATCTTGGGCAATCTAACAAGTGCAGCTGACCTGTAGCAGGCTGCCTGATTGGCTACATCTCCTGACTGATGGGAAGAGTCAACAGAGCAGTTCTTGAGCCCAGCAGCAGTTGCAGCATTTGCCACAGTTGTGATTGCTCCTGAGTCTGCTTGTTCCTAACCTTGTCCCTGTCTTGTTTCAATCTTGGACTCAGGCTTTCTCATCTCTTGGACCTATTCTTGCCCCGTCTTGCCTCATGCCAGGTAACCCAGCTCTGACCCTCGGCTCAGATTCCTGACATCTGATCCTTGGCTCTGGCTAAGTCGGTTCTGAGCCCAGGCTCCTATTCCTGGCTACCATGACTTGCTCTAACCATTAGGGATGATTCCAGCTCCAACCACTAGGCACGACTGCCCACACCCTGGTCTCTGATAACAGATTTCAAAACCTGCCTAGGTCCCATTGGAACTTCAGTGACATTCAACCATGTCTGCAAAACCTTTCAATTTTGTTGCATCAGCAAATTTCAGCAAAGCAATGTTTCATCATTGTTCCTCCAACCCGATCTAGTACTTCAGCAGGCACCTGACTTTAAGTATGTGACTTTATGCTCATTTGGTTACAGTTTGGCATATAACTTAAGCACCTTGCTGAACTGGAGCTGCAGTGACTGAGAGGATGCGTATGGTGTATTTCTGGTAATAAACCTCAGGAAAATTTTCCAGGCTGACTGTATCCCAACTGGAGAACCTGAGAAAATCTCGTCTCATGTTAGTATTTTACCAAGGACTACAATATCATCAATTTCGAAGTAAGAACCATCACAGCAAATTGACACAGTGCATCACCGATTCCCTCCACGCTATACAAAGTCCATGAGCCCTGATCTTGAATTTCATTCATCATTGCCTTGCTGGAAAAGGTAGCAGCTATCTCTTCTCAATATTGGCCTGTTGCACTCCTCTTAAGTGATTTCATTGCTTATATCTTCACATGCTGAAATCATGCTAGAAGAAGGATATGAGAGCCGTGAATGCTTTATACATTCTGCCACAGTAAGACAGCTCCCTCCTGCCAGAACTGGAGAAATACCGCTTTCTGAAATATCACCTCAGAGCAGTGGGCTCTCTTGGTATTTCGAAGCTTTAACTCCTTGAGAAAGTCTAGTTATTACATGCTTGAGCAGCTGCTGGAACAAGACAAAGCTGTGCATGATGAGTCTGGCAAGTACAGAAAGGGCAAGATTGATGTTGCCCTCATTATTCCCCCAGGTTTTTATCACCTGGGTAATTAACACTCCACCCATTATAGATATGAAATTCAGTGCTAATTTTGCATACTAAAAAGGGAGGGGAATTTAGGTCCCAAAATTGACCTACTTAAAGTTGTCACTTGGAGAGAGATTCTCTGGATTCTTTTATCTCCTCGGTAAATGGGTCCTCCTTAGAACACTGAGACATGATAGTGCACCACAGCTGGGGGAAAATGTTGATAAATAGTATATTTGCCAAGAGTATATTTGCAAATTAGGCTTGAATTCAGTGAATCGTTTCAGCCAAAAGAAAATTTCCCCTGAAAAAACTGAAATATTTCATTCTTGACATTTTCAAAATGGTGGGGTTTTTTTTTAGAAAAGTAGCTAATTTTTGTAAAGGTGAAAAATCACCCAGAAATTAAAGAAAGGGGGAAAAATCATTTTGGGTTGAATTAAATATTTTGTTTAACCCTATTTTTTCTTTTCTTTTTAGCAAAAAAAAAACAAACAAAAAACCCAAACGTTTCTGGTTTTTGTGTCGACCTGAAAGGAACTTTTTCTTCGTTTGTTTGTTCGGCCAGTGAATGGTAAAATCAGTTATTCATGCAGCTTTAATAGTGAGATTTGTAGCTATATGCTGTATTGATCTGCACTGCCTGGGTAACCACAATGCACTGATTAAAGCTCCATATTCTTCTCCAGCATGAAATAGGATGAGGATAAAACCCAGGATAGATTATTGGGGGATAATTTTCTTTTTGTCCTGGTAAGGATTGTATGATTTCTACAGATTCCAGAAAGCAATGACTGGCAAATCCGTGTCAATAGGTTATGAGCTGAGGTTGATGTTGTGTATCTAATCTGTAGGTTCAGCAGGTTATCTAAGATACCTAACCTTTATGCAAACTACCTGAGTCTTCCACACAGGGTTGGAAATCTCATCAGAAAAGAATTTCACACAATGGACCAGCCTCACCAACATGCTTCGGTCTTACCTGCCATGCAGGCATTCCATAGCATCCAGACAGCTGCTAGGGTTACCAGAGCAACACGAAACAGCTGGGCGGAGAGAGCTAGAGCCTACAAGTGAAGAATCTGGCCTACTCTAACAAGAGTTCTGATGTCCAGTCACAGATGGAAACACTTCAAGGAGAACTGTTCATGCCAAGTTTCTTCCCCTTCCGTTTCTGCCCTCAGATGGAGGTCAGGTTGGCAAAGATTTAGTGACAATGGAAAGCAAAAATTATCCAAATATTTCAGAGCCTCAAATGAAGTTCAATACAGATTCTGAAAGTGGTTGAAGGTTCAAAAGACTCAGAGGTGAGTTGATTTCTGTGTTTAAGTATTTTCATGGGAAGAAAATACCTGGTTCTAACAGACTTTTTAACACAATGGAGAATAGTGTCAGAAGAACCTATGGCTGGAAGTTAAAGACAGACAAATTCAAATGAGAAATACGGCACCCTTTTTTAATAGTGAGCCATTAGCAGTTGGAACAGACTACCAAGGGAAGGGGTGGATTCTCCATCCCTTGGTGTCTTCACAAGAAGACTGGATGCTTTCTGGAAGAGATGCTTTAGCCAAACACAAGTGATTGGGCTCAGTACAGGGCAAATTGACATGCTGTGGTCTGTGTTATACGGGAGGTCAGACTAGATGCTCTAATGGTTCCTTCTGGCCTTAAAGCCTATGAATCCTGAGTTTTGGGGGGAAGAGTGGGAAGGAGGGGTCTTTGTTTGCAGTCTATCTGTCTAGATACCTACATGGCCCCTGTCACTGGAGTCTGAGCACCTGTGAAGACACCACAAACACAGCAGTGGAGCCTCAGGCCACAGGTGTCCGAGGCAAATTCCATCCTGTGGGAGGCTTTTATGTTGCCCTGCTGCGTCCTAGTGACACAATCTAGCCCCAAATCTCTATCTCGATCATAAAATCGAACAGGGACCCGTACATGCCCTCAGTGCTGAAAATGGTGAGGCACCGGGACTGAACCAAACTGCGGTTGCTCCCCCAAGACACATTGCATTTGGCTTTTTCCAAAGCGGCAGCAGAAAGCAATATACAGCAGTTGACAGCTGTAATCTTATCAGGGTTCCAGTGTTCTTCGTGGAATACGTCCCCACATACAAATTACAAAATGCTCCATCTGTGCTAACTGGATTGAAATGTCAGCTCCACTCCTGGGGTAGCACAGAAGAATTTATGTTTACTGTGTTTGTGTATTAGATTAGCAGTGATCTTGTTCTGGTTTTAAATTCTAATTTCAGCTTTTTTAGTGCCGCAGAATGCAATATTCATGTATGTAAGCCTGCTAAATCAAATACCGTAGTTAGCGGCCCTGGAGATAAATATTGGATTAAGGGAATAATGCAGGTTCACACTCGATTCATATGATAATGTCGAAGAATATTGTATATAAATTATGCTAATAACTAGGGAGGCATTGACCCTTGTGCTTTGACTGCAAGTGCAGTAAAGATAAAAAAAAACCCACCAATCTGTCTGCAATTAAAATATTTAGTGGAAGTGTATAATGGGTCTTATGTGTAGACAGATGCTTAGATCAAACTGGAGATAAACCTTGAGTGCTGAATTTTTCAGAATCCCTCCTTTCTTGCTTAAAGGTAACCGAATGGGACAGTGGCTACTGCTGAATAAACATTTGCTTTCCTTCCTTGATCACTTTTTTCCTTCTAGATTTTTCTAGGACCGAGACATTTGTTCTGTGGCTGCTTCAGGCAGCATCTCATTAGGGCTGCGTGAACCTTTGCAAACAAGCAACCACAACTAAAATGCAGCCTTTAAGTAGAAAAATAAATCTATTCTGCAGAACTGACCTGAAGCCCAGACCTAGGTAAGTGTGCCTGATTCTGTGCTCATTACCTTACCCCTCTGACTTCAGTGCACTTTCTCCAGACTCACACTGTCAGCATGATCAGAGTCAGGTCCTAGGTGCCATGGCTATGACTGACGTTCCCAAACTCTTCTCATTTCCCACTTGAATCACTGAGGCAACTGCAAGGCCTTGCAGTGTCTAGGGACGGGCAGGCAGTGATGTTGTAGGGAAGCTTTTAAACACTGTTTTGCATCTGGGCGATATAAGCAGTAGCAGAAGAGACTGTTGCCTTGTCTCTGTGCTAACATTTAGGGTAGGCAGAGTAAATGACTGAAGGGGGGGGGGGGGGCACAACAAGAGAAAAGGGTGATCATGGTGAGCTTAGCTTGCCGGAGAGGGAGGAGGGTCCAGTGAATAGAACGCTGAACTAGGACTCGGGAAACGTGGGTTCCATTCCTGGATTTATCACTTGTTTCCTGGGTGACTGCTCACAAGTCACTTTGTTGCTCTGTGCCTCAGTTTCTCCCATTGTCAATTACAGGTAATGAAACTGACTTCCTTTGTAAAGTATCTTGAGCGCTACAGATAAAAGGGCTATATAAGAGCTAGTGGTGGTGGTGGTTGTTGTTATGAACCATTGACACAGCTCTGCTCTGCAGCTTTCTGTCTCGACATGCCGTTACTATATTTTTGTTCCTGGCTTTATGAATATTTAAAAGTGAGAAAGCCAGCCTGAACATTTTCCAGGAAACCTGTGCTCATAAGTCCCCCTAATTTATGCAAATACAGAGGGCTGAGGAGTTTCACTTCATTGTTACAAATTAAAAGTTCCTGACATTTCCAATTAGCTGCAGAGCAAAGCAACACAGCTATAAATACATCAGTAAGCCAACGAGTCTGCACGGCAGAAACGCCGCACTCACGATGAGATGCCAAAGGGTGAGGCACTCTTATTAGGAGGAAGATTAATGACAAGGCTGCAGCGAAGCCATTGCTCTGTGGAGCTAATAGAGAGTTCATTGAGGGGAAGGGGGGCTCCTTACACCTTACAAGGGAGCCTGTCAATAACACTAAGCCATCTGACGTCTTGCAGGGATTGATTCGGCAAAGCGGCTGTGCCCCTTATCTGCCTATCTGAGGCTTTAATAAATCTGCACGGTGCTGATTGACAGCGTCCTGCTTTCCATAGGACAAAGTCATGCTGGGACTGAAGTGCCCTTTGCCGCTATCAGCAGAGCTGCTGGCTGGTTGGCAGGGTGCTGGCTGGGGTCAGGCTTGCTGTAAACATCTTGGCGAGGGAGACGTCGGCGCGAGACAGGAGGCTGCGGTAAAGAGAAGAGGTGAGGGCTAGCGGTTAGTACCCAGGACTAGGGAATGGGGGTGTAAAGATCTTTGGCTTCCAGTCCTAGCTCTGCCACTCGCTGGTGTGGTGCAAATCCCTCCCCCCCCAATAAAATTAGGAGAGATTGTGATCCCCACACTGCACCTGCAGAGAGTAGGTGTTATAAGGAGCTCCCTTATTTCCCTCCAGCATGGAGGATAGGAGCTGTGCAAGCTGGCAAAAGAGAGGAAAAGTAATCCTCTATGCCAGCAAAAGGCCTGGGGGAGTTTATTAAGTCACTGAAACAAGGAGCCAGATTGTAACTCAGGCTGTTGCCCCATGCCTTGGCAGGGTAGCTACAGGCTGTCCCTTGCTCAGGGTGGATTGCAAGGTTATGTTGCGTAATGCTGTCAGCAGCAGCGTTTGACCCTAAAGACCTTTGGATCCAAACCCTTGCGCCACTTACTGCTCCCTGAGCTCTTGTTAGCCAAGACTGTAACAGGCTCATCATCCTCGCTCTGTGGCCCAAACAGCACGAGAGAGGGATGGAGCACACTGAGGGGGGAGGCGAATACAGTCCTTTGCTGGGTTTGCCGAGATGCTTAAATCTGGGCTGATTTATTTTGTTGGGTGGAAACTTCATTAAACTTGATGGCTTCAGCTGTAGTTTGATTTGGCTTTTGGGATTCAGTCAGTTCCTAAAAGCAAAGGGAAACTCAGGAGATGCAAACACACACCAGGCAAAACAAAAAGGATTCCATCCCGCCCTGCCACTGACCGGCCTTGACAGTTTTGCTCTGAGCCTCAGTTTCCCCCTCTGAAGAAGGTCAGTTAGTATAGCTCCATTTCACAGAGAGGGGGCTGTGAAGCTTTATTCATGATTGCGTGTCACTTTGTCCTGCTGGGTGAGGAGCCTGACGTCCAGCTAAGCTCTTCTGAGGCCCCTGTTATGCAGTTCACAATAGTCATTGATTTGCCTGTGTTCTCCCTATTGGGTGGGGTTGGCAGGTTAGACCCCACTAGGTGATAGCCAGTATTTCTAGGCTTTGGGTGGTATTATAATTAATTATCGGGGTCGTACCTAGGAGCCACAGTCATGGACCAGGACCCCATTGCGCTAGGTGCTCTACAAACACAGAACAAAAAGATGGTCCATGCCCCAAAGAGCTTCCAGTCTAATTAATATTACACTGGCGCTATGACTGACACCCACTTTAAGGGCCCTATGTGCTTCCAGAGCAGTGTAAAGGAGCTGTGGTTTCAATGAGAATCAGGCCGAACGTGGGCAAGGTGTAGCTTCCTTTGTCCTTCCCCTCCTTTCATCAAAAGTAGCCCATCATTTAACTCCTCAGTTGCCTGCCTCATGCTCATGAGCCAATTCCCAATCTACAAAATGCCCATGGCCTCTCTCTTCACCATCTCCCTGTGCCTGCCCCCCACCCCTGTAAGCCAAGACCTCTTCTCCTTCATGAAGAGACTGCTGCACTCTGATCTGTCCCACAGAACGGTCCATGGCAAATCAAAGGTCTGAAAGATCTTTCTGCTTCGGTAGGCTGTTGGCCTTGCACCGCATTGTGCTAGGACACCGTGATGAAGCTAATGGAGAGTGAGTACTATTCTGGAGGACTTGGCAGCAGTCTTATATTGCTTCCAAGGAGGAATCACACCACCATTGTCCAAATAGAGAAATCAGTCAAAAAAGGAGAGAGGAAACAGACTGAAGTGATACAGGTCACACAGCTGGCTAACGCCAGAGCCTAGATTAGAACCTCCTGAAACCCTCTTTGGTAACCTACCCACTAGGCAAAGTTGTGGGCTCATAGAGGAGGACCCTCTAAAGACTGATGGTCTAATGACTTCAGAAGACAGTAACTGGAAGAGGGTCCCCTGGGGAGGAAAGACTGCCCAGTAGTTAGAGAGCCAGCTGGGACCCTAGGGGCCCCCCATTCAGGCCCGCTGACAGCAGGGGGCAAAGGGGGCAATTGCCCAGGGGCCTGGTGATTTAAAAGGGCTTGTGTGGATGGGATAGATACCAGGGGCGGCAGGTGAAACGCCCCCTCGGGAAGGCTAGCTTCCCATCCCACCTCTTCCACCCATAGCCCCGCCCACACTCTGTCCCAGGCCCTTCCCCGCTCAGCGCACTCACTGCAGCGCGCCCCTTCTCTCTGCCCCCTCAGCCTAACTACTCACCCTGTCCCTCCTTCCCCCCCTTGGTGCTGGGGAGGCTGAGTGGGGAAGGGGTCAAGGCCTGGGGTGGGGCGGGGCCTGGGCAGAGCAGGGGTGGGGTGTGGGCGGGGCCACAGGCGGAAGAGGAGGGGAGATAGCCTCCTTGAGGGGAAGCGTCACGTTCTGCCTGTGGTCATAACTCTCAGCCTTCCCTTTCTAGAGGGGCCATTGACTGTTCCACCCTGGGGCCCAGAATTGCTGATGGCACACCTCGCACATTCAATTCCAGATCTGTCTCAGACACCCTGTTCAACTTTGGGCAGGGCCCTTCGTCTCCCTGGGCCTCAGTTTCCCATCCGTGCAATGAGGATATTAGCACTGCCCTGCCTCACATGGGGGTTGTGAGGATAAATACATAAAAGACAGTGAGGCGCTCAGGTTCTACGGTGATGGGTGGCCACTGAAGTACCATAGATTGGAGTGTCTGCCTCAGCCAGGCAGAATACCATCTAATGGTCTCACTGCTCTGCACTGCCATCCACACAGGCTTATGGCTCAATGCCACCATTTAGTTCTTGGCTATTAAATATATATATTCTGCCAAATAAAAAGTATTGTCCTAATATTTACAGTGCATGGATATCAGCCTTCTCTAGCTGCAGTGTCTTATGGATATTTGCATGAAGATGTGCGTCCTAGTGTTAGATATGCAAGTGCAAATCACTTTGCAGTGAGGCTCCAGCCGGCACTTTTCCCATTTTACAAACCTATCAGGTTGCAGATACAGTGAGAAAGCAGAGGGTACAATGTGTTCAGACATTGAGGGCAAGAAAAACTAATAATAATACCAGAGATTTTATTGGATTCACACACTGTAGCTTGCACATCTGCTCCCCAGGGAAAGATAAAAGTTTTATGGTGTTGTCTTTCTTTCTTTCTTACTTTCTTTCTGTCAGAAAAAATAAAATACCTTGATTCCTGACAGAACTATTGGGTGTTTTATTTTTTCTCTCTCTTCCTAGCCTGTTGTAATCTTTGATAAAGAAAAAAAAAATCTCAAAATAGGTATGGTAATTAGCAATTAATACTTTTAGCTTATAGCACCCAGGCCGTGGAACGTGAAGATGTAGTATAAAATTAGTGGCAATTAGCTTTTTAGAGCATTAAATAAACAAGGATATGAACCACAGAAAATTAATGTTATGCATTTATTTTTAACAATATTTATACAAGTGGTTTTTGAACAAGGGCCTGGTGGCTTTCACTTTTAATAATGCAGGCAAAAAAGCAACAAAGAAAAATTACATTTTGCTTGCATTAAGGCAACACTATGCTAATCAGAGGAATGATAAAAACACGTCTTTTAATAAGATTTTTACAGACTCTACACCTGAATAGAGTATAAGGGCCTGGCACATCTCTAAGGAATTCAGATATTAACATACTCCATCATTTCAAACCACAGCTGTGTTGATCTCTTGTAAATATCACTGGCGCAAGCCAGATGTGCAGGTCAAATTGAAGATTTTTCAAAACTAACTAGGGAATATTTAGGGTGCCTAAAGGAGTCTGATTTTCAGAAAGTGCTGAACATCAATGAGGCGGCTCAACTTGGACCCCTAAAAATGAAGGCCACTAAAATCACCATTAACTCTTGAAAATCTTGGCACAAATATTGGTACAAACAAAAATTAGGTACTGAGGCCTAAATCCTCCAAGGTATTTAAGCGCCTAACTCCCACTGAAATCAGTGTGATTTAGGCACCTAAATATCTTTGAGGATCTGGGCCCTGCATCCATAACACAGCACCTAAAATAAGTGGTGTGGTTTCCAGAGGTGTTGAGCACCCACAGCTCCTTTTGAATGGCATTGAGTGAACTGTTCTTAGTGAACAATTTCCTGGATGAAGACTTTAATTTATACAGCTTGGTTCATTTTTTTCAGATATTTCAGGCAAAAAAAAAATTCGGCCAATGGAGTTCTCTTCCCAGAGAAGCTCCTTCGCCAGTTTTCTGATGCTACTTTTTCACACATGGGAGGAGCACCTCGTAAACATCCACCAAGCCATCTCATTGTTCTCCTTCCAGTTCCTTTGGCAAACTCTCCTTTGTGATGTGATCATAGAAGATTAAGGTTGGAAGTGACCTCAGGAGGTCATCTAGGCCAACCCCCTGCTCAGAGCAGGACCAACTCCAACTAAATCAAATGCCTACACAAAACTTGAACGCTGCCCATCATGCTGACCAATACCGTCTCATTGTTTCCTTATGCTCTCCCCTCTGCTGGCTCTTATTTTACACTTGGATTGTAAGGTCTTCTGGGAAGGTATCTGTTTGGTTTCTTATTCTGTGTTTGTACAGCATCTAGCACAACAAGTTCCTTGTCCATGACAGGGTCTCTTATGCACTCGCTCAATACAAATTGTTATTTATAGCTATCTTGAGCTGCAGTTGCCATATATTTATTTGCTATTGGTTAGCTCTGCTGTGTGACTTGTCATAGAAGGCACATGCTGGAGTCCACCCCTAGTCACCAAAGCATGTAAACATGGATTAATTTCCACTGAAGTCAATGCCATTTAAGCACATGCACTATTCATTTTCCAGGATCATTTATGTGGTCAAAACTTCACTCACCCAAATGTTCAAGACAAACAAGCTGGCAAGAATGGGAGAATGGAAATTTGGTGACTAATCCACTGACGCCTTCACAAATAATTTGTCCTCCTTTATCTCCCCAGCTTTGTGATGAATGCAGGGAAAAGAAATGAGAAGACACATAAAACCTTGTTTGCATTCCACAATTTTACTGCTAACAGGATGTACTAATTAACAAAGGAACCTCAGCAGATAGGAGTCCTTGAAGCATTTTTTAATTAACACTCTCTTGAAGGTAAGAAGGCACGGAGAAGAATTATACAATCAGCAGGTCAGAGGTCTCGCTTGTTCTCTTTCGCAGTCCAGAGAGCTCACTAGAAGGTCTAGGTTTGTTATAATCTGAGTCACCTGCCAGCTTGCACATAAAGCTGCATTGTTAGGCCCTGCTTCAATGGAACAGGTTTCAATTAAAATATAAGAGATGTCAATGACAGTCTTTAATCAAGGTTTTAATGAATGGTTGACAGTGATGATCTTTAATGCTATCAGGCTATCATTAATTGTTTCAACGAAGCACCAACAGGACATATCTTCATATGATAACCTTCTATTCAAAAGCTCCCACAGGAGTTCTATCAATTCTCATAGATTCTCTATAGTGCTGTGCTATTGAGAACTCAACTCGGTTCCCACGGAGTGCATGAATATACCTGGAATGTACAAAGCAAAGCATTATTGTGCCTATATAGCCCTCCTAACAATGTGTCTCTTTGTCCTCCCCTAGTGGCTAGAGAGTGTGTAGACATATATACGTCTACTACTGCCTAGGGGCCTACTTAAATTGTGGAGAAATCAGACTTTTTTTTTCAGAAAGGTCACAGCGTAAATAGCAAATTTTGCAGATGTGTTCACACAACGCCACCTTTGCTTCTGCATTGCTGCTGGCGGTGGCAATGCCGCCATAGCTGGGCACCCAGCCTGCACCAGCTGCTCTCTGGCCCTCAGCTCTGAACGTGGTACAGAAGTCAGGATGGCAATACCACGGGCCCCCTACAATAGGCTTGCGACCCCCTTTTGGGTTGGGACCCCCCGGTTTGAGAAGCACTGTGTACTTTTGTATAGTTTTACTGTCTTGTATAGGGTAAAAGTACAAAAAAGATCAGATTTCATCGGGGAGATCAGATTTCACAGCCCATGATGTGTTTTTCATGCTTACACATTTGGTAGGGCCCTACTACTGCCACGCCTTTAGTTCAAGTATTTGCAATGCATGTTTTTAGATCTGGAGAGCCCGGGTTCAAAACCCACAGATGACCTACGCGTGAGATCAGAGTAAATGATCATCAAGGTCCCTTTGAACCTTAAACTCTATAAAAGCAAGGATGTTGGTCCAGCTATAAGACTCAATAAAACATTTTTTTCTAGGAACTTACTGAATTTCTATACATTGATGATGATTATTATAGCACCTAGGAGATCTGGTCATGGAGCAAGACCCCATTGGGCTAGCTGTTGTAAAAACACAGAACAAAAAGATGGTCCTTGCCACAAAGAGTTTGCAATCTACCCTGATCCTGCCCAATGTGGTCACTCCTCCTGGGCTGCCTCTGGTGAAGCCTGCACTTATGCAGCTGAGGGCATGTCTACGCTGCACTGTAAACTCGAGTCTGTGGGATCCGGGCTTGTGCAGTTGGTGTTTCCGAGCCTGCACTTGAGTATCCATGCTGCGTTGTACACCTGGGCTTGCAATTGCTGGACTCACGGCTCACAGCCAGGCTAACCCCTCCATACTGCACTATGCAGACTTTCTGACTTGGGTCTCCGGCTTGAGCTGAATCCACACTGCAAAATAACAGAGCTTGGATCCAAGTTGCAGCGGAACTGAGGCTCTGACCCGCTCCCCACAGCAAGGTTCTAGGACCCAGGCCTTGAGTGCTGACCCGAGTCAGACTGATTTGTGTCTGGACGGAAGGGGGGGTTGGGCTCAGCCAGAGTCAGAGCCCGGTCTTGTAGTGCCGTGTAGCCCTACCCTGAGTTCTGCTGCCACTTACTGTATACGAGGTCACCTGGCTAGTTCAGTAGGCACAGTTAGACATTTTTGGCGCAATCCTCAGCTGGTGCAAACCAGTGTCACTCCACTGAAGTGGATGAAGTCGTAGCACAGCACAGACAATCACCAGGCAAGCAGCCCCACCCTCGTCTGGCCACCACACAGACTGAGAGGGAAGAGAACACAGTTCTCTCTCCGACGCAGAGATGGCCACCAACTACAGAGTGACCTAAACAAACTGGAGGATTGGGCCAAAAGAAATCTAATGAGGTTCAACAAAGAAAAGTGCAGAGTCCTCCACTTAGGAAGAAAGAATCCCATGCACAGCTATAGACTGGGGACCAACGAGCTGGGCAGCAGCTCTGCAGAAAAGGACCTGGGGGTAACAGTGGATAAAAAGCTGGATATGAGTCAGCAGTGTGCCCTGGTTGGCAAGAAGGCCAATGGCATATTGGGCTGCATTAGGAGGGGCATTGCTAGCAGGTCACGGGAAGTGATTATTCCCCTCTATTCGGCATTGGTGAGGCCGCATTTAGAATATTGTGTCCAGTTTTGGGCCCCCCAATACAAAAAGGATGTGGACAAGTTGGAGAGAGTCCAGCAGGGCAACAAAAATGATTAGGGGGCAGCACAGGACTTATGAGGAGAGGCTGAGGGAACTGGGCTTGTTTAGTCTGCAAAAGAGAAGAGTGAGGGGGGATTTGATAGCGGCCTTTAACTACCTGAAAGGAGGTTCTAGGGAGGATGGGGCTAGGCTGTTCTCGGTGGTGGCAGATGACAGAACAAGGAGCAACGGTCTCAAGTTGCAGGGAGGGAGGTCTAGGTTGGACATTAGGAAAAAGTTTTTTACTAGGAGGGTGGTGAAGCACTGGAATGGGTTACCTAGGGAGGTGGTGGAATCTCCATCCTTAGAGGTTTTTAAGCTGCGGCTTGACAAAGCCCTGGTTGGGATGATATAGCAGAGGTTAGTCCTGCTTTGAGCAGGGGGTTGGACTAGATGACCTCCTGAGGTCCCTTCCAACTCTAATATTCTATGATTCTATGATTCTATGATTCTACATCAATACACACTGGTTGTGGTGGTAGCTTTGTGGTGTGGATGGTTGTACACAGGACCGGCCCTAGACCAAATGGTGCCCCATGCAAGGAGCATCTTCAGGGCCCCCCCCCCATTTTGTTAATCTTTTGAATCCCTTATTTTTTATTGCATTTGGAGTGAAAAATGAATTCACATACAGAATACCTGAACCATTTTACTTCAAACTTTCTATGTTCCCTTTTGTCACTAGCAACAAAAACAGCACCCCAAGCCCAGTGCCCCCCAAGCCCCACACCCCCAGGTGGTCGCCTGGGTCACCTGCCCCTAAATCCAGCCCCGGTTGTGCGTTACGAACAAGCCAGAGACCCACCCAACTCAGTGCACTAATAGGCTATCGAAGGATCCTTGCAATATGTTGACTTATCATATATAAAAAGAGAGGAGAAGGGGCCATGTATGCCCTTTTCAAAGGCAAATTTAGCAGGCTGGTGAAAGGTCTTGGTTTATTTGTCCACCAGCTGACAGCAGCAGAGACACCCACACACTCAGAGGAGGAGAAAGGCCAGAAAAGAAACTGGTGTCAGCTGATTATAGAATCATTGAAATGCCGGGCTGGAAGGGATCTCAAGAGGTCATCTAGTCCAGCCCCCTGTGCTGAGGCACGGCCAAGTAAACAAGGTTTTATCCAACCTGGTCTTAAAAACCTTCAGGGACAGGGATTCTACAAACTCCCTTGGAAACCCATTCCAGAGCTGAACTACCCTTACAGTTCGAAAGTTCTTCCTAATAGCGAACCTAAATCTCCCTTGCTGCAGATTAACCCCATTTCTTCTTGTCCTGCCTTCAGTGCATGTGGCGAGCAATTGATCATCGTCCTCTCTATGACATCCCTTAGCATCTTTGAAGACTGTTATCAGGTCCCGTTGTGATAACTGGGCCTTCTGATTTACTCTAATTGTGAGCTCAACTGCAAGACGTGAAGGTAAATTCATAAGATGCCACCATAACCTGTAACAACAAATGTTGATAGGAAAAGGTATGGAAAGGAGGCAGACTGTATTAGTCCAGACAAAAAGGTTCCTGGTAGAACTCAAGGACGGTGTTAAGAATATGCCAGGCAAATAAGAAAAGTGAAACCAGAAATCTGTGAATGAAAATTGGTGTCAGAAACTAGGTCCAATTGGTGGACAAAATAATGAGAGGCTGGGCTGTTCCAGCCACTGTTCCCTTTGTGGGTCCTTAAAGAAAGAGACTTTGATAAGAAAATTGGCTACTGGAGTGAGCTTCACCATCATGGCTGACTTCCTCACCATCTCCTGGGATCCCAGGCCTTCTTTGTCCTAATCCTGAGATGTCCCAACCAGACTGGGCCAGGAAGAGGGACCCAGATGATATCACCAGCTCCAGCCACCACCTGGGATGTGAGACTTTGTCAACACCACCACTCCCTTCTGTGATCTTCTCCTGCCCCACCTCGTTTCTTCTCTTTTCTACCCTTCTCCTTTTTCCTTCTGTACAATAGGAGTCTGACTTAACTGGCTGAGACTGTATATTTTACAACACTGCTGTGAGCCTGTGACCTGTATACAAAAGAGGCAGCTAAAAGCAATGCCCTAAACAGCCTGAGGTTTCCAGGTCTCGGTGTGGCTGATAAGATCGTGTGCTGTTCCTGTGTTTTTCCAGTGGTGTGAGAGTCAACCCCAGAGACAGAAGCTGCATTTTCTGTCTTTGCTGTTCTTTTCTTTTCCTTCTTGGCTGGGTTTGTCTGGTTTTGCTTTCCTAGGGAACAGGATTGGACGTTAACACTGCCACCTCCAGCCCATCTCAACTAACTCTTTTCCCCAAAAGGCCATCTTTCATACCACCTATGAGTTTGTGAAACACGGGAGTTTTTTCTTCTAAAAACTCTTTCCAGCTAAAAGGGAAAGGGAACAAGGGAGGTTGTTAAAATGGAAGCCTTATTTCATACTTTACATTTCAAATGCCTTAACTGTTTTTCCTTCTTTTTTCTATCTTTAATCAAAGGTTGAAAAGATGTTTAATGGAGTATTTGTCATGGTACTAAGCAGGCTGGGGTCTCTGTATACAAAACCCTGAACCTTGTTTAACTGTTTAATGTTGGACAGTGACTGGGTTATATGAACATCTTTGAGCCCCTATCTGCCATCTACATTAACACAACAGTTCCCTGTCAAGCTTCTTTTCCCAAGACTAAACATGCCTAGGTTTTTTTAATCATTCCTCTAAACCTTTGATCGTTTTTGTTGTTGTCCTCTGAATTCTCCCCAATTTGTCCACATCTTTCCTAAAGTGTGGGGCCCAAAACTGGACGTAGTACTCCAGCTGAGGCCTTACCAGTGCTGAGTAGAGCAGGACAATTACCTCCCATGTCTCACATGACACCCCTATTACTTCACCCCAGAATGATATTAGCCTTTTTTGCAACTGCAAGCATTGTAGACTTATATTCACTTCATGATCCACTATAACCCCTAGATCCTTTTCAGCAGTACTACTGTCTAGCTAGTTATTCTCCATTTTGTAACTGTGCATTTGGTTTTTCCTTCCTAAATGTAATTCGTTGCACTTGTTGCTATTAAATTTCATCTTGTTGATTTCAGATCAAATTCTCCAATTTGTCAAGGTCCTTTTGAATTCCGACCCTGCCCTCCAAAGTGCTTGCAACCCCTCTTGGCTTGGTGTCATCCGCAAATTTCATAAACATGCTCACCATTCCATCATCCCTGTCATTAATGAAAATATTGAATAGTACCACCAGACAGATCCTTGTTTACAAAGAACCATTGATGCCTATACTTTGAGTACAGTCTTTCAGCCAGTTTTGGACCCACCGTATAATAATTTAATCTAGACTGTTATTTCCTTAGTTTTCTTATAGGACTGCCATGTGAGACTGCATCAAAAGCCTTATTAAAATCAAGATATATCACATCTACCGCTTCCCCCATCCACAACGCCAGTAACCCTGTTAAAGAAGGAAATTAGGTTGGTTTGGCATGATCTGGCCTTGACAGATCCATGTTGTATAACCCTATTATCCTCTAGTTGCTTACAAATGGATTGTTTAATAATTTGTTCCAGTATCTTTCCAGGTATTGAAGTTAAACTGACAAGTCTATAATTTCTTGGAAATTATTGGGGAGATCTTAAAAAAAAACAGACAGGAGTGATGTCAGAGGTATAACAGAGGTGTGGCGGGGGGGGACACACTGAGCAGAGAAACCCTGACCAAGGCCCACTGCTCTGAGAAGATGACAAAGGAGTCAGTAGACGCCACCCAGCATAAAGTTTCGGCCTATGTGACCCCTGTAAGGAGCCACCCAAGAGAAACACAAGTAGCCAGTCTTCAACAGGAAATAAGGGTGGGTCGGGTTGCAAAAGAATAAAAAAATGGAAAAACAGTGCAGATCATAGGATCATACCAAGGGAACCAGAGGGCGAGACCGAGCAGAGAATCCCAGACATCACCTACAGCTCTGAGAAGATGTCAAAGGAGCCAATGGATGCCACTCAGTGAAAGGTCTTGGCCTATTTGAAATGAAGGAAATGTGGGCCTAAGACCTTCAGGGACTAAAGGCATGGCCCCTGACACAAAGAAAGGGCCACAGAGCCAGGAAATCAAGTGACTATAAGGGACAACAAGCGAAAAACAAGGAATGGGAGTGAGGATCAAGGGTATAATATGGGGGAACCAGATGACAACACCAAGCAGAGAATCCTGGACAATGTCCATTGCTCCAGGCAGATGTCAAGGGAATCATTGGACACTACTCAGAAAAACATCTTGGCCTGACAGCCCTTATGGTCATAAGACCATAAGAATGGCCATACTGGGTCAGACCAATCAATGGTCCGTCTAGCCCAGGATCCTGTCCTCTGACAGTGGCTAATGCCAGGTGCTTCAGAGGGAATGAATAGGACAGGTCATCATCAAGTGATCCATCCCATTGGCCATTCCCAGCCTCTGGCAAACAGCAAATCCCTGCCTGTCCTGGCTAATAGCCATTGATGGACCTATCCTCCATGAGTTTATCAAGTTCTTTTTTGAATCCCATTATAGTACTGGCCTTCACAACATCCTCTGGCAAGGAGTTCCACACATTGACTATGTGTTGTGTGAAGAAATACTTCTTTTTGTTTGGTGTAAACTTGCTGCCTATTAATTTTAGTTGATGTCCTCTAGTTCTTGTGTTATAAGAAGAAGTAAATAAAACTTCCTTATTTACTTTCTCCACACCAGTCATGATTTTATAGACCTCTATCATATCCCCCCCTTAGTCGTCTCTTTTCCAAGCTGAAAAGTCCTACTCTCTCCTCATATGAAAGCTTTTCCATACCGCTAATCATTTTTGTCTCCCGGGACACGTACAGCGTGTGAACAAATGTAATCTTTCCCCATACTGTTCCTCTCAATCCTGACCTATTACAGCCATCTCCAGAGATGACAGGGGAATTCATGACTCTAGGGCCCAGTCAGTTCTTGGCTTCTCTTCTGGGGTCCAGCTGTGATTGTGAGAACTGGCCAGAGATCCTGCAGCAATTGAGGCCAGACCTGGATTTTCAAGTTGAAACGGCAGCCTAGGCATGAAAAATTCCTGCATCCCATCTCTGCTTCATCCACTCCTCCGGGCATCACTTTTCATTTCCCCCACTGATGGCATTTCATTATTTTTCTGATGTCCTTTTTCTTCCCAATTATCTTCCTTCCGGCATGTTGAAATATAATTTCCCTCTTCGCCCCCACCAAAGTGGCTGTATTTCCACAAAAGCTGCACATAAAACAGAAAAATTAGGACTGGAGAGATCGGCTAATAAGTAGTTGCCATCCATCATGTGAAATTACAGCTTTCCTCTCTTCAAAGAGTAAACCCCCATTGGTCTGTCAATGCCAAAGAGGCATTGCTTATCTCCCCTGCTGCTGTGAAAGGCCTAATTTCATAGATTCATGGTTATAAGACCATAAGGGACCATTGTGATCATCTAGTCTGAGCTCCTGTATAACACGGGCCATATCACCTCCCTGAATTAATTCTTGTTTGCCCGAGAGCTGATCTTTCAGGAAACCATCCAATCTTGTTTTAACAATTGCCGGCGATGGAGAATCCACCACAAGCCTTGGTATACTATTCCAATAGTTAATGACCCTCTGTTACAAATTGACACCTTCTTTCCGTTATGAATTTGTTCAGCTTCAACTTCCAGCCACCGGATCTTGTTAGACCTTTGTCTGCTAGCCTGAAGTGCCCATGGCAGACCTGGTGCCTTCTTCATTTGAATGACTGCTGCTGTGACCAAACTTTGGCACAGATGCCAACGGGGAGCGGAAGGTATAGTTGCTCACCCTTGCTCTGTTTGTTCTCTGTGTGACAAGCGGGTTTTTTTCCAGGTGGCAAGCGTCTCGTGATGCAGCAAGCAGAAGCGGCTTTCTCCAAAGGGCTGGAGCCTGTTCATCTATCAACAAGATAAGTTGAAGGATGGTTGCCACACCTGACCTTACCCGGGTCCACAGTGGCTTCGCAGCAAAGAGTTTCCGTGGAAGATGCCCTTTGAATAGGAAAAAGCATAGGGCAGGCATAGGAACAAGTGCTGCTTTCCTTCTTTGGCCCAGTGCACTGCAGAGCCTTATTTCTAAAAGCCACATATCACCCTCCATGCCGCCTTCCCCTGTTTCACAGTTGCATGGAGTTTAAGGTCAGAACGGGGACCATCAGATCATCTGATCTGATCTCCTGTGTATGACAGGGCATTGATTTTCACTCAGTTATCCCCTGCACTGGGCCTAATAACTTGGATTACACTAAAGTAGTTCACTCCTCAGGAGACTAAAATGTTCTGTCCACTGACAGAGACCAAGGTGCCAACAGTGCCAGAGGCCTCTGCAGTAGCAGGGCTTTGATTAAGTGGGATGTGCCCAACTGATCCCGGCAGGTGACTCACGCTCCGCGCTGCAGAGGAAAGCAAAAAAAATCCGATGAGGTTGCTATGGCACGTACAGATCCCATGCTGCCCCAGCCACTGAAGGGTTAACACAGAGCTGAGCTGCCTCCCAGCTGGGGCTGATTGGTGGCCAGGCGGCAGCTGGGGAGGTAAAAAGCTGCTGGTCATGAGGAAGAAGCCCTCAAAGGAAGACCCTGTTTGATTTAGCATCACAGAAGTGATTGTCATCGACCAACCTGCTCTAATTTCAGTTTTCCTCACTCCACAACAGTTCAGATCCGTCTGCTCAGTAAGAGAGGGGAAGTCACGGGACTCCTGTTTGGCCCTCTCACGTCAGACACATCAGGGGTAGGGTTCAACTGTAGGGGTCACCTAGGGGCTGAGCCTCCTGCCTTAATAACAACACCGAGCCTTCCTCCGGCACTTGTCCTCAGGAGATCTCAAAGCGCCTGGTAGAGGAGGGCAGTGTGATTGCCCCATTTTACAGACAGGGAAACTGAGGAGTGACCTGGCTAGGCAAGTCAGTGGGAGAGCTGGGACTGGATCCCAGTGGGAGGGAGGGGATGTGGCCAGGGTGCACTGAGCTCTGGCTAGTCTGTAGGGGGCCACTGGAAGAGAACGCAAATCAGCCTAGCCCTGAGCTTGCTCTGACATCCACCAAGGCCTGGGCAAGTCCCCAAAGAACCCCATAATACAGGGGGCCCCAAAGATGGCTGGAAGTTGCCCCCGTCTCATTTCCTGCCATAGGCGCAGGAATGGAGGAACTGAGAAGCAGCCCCACCCTAGTAAAAAGCCCAGTCCTTGTTTCAGACATTCGCCAGCAAGCACGGAGCCCAAGACCAAATGCCGTGTTCTCATCTGGATCCCACCAGCGGGGAGGACCCAGGTCACACAGGGCTGAGCTGGGCCTTGTAACTCCACGTCTCACAGCCAGGGCTTTGGGCCGGCATCTCCAGTCTGCCCCCAGAGGAACAGAAAGAAATACAACTCGGTAGAAAATTAAACCCCGATTGAGGATGTTGAATGTTGACTGCCTCTCACGCGCTGTATCCCCAGGACGCCCGGCTGAATGTTTAACGGCTTACATGGTATTTGAGAGATAGCAGTGGGTATGCCGGGCGGTGTAGCCGTTGCTATGGTTACTTAATTACCTGCCGTGTGGTTGCCATGGTGAAAAGCCCAGAGTTGTCCTTCGCACTTTCACTTTGTTTACATGGGCAGTTTAGTTTTTAAATAAAACTTTACGCAAACTGAGAGTCGAGCCATGAGGAGCCAGTCCGGATACACACACCTTCCCCCCACCCTCGCCCCCCCAATCGTAGAAGTCACACACGTGAGGGTGTGAAGAGCTGGATCCTGAGTAAGTACAGAAGGCCCAAATCAGCCTCTTGTAATCATGGCGGCAAAGGGCCTTACCAGAGGATAGACCATCTTTGCACTCGTTTTAAGGCCCCTTTGCGCTAGTGGAGCCGTGGGAGGTGGCCTTGTGTAAATGAGCCTCAGTCTCTGTTAGTAGTTCCATGGAGAGCAGAAGGGGTAATGGTGTAGTAAGGTACAACTCAGTGGAAGGCAGGCCCAGTCTATCTCTTTGGGGCTAGATTTCCAAAGCTCTTTAGGCATCTAACTATCAAGAGGTGCTTAACACGCATCAGTGCTTTTGCAAATCCCACCAGGTGCCCGTCTGCATCTTTAGTTACCTAGGCCCAGATGCTCAAAGATATTTCAGTGCCTAACTCCCCTTGAAATCAGGTGCCTAAATACCTTTGGAAATCCGGTCCTTAGTGACTAAGCAATGTGGCGACAGGAGGGACACCATTATAAATCCAGAGTAACTCCACTGCCTTCGATGACTCCATGAAGCTCAAATGCTCCAACAGGTTTGGATCATTTTAGTGTATTTTCAAAAAAAGCAATGCAGGGGTGTTGGGGCTGGTGAATAAATGGGGGATATATTTATAAATGTGATTCCCATGTGTATTAGTTCCCAGCTCTTGGTATGAGAGCAAATTGAGAGAACGCCGTCCTCTGCTGTAATAATAAGCTTGACTTTTCACAGCACTGTCAGAAAGATGGAGGATGCCATCCACGCTTTTTGACATCAATAATATAATAGTTTATTACTGCTGCAGCGGCAAAAGTTAATTGGCCGGGGATGCATTATGAATGGGGAAGGGGGGGGAGGGAATCTCTGTATGCAACTATCTCACAGCAAATGAAATAGAATGTTATTAATACATAGCGAGATTAAAGCAATTTCCCCCTAATTCAGCGCTCTCGCATTTCTTTTAGGCACGAATGAGCAGGTTAAGAGCTGTTCGTGTCAGAATCGTCCACTTTTGCGTGTTGAGGCTCAGTGGCTTCAGTTGAAGTTTGTACTCATTTTCAACGCTAATGAAAGAAAAATAAATGGGGGGGTACTTCTGTCTGAAAAACGGCCACAGGTGGGTAAGGAAGAAAGAAATCCACTGAACAACTGTGGGGTTTTTGTTGTTGCTTTTTTCTGGCAGGGCTCCTTATTAGGTGAACAATTTTTCACCTAACAATAAATATCAAAGAGCTACTTTGTGGTGATGTTGTTGTTGTTGGTTTTTTGTTGTTTTTTTTTAAATAAAAGCCAAAGCTTAAAACGTAGCCATTCTTGGAGGTAAGGAAGGAATATATTTTACACAAGTAGAGAGACATCCTTCAAACATGCTCTGCTTCGAAGACACCCTACCAAGAGAGGTCTTTAGCCCCTTTCAGTAAAAAAAAAGGAGCTATTCAGTTGGCAAACAAGCCGGAAAGATGGAAAATAGACGACCAAAGAGATCAAAGGGAGACCTAACAAACAATCCTTTCTGTACTGAAAGGATACAGAGCAAAGGAAGACAGAGGGTGGGGGATGGTGATTGAGAAGGGGACCTCACTTCACTTGGGACTCTGATTCAAGGAAGTATCGGTAAATAATGGGGTGATGAGGATGCCATGGAAGAGAGGTTGTTTTTGAGGCGGGAAGACATGACAAGTTCGGCTTGCTTCCCAGAAACATCAAAGAGCTTTTAAAAATGTAGAGGCACTTAAGAACCGCTTCCATTTTCAAGAAAGCATCCTTCTATCTGTTTGCAGACAAAGACTGGCAGTGAGTCGACGTGAGGGCACTTGGCCCTGCTAGTGGGCCAGCCAGGTCAATGACTGGCTTTCACCCAAGGCTGATATTAATGCATTCGTTTTGCGAAGTGCCTAGCAGATATTACAGTCTCATTGCTATGAAGTGACACCCAGCGTAGTGAGTGTGAGCATGTCTCCCTCCAGTGGCTTCCCTTAGCAACTACAACAGCCGGCTCTTCACTCTCGGTTCAAGGCATTCTCCTTTGGCTCAGGAAAATCAATTAATGGGTTCGGTGCCAAAGTTCCAGGGTTTCTTGCTGATGACTGCGTGGTCCAAGGGCAGTCAATCGGCAACCGTGGGCAAATCCGGACTGTCAGACACTTTAGAACAGATCGCGAAATCTTTTTATATACTTCTTATAATTATTATTATTGTTGCACTGTGAAAAATTGTTTCTCTGGCGTCTGGCCCTTGACTATGCCTTGACCAAGAAATTTGGACCTTGACAAAAAGTAATTGACTCCTCCTATGGTCTCTGTGTGTGCAGTGATGGTTCACTCCACTAGCATCTTCCTGATAGAGCACATAATGCATGGAATTTTTCTGCCACTAAGTTAAAATGTCCGACCGTAGTTATAGTTACTGAGGGCCTAATCGCTGCTCTGTGCCTTGTGTTGTCATTTACACCAGCGTAAGTGTCACTAAATCACTTTGGCTGATGTAAATGACTCAGCAAAGTGTAGGACAACGGAGACTTTGGCCCAGAACATGTCCTCACAATTACCAATTTATATGCACTTATCCCAGACTTTCCTCCACACTCGTGCCTCTCCCTATGCTTTGCCTAGTTCCACCCCCACGCACGTCTATCCCAGGAACATCTCTCTACCAACTAGCACGGGGGGTCTCACAGCAAATCTTTTGGTGGCCTTGGAGTGCAGCTACCAACTCTTGCTGGTGGCCGCTCTGACAATTCTTCCTAAAATACTTAATTAACTTTAGGAAGATCAAATAAAGATGCACGTATACAGGTCCAGATCATTGCAATTTATTTATGGAGGGTTTTGTTTGCAGACGCAATAATAAAAATAATGTACAATTGTCTCTATTCTTTACTGTACCTAAACAGAATAGAAACACAAATAAGGTGCTTTGTCTTTTGTCATTGTTTCTTTTGCTTTTTTGATTGCACTTTTATTTATGTATTTCTTTATTATTTTAAGACGTGCTAACTAGTAAGTCTGTTAGCTAGCTGGGAGGCAGTGAAAAGTGATATTAACAAACATGCAAATATCACTTTTCACAGCAGACTTACTCAGCCCCAGTAAGCTGGGGGACAGATTAAGCCCTGGATGAGGAGGTGGGTAGGGAGGCAGTGAGGGTCAGGGGTGATGGTGGGGGAGTGAGCCTGTGGCTGGTGGCCAGAGCCCGTTGCCCCAGGGCTGAAGCCCTCCTGCCCCCAGGAAAGTGGGGAACTCACACCAGCTGCCTGCTCCTTCAGTGTTTGTGGCTTGAGCGGGGGCAGGTCCCAAGCCCTGCTGGCGGCCCCAGGGGAGGAGCCATTGCTTTGCCCCCTCCTCATCACTGCCCAGTAGTCTGTGGCCACAAGAAAAGCCCCTGGTGGCCACATTTGAGAAATGCTTCACTAGCATATGTTTCCTCTGTACTATCCTCCGACACACTTCCCCACGTGACCTCCCTGCACACATGCCATTGGCAGAAGCATGATCTAGTGGTTAGGGTGCGAGCCTGGCACATGGGACCCAGGATTCAATTCCCTGCTCTGCCAAAGACCTCCTGTGTGACCTTGGGCAAGTCACTTATCCCCATTGTCCTGATGATGGAGAGAGGCTAATAGCACTGCCCTGCCTCACAGGGGTGCTGGGAGGCTAAGTACCTTAAAGGTCGCAAGGCACTCAGATGCTATTTTGATAGCTGCATTCATATAAGTACCTATAGCAGCTCAATAACCTTTAAGCACACAGACACATCCCCTTGTTTCCTGTGTCATTGATGAAAATACAGTCATAGATGCATCTTCTCTATAACATCCCACACAAACATCCACCCATACCTACCAGTCCCTCACACCCTTTTCTCCTGCATCCATCCCTGTTACCATATGTCATTCATGCGAACTTACTGTGGCTCCTTGTTGCCCTCTAGTATCTCTGCCACATACAGAGGTTTATGAGTATGTTATGGCATCTGCGCTACCAAGCCTGGTCTTTTGTATCACTCTGTAGAGGATTGTGCTTTTAGATGCAGTAATCCAGGGTGCAATCCCTGGAGATGACGACCCATCCAGAGGAGTTGTTAGACACATACGCACGCACAGATTCTTGGGAACGGAAACAAAGTCCCCTGTACCAAACGCTGAGATCTCCCCCTGTGATTTTGGCTCATTTTCTCTTTAAACTAGGAATCAGACCTGTCCATGTTTCTCAGCACAGCTGTAAATAGAAACTAAAAGGTGGATTGAAAAGGAGCAGCAACTTCTACCGTGTAACCAGTGACCTTCCTGCAGGACTCTAATACCTGGAACATCCCAGAATTTGTTTTGAATCAGTTCGATGTCACCTTGGCACACAACAATCCGTGCAGCTGAGACGAGCGTGACGAGGTTTTCCTAGGCTCATGTGGTAGTGTCAGAGGCAGGGCTTTGATCCACAGCAGTATACGTACCATTTCTCCTTATTGGGATTTATCAGTGACCTCAAATGTATTATCTTCCACCTGGGGGTAGGTCCTTTTCCAAGGAGGTGTATTCCAAGGAGGCAGGTGCGCCGCCTCCATTGATGCTAATATGCACACTGATCCAGGGGCCAAAGTCATTCAAAGTGATCTGTCTTCAGTTGAGTCATGCGAGAGGTGGCTGCGTTTCAGGAGCAGGTGATGTGAGTCATGTGAATAATATATATTAGAGAGAAGCCCGGTCTAAACAGGGTCTGGGGGATGAGGAACTGAAATAGTAACTTAAGTAAACAGAGGTGTGCCGCAGAATCCCTGTATGACCTTGGACAAGTCACTTATCTTTCTGCATCTCAGCTCCCCATCTGTAAAATGGGGTTTTACTTCCTATTCCTCACCTTTTATCTGTCTCATCTATTTAAACTGTGAGTTTTTCAGGGCAGGGTGTCTCTCACTATGTTTGTACAGCACCTAGCACAGTGGGGCCTGGATCTGGATCTTCTAGGCATGACTATAATTTAATAACTTTGAGTCTGAACCCTTCTGAATTTTTCGACGGGAAGAGGGGCTCAGATACAGCTATGTGAACCTGAAATTCCTACTAGGGTCTTTCTTCCAGGTCAGATCCCCAAATGGAAGTATAGGGTGAGCATCAGGATGTCTGTGGCCTGGTCTACACTGCCAGCGTCATTGATGGAAGATACGCAAGCTACGTACTGAAACTTGCATATCTCCCGTCGACTTACTAACTGTCACTTACCACTGCATCTTCACTGCGCTGTGTAGACAGGAAACACCCGCCGGTCGGCGCAGCATTACTCTTTTGGGGGAGGGAAGGTAGATTTATTGTGTCGTTCAAAGAGCACTTACAGGATTGATTGTGCGGGTCTCCACTGCTCGCTCAATTGATCCCACTGTGTCGATCCATAGAGCCCGACAGAGTGGAGTCAGTGTAGACATACCATGTGTTAAATCTCTGAGCCTGCATAATGGGGAAATACTGGTTTCCATAAACCTGAACTCAGACTTTTTTTAGTGTTCATTACTGTTACTACGAGATCGGGGACTTCTCTTCATCTGATCTGCTTCCTAAGAGAACATTTAATAGTAACAGATGCTGTAAGATCAAAGGCAGAACAATTTTCTTTTTCTCAGTCGGCAGGATTATCAAAGAAATCTTCCAGAAAAACTGAGTCTTTTTACGCAACAGACTAAAATTTGCAAGGTCCAGGTTGGGACCAGAGCTAGGTGAAATTTTCTGACAAAACTATTTTTATCCAAATATGAAGATTTTGGTTGACCAAAACATTTTGTGAATTTGTGCTGAATTCACCGAATTGTTTTGATTGGGGGGGGGGGACTGGAAAAATCCCCCCAAAATCAAAATGTTTCATTTTGATGTGTTTTGATTTTCCGATGCAAAACAACTTTGCATTTGGAAATTGACTTCAATTTAAAGAATTTACCTTTTTAAATGTTCACAGAAGCTTGGAATTGAAACATTTCTTTTTCTGTCACACCAAGAATTTGTTGCCTTATTTTATGGAACAGCCTGTAAACTGAAAAATCAGTTATTTGAACGGCTCTACAAGTGAGCAATCAAAGTTTGTGACCATCTGATGGCAGTATAGCTGAAAGGGTTTGATGGCCTCAGTTTCCATCAGTTGTTGTAACTGGCTAATGACTCAAGGCACAAAGGTAAATAACCCTGTCACCAGATAGCTCTCAGTATCCACTGAACCCAGTGATTGTTTATACAGACACCTCCATCACACAAAGCACCCTGCCACGTGCCTGAGACTGCTGTCCCAGCAGTCATAGGTGAAATTCCCGCTGACTCTGATGGCGATGGGATTCTAGTTGGAGCTTGTCAGCAGAAATCCAAGATTGAACAGGGCATAAAAACTGAGCTCCCCGTCTTGCCTTAGTTGATGTCTGATGCTCAGCGATGTACGGAAGCCTGTTCCGTGGACAATCTGAGATCAGCCTCTGGGGTTATCCACTGGATAATCACAGTGGGAATTTGTAAATTTGCAGCTGGTTCCTACTGGTTCCAGCTAGCAAACTGCACTCTGTGACTATATTGACTATATTGGTTTATTAGTTCCCTGGGATACTTGTCCCCCAAATTCAACCACCGGAAGCCAGTACAAACCAGATGAGACAAGCTGAAGTATTGCAATGAAGTCTACTGCAATTTCATGTGGGGTTTGCCAAGCAATGAATTTAAATGTAAAGGAAAAGCAGCACAGCCACTCTCTTTATTCAGACATCCCTGAACAAAGACACCCAGAAAGGGGGTGATTTACTTTGTCACAATCGTTTCTAACGTTGACTAAACAAAATGATTTTCTCTCTCATCTTCCAGTACGTGTCGGCAGCTCTTTCACTAGCTATTGTGTCCCAGTGCTTCTGCAATGTGTGCCTTCTCTTCATTTCACACAGACTTCCCTCTATTCATGTCTGATTCCACCCAGGGATGTACGCAGCACTGGCGCATCAGGGCTCAACGCTCCCCCTGTGCTGAGGACAGACAAGAGTAAACAGATCAGCAGAACCACCTTGACATTTGTATTGATTCTTATCACTCTCATGAGCCAAACACAAAATCCTGCTTCTTCGCCATCTGCCTGGACTGGGTGGGGTCAGCTTCCCAGGGACAGATACTAGATTGGAAGCTCTTTGAGAGCAGGGGGCTTCTTTCTGTTTGGTGTTTGTACAGCACCTTGGTCCATTACTGGGGCTCTGTGACCAGGTGGATGTACCCTGCACTAGCCAAGAAAAGGTTAACCACACGCTAAGTCCTGCCCCCTAGACAGTGCTGGGCATGCTCCAAATGCTGCTTCAGTATAAAAGGGAGCAGCCCAGCTCATTCTAAGCTGACCACTGATGAAGAAGGACTCATGCTGGAGGCTCTGGCCCAGGAACCGCTACAGCCCTCACCAGAGGCAGCCAGAGAACCAGGCAGGATCCCTGCTGTATATGGACCTCCGAGTGGAGTCAGAGTCTCAGGGGACAACCCGTGTCGAGGAGCCTGGAGATTCCAGTGACCTGTGGACCACTGTGTCAGCAGACAGGTTAGGAAGTAGCCCGGGAGTGGTTTGGGGGAAACAGTCGTGGCCCCTGGGAAAAGTCAGCGTGTTGCGGCCGGATTCCCCACTGACTTAGTAGCGAGTAACCTTGCCACTGCCAGGGCCCTGGGCCAGACCTAGTAGAGTAGTGAGGACACCGGTCCCTCTACCCTGGCTATCGTCCCTCTGGTGGTGGCCCCCTGACTCTGACCATTGGGCCACACAGCCCTGATTCTCAGGGCAGTCATATCGACTCTTACTGCTAGGCTATTCTGTCTTGGATCCCAGGATTTTTGGGTAAGCTCCAACCACAGGCCACCACACACCCCAACTCACACCAAAGAGAGATGGGTTGGATGTACCCTGCGATAGGCTCCTAGGCACTACCTCAATCATTATTATTATTTCTTTTTTTTTTTTTAAAGAACCCTCTGAATAAATGGAACTTATTACAGCTGATAACGTGCTTTTCTGGGTTCCATTGTTACCATAGTGGGATGAAATGTATCCTCCTTCTCAAATGTAATTCAGTGTGTCCGAGTCACTAGCATACAGCAGTGGGACCTGGGTGACTCCCGTTCTCTTCCTGTCTCAATTGCTGGGTGACTTGGGGTAAGTGTCTTCCCTCTCTCTTTGCATTAGTTACCCCATCTGTAAAATGGGAATAAAGATTCCTTTGTAAAGAGCTTTGAGATCTACAGATGAAAAGAGTTAGGTATTAGTACAGGAGCATGAACTGATGCTGTCATCTTTTGCATCATTCTGGCATTTACAAATTGGGTGAATCAAATTTACTCGATTTTGGTGGAAGAATTTGCACCTAGGCTGTGACGCTATGCACCAACCTTCAGCCTGGATTATTTTTTTTCTCACACATGAATACAAAGGGCAACAAGGTCCTGTGCATTATGCACTTCAATCAGGACGATGCTGTCGTAATAAACCATGATCACAAACACACAGACAACACAGTCATCAACACTGATCAAACCTTAGCGTCCTTAACACCAAAGCCCCAGGGCTCTATTACTTGAGCTAAAAGAGAATTCTGTTAACCGAGAGTAATTCGCTGCTTGCTATAGATCCTGGGGGCAACCACTAGAGGGAGACATAATCACATTCACGCAGAAATGGTTCTGTGATTAAGGTTTTAGCGTGGGTTTATGGAGAGAGGGTGTAGGAAGGGGCTGTGGCCTTCCTCGGAGCCTGGGCCTGAGGAAGGGTCGTGATGCCCCTGCTGGGCAGAACCGGGCCCTACAGGCCAACCTACCCGGCAATAGAGGGGCGGAGTCAAGGCAGGAACAGGAACTATAAAAGGCCGCCCTAGCAGCTCAGTAGGGAGGAAGCTGCTGCCGGAGGCAGACATGTCTTCCCAGAGGCTGCGGCCTAGGCCTGACCCAGACGCTGCAGCTGTTTGGAGCAACCACCCCACTGAGTGGAGCATTCAAAACCTACCCAGATTGCTGGGCCCAAGTGACTGGATAGGGTCACCGGGCCCAAGTGACTGGAGAGGTCCAGCGAGCCCTAGTAGCTGGAATGAGCCACCCGAGATTCCTGGGTGGGAAATACCCCCTGAGGCCAGCCCGGACCTGGAGGAGCTGCTTGATGCTGGGGAACCCCGGGAGCTGATGGACCCGTGTGGACCGGAGGAACCCCTGGGACCTGGAGGAGCTGCCCTCCGCTGATGACGCAGAGGAGTTCCCGGACCTGCCGCCAGTCGATGGGGAAGGACTTGTGGGCCTGCCGCTCACAGAGTACCCCAGCGACCCAGAGGGAGACTGATTCATTCAGGAACCCGGGGACCGGGTGGGAAGAAGTGGCCCAGGGACAGCCGACTAGCAAGCTGCTGAGTCAGGGGCTGAACCCTGTCAGCGTGTTGCGGCTGGAGCCCCGCTGACTCAGTGGCAAACAGCTAGGGCCCTGGGCTGGGACGCAGTGGAGCCGGGTGGGCCTGCATCCCCCTCCCCACTTCCCCGACCTCTGCGTTGGCTAAGCACAGGATACTGAGCTCTACTGGCCCTGCCTGCCTGTGAGGCCAGGGGCCCCAGACTATTTTTGCCAGCGCCACCTGTGGGAAGGCTGGGGGCAATAGACTGCTTTGCCTGCCCCGACCGTTTGCTAGCCTGCCCCACTGCGGGCAGGGGCTAAAGACTTGTAAACGGGCACTGGTAATTCCCCTAAAGGAAGGCATTGGGCCTTCCACGGAGCCTGGGCCCAAGGAAGGTTCGTGATGCCCTGGCTGGACCGTGACACCAGCTTACAGAGGGGCTCAATTCCTAAATCCTCTACAGAGTCCCTGTGGGACCTTGGGCCAGTCGCTGAATCTCTCCGTTCCTTGCTTCTCTGCAAAATGGGCTTAGAAATGCTTTCTTTCTCCTACCTTTCCTTAGCCTTGTCTATTGAGATAGTAGGCTCTCTGGAGACTCCTCGCTCGTCCTGGTGTAATTAGCAGAGCACTTTCCGGACTCAAGCCTACCTCCTATTTTCCTGTTTTAAGCACTAGACTGTGCTTCCCTGGAACACAAGGAAAAAAATACAGCATCCTCACGTGCTAGATGCATTTCCTATTGCTTGGCTCATCTGGGGACTGCATGAGCAATAGCCAAAGGCCACCACTCCCGAAAACCCACCACAGTCTGTACAAAGAAACGTCTTTCTGTCCACCCCTGATTCAAGTCATCCTGCAACCTCATGTCCTCCCACTAGGCAGCTAAGTAATATCCCTCATTACTACAGAGCGCTGGTGGCCGGAGCCCTTGTCATAGTACCTGAGGCTACTTTACCAATAGATTTGACAATCAGCCAGGCATGCACCTTCCCAAAGAATTTACAAGACAATGTTCTCTATGTAAAAGAAGGGGTGGACGTGGCGGGGGAGGGGGGATTTAATTAATAAAAGAAGCAATTTTTCTCCCCATCCCATTACTGGAATTTTAAAGCCAGGCTTCATATTTCTTTCAAGATATCAGCGTTGTGGGCTGTTATAA
The DNA here is from genome assembly GCF_026122565.2 of Emydura macquarii macquarii. Classification (NCBI taxonomy): domain Eukaryota; kingdom Metazoa; phylum Chordata; order Testudines; family Chelidae; genus Emydura; species Emydura macquarii. The sequence goes on along the minus strand of NW_027133250.1, from coordinate 4,606,645 downwards.
CAGCTGTAAAGCCGTCTCTCCTGGGATTGCTTTCACCATCAGAATTCTAATGGGAAGAAATGGGCCTGTAAGCCCCGATAGACAACAAACCTATTAGAAAGTATTCTCAGCCAATGTGCTTCCCCATCCAGCCATTTTCTCAGCATTAATTATTATTAAAGCCATTCTTTTCCCCCCCGCTAACCAGAATTGGTATTTTTCTTTCATGCCTCCTGAATTACAATAAATAAATAAATAAATAGAATTAAGCAGAGGGGGGGAAATACATAACGGAACAGTCATTTTGTTTATTATTCCCCCCCCACCTCCCACCTGCTATGTATGCAACTTACCACTCTGCAGGGGAGCCAGGAAAAGACGGAGTCCAAAGGGTTTAAGTGGGACGTGCAGCTGAGTCTCTGTGTGAGGATGAATTTCACCCATTGCAGGAACAGTGTGAGTTCATTGACAACTGTTCCCTTCTCAACTCTGTTCATATCTCTGCAGGCTGCAAAACACAGAGCATCTGTACAAGGCAGAGGGTCTTAGAGGAGATCAGCATGCACCCCTCTGCTCTGCCACTAGCCTGCTGTGTGGCCCTTCCATCCTTTGTCTTGTCCAGTTAGACTGTAAGATGGCTGGGGCAGGGACTGTCTCTCGCCATGTGTGTGTACAGCACCCAGCAGAAGGGGATCCTGATCTCAGCTGGGGCTTCGATACTGCTACTAGAGCAGTGTGGCCTAGTGGCTAGAGTTCTCAACAGTGAGACTCAGGACTCCAGTCTTGGCTCCGCCACAGGCCTGCCTGGTGACCTTGGTAGGGTTGCCAGGTGTCCACTTTTCAACTGGAAAAGTTTGTAGAAAACCATCCAATCTTGATTTTAAAATGGTCAGTGATGGAGAATCAACCGTGACCCTGAGTAAATTGGTCCAATGGTAATTACTCTCAGAGTCACAATTTTACTGCTTGTTTCCAGTCTGACTTTGTCTGGCTTCAACTTCCAGCCATGGGATTATGTCAGACCTTTCTCTGTTAGACTGAAGAGCCCATTATCTAATATTTGTTCCCCATGTCGCTACTTATAGACTATAATCAAGTTACCCTTTAACAGTCTTTTTGTTAAACTAAGTAGATTTTGCTACTTGATGTAACCTCCTTTCAGTTCACCCCCCTGAAAAAAGACCAGGAGCTGTAAAATAGTGGGAGAAAGTGGAGGGAAAACATTGTTTTTTTCCATTTGGAAAACAATTTTTAAAAAGTGTGGAAAGTAGTGTTTTCTCACTTCCTCACCTTTTTAAAATCTTTATTCCCTTTTTCCAGTGAAAAAGGGGGAGATTAAAAAGGGGGAATAGCCCAAATAATCCACTGGAAATCCCCAAACTAAAACCAGAAGACCCTAATGTTTCAGTTTCCAAAATCCAAAATGAAACAACATTTGATTTGAAGCCCAAATTTTTGTTTGGAAATTTTCTGCCAGAAAATTTCATTTTATTTTGTCACCATTGAAATTTTTCTCCAAAAAAAATTCAGATTTGACACAACCTCTTTTTTAGGCGAGTGGGGGGTGAGAAAATTTCCAGCATGCACCCAAAAAAAAAAACCAATTCAGGTGAGGATCTGGCCATGCTCCATGCTAACTGGCCCTTCCTGCCCTGGCGGGAGCCTTGATCTTTTGGTCAGAATAGGACACATTACACAACGGCCACCTCACAGCCTCATATATTAACCTAGCATATCTGGGAAGTGTGGTTAAGGACACCGGCAGTAGGAATCTGTAGCTCTATTCCCAGTTTTGCCTTGCATAAGTTGCTTCATGTTGTTTTTTCCTTTCCTGACTGTTGTCTGTCTTGCCTGTTTCAAATGTAAGCTCTTTGGGGCAGGGACTGTTTCCCTCTATGTGTCTGTATGGTACCAAGCACAAAGGGGCCTGGTCTCAGCTGGGCCCTTTGGATGCCATAATGATGTGTGGTCCCCTCCCACCTGGGCTCAATTCAGATTGAGGATCTAGAGGCAAAAGGCTTCACGTGTGTTCCGCAATCCCAACTGCTCTCTGCTTAGTATTGATATTTTCATTTGTATTGTGCTGCTCTGGACAAAACAAAAAAATAATACAATAACCCGAGATGCTTGATTTTGAAATCTCCATAGATGATAGAGGCAGAAATACCATATCCTGTTCAAAGGAAATAAATAAGATGTTGATTGGCAAGCTAAATCCTCCACAGCCTCACAGGTTCATTTGGAATTCCAGTCAGATGAGCGAAGTGCAACATGCTTTCCTCTGTTCCCATACTCAAAATGCATTTTTAAATCTATTTTTTAAGCCTGCAGGATCACTACCTAGAATTCCACTTCCCAGTTCTCTCCCTGGATAGAAACACTCAATATATTACCAGCCCGTCTCTCTGCTAGCACCTTTCATTCAGCGTCTTGTATTTCTAAGCACATAGGCAGGGTTAGCTTGTGTTAACAGAGCCATTGTCATGAGATAATGTGCTGCTATTAGAGCATCTTTTTTCTGATGGCCGTGAGCCATTTTTCTGTGATAGAAAATAATAATGGTGTGCGGTACCTGGATACATTAAGGGAATCTGCATTCTCCTGCTTCGCGGTTTTACGGCACAATCAGTTCTGCACCATCCCTCATGGGAGACAAGGTGGGAAAAAAATCACTAAAGGGTGACATTACCGTGGTAAATTGAGGATGTTTAAGAGGGAGCAATTGAACGGAGGCTGAATAAACTCTGGAGTGAAAGATCAGTATCTTTAAAACAGTGTTGCCCAGAGGAGAGGGCACCAGGAATCAGGAGAGGCTGGGCCTGTTTCCACCTTTGCCACTAATTCACTCTATGACCTTGGTCAAGTCCCCATCTCTGAGAATGGAGATGATGCTACTTCCTCTCCTTTGTAAAGCCTTTTGAGATTTAGGGGTCAAAAGTGGTGTAATTACTTAAGCAAATAGACTCTGAGATCAAAGTCCAAAGAGCTTCTTATTTCAAGGTGTGGGCTCAGAAGAACCCCCTTGAGGGGGGGAAACATCTTAGATGACTGGGAAAATACTGACCGGCTGAGATAGACAGACAGACCAACAGATCTATTAGTTATGCAGAGGGTTACATATGGTGATAGAGAATTTAGAGCTGTCACAATCAACATCTCTCCTGTTTCACCTGTGCAGGTGGAATACCCGGTTTCAGGTGTTGGTTGTGTGCTCATCTAGTGGCTGGCCCCAGGGCCAGAATTAGGGGGAGGTGACCTGCCTGGGGCACCAGGCGTGGGGGGGCACTGGGCTTGGGATGACATTTTGGTTATTAGTGACAAAAGGGAAAACAGAATGTTTGAAGTAAAATGATTTGTGTATTCTGTACGTGGATTCATTTTTCATTAACCTCCTAGAATATTCTGGACCTCTGTAGAATCTCATGGAACCTTCTGGACTTTCTGAGAACAAACATTTTCCTTGAACCTCCTAGAATATCGTCAGCCAGACCCTCGCGGGTCTATCAGGGGCAGGGCGTAGTCAGTCAGTCAGAGAGATATAAGAACGAACTGGAGTGAAGGGAGAGCCCAGCTGCAATGTTGTGAACCTTGTGTAATTGTGGAAGTGTACTTGTATTTTAAGACTTGAAGTGTAAGTAGCAACTAATAAAGGACATATTTAATGAGACGCCAGAGATAGCTATCAAACCCCTATCTGCGTAACAATATGAAAGAAATACTGTTACTGCTTGTGCCAGGCTTAACACGTAATGTTTGATGACTTTCTAAGATTGCGGAACAGAGACGTTTGCTCTCCCTAATACTGCCTGTTTCCCCCCATAGAAAATAAAAGATGCCCCTGAAGAAGGCTGCAGGAGCTCAGTATAGGAAACAAAAACCTCAGCTGCAATCTAGTTTGCAGCAAGGAGTAAATTTGATGGGAAAATATCTGAAACAAAACAACATAGACCAGGCTTTAGGCAGCAGCGAACATCCCAGTTCAGAAGAAATTCAGGGGCGAAGCGTAAATGACGGAAATCCTATTACTAAGGAATTAGCAGATTTACCTGAAGATAAGGACTGGAAATGGGAGGAAAATGTTGGAGAATGGTCCAGTTTTCCTGGCGGCATAAAGGAGAATGATGATAAAGAAGAATGTGACTCACATGAAAAGGAGAGAAAAGATTAAGTCTCAGCCTCGCATGGTGACGGAAACAGCGGTGAAATGGGCTCCAAATGCAATAAAAAATAAGGTATTAAAAAGTTTAATAAATGAAGGAGGGAGGGCACCAAAGACGCTCCTCATCTGGGGTGCTATTTGGTGTAGGGCTGGCCCTGGCTGGCCCGCAATGCGGATACGAGTCTACAACTACTGTTTGTTCATAATATTGCTCCTTTAGTTCAAGTAGTAAAGGCCTATGCTTTGGTATTGAAAGCCCTGGGTCTATTTCCCTCTGATGGCCTCCAACAGGGATCATTATACAAGTAATTGATGTCACCATGACAATGGGAATACAAAGAAAATTGTAATACCATTAATCCTCTTGCAAGACCCTTTATGCAAATTTTCACAGTACTGACGGACAGATAAAAGACTAGCATAATGATGCGAATGTCAGGGGCGGCATCCGGATCCTCAGTTCTGTTCCTGGCTCTGACATTGCTGCCTTCTGTGGCCTTGGGGAAATCACTTAACTTCTTTGCCTCAATTTCCCTATATGAGCAGTTTCCCTGTCAGGTTCCTGACATCATGGGACTCCTCCAAAGGTAAATCAGATAACCCTAATTATTCCAGGAATAAATAATGCTCTGAGCATAAAAAGTTAAGTTTCAGTATTATTATTATTATTTTATTATTTTATTGCCAGTTACGGACCAATGCATAGCTGTAAAGGACAAGCTTCATAACCTCCCAGTGAGGTTATTAGCGCACAAAGAGTTAAAAGGGAAGGGGCTGGTTTTCAAAGGCCCAGGGTTGTTCTGAGAAACTGAATGGGGCACGTTGAATTGGAAATAAGAAGTAAACATTCCTGGCCATGGCCTTGGTCCGACCCTCCTGTAGCTTCATATTATCCATGGTAGCTGTGAATTTCTTCTTTGGTGGTTACAAGCCAGAGCAGCGCACACCGTACGGAGGTTTTGTTGTTGTTTTTTTTTTTTTTTTTTTTGCAGAGGTTAAAGAAATCACACATTACTGATCCTGTGCAAATGGCAGAAGGCTAAATGGTGTTATTGTTAATTACTGTCAGTGTCACGGTGAAGGATGGAGCAAGGTGGGGGGATCCAGGCTTTCTGCCATCTCAAGCCTCACCTCTCATTTGTACGCAAAGGGGGACATCTACTGTCCATGGCGGCACAGTGCACCAGACCCAGACTAATAGGATGCAGCTGCAAAGACAAGGGGCTGTCAAAACAAGAATTAGAAGAGCCGTTTTTTAAAGGGCCGCAGGGGTGGCCTGGGAACCATCCTTCAACATGCACTCTCCCCGTTTGCTGTATCTCTCTCCTTCAGCGCATTGTTCTTCAGAGAGTAGCACAGCAGAAGAGTTGTTTCCAGCTGAGATGAGATAGTTGAGCCCTAGCCAGGCCCCCCCCCCGGCTCAGTAGATAGAGAGTTTCTGCTCCATGGATCACAAGGCTCCCACCACAGAGGCCAGCAGGGCCCAGGTGGCAGAGCTCTGGAGTGCGCTCTGGAGTGCAGGAGGTGGCTGGCCCCTGTGCAAGACCACAGTGGACGGGGTGGGAAAGAGCCCTCTGTACGGGGAGATTTTGATAGAGCAGTAAAAGGGCCAGAGACCACGTGACAGTGTAATATTGACAATCCTATTCGTTGCAAACAGCAGCCTGCCTTGGCAGGCCTCTCTGCAGGCCTGTGCAGCCTTGTCATGACTAAGCCAGGAGGGGAGGGGAGCCTCTTGCTCAAACTTTGCCTGACTCTGCATCCGTCCCTGGTGCTCTGGTGGATGTGCTGGGATCCGTGTTTCAGGAAAAGACCAATAAACTTATTTAGGCCTGCCCTCTGGGAGATGTTTGTCCGGGCCTCAAGATATGCAGATTCTGCAGGAACACATCTCGTTAATTAAGGACTCAGCTGACCTTAAGTCTAGCTTTTGAAACTTTTTATTCTCTTTCTTGACCTCTTATTGTCTACTAACAAGGATAAATGTGGGCGGGGAGGGGGAAAAAGACTTGGACTTTTTGGGATCTCTTCTTGGACACAGCTTCTGGGTCCTCCAACGGCAGCTGGAAGATCAGGCCACCCGGAAAGCCGACGCTGTCTCCACTCGAAAGCCGCCCCAGACTTGGGTAATTATGAAGGGTTGAGGGTTGGGGTGTTTTACTCACCTGTCGCGGGTGTGTGTACAGTGTTTGAGCCTAAGAAAAGTATAGTTCTGTAGTAAGAGCACTTTTGGGTTACACTGTTTCTCCCAGTCCATCTATCGGCCGGACGGCCGTGTCTCCCTTTGGCTTATTTCCTGACACCACCTCGCACAAAGTAAAGTTACCCCGAACTTTGGGTTGGCAGAACCCCGGGTAACAGCTCTGCCATGCGAGGGCCAAACACAGGTTCAGCCCTGAGGAGCGACTAGGTACCCAAATGAGGAGGAGCTGGCCAGCCGTGGGGGAATGGGGGGTGCTAATAAAGCCTGGCCATTCTGCAGCTTTTCCGGAGTAGATCTAATGGTGCCGTACAAAAGGGGCCACCATCAGGGCTGGTGAGAAAAATGTAGCTGGGACTTTGCCGATTCACTGACATCAGAATGTTCCTCAGAGATGTTCTGACTTTGATGAAGCTCCTGTGGCAACCAGGCAGGGATCTGAATCACGGAGGGGGTGGAAGCTCTCTGAGAATAGGAAGTGGGGATTGAGGGATAGGTCTTAACTGATCCCTTGGCATTTTCACCTGTGATACGGGCTGATAGACACAAGCAGAAATGTCCACCATCCCCAAAAGGTTACGTGAAAGATTGCAGGAGCATTACCAATCCCGATAAGATGCCTCACATGAAGGTGCTTTTCCCAGGCAGGTCTTCTATTTACAACACAATGCCCTCAGCAATCAAATCAAACCCACTTAAAATTAAAAGCAAAGACTTCTGGCTTGGTAACATCTCTCAGTAGCACTCTGTAACACTAACACTTTCTAATTGCTTCTAACAAATGGTGAACCATTGGCAGCAATATTCTTGTTATTTTTCTCAAGTCAGTGGCGTGCTCTGAGCCCACTCAGAGCTGCCATTAATTTACTGTTCCTTATAAGAAGCAGCATCTCTCAGCTGTTCCAGTCCGTAGCGGTAATTCACCGAAATGAGCCATTTGAGATGCTAAATACATGTACGTTCTGCAAATGACCATTTGTCATTTTATATTCGATTGGCTATCTGGAAAGCTGATTCAACAGCCTGAAAATGATAGAGTTATTCTGCATTTCCCTGTTGCCATATGCAATTATTTTAATGGTGAACTTTCTAAGGGTAAGAACTCTGGCAATACATTTAGAATGGGTTCATCATTTGGATTTTTTTTTTTTTTTTTTTTTAAATCAGCGCTAATGCTGGGAACTCTGGTGTGAGTTTTTTGTAACAGTTCTGATATTGTGGGGTTCTGTGGCACTATTCTTGTTTATTCTGTATATTAAACAGAGGTGGAGGTAATAGAGCTGGATGGAGACAGGTAATTACATTTCACAAAGGATTTCGTTATTTTGAAGTGAGATTTCATTCCCATTTGGAATGAAACCAAACGTTTCTGAAATGCTTGGTGAAAGGGAATGGAGCCCCAACTCTGGGGCAGTCTGCCTGTCCGGCTGCCTGTGAGCTAGAGACCCTGGAAATCCTGGGGGGCAGAATAGGTGTGAACCTGCAAGTTTGGGAGATGGGATTCCCAGGGCTTCCGGCTTTCCATCAGCATTCCAGGCAGGCTGCCAAGTAGCTGGGCGAATGAGCTGTCAGGAAACCAGGCAGGTTTCCGAAGGAGGCAGAACATTGTCCAAAACCGAACCATCTCTACACAAAGCTGGATCTGAATTCTGCAGCCCAGGCCCATCTCTAGGTCATATTCTGCCACAAGTATTGCTGGTGTTTTCAGAATTTGACAAATAAAGGGCAGAATCCATATTCCAAGCTTTTGTGCTTATCAGGGTTATTTTTGTGATACCACACCCCCCCCCCCCCCCCCCTACACACGTCAGGTTTGAATCTTGGCCTTCTAGCACCACAGCACAGCCTTGTAGTAGCTGGTAATAGTGAGCTGGTGTATATGGATTTGCACTAGACTGCAAAAGGGGGCGGGGTCTCTTCTAGCTCTGCTACTAATTTGCTGTGTGACTTTGGGAGAGTCACTTCCCCTCATGCCCTTTATCTATATGGGGCAGAATTTGTCTCTTACTTTGTACAGCACCTAGCACAACGAGGCTGTGGTCCTGACTGGGGTCTCTGCATGGTACCATAATATAAGTAGCTGAATCTTATACACCATACTGATAGGCCACTAGAGGAACGTGTGACACATTACACAAGCACAGTGCACACCTGCACAATACCGGCCACACAAGGACAGATGGAGAATTTGCACGTCAAGCACGGCAGCCCGGGGATACACCAAAGTGAACGTGCACTAGTGGCTCATGCACGCTGAAAGAGTGCCAGTGCTCTCTGGAAATTCACGCATGCTGTTGCGAGGGCATGTAGGCAGGCATAACATTAATAAACCAGCCACACAAGGGAAATGACTTTCTGACCTTTCCAGAGGTCAAACTTCAATTTAATCACTTGACACTTCTGTTTTCATCAGCATACCTACAAATTAGTCACATCAGCTAACAGGAAGAAAGTAATTACTAGAGCTACCGATAGAATGGAATGAGAGCCAGGGCTACTTTGGGAAATAAAGGATTAACTTCATATATATGTATCGTAGATCCTGATTACAGCAGGTATAAGGGAAAAAGTAATTTTATGATTAAACCGGAGATAGGTGTGGGGAGAGAGATACAGTGGAAGGAAATTTGGAACCGTGGACTGACCTTTGTTAAAATGTTGGGCCATTAAAGGAAATGCCTTATCAGTGGTCATCTTATTCCATTAAAATTCGAGCAAAGATTATAAAGCCAGCAGTAATCCCTCTTGGGGAGCATGAGATGAACACGGGAGATTTTTGCACATGGGAGGGACTTGCCCACAAACTTGGGAATTCAGTGGCAGTGAGATCTGGCCCTATGTCAACAAAACTGTACATGGTTAAAACACTGTGCGTACTAGCTGAGGAGTCACATCTCATTGCATGGATCATGGGGCAGTTTTTGGCCAGGCTCCACATGGCTGGACGTGCAGCAAGGGTAGAGTGCAAGGGCTGCCTAGAATGCTGACGGGCAATACAGACAGAGACCATAGCCTGGGATGTGGGAGACCCACGTCAAAGCTCTGCCTGGTCTGCAGTGATGCTCACGCACTCAAGCCGTGTTCTCATTCCAGGGAAGCCTCCTAGACAGCTCTAATGCTAAATAAAAATCCCGTGTGTGTACATGTGTGTATACCTCCATCCCCAGCTAGAAACCAGTGCCCGCCCAGGTGGACAGCTGAGAAGGCGCGATGGGGAGGGGAGACCCTTTGCACCTCCTGGGTTATGTGTTGCTCCGTGTGACATCGCCGCTGCGTGGCACATCTTAAGAGTAGCCTCAGGAGCTTCCCTCAATGGTGTGAGCATTCTGGAGGGTAGATAGATCCTGCCACACTGTTTAAATGGCCCTCCATGTGCCTCTCAGCCAGCCCTCTCTCAGAGGTGTTCTTTTGTCCCTACCCTAGCCATTATTTCTGTAACGAGGCATCTCTGATAACACAGCTCCACTTCTTGTCCCCTTGCAGACTCTGAGAACATTCACAGTCGAGTGATTTTTAGAATTTATTTCCATGTCGTTTCCTTTCTTTCCCCCCTCCCAGTGCTTATGCAATCTGCCTGCTCTCAATCTTTCCTGGCATTTTCCTCTGGCCAGGAAACTAACTAGCGTCTCCCCAGATGCCTTTGTGACTGTCAGCAAAACTCTGACTAATCACTATGCATATGGTGCCAAGGGGGATAAGTGAACTATTAGGGCCCAATCCCACACCCAGGGAAGACGAGAGGCACTTTGGTGAGCACTATTAAATATTTCCTGAATTTTTGACATTTTTTTCAGCTACATTTCAAACTTAGCCTCCAAGCTAGAACCCACAAAAATGTGCACTGCAAGTGTTTTTACCTGCAGAAATTCCCCCGCCACCATTCTGTTTGTGCTTATCCAGCAATGCACTATGAATGCAGATGCATGTGCAGTTCTGTGGATACTTTCACATCCATCTCTGTGGGTTCCCAATTGCAGGCTGCTGTAGCGCCGATTTATTCAGCTCTTTCTGTGTGTGTGGTGGTGGTGTTTGTGTTTTGTTTTTTGTTGATGTTGTTGTTAAGAAATGGCCCTAAATCCAAACCTCATTTCTAGACACACACACACACATATACACAAGTTTGGAGAGTGGGAATTCAAACTCCAATTGGCGTGTATGTGATGGGTGTAAACACTGAGAAAGAAGAGGAATTATTTAGGGGAGTGTGAGGAGGTGCACACAGCCCTTTGAAGCCCCCTGCTGGAGGCCTTGTAGTGCTTCACACCCTGCCCCAAAAAAGGAACAGTGAAGGTGGGTCCTCCAAGCTGTCTAGAAAGGCTGCAGGGAAGCAGCCAATCAGAGAGCAGCAGGCTCAGTTAAAAGGAGCTGCAGGGGCTGAGCAGATCACTTTGTGGCTGGGACTGGAATAGTTGAGACAGAGGAAATCTCCAGATAAGCAGGCTTGGGAGAGACCCTGCGCAGGCAGGGACCAGACATAGAATCCTGAGGTTAGGGTGAAAATGAAGGGGCTATATGGGAAGTGGCCCAGGGAATAGCTGCAGTAATTATTAAAGGAAGCAGCGTGTGGTTCGGTTGCTGTTTGTAAGGTCCATGGGTTGGGACCCAGAGTAGTGAGATGGGCTTGGTCCCCTCCACACCCCACTGGTAGGGTGGCCAAAGCCCTGAGAAGGGACAAATTTCATTTCAAAGCCCAAGCATAGGGCTAGAATTTAAAGTCTCTAGGGAGAAGGTGTAGGGGATGCTGTTCTGTAACAGGTGTGATATGGAGAAGGCAGTAGAAGAGTGGTGGATGGGAGGTATGTGAGCCCCAGAATGCTCCGGGCCTTGCTCCATGCTGATTAACTCAGAGCCACTGGGGGCAATTAGGAGCAGCTGAGGCTGATTAAGGAGCAGCCGGGTGCTCTATAAAAGGGCTTCGCCCCAAACACACAGGGCACGAGCTGGAGGAAGTAGGAGTGCTGAGCTGAGCTGAGCTGAGCTGAGCTGAGCTGAGCTGAGCTGTGCAGAGGAATGGACTGGAGAGCAGAGCTCTGGGGTGGAGCGGTGAGGAGGAAGGTACTGGCTCAAGGGGCCAGAAAGACTGAAGGAGGGGGAAAAGTAGCCCAGGGGAAGAGTGTGTCATCTGGAAAGCAGTACCAGCAGCACATAGCTGCTTCTCATAGGGCCCCTGGGCTGGGACCCGGAGGAGCGGGTGGGCCCGGGTCCCTCCCCCCTCCCCTGGGAAGACGGGGTGATGGGCAACTTCCCGGCCCACTACAAGCAGGAAGGTGTGAGACCCACTGGAGGGAAGCCGGCCATCAGCCACACAGGGAAGACACGGACTTCAAGCTAGCTGAGAAGAGGCTGAGAACTGAGCCCAGAGACAGGACTAAAGACATTACCAAGGGCACAGGGACAGGCCCTGTGGGATCTTTTACCCCAGAAGGGGTTTGTGCATTCATGTAGATTGACTGTGTGTGATTTGGCCATGGACTGGGCCATTGAAGACACAGCTGACAAGGTTAACAGCCCACAGAGGGCACTGGGAACAGACAGACAGAAAGAAAGAGAGAGAGTGAGCCTGCAGGTTCACAGCCAATCAACAGGAGGTGTTCACATGCGGTGAATGTGCATTGTCATGGGCACACACTTGGTATAATTCGAAGCAGTGTGATGAGATTAAGAATGGGAAGAATTTATTCTGCATGTCAGCAAAATCTTTTTCACAGTCTTCTAACGGAACTGGGGAAAACTACCCCTTGGGACACTTGAAAATAGACTAGATGGAACACTAGATGTGTTGTAAGGAGGTGTGCAAGACAACTTAAGAGGTCTGTCTTCCATTTTTAGCTTCTGTATAGTCCATGTTCTTAGCAAACATATGGATCATTTCTTGGCCTGTATCATGGTTATCCAATAATGCGATCCTATGAGGTGCACTGAAGTCAGTGAGATTGGAAGGAGCTGACCCTACCGCAGGAGATGGGGTTAGGTCATTTTCCTATCTGGCTGATGTAAGACCTCAGCAATACCCGCTTCCAGCACTGCACGCCCATATCAATAAAACCCTAAAGCAGCCTCTTCTTTAAATGTATCCTGACGGTATTGATACAGCCATGGTTAAATGACACTGACAATAAATGAGACCTATAGATACAAGAAAAATAGTTATTCCAGGATGTTCCTGGGTTCATCTATCCTGGGGGAAATTCACAAATGGCAGTAGTCTGAGTTTTGATCTCAAGTGATGTGAGTTGCATGGTCTGCAGCTGCTGAGTTTTGTTGTCCCATGCTCATCAGTCCTTAGTGACTTGCAGTTCACCCTAGCAACATAGGACTCAAAGTCTGTCTAGTCCAATATCCTGCCTCTGAGTGGCCAGCACCAGATGCTTAAAACAGAGATGTAAGATACTCTGCCATAGGCAGATATAAAATAATTTGCCCCATGAATGTCTCACTCTAATCCCAAATAGTGATTGCTTTGAAACATGAGGTTTTATCTCCTTTCAATACTCTTTTTGTTCACATTAACTAATATAACTCTAGATTTCCTTGTTGTTCCTATAACTGTCTAATCCCTCTTTGCATCTGGCTAAATGTGTGCGTGCATGTTTGTTTGTGTGTGTGTTGCCAGAAAGTTATGGCTGAGGCAGGCAAAGCAATGAAATTCAGTTGAATTTGTCAGACAGGGTTTGAAAGAAATGCAACCACTGTAAAAATGAAATGTAAAATTGAGAGAGAATAGCAGCAACAACTCATTCAGCACGCATGAACCCTGTATATTCCTTGTTTCCCTCTATGCCCACTTTCTGTGGTGTTCCTTGCTTCCTTCTCCCTCACCCTCCTTTGGCTACACTTTGTCAATATGACTGAGACGGTATGTATCCATTCAGGATTGTATCTGGCAACTTCCCTAAGTAGTCTCTATCTGTAATGATATATTTAGTTGCAGTGTAATATTTTAGCCACTAGGTGTCACTCTTTGCTGTATGGAGACCCAAGCTGGGTGCAGTCCATGGTGAACAAGAGACAAAGCTGGGACTCAGAGTGTGAAAGAATGATTGCAAATGTCGCTGTTTTCTATAATAAACTGCTCTTCTTTAAGAAGGATCGTAACACTATAGAGAATGGTGCTGCCCGAGCAAGTAGCCCCATTGAAAGCAATGGATAGGGATTACTCAGGTGATTCAGGTTTACAAAATTGGACAATTAGGGCCGGGTTATATGGGTATAATGTTAGTTTGAAGTCAGTGAAGTTACTTCAGATTTTACACCTGTACATCTGAGAGTAGAAGTCGCCCTTTAGATGTCAAGCTCTTCAGGACAGGAACCTGACTTAATCTATAGACCCTCTCACACCGGAGCCTTTCCACTGATGCCCACTGATCCTGGATTGACACCGAAGTCAGGAGGGAGTCCAAGAAGTCAATAAAAATTGGATATCAGCAAGAGGGGAACCTGTCTACATGATTAACTGCACATTTTGGGCACTGAACAAATACATAATAGTATAAATAACAAAATAATTACCACCAGTAACACAATTTTTCAAATTTTTCAGCAAACTTTTAATGTTTTCCCCTATCCAAAAACATCTTCTATGGTGACATTTCTGAACAGGCTTGAGTTATTCTGAAAAGCTTTGTACATACTTTCAAGTATAAATATTCTGATAGGAAAAAAAATAATTCCAAAACCCAGCCACTCATGCTCACATTTGGAGGGATGCGTAATGTGGCATGCATTGCTGAGACCTCATCACCCACGGAGACTAGGGCCGGGTGTGGCAGGCAACGTCAGACATCTCTGGACCATGCTGGGTGTTTGTATTGCCTGGATCACCACCACCACCTGGGGAAGGGGAATGAGTCTAAAAGTCAAGCACAGTGAGATCATCAACATAAGAAAAGCAGAGATGCCTCTAGACATGGGGTTGGAGAGGGAGTTGGTGCCCTGAAGACAGAGAGGGCATCATAATTCCTATGGCCCTAATTGCATTGTAAGCCGCTATCAGAGATGCTGCCTGAACCTTGCATTTGTCTTAGATTCTAATAAAGTTGTAGGTTGTTTTGAGCTGCGTTTTTTTTTTTTTTAGAACGTTGATGAAAAGAACCACAGAGCCAAGCAGCTGGGTAGCGGCATTTCCCATGGGATTGATGCTGATAGCACTGCCTTGCGTAATATAAAGTTGCGTATGGCGGGGATCATTGTGCATTTCAGGACTTCACCATGGAAGGCCAAACATGGGACAGGTGCTAACTAGCCAAAACATTGTAAGGGTATTAGCTGACTAGAAATTAGCTTACTTTTGCGAATCTGGCCGCAGGGGTGTCCCATCCTAGCACATCTCCAATGCCACACTCAATAATCACTGCTTAGTTTCACCTACTTACGGATAAATGCTTGGTGTTTATAATAACGCATCAGTCATCTTTGTTTTTTTTTTTTCACACTCAGGATCCGAGTTGCTTTTTAATCCAATTTGACTCTTAAATAAAATTACAGTACGCACAGAACCAAAAGATGCAGAAAAACACAGCGTGGATTCACAGAACTCATAATCAAGTACTTAGTAACAAAATATATTAAGCTTTAGATTAAAAAATAGATTTCTGGGTTTTTGTATACGCATACTAAAGGATGCAAGGGACGTTAACACATTTTGGCACGCAGTGCTTCACAGTGCTTTGCCCTTTAATATGATGTCTGCTCTGCCATTATAATCTTTCCTTTTTAGAAGAATGCAGCTAGACTAGAGGTATTTTTTAAATTTAGAAAGCTGGATGTAGCGCTGCGGCTGAGCTGCTCCTTCGTGTACATGAAGGTCTCCTGGCACAATTGTATTATGTTAGGAAGAAGAAATATAATCGTGCTCTGGGTGTCTAGATGATCTTGTTTTCCAGGGCTGCGATCCTTTTTGTCACAGCTTCCAGTGAGCAAGAGTTAAGGAAAAAATGACAATGCACTTCAGTGGTTTACACGCTGGATCCTCACCTAGCATAAATCGAAGTGAATGGAGATACATTGGGGTATGTCTGCTGAGGATCTGGCCTGTTGTGATGATCTAGTCCATGGTTCTGCCACCTTTTCAGGCTGGTGACCCAGTATTCGAAGTCAAACTTTTTTATGACTGCCTTACGTTTACAATAAAAGCAAAAGTAAAAAATGTAACAATGCTTTTGTGTGTGTTTTGAGATGATGACCTTAAAAGATAAGGTCGTGTGAGGACTGCAGTGTGAGATTTTCTTTATTTTAGATTGTCGTAAAATCTTCAATGCCTCGCACCCTATGATTGCCTTTTGTGTCCCTTCTGGGGGTTGTGAGCCACCAAGTGAGGAACATGGGTATAGTCTGACCTCCTGCATGACATCAGCCAAAGAATTTCACCCAATGATACCTATGGAGGAGGGAATTTACCGCCTAAGCGACACTGTGGAGTCCAGTAACTTGGGGTTGAAATATAGCATCTCACTTAGAAAGACATCCAGTCTCGGTGGAAAGACACCAAGTGATGGAGAATCTACCTCATCCCCAGTGAGCTCTCCCTGTGGTTAATCAACTACCCTCACTGTAAAAAATGTTGTAACTTATTTCCAGCTGGAATTTCTCCAACATCAGTCCAGCCACTGGCTCCTGTTCTGCCCTTGTCTGCTAAATTGAAGGATTCTCTACAATGCAACACAATGCTGTTCTCACTGAAGTGAATTGGAGTTTTGCCATTGACTCAACAGGAAAAGGCATCAATTGCACGCTTAAAGCCGTGTCTCCTTGTGATGAAGTGCTGGTGGAGTTGTATTTAGCATGCACTTTGAAGCAGGGCCTCTCATGGACTCTGTTCTGCCCGCTTCCCTCCTCTTTCCCCCACTCCTGCGTGCTTCTTTACTTACCGGCTCTTTGAGAACCTCCCTTCTCTGATCTGGCAGGAGCCCTCAATCCTGTTTCGAGTCCCTCCCTTTGATTGTCTAGCCTTCCACGGCTAACTCCCACTCCAGTGCCTGCTGCTCCCACTCTCGTGCCTCACATCACCTCATGTCCTGCAATATCGGGATCTTACATGTGCCACAAAACATGCCTCATACGGATGGGAAAAAAATCCCCATCAATATCCCTAAAGCTGCCACCATAACCTCTTTCAAATCCCACCTTAAACCCTATCTCTGCTGCATTGCTTGTGAATCACTGCTGCCTGGCATTGGTCCAGCCTATCTGTCTGTTGTGTCTTCCTGTTGTGTCCCATCGGTCTTGGAGAAGGTGAGCTCTCTGGGGCAGGGATTGCCTTCTTTGTTGATGTCCATACAGAATCTACGTACGGACTGTGGTGTACTTGAAAACAGTGTTGGAATTGTAGGCAGCCCCTTTAATTTCTAAAGGGTTTCTTGATTCAGCTTGCAGTCTAGAGGGCTCTGTAGGGAAGCATGAGATCAGAGTCAGTCCACAGGCAGACAAAGCCTAGAGGAAGGTGGGTTGGACTGTATCACTGTTTTTAGGCAGCAGCCTGCTTTGTGTATCTCTGTTTTGGGGTTCTCAGGTGTTGTGCTGAATTCTAAGTAATAAACAGTGTTGTGTATTGCAGCCTTCTAGCAAGAGTATTTTATGTTTTTATCTAACTTCTCTTTGTATGTCATAAATCTTAACACAGAACCCAAGCCCCCTGATTCCTACTCCAGTTTCTTGACCATTGGACTAATCTGCCTCCCTGGTTGGAAAGTCTGGCTAATACACTCTCTCTGAAAATGGAACCCAACACACGACGTTGTGAAAATGGGCTGCTTCCAAAGGATATGTTTTTGTGTCAGTGACTTTATGAGGTCTTCTACTTTTGTCTGGAACTTCACAATGGCTTTACATTCGCAGGGGTCCTTCTCTGTGGATAAGAGAACAAAAGTGATGATGAGTCAGCCATCAGACAGAGCAAGAAAGGAATACATCAAAGCCTAAACCATGGTGAAATAAGTGAAAGCCTTTTTTCCAGCCAGAGGTCTGGAGGCAATCAATACATCATTCAGCCAGATTCTCTGAATAGTTATTGCTGTATTTAACCTTAAAATAACTAGAGGGTTGCATGCTTCTTTGGTTATGTAGGCCGAGCGTTGTTATCCACATTTTTTTATTACGTTAATGATTTAACTACATGCTTCTAAAATTCTGATTACACAGAAATGGCTTTTCTGATTATCAGCAAAATCAGTAGGGTTCTGCTTATTCATGCCTAGAACATTCCCTGAACTTTTGGAATTGATCAGCTATGGTGCCCAAGAGTTATCGTGTGATAAACAGAAATGTCGTCAAATTGAGTCTTGACGCTGGCCAATTAAAAGACATGAATCTTGGCTGTCATCCAGCATTTCTGTGTCAGTGATGGAGCCCCCTAGAGGAATTCCTGGGTGTTGCAGTTCAGGACGGCTGCGATGTTTTAATTAATTAATGTTTTAAAAGCATGCTGAGACTTTCAGTCGAAAACACTATAACGGAAGTGCAAAGTATAATTTGGGCAGGCTGACTTTTTTTTTTTCAATGCAAAAATTGACACCTTCCCCTCTGCCCCCCCCCCCCAAAAGAAAATCCAACAAAAACACACCCATACACAAACAAAAAAAAAAACCCACAAAACCTTTTAGTGGAAATTTTTTTGTTTTGGTTGAAAAGTTCCATTTTTTTTGCATTTTTAATGAAAAATTAGAAACCAAAATTTTTTTTCAGTAAAATTCCTGGCTTTCAGTTACAATTTCTAGATCCTTGTTTTCTAAAAAATAAGGTTTTGGTTTCTGAACACTTTTAAAATTTTTTTTACTAAATGTTTTTTTTTCAAAATAGAACTTTTTCCAACATTTGATTTCAGGTTTGTTTTTTTTTTTTTTCATCTGGAACTTTAAAAAAAAATTATTTTCTAAATTTCCTGATTAAAAATTCATTGGCATTTTTTCAATCAGCTCTAATTAGACTCTGCCTATGGGACCGATGGCCTCCATTATTTTGTGTCTGAGCACCTCCATTTTTAATTGGCCAAATGGAAGACTGCCCCACAGGTCATTAGAGGGCATTTCCCTGTTTATATATTCAGCCTACATCAGCCATGAGGATGTAATGCTGCACTATATTTAACATAACAATTCCCCTGTGAAGTAAGGAAAGACGAATAGCCACATTTCACAGGAATCAAAGCACAGAGGGGAATTGATTTGCCCAGGCTCACGCAGAAAGTTTGTAGCAGAGCAGGGATCAGAACATGAGTCTCCTGAGTCTTATGCCCCAGGAAGTTATCACACTGTGTGGTGCTGAGCTCACTCTTGGCAATTTAGCAAGCATTTTCCTGAGAAATCACATTTGATCGTTGGCAGGAAAAGTGAGAAAGTTACATGACTCTGTGTGTATGAATCTGCAAAAAAAAGTGTGTGAGGAATCACTAGGGGTGAGAATTATTCTGGTTAGCACAAGTGGACCATCGCTGTAGTTACTGACCCATGCACCTGTGACTAGAGAAACAAAGAAGTCTTTGAGTTGCAATGACCCTATTTACTTCAAATGCAGCTGCACACCTGTAGGAAATAGAGCTGAGATTATACTTTGGCAGAGATCCCTAGGGAATTGAAACAGTACAATCAATGCTAAGTAGCTCTATATAATAATGGGATGAAAGCACATTTACCTAGCAGGAAAAAGAAGACAACAAGACACCTGGACTTTGAAAGAAAGTGCCAAGTTGTTACACTGAGGGAGTGTCTTTCATTATATCTCTCTAGGGCCTTGTGAGTCAAATATCTCATTGTACACATTTTTAGAAGCCCAGCTTGGCTATTGTTGTTCACTGGGGTCTCCTGGATTGAAGGGAGGCTGTCCATTGCAATGGATCGATCAGTTCTTCAGAAATCCCTGTATGTTCTTCCATTCAAAGCCTCTCCATATTGGACCAACTTGTACTTCCAGCCAAGAAGGGCTGGATTCAGCTCTGTCCAGAAACTCCCTTCGGTTGTCTGGAAAGAGGCATTCAGGAGCCACACCAGAGATTTCCTCTCCCAAAAGTCTGAGAACGCTGCCACCTCCCAGAGAGTCTACCTAATCAAGAGTAGAACTGGGTGAAGTTTTTCAGCCAAAAGTTGTTTTTTCCTCTCTGAAAAATGCTGATTTGGTGACATCAAATGTTTCACAAATTCATGTTTTCACCAAATTGTTTCAGTAAGGGGAAAAGAAACTTAAAATCAATCCAGAAAAATTCAAAACATTTCATTTTGACATTTTTTAAATGAAACATTTTGCTTTTTCTGTTCAAAACAACTTTTCCTTTAAAAAATCCTTTAATTTGATTAAAAAGCAAATCAAAAACATTTTTAAGTAGATAGATTCCAAGGCCATAAGGAACCATTGTAATCATCTACTCCAGCCTTCTGTCTAATAAAGGACATGGAACTTCACCAAAATAATTCCTAAAGCAGATTATTTTTTTATAAAAACATCCAATCTTGATTTAAAAATTGTTAATGGGAGAGAATCTACCAGAAACCTTGGTAAATTGATCAGTGTTAATTACTTTCACTGTAAAAATGTGGAAATGAGGTGTAGTCTGAATGTTTGTGTATCTTCAATGGCCAGTCATTGGATCATGTTATACGTTTCTCTGCTAGATTGAAGAGCCCCTTTATTAGATGTTTATTCCCCATGAGATACTTATAGATTGTAAACAAGACACCCCTTTACCTTCTTTTTGTTAGACTCAATGAGCTCAATATATTTAGCTTATCATCATCAGGTATGTTTCAACCCATTTCATTCAGCCCCAAACCATTTTCTTTTGACTCTTCAAATTCACTGAACATTTTGAAAAATCTCCTTTTTGGTTCAACTCAATGATTTTTTTTTTCTTCAATTTTTCAGAATTGCATTGTTCTACTCAAAAGTCTCTGGGGATCAGGCAAAGAGTTCTACATGGAATGAGGTGGTATCTGTTCTAACTAGATCTGTTCTAACTAGATCTGAGATGCTACAGAGAAATGAATGAGGAGAAGAACAGGGGGAAAAAATAGAAGAAAAGGGGTGGGTCAAAAAGGGAGGAAAATTGAAAGAGATAAGTGAGCTTCCAGAGGTTTGCTCTGGTTCAGATTAACACACCCAAAGTCTGGCTGTTCACATTGAACCTTTCATGGACTCTATGGAACTCTTTAGTCTACGCAGATGGCGTAGAGACTATAGGAGAGAAGATTTCCAACATTTTCAGCCTCAGGCTGGACAGGAATCCCCAGAACAGCCTCTAGGGTATTTTCGCCTACTGTTGGGGGTCAAAATGTTTTCCACCTCTAATCTCTAATTGTATGTATCCTCCAGTCCTCTCCCCCACTCACCATCACAGATTTTCATCTGCAGTTTCTTCCCAATCTGGTTCATGGTTTTGAAATCAGCCGTGTAGAAGTAGTGCTCTGCCACTGGCTCTGAGGCAATTACCCTTAATTCATCTTCAACAGCATTGCCCACTCCCACAGCGAACATCTTAATGCCTGGAAACAACAAAGAGTGTCAGTCTTACTGCCGCCATCTCACTGTAACAGCAACAAGAATCCAGCCCGTTTGTAAATCCCCCTTTGAATTCAGCACATCTCGCCCTGCAGGTGGCCTGCATACAAACTGGGATACCCACACTGTATGGCGCTAAGGACACAAATAAGACCAAAGATGGGCACTCGAGAACACCCACATCATTTGCATGTGGGGTCGCTGGGCTTTCAAATCCCCCAGCTGTAGGATCTTGTTGAATGAGTGCAATTATGGCCCTTTAATGTAGAGCATTCAGCCTGAGAATAGGCCACCTAAAATACAAGAGCACATACTGAGCTATCACAGAGCCCCAAGAGAATTTTCGATAGATAGATAGATAGATACAGATGTATATTAATTACAGGCACAGACCCAAAGCAAAATCCCTATAAATCTGGGAAAACTCAGCTAGGGACTTGTATCCAAGCTTCTTACTACAGTGGAGCCATGCCAAAATGGTGGATCAGGGCCCTAGCTGAATTCTGGAAAGGCTGAAGCTCGCTATGAACTTTATTTGGGACTCTCCTCTAGCCTGTTCAGAAGGCAGAGTTGGTGGTAGCGGTATAGTGGGTTAGTGCACTTGCCTTATATAACTGTCATCATCCCACAACGACTCCAGCAAAACAAATGTCTGTTCCAGGCAACTCTGACGATCAGGGTCCAGACCGTCCAGGGGAGGACAAAGGGTGTGAACCCCAAAGATTAAGCAATTGAATCAACTGACTGTATCCACTATTATTGCACTATAAAAGTGCATTGGGTAAGGTCTTTTATAGAAGCAGGTGACCCCTCTGGTCATTAATATTATTGTGTGATGTATGTATGGTTAGTGTGTAAAGAGCTGTGTATGTGCTCTGGAGGAAATACGTTTGTTTTTGGAGTACACTTGAACATCTTTGTTCTAGGCACAGGAACATTGGTTTACCTGTTTGCCTGGGTCTCCAGTGTAGATAGAGCAAGGTGACAATGGAAGTTACATTTACATACGAGTCAACAGGGGGATAGGAAGTCAAGAGGAAGAGAGAGACAGCAGGGGAGAAGAACTTTATCTGGGCATACACTTCAGAAGCACACATTTCAAAGGTTTAATGGATTATAAAAAGAAGGGGAGAGAATCCCTAAGTTATCCATCACTGAAGGGCAAAGGCACCAGCACTCTTTGATTTTGTGAATGTCGACTCCCCTTTCCTGGAGTGCGGGAGATGCTAGTAGATTGATGTAAGTGAGAAACTGTTTTAGGCAAAGACATAAGTTGTTAGAATTAAGTTTGAGGTCCTAACAAGGGTGTTGTTTTTGTTTGTAACCCTGTTCTCACTCTCTTTCATTCTTGCTTGGAATTACAAATCTGTGTTCTTTATTAATACACTTATTCCTGTTTTATTACAAAGCCATCTCAGTGCTGTATATTAAACCGAAGTATGGGACCTCAGCTAAACTAACAGATGCTGCATGTACTGTGTCCTTGGATGCAGCAGACTTAATCATTTCTGTGAGTGTCCAGTGAGAGGGACTGGACAGTACAGAGGGATGTCTCTGTGGGATCTCGGGAACTGGGTTTTGCTTAATATTATCTGCGAGACGAAGTTTAGACTGGCAGAGTCTCGAGGTGTTTGGTGGTAAGGCAGACAGACTGGTGCGTCAGGGAACTGGCACACAGTTTAAATTGCTGAGATGGAGGGGTACACAGTGGCTTCAGGTTCTGGGCATCTCAAGCAGAGAGTCACAGAAATGTATTCTCAGCGTCTGTACAACCTTTTCCAGAAGGGAGGACTGTCATAAGCCCTTTCAATCCTGTTCATTGCTCCCACAGAGGTCATGACCCCCAGGCCTAGAAACCATGGTTTAAGAGGTACCCAAGAGGAAGATAAAGAAAGTTTCCAAAATGGGGCCCAAACCCACTTACCACGTTCTCAGCACTTATATCCTGGTGGCAAGTTCACCCACTGAAAAGCAGACCCAGTGCTGGAGAAGGGGAGTAAATGGAGCTGGTTGGGAATTTTTGGCTGAAATATTTTTTGTCAGAAAATATTGATTCATCAAAAGTGAAACTTTTCCTAGGGAAGGGTCAATTTCAATACATTTTTCATCTCACAAACAAAGTTGGGAGTGGGAGGGGGGACAGAAAAGTTCAGAATTGTCCATGTTTCATTTCAACATTTTCAAAGTGAAAAATTCAGGTTTTTCGGTTCAAAATGACTTTTGGTTTTGAAATTTAAACTGACAATAAAAATAACTTGTCAAATCTTTTTAAAAATGGTTGACATAGAAACAAAATGTTTTGATTGACCCATATTACATTTTTGTTGTTGTTCACAAAAAAAGTCAACTTCTTTTTTGGACTTTTTGTCACAGTTTTGGAGGGGAACATTTTTTTGAAATCTCAGAAATGTTTGCAGGCTAGGAAAACTATTTTCTGACGAGCTCTAGTTGTAACAAGCTGCTGGGTTTCCTTCCCAGGAAGATCTGTCACTCGGTAGGGACAGTAGATCCGGTTGTGAAGGGAGAGCAGGTACTTGAATGATCTGCAGGGTCTCATGTCAACTGTGTAATGTCACATCCTGGGTGAAATCCTGAGCCCATTGAAATTAATGGGTGTTTTGTCATTGACTTGAGTAAGGCCAAGATCTATCCCCTGAACAATGGGATGCTTGTCTGAACTCTGACCCTATTTAGATTCAACCATCGCTAACATTTCCCAACTGTGTTGCCTTAGCTCTTTTGGATCAAAACAAGCACAATACTTGAATTTTCAATAGGGCTTCTAAATTCCAGCTCCTGGAACCTTTTCAGAGTGCAATAACAAACAGCTGTTATTTTTTCCCTGTAAGAAACATGATCACTTAACAGCTGGGAATAGGAAAATCAAAACTAGAAAACAATTAAAAAGACGATAAAACAGAATTCAAGGCCCCTTACGATTCTGTAAAATAAATTGTGTTTGTGTGTGTTACATAAAGATGTGTATAAATGTGAGCCAAACACACTCTTCACAGGGCATCCTATGTGCCCTGTTACCATGCTTCTCAAATGTCAATTATTCATGCCCTCATGTTTGATCTTTATTATTATGCACCAGCCCTCAATCAGGTCCAGTGGTCAAGACCAAAGATTAAAAGAGGTGAAGCATTTAGCAACTCACAAGCATATCCCCAACAGCCGTGTTCATTTAACACAGTAATAGACAGAATCCAAGGAACTGGAGCAGCAGTAGTTCAGCAAAAGGGGGCAGCTCGCGAGACATTTATGTTTCAAGGTCTTTAAAATACTTTTTCTTTTCTAATTTTAATAACCCACTGGAAGCTAGGAACTGAAATGTGTCTCCGGCTCAGTCCTCATCTTCCTTACATGTGCCTAATGGGCTGTTATTGTATGGTCACAAATGAGTGCCGGCATGGTGCATACTTGGACGAAATTCACTCAATGTGCAGAGGGCCAGCATAAGGACCGTGCATCCTTTAAATGCCATTTATGATGTACTTTGAGTTCTTAAATGGGATTAAAGTGGTGCTTGATCCTTGTGCAGGTGTGATTTTCACCCACTGGTTTGTAATTAGACAGCTGGGCCCTTTGAGGGGACTCCGTGGGGTGGGAAGACCTTCCCTAGGCCACCTTTCTGCTCCTTTGTTCATGCAGAAAGAAGTACAATTTGCTATCTAATCTGGGATGCTGGTTTATTTATTCCCCTAATACTACTTTTTAATTTTCTGGTTCTCAGTGCTCCTGTGCTCAGACATGTTCTCTGTGGGTTTTCTTTTTATGAACATTGGTCATGCTGGGTCAGACCAATGGTCCATCTAACCCAGCATCCTGTCTTCATACAGGCGCCAGTGCCTTCTGCTTCAGAGGGAATGAACAGAACAGGGCAATTCTGAGTGATCGATCCATTGTCATCCAGTCCCAGATTCTGGCAGTTGGAGGTTAAGGGACAACTGGAGCATGGGGCTGCATCCCTGACCATCTTGGCTCATAGTCATTGATGGTCCTATCCTCCATGCTGGTCCATATCCCATCCAGCTGATGCTGACAGTGACTTTTATTACAAATGTAGGGCCAGATGCTCAGTCACTCCTAGGATTGCTTTCTGTATGGCATGAAGGGGCCTTAACTCAGCACGAAATAGGCTGATGAGAATTGCCCCCAGCCAGAGGGAATCTTCAGCTGATATAAAGCCAATGAATGAAGCTTAACACTACCAGTTTTCACGTGTCTGGCATATGGGGAGTGGTGCGGGTAGAGTGAAGAGCTCTGATGAGGGCAAGACGGGGTAGACCTGGAGCATGATGCACTCCGGGATGGGTGGAATGGCCCTAAGGAAACATTCTAGCTGTCATAAGTTAGAGCTGTCCTATGGCTGCTCCAGTTTGTGCCGTAAGTCATTTGGCTTTTGTGCAACTGCATCCTGAGGAATGGGGGAGACTGAAAGGCTGTTTGGAGAACTAAGCAGAACCAAAGAGTCAACTCATTTCCCCCAGACCCATCACTGGGTGGGAACTGAACATGTGAGGAAGTGGGGTTGTCATGCGAGACAGCAAGAAACCCAGCCAAGTGAAGAAAAAAACAAGTCAAAGGCCAGTACTGCAGAGGATTGCTCTCGTGTCTGGTGATGTGGTGGACCTGGAGTAAAAGCAGAGCCACAGAACTTCCATCCTGCCCATGAAATGGGTGTTAGCAATCTCTGAAATAAATTCCTTCCACAACCAATGTACAGAGCCACACCCTGCTCTGTCACACCAACATAAGCCCCCAGTATGCCCCCTGACGTAGGGCCTGCAGAGCTTCGTTTAACTTTGCATTAAGACTGAGTACTGATAGCAAGAGAAGGAAGAATTCACTGTTGAAAAGGGTCAAAAGAACAAAACCTCCATCTTATGGATGCTGTTTCCTTTGTTGGTAGCCTCAGAAAAAGGCCAATGACTGACTTAGAATAGAGAGAGGGCGGGGCTTCTAGAAGGACTATGGGAGTTAGGTGCCTAGCTCCCACTGAAAGCCAAAGTCCCTTTGAAAATCCCCCTTGCTGATATCAGATAGGGTCCCTCTGAGTCAGCACAGAAGAAGCACATGGACAGGGACTGATGCAATGTAGGCCAAAGTTTGCCCTACTGATGCCCATGTTCTATGAAGAATGGAGGACAGCGGTTTCTGGGTCTGCCAATCAGCATCATACATAGACCAGTTCTTGACCCAAAGGAAAACCAACCCCACTAAATTCTGGAGGCCTACCTAGATCCTTGGCTTTCTTGGCAGCATCGTTGATGTAATCTTGTGACCGTCCATCAGTAAAGACAATGCCCACCTTGGGGACACCAGGCCTTGCTCCACCGGAGGTAGCAAAGGAATTATCCGTGAGGTATTTCAGAGCTTGGCCTGTCATGGTTCCTTTCTCCATGTAGGACATCTTTTTCACCGCTGCCTTGATGTCCTTCTTGTTGTTGTACTGTCCCAGCGGGAACTCCTGCCTGACACTGCTGGAGTACTGGACCAGGCCAACATGGGCATTTTTATCTGAGACGTCCAATGAATCCACAATCTGGTTGATGAACTTCTTCACCAGTTCGAAGTTCTCGGGCCGCACGCTCTTGGAGCCATCGATCAGGAAAACAAGGTCGGTGGCAGATCCACCACTGCAGGCTGGGGAGAAACAAGAGAACAGGGCAAAGGGAAAAGGTGAGACCTTCAGCTCCCAATTAACTAGAAAGAACACATAAACCAAAAACCAATATAGCTTTATGGATAATAATTCATCATCATGGTAAATCTCAAAAGGAGGTAGCCTCCTTGCAAATAGAGCACCGCTCGGATAAATCTGTAGCTAGGTCTTCAAGTTGGTCTGACTAGGTATTCCGTTTATGTCCATTGCTGGTGATCTTATGATGCCACCAAATCTTTTGGTGACCATGGAATCTCCAGCTGTGCAGCATCATTCCTTGGTAATCATTTTGTAATAGTAATAATTCATAGCAATTCCAAAAAGGATAATTATTTTTCACACAATTGTTTAATGTTGTTTCAAAATTCCTCAGGAACTTTTTTCATTTAAAAACCAAAACCTGATTTTATTTTCCATTTTTGAAAACTGTTTTCAGTTAAAATTTGGGGTTTTAGTTTAAAACAATCAGTTTTCAAAAATTAAAAATCCAAATTATTTTACTGGCACCCAAAAACGTTTACTGAAAAATTTGGGTTTTCGTGGAAGGCCCCTAACATTCTCCATGCAGGGGCAGATCAACACAGGTCCCATTGATCTGAAGCCCTGCGTGCAGGGCCCCGAGGCCCATATGAAGCCACAGACCATGCTGGGGTCTTCTCCCTGGCTCTCCGATTTCCGGCAGAGCAAAACCTTGTGATGTGGTGCTCCAGTCAACACTCCCGTTTAATCCTTATATTGGTTACTGCCTGTTGGAACAAGAGACTGAATCTGACGGGGGACATGCAAACTCACTCATGAAATAAAAAGTCTGAGCTGGGGAAAGAACCTAGAAGCTGAAACCAGCCCCTGGAAGCGTTCATGCCATTCTCATTGACTAACCTCTTCTGGACACACCCATGAGGGGAAATAATTTGGCCCGAGGAATTAAGCCTCCTCCTGATTCCTGTGCACCCCTTCACAAAGGATGCATTTTGGGAGTTGAGGCTTGGGAAGGTCCCATGACACCAATTCACAGGTTAGACCAATGCCCGTCATTAGAACCCCCCCGGGCACACAGACTAAATGCTCCGATCTCATCCGTTCCCCCATGCTCAGTACGTCCCTGTCATGGAAAGCCTGGGAGAACAAATAGATTTTGCAATGAGTCTTGAGCCTCAGCCTACAGCACTCTTAAGTCTGCTGGGGATGCTCAACCAATTAATGTGTTCACTGTGCATGGAGATCCCCAGGTGGAAGGCATTGGATATCAGCCAATGAAAAACATTATTATTGTTGTTGTTATTATTATTATGAGAGTTGGCTGGATCTTCTTGTCAAACTTATTTATTAAGGGAAAATTAATTTTTGTCCAAAATGAACATAAAATTCTTTTTGATCAAGATTTTTGTTGTTAAAACAGAAACCAGAAAACCCAAATTTTTCAGTAAACGTTTTTGGGTGCTTTTATCCTGTCACTTTTCTGAGCAGGGCAGCGCCTCCGATATCTCAACAGCAAAAACATCCAGCACCCTGACATATCACTGCATAGCCACATTCATGCTGGGGATGAAAAATGGTATTTACCACTACAGGTTTTCCCGTCGTTGTTCAGTGTGAAGCCCTCTTTACAAGCACAGGTGTACGACCCACGTGTGTTGACACAGATCTGCTGACAGTCATGGTCCCCACTGGCACAGAGGCCTACTGGCTCTGGAAGAGAAAATGTCAAGGCAGCTTTGATCACAGATGATACTAGACTTGTGTTCCTCTGTCTGCACAGCCTGTGTAATAAGCGTGGACAGGGACAGATGGGTGTATAATGAGGTAGCAAGTTAGCGTTGTGATTCTTTCTGTCTTTCCCTCCCACACTAACAAGAAGATGGAATCATTCATGGCATGCCTGTTTCCTGGTAGGAAGCTGGAGGGAGAGGATGTTCCTGGACACTGCTAAAGGCTTTTTCGCAACTCAATGAGAGTCAACTTCAGTGGACCCTGGATCAGGACCATAAAACACTTTTCACCCTGTAAAGGAAGATAGGCATCACTATCTACAGTGTATAGCTGTGGAAACTGAGGTAGCCATGGTCTCCATAATAGGTCAGAAAGGAAAAAGAGAACTCACATCTTCCAATCCCCGGTTCCCCTACTTTAACCTATAGACCATGCTGCCTCCTAAAGTCCGAATACATTCCCACAATTCAGACTGTCCTTCTGCTCTGTACAAACCACTCCCACCAAAGCCTGGGAATGGAATCCAGGTCTCCTGTCTGCCTCGCCTGTGTCCTCGCCACTCAACCAAGTTGCCGCTCACAACAGAAATATTTTCTAGTGACAGAGGCAACCTCAAACTCCAGCTCCAAAACCTCCTGGACTCTAGAGACGCTGGGATCCAGCTCAAAACTTTGCACTCTGGCCCATCTCTCTGCCTTTCTTTCTCTTTCATTTTCTCTCTTTCCTTCATTCCTTCACCACAGCACACAACACACCTGTGATCTTGCCTAGGAAGAGAAACAGCGATGAACAAAAATACACCCTTTTGAAACATTCATATTTATGGAGAGCGACAGAGAAACCCTCTCTTTCTAGGGCGTATATTTAGAGGCAGAGATAAAAAGAACATTATAGGAAGAGAAAAGCCCCAGAAGTATGTAAGCAGCAACAGCTGTAATAGGTAGGAATAACGAAAACAGAAGTGCTCTTATGCTCCTGGAATAAGCAAACATGCATCCTTAGTGATTGCATTTCCTGGGCAAGTTGGAACGTGTGAAGAGCTGTAGCTACCGTAGGGTACAAAGAGAGGCTGGTCTAAAAAGATCAAGAGTGAAAAGGAATTTGGGGTTCTGTGGAATAGGTGCTCTGAGTCTCTGAAACGGCCCAGTGGACTAGGAAGAGATTTCCCTGATGGAAAAATTATTCCATTAAGGATATCTTCCACCTTCCTCTGAAGTAGCTGATAATAGCCACTATTGGAGACAACACTGGGCTAGCTGGATCCCTACTCCGATTCAGCCTGGTAGCTGCCATGTTTCTTTTTTCCTATGTGCTGGGTACTGTCTGTTACCCAAGGAAGGTCTGCCCCTTCCCCCCCCCAGCTCAGATCCTCTTGCTGCTCCTGTAGGACTTACCACAGAAGGCCTCTTGAAACTTCGTGCTCAGCTTCTCAATGACACTGTAGCTCTCCACATAGTCCACGTGCTCATCCAGCGGCTCGCTGGCCATTTGCCGAAGCGTATTCATGTCCACTCGACCCACCCCGATGGCAAACAATTTAATGCCAAGGGATCTGGCCCTGGCTGACACGTCCTTCACGCCATCCTGGGGGCGTCCATCTGTCACAATGATCGCCACCTGAGGAGAAGAGGGAAGGGCTGTCCCACTGCAGTCCAGCACAGGAGTTTTTCTACAGTGTAGATGTGAGCATAGTGTTTCCCCAGGGAAGAATCCGTCTTAATAACTAATTTCTTCAGATTCATGGAATTAAAGCCCAGTACAAAGTGAAACCATGAGTCCCTTTCCCCAGAACACACCAGAACATCAGCCTATTCCATTTTGTGGGCCACCACGGCTGGTTTATTTCTGGGCTGCAGGGTTAAATTGACATTATCTTAAACATCTTAAATAGGGACTGTCTGGATGATGCCGGATTTAAGGAAACCAAAGTAAAGCCAGCCTTCTTAACACACAGTATCTATCTACACTGGATCAAACTCAACAGTCTTTGCTCGAGTGAAACTTCGGCTGAAGTCAATGGGAGTTTTGAGTAAGTAATGGCTGAATATGAATAACAATAATAGTTTCTTTAATTCTATAGCACATTTTTCCATCTGAGGATCTCAAAGCACTTTGAAAAGTGATTAAGCTTTACTTCCATTTTACAGATGGAAAAACTGAGGCACAGAGAGATGCAATGACTTGCTTAAGGTCAGTGACAAGGCCAAAATTTTTGACTCTCAGGTCCCCACTATAAACAGCAGGGGTAAAATCCTGGTCCCATTTAAGTCAATGGCAAAATTCTCATTGGCTTCAGTGATGTCAAGTGAACTGCTAAATCAAATACAATCTCTTTCACAGGCAAATGCCCTTGGTAATACAGAAGATTAAGAAATATCAGAAGAAAAATGCAAGGAATAGCTAATCTAGCAGCAGCAGGAGAATTTTCAGTGACCCATCAATACACAGATCATTAAAGCTAAGCTGAGAAACAGCATTTACTACCATACTCTATCCCTTGTGTATTAGTCACCTTCACACATTACATATCACAAGTAGAGCAGGGGAAATTTTTTGGCAAACAGTAGATTCACCAAAAAATGCATTTGGGGAGGAGGGGTTGGGGACAGGTACTGGAACTATTTCTGAATTTGGGTAAAATCCATCAAATAGCTTTGGACCAAACAAAAAAAATGAAAACAAAATGTTCAGAAATGTTGAAATGGTTCGTTTTTTAAAAATGAAAGAAGAACCCCTTTGTAACGATCATTTTTAGACAACAGCTTTGACACAAAATGTTGAATCAAAATAATATTTTCAAAATGAAAACTGTCAATAATGTTGTTTGAGTTGACATTTCATTTTGCAAAATGTTTCCTTTTGGCCAAGTGAAATGTTTTCAGTTTTTCTTTTTTGCAAACTCTCTCATCCCCTCAGCCACCCCAAACCCTTCAGTTTCAGTTCAAAACAAACCAGTGTTTATTTGTATCTTTGATTTGGCCATTGAACTGAAAAATCTGTTATTCACTCAGGTCTAAAGAGAGAGAGCTTGGACAGAGAACTCACCAATTGTCCAGTTACGGTAGCTTTAAGGCTGCCCTCCATTGCTGACTGGAGGGGGCAAAGTAATCTCATCTGATGCCAGGATCTGGCTCTTGGTTTATTTCAAAGATGGTCAAACCTCAAAAGACGTGGACCTTCTATTTTGATAAGTGCCCCTAAATTAATGTGCTTTTGGGGGCTGTAAAATTGGGGTTAAAACTACAGTTGATCGGAACATTTTTGGTGAAATGAAATCTTGCTAAAAATACGTTTTCATCACTCCTCTTTGCAATGACAGATATTGATTTTTTTGTCAGAGACAAACTGTCTCCCACCCAACAATATAGTGGTTAGAGCATTAACCAAGGATGCAAAAGACCTTGAAGTCCCTGCTCTGCCTTGTCCAGAACAGAGTTTATCATCCCAGATCATTCTAAGGGCAGGGCTGAATTTACAATGCTGCATTAACACAACTGCACCGATGCAGCTGTGCCGCTGTACTGTTTAAGTGAAGATGCTCCTACACCGATGGGAGAGCTATTCCCATGTACATATTTAATCCACCTCTCTGAGAGGCGATAGCTGTGTCGATGAGAGATGCTCTTCTACTGACATAGCACAGTCTCCACGGGGGAATAGGTGAGCATAACTGCATCGCTCAGAGGTGTGGATTTTTCACACCCTGACCAACGTAGTTATACCAGTGTAAGTCTGTATTATAGATCTGGCCTATGCAAAGATTTGTGCCTGGTTTCCTATAGCCAAGGCAAATGTGCTAACCACCATGCCACACATATTCAGTGATGCTAGCTTTGGTCCAAAAATAGACATTTCAAGACCATTACAGTTCATGAAAACATGAAAAACATTTTGGTTTTGTTCCAATGTGGAACGAAAACAAATTCTGAAGCCTTGGATGTTGCTGCTAAATGGAATTGTCATAGTTCAGCCAGTTCTATTTGAAACCTTACAAGAGCACAAGATTTCTGGCGTTTGCTGTTTCCAATCGTGACAGAATTATTGCAAGCACAGTCTCTTGTGGTTTGACTCTTCTGCTTCCAGCCAGAATCTGGAAATGTGGGTGTGAAAAAGACTCATCTGTGAAAATGATCAGCGCATGCTGTAAGATTAGTCTCTATCAAGAAAGAAATCACATTCAATTGAAATGTAACTTCCTTTCTTGACCTGCAGCATCAGTAGAAATATCAGCCAAAGTCACGCGGGTTCCCCTCCTTCCTGTTGCAGCACAAGCCAGCCATGCAATCCATTCTTTTTGCCAGAAGAGAGAGCCATTGATTCAGCAACTCTGGGTGAGAAATGCCACTCAGTAAATGGCAAACAGCTTTGCTTTCAAGCACCGTGGCTCAGATACAGTGCTGCTGTGATTACCGCTTATCAAGACCCTACCTGTCATGAAACACGATGCATTAGCAACTCGCTTTAGTGAGGAACACTGCACTGCGAACAGGCTTCTGTCAGCAGTCAAGTGTCTCTAACAGCATCTGTCATTAGCAGTTGGATGTGCTCCTTGCATTTTCTTTTTCCGAGGCAGATAAGTGAAGTGAAGCTCCCAGTTAATCACTTCTTTTGGCCCATTGACAATCTGCGCAGATCAGATCTGGGCCTGAACCAAAGCCCCAGATATCATCCCTGGAGATGTCTGATATCCAACCCCAAGTCTGGATCCAATGGAAATTAGGGCTCAGCGCAAAAATCCTAGCTCAGAGCAGCTGTGGACCCAAAATTCACATCGGTTTCTGAGCTGTGCTGCCTGAGCCTACGTTTAGGACGGGTCATGTTTTAGAGTGACATTTTCTGCTACGGCTGCAGCATGATGAAGTGACTAGGACTCAAGCTGGGTATCAGGAGACCTATGTTCTTGTCCCAGTTTTGCCACTGACCTGCTCTGTGACTTTGGGCAAATCTTTTTGCCTCTTTCTCCTTCCTCCCCACCCCAGCATTTCTCTGTCATGGCAGGAACTGTCTGTGGCTAAATCTATATCTGGAGCTGGGGGAGGGGGGTGATCCCCATCTCATGTAGACATACCTGTGCTAGCTCTTTTGGGGCCAGCATGCTAAAAATGGCATAGCCTGGCCAGCACAGGCAGCAGTGGGTGGTGGAGTTCAGGTGGGATTGTACTCAGGACAGCGAGCCCATGCTCCAGCTGCACTGCTATTTTTAGTGGACTAGCTCAGTGAAAGCTGGCGCGAGCATGTCTACGTGAGCTGAGAATCACGCTTCCAACTGCAGGTGTAGATGTACCCTTTCACTGTGTGTATCTCCAGTGCCTAGCACAATGGAGTCCTGATCTCAGCTGGGGCCTCAAATTTATAGGGATAGGATAATAACCCTTTAGATATTTTTCTGGGTTCTTCAGCTGGACTCATTGTATTCTATGTGGTGGAAAAATTGCCAGAAACCCTCATGTTTGTGTATATTTGGGATCCGCCTGAGTCTAGCAACCTGCATGAACTGGAGGGAGGAGCACAGGTTGCAAGAAGCAAGAGTTTGATGGAGGCACCCAGGAGCCAGTCTGTGCGCTCACGGCTGGTATTCTGACTGCAGTTGCAGCAGCTCTGTAATTAGTTCTCTCAATAAAGAGCCGGTTTAGTTTGACAAGCAGGGAATCCGCTCACATTGCTGCCCAGCCGGCATGGTTTCTTCATCGTGTTTTTCTTGGGTAAAGAGCCATGGACACACCAGGGCCAGGAGGTGATGCTGTAATAATAGTAACACGGCAGCCTGGCTGAGTGGGACAAGAAGAGGCTCTGTGGTGAGTGGAGTCTATGACAAGTTCAGAGGGTCATAATCAGAGACGTATTAGGGATGGGGAAACTGGTTTGATTGTTACAATGGCTGAGCTGACTCTCCACCATAGCCCCCAACTGACTCTGAACTGAACTTTTAATTTTTTGAGGTCCAAAAATTTCCACTTGCTTTTACCATTATTCTCCACTTTCTCTATAAGTCTCTGACTTTCCTCGTGCCAGATCCCTCCTTGTACTGCTCTTGCGGTGGACGGCAGTTCCCTGCCCCTTGCCAAGGTCTGTGTTCTAGTGACATGATCTAGCCTTTAGATAACCAGGACACATCCATATATGCAGCAATTTTTAGGTATTCCTCACATTCGTATAGGGATGTAGAGGCAATCCTGTGGATTTTGAGGTCGTGTATATAATTATTCAAGGCGTAACTGGATGTTTTCAAGACACACCCTGTCGCAAAGATGGCAGTCCCCGTGGATATGTGAATAACCACCTCGCTTTCATAACGTTCTTTGAAATCTGATGAGCCAATTCTTGCTGTTCCTAAAAGAAGATAGTAATAGGCTAACGCGCATGCAGCCTTTGGTGGCGGAGTAGCCAGACCTTTGTTTTGGGCCATAGGAGAGAAGTAAAACAAATATATGTACCTTGGTCCTTTTGTTCCCTTCTGTCTGGGAGGAGAGCTGGGCCAGTTGGCCTTGTGGTCCTCCTAGCACCTGCCCTAGATATCTGGAAACAGTGGTGTGGATTTTCAACAGCACGAGGCTTCGGCCTCGCTCTGCTCCCACTAAAGTCAATGATAGTTTTTCTACTGATGTTAACAGAAGCAGGGTTAGCCCAGCACCTCTGTTGTTTAGACTCTAACCGGTCAGCCCCACTGGGCTCAGGGGGTGCAGCCAGAAGCAGAGTTTGGCTCACAAAATGGGAAAACAAGACCTTCAGACGTCAAAGATGATATTCAAAAGAACAGTTTAACAAAGGAAGTAAAAAGTCCCTCGCACGACGTGCTAGGAAGCTCAATAACAGTGGAGAGAGAGGAAGAAGTGGAAACACCTTCAGTGGATAAAAATCTGGTTAAGAGATAGGAAGCTAAAGGTAGGGGAAAATGGCCAATTCTCTACCTAGTGGGATGCTCAGGAATCAGGACTAAAACTGGGTGGTTTATTTAATGAGCTAGATAGTCAGCTGGTTTAAATTGCCATCGCGCCATTGGATCTGGGCCAGTATATTAAGTAACATGGCAGAAGAGCAGATGAACCTGGTTCACTGATGAGATATTTTTTTTAGGTTCATAAAAATGAAAAGGAATTGTGAAGAACTCCAGAAAAACCAGGGTGGCATGGATGACAACTCAACTCCAGAGCAGACCAGAGTCAGGCAATGATGCACACTGGAAGGAACTATTTAAACTACTTGGAATGGATTAGTGAGATAAAGATCCAACATTTTCATGGACAGCTCGGGAAAGATGTCTGTTCAAATGGTCAAAGTGGCATATAAATGTCAGGCTGTATTAAGCAAAGGAATAGAGAATGATACAGAAAACATTTTATAAACCAATGGTACATCCTCACCTTGATCCAGCCTTGGTCTCCTCGTCATAAAATAGACATAGTTGAATTAGAAAAGGGCTGAAGAAGATAGAGAAAAATGGAATGATGTCTGTGGGGTAAAGTTGGAGTAAGTGATGGATGTGGGTTTCACATGGGAAGGAATGTAAAAGCCTATAGACATTTTATTTAATTTGAAAAGATGTAGAGGAAGATAAGATGAGATAGAGGTATATAAAATAATGCTATAGAGAAGGCCAGTCAGACACTGCTATTTATCCTCTCATAGGCACCCAGTGCAATTAAATGACAGTAAAATAAAAAGTGATGATAGCAAATACATGCTCAGGCAATGTATGGTTAACCTGTGGAACTCACCACCCCAAGACATTATTGAGACAAAAAGGCTAGTAAGATTTATAAGAGGATTCAATATTTATGAGCAAAACCGCAAAACTCTTACTTAGGCAAAACTCTCATTAGCCCAGACCTGAGATTCTTGCACAGGCAAACCACTGCTGAAGTCAAGAGGAGTTTTACTTTTTACAAACAGAATGAGAAGCAGAAAGCTGGGATTTGTCCTATTGTCTCCAATGGGAGTTTTACCACAGGTAAGAATGGGGGGAGTGGTAGATACCCTGGAAGGTAGGGATAGCATACAGAAGGACCTAAACACACTGGAGGATTGGGCCAAAATAAATCTGATGAGGTTCAACAAGGACAAGTGCAGAGTCCTCCACTTAGGAAGGAAGAATCCGATGCACAGCTACAGACTGGGGACTGACGAGCTAGGCAGCAGCTCTGAAAAAAGGACCTGGGGGTAACAGTGGATAAAAAGCTGGATATAAGTCAGCAGTGTGCCCTGGTTGCCAAGAAGGCTAATAGCATATTGGGCTGCATTAGTAGGAGCATTGCCAGCAGATCGCGGGAAGTGATTATTCCCCTCTATTCGACATTGGTGAGGCCGCATTTGGAGTATTGTGTCCAGTTTTGGGCCCCCCACTACAAAAAGGATGTGGAGAAGTTGGAGAGAGTCCAGCGGAGGGCAACAAAAATGATTAGGGGGCTGGAGCACAAGACGTATGAGGAGAGGCTGAGGGAACTAGGCTTGTTTAGCCTGCAGAGGAGAAGAATGAGGGGGATTTGCTAGCAGCCTTTAACTACCTGAAAGGGGGTTCCAGGGAGGATGGAGCTAGGCTGTTCTCAGTGCTGGCAGATGACAGAACAAGAAGCAATGGTCTCAAGTTGCAGAGGGGGAGGTCTAGATTGGACATTAGGAAAAAGTTTTTCACTAGGAGGGTGGTGAAGCACTGGAATGGGTTACCTAGGGAGGAGGTGGAATCTCCATCTTTAGAGGTTTTTAAGCTGTGGCTTGACAAAGCCCTGGCTGGGATTATTTAACTGAGGTTAGTCCTGCTTTGAGCAGGGGGTTGGACTAGATACCTCCTGAGGTCCCTTCCAACTCTATGATTCTATGTTTCATTACTTGGCCCTAAGTAAATGACTACAGCTCTGATTCCTCATCTGATTACAAATGGGGTATGTGGAGCCTTTTACCTCTCCAGCCCTGGTGTGAATTCAGTTGAGGGAAGGCTGAAAGCTATTACTGTCTGTGACATTCTGGGGAATCAGTCCATGTACAGCTTATTAAATTTGGTTAATGTTATAGAATTGCTGTATCAGTGAATGTCTCATTGTGAGCTGAGTAAGCCAGGGGCCTGCAAGGTCCCGGTCATATACTTCCCACCCTGTCTGGAAGAAGCTATAGAACAAAGAAAATAAGTTATTAATCTTTATGCCTGGGACCTGGCAGGACAATAGGTATGCTAAAGAGGGTGGCTGAGCTGGAAGACTCTAGTTATCCTTGGTAGTCTGCAGGGTGTGGGAAGTTGGAAGCGTGGAAATCCCCAAACAGGAGAACAAAGACAGAAGTATAACAGCAGGGGTTTAAAAAGAAAAAGGAAGTGTTGGGCATGAGACAGGAATAAAGACACAGGATTTTGGAGGGAAAGGGGATATTTTTTCACCAAGGAACCTGCCAAGGTCCAAGGAAGCTGGCTGGAGGGGAGAGAGAGAAGCCATTCTGCTTCAGTGGAGAAGCCATGAGGAGAGAGGTCCAGAAAAGGAGATTTGGAATCCTGAAAGGACACTGAGCCAAACCCTGAAGAGTGCTCTGGAGTGGTGAGGAAACTGAGGCAAGGAATGGCATACAGCTGTTTTATTGTTTTGTCCGGATCTCTATATTTCTTGTGCTGTCTACAGTAGAGAGTGGCAGGGTTGGGTACCCATTTGTAAAGCCTGTGTGTTATGTGCTTCAATTATCATGTGTCCCTGGAGAGGTCAACTGTAAATGAGTGCCCATGAGATTGGAGTTGTGCGAAAGGGTGGGTTGAGGTTACTGGGGAGTCTGGGGGAGCCTGCACTAGGTAGTTAGGTGCTGGGGAGTCTCAGGTCTCAGAAGAGGTTGTTCCACAGAGGATCTACACTCTAAAAGTGTTCCTAGAAACCCAGAACCAGAGACAGTGCCCGGTCTCTGCTCACACTCAAAAAATCTTAAAAACACATGGGGTCTAGCACATGGGATTCAAACACAGGGTTCTAGTGTGTATCCAGACAGGGGAGCTTGACCAGGGCCATGACAGCATCTGACAGCTGTTTTGTGGTCCATGTAAGGTGAGTTTCATGGGTTCCAGCTGACATGAATCCATGTTTAAAAAACCACCACCACAGTTCGGCACTAACTGGCATTCTTGCTGGTACTCTCAGCAAGGAAGCCAAGGACCAAATGATCCATAGAGATTCAACACACCCACCCCCTTCCAGGGTTAACTAGGAGACCTTCAATGACCTGAAACTCACAAATAGTCATACAAAAAAGTAGAAACTAGGTCAAATTGTGAACGATGCATATAAATAAATCACACAAGCATGTAAGGATTAAATTAGAAATGTCAAGGCACAAAACGAGATTAGATTAGCTGGGGACAAGAAAACATTTTACAAATATATTAGAAGCAAGATGAAGACCAAGGACAAGGTAGGCTCATTATTCAAAGAGCAGGGAAAGATAATAACAGAAAATTCAGCAGTAGCCAAAGATCTAAATGCCTTTTTTTGTTTCAGTGTTCACCACAAAAAGGTTAGTGGTGATTGAAAGACTAACATAGTAGACATCAGTGTAAATGGGGTAGGATCTGAGGTTAAAATAGAGAAAGAAAAAGTTAAGACTTAGACCTTGTCTACACTAGCATTTACGCTGGCAAAACATTTGTCATTCAAGGGTGTGAAAAAACACATCCCGCCGACATTGCACTGTCCACTCAAGAGCTTATGCCAGCAAAATTTATGTCGTTCAGGAGTGTCGGATGTAAGACATGGGAGATAATTGTCCCTCTCTACCCAGCACCGATGTGGCCTCAGCTGGAGTACTGTGTCCAGTACGGCCACACTTTAGGAAGGATGTGGATAAATTGGAGAAAATCCAGAGAAGATAAACAAAAATGACCAAAGGTTTAGAAAACCTGAGCTCTGAGGCAAGATTAAAAAAACTGGCCATGTTTAGTCTTGAGAAAAGAAAACTGATGGGGGACCTGATAACAGTATTCAAATATGTTAAAGGCTGTTATAAAGAGAACTGTGAGCAATTGAACTGTGTGCAACTGAACGTAGGACAAGAAGTAATGGGCTTAATCTGCAACACGGGAGATTTAGGTTAGATATTAGGAAAAGATTTCTAACTAAAAGGATAGTTAAGTTCTGGAGTAGGCTTCCAATTGTGGAATTCCATCCATTTTTAAGACCAGATTGGACAAACAGCTGTCAGGGATGGTCTATGTTTACTTGGTCCTTCCTTAGTACAGAAGGCTGAGTTGATGACCCCTAAGTCCCTTCCAGCACTACTACATTTCTATGAGTCTATGAAGTGCTATAAAATCCTATTGCTGTTCCTTTGTCACCCTATTCCCAACACACCTATGCCTTTTCTTGTGAATTTGCCATGATCTGTCACACTCTTACCCAGAACCTGGCCTCAAGAAATAGCATTTATTACATTATGAAACTGAAAGTGGTTTCATCTTAGTCAGTGCCACTGAAATCTTTTTGTGGGAATAATTCCTCTTGGCTAGTACTGTCCTATATTGGCTGGGGAAAGACGGTACTGGGGAAGAGCTGGGTTTCAGTGACATTTGCATGAATGGTTTAGTAGCGGTGGACACAAAAAAGTGTCTGAAGTTTTTGCCCATCTGCAATGATACAGCAAAAGTTCAAATCTAAATCCTGGTTTCTGTTTCAAAGACAAGAATTAGGAAATTCACTAACTACATCAGCCCTCAGCCCATAGTTTGTGTATGTGTGTATATATTTGTACAACACACACTCACACCCTTCAAATCAAGTCTGACTTGTGATGGGAAAAGTGGCTGTAAAACAGCACTTTATTGCATGTCATGGACCAAACTCATCCCTGATGTAACACCATTGACTTCAGCAGAGTGAAACCAGAGGTGAATTTGCTCTCAATCCTGTGAGTTACATCTGCTGATCTTGCTTACAAAAGCAAGTGTTACTCCTTGTATTCCAGCAGGAGCTGATATAACTCTGGGGAAGCTACGGGAGCTGGATTCTGTTCTATTTCAGCCTGCCCATTTGGTTCCAGCTGCAGCATCCTGGTTAATAATAGAGATGTAAGCAGCAGGACGAGCTGAGCTAGATTGTTTTGCTCAGTGGGATTTGTGGAGCTTTTGTTTCTGAATCAGGGCACTTTTGATCTGAATTCATTGAGTGAGACGTGGTCCTACCTACAACAGAGAAAGAAATGCTAGTGTTTTGTGTGATGTTTTTTAATTGTTGGTTTTTCCAAAGATGTTTCCCAGGAATTTTTGTTCATTTCCTTTACAATGAATAACCAAAGCCAAAACCTGAAATATTTGCTGGGGGGGATGGAAATCCAAAAATCTGATTATTTTCCCTCCAGAAGACAAAAAAAAAAAAATGTTTGTTTGGTTTACATTTTCTCATTCAGAAGAACAAAATGAAAACTTTCAACCAAATGAAACTTTATGATTTTTTGAAAACCAAAAATTAATTTGTTTTCCAGAAATGTAAAAATTTTCAATCACAAAAAATTGTGCTTTCTCTTTTGGTGCTAAAAATCAGGACAATTTTGACCAAAAAGAAAATTTTCCACAAAAATGTTTCTTTGTATAACAAAGCCATTTCTCTTTTTTAAAAAAGTGTAAGTAAAAATATTTTGTCCCATTTTAGTTTTGCATCATCAGTATTACAGAATGGCTTCTCAGAAAAAGGGCAGAAAACACTTTCAACAGAGCAAAAAATAAATAAATAGGTAGTCGCTAACTTTTTCCTTATCACCAAAATTGAGCCAAATCCATCTCTGGTATAACAGGGACACTGAGCACATCTCCCATCAAGTTACACCAGGAAGGAATCTAGTCGATTGTTTTCTGCTCTTCTTTGGGTTTTTGCAATGGCTGTTCCTAAGACCAGACAAAAATACTATAGCATGTTGTTGCGCGGTTCGTTTTTATTGTTACACTGTGAATTATCCAGTGTAGACAGGCTAGGAAGACTGTGAGTATCTGCCTGGCATTCTCTTTCCAGAGACCAGCATCAGACGATAGAGTGCACTGTTCTCTAGCACATAATAAAGTAAAATCATATGAAACTGAGCACAAAGCTACCTAGTTTTTAGAACATGCCCAGCTGTCTCTCAGGGAAGTGAGACTGGGAGATCCAGCTCAAAGGAGTTCCTTTCTTTGTCTCTATCTGATTCAGTTTCCACAGTCTAGTTTGCCAACTCCAAGCTGTGCTGGGCTATTAGCGAACTGACAGGAGGGTTTTGCTGGAAACTTTAATATCCTTCCCTCATCATCCCCTGCTCCTGCTGCTGTCTCTCTCTGGGGATAAAGTTTCTTATGTGAGATGTGGAACTGCTCTTCAGGGGGTGAGCTGCAGGTCTGGTTCAGAGAGACGAGGGAGTCTTGAACCTGTTCTAGAAAAAGTTCCCTCTGAAGCTGTTCCCAGTTCCACAGGCCCACTGCCAAGTCACTCCTGCTCTTTGGCTTCAAGGAATCAAGCTCTGAGGGAGGGGCGCTTCCTAGCAGATTAAGGCAGACATTTTGGTGCCCCATACTTCAGGCTCTGCATTCAGGAGGTGCCTTCAAGTGCGGGGTGATGGAGCTCTGAGGATCTGCTCTCTGTTGTGCAGGACTTTCCTTATCACCCCTCATTGCCTGGAAGCTGGCAATGCTAGACACGTAGAGGTTGCTCAGATGATGTGTGCGCAGAGTGCTGCATTCAGTGACGAGGGCCCTCAGGCCCCATCAGCAGGGTAGGCCCAGGGGTAGTGAGGATCCAAAATTTTAAATGGATTTTCTTAGACAAAACAGGTGGGGGAAATGCCATTTTCAAGAACTGAAAAAACATATTTTACATTTTTAATCTGACGAATTTGGGCGGGTTTGAAAACTTGGAAAAATGTGGACCCATCCAACAAAAAAAGATGTTTGTCAAAAGTGTCCACACGGAAAAAAATAAAATAAAATTCCCGAGTGGCTCACCCTGGAAGCAGCCAGGATGAGGACTCGAGAAGTGATGGGCTTCTAACTGCTCACAGGGTGGGAAGTTCCAT
Organism: Emydura macquarii macquarii; assembly: GCF_026122565.2. Lineage (NCBI taxonomy): Eukaryota > Metazoa > Chordata > Testudines > Chelidae > Emydura > Emydura macquarii. Next base: position 4,564,459 of record NW_027133250.1, on the reverse strand, counting down.
GCAGGGAGGGAAAGCAGGGATGATGAGGTGGCAGATGGGATGGAATGGTATTGTGCATCTCCAGGTGGATGGTGGATCTATGCCTCATTTCACTATAATCCGGCCCCAGGGGGCAAGGTGCGAAGACTCTCAAATCTCGTTTTTTAACCCAGTAATGGACAAACTCCCAAAGGCCCTCAGGACAGTTTGCATCTGAACCAGCCCAGATGAATTGGAAGCCATTTGGGACATGGGCTGGAAGTCCCATTGAATCAGCACCTAGATACTGTGCTTCAGTGAACGGGACTCTATAAACATGATGCCTCACTTAGCTGTCCTGTTCCTAGCAGGGATGGATACACCACCCCATTTCTTGTGTGATTTTATCATTTCTGTTTCCATGAGTAACACCTGAAAGCAGTGAAAGACAAAATACCACCTATGGGACAGAATGAATAATTCTGAATCTCCAAAAAAGATTAAAGTTGAGTCCGTTCATATTGTATTTCCACTAACGTGGCCAGAATAATGACCAGGATCATCCAAGGATCTCAAAGCATTTTACAAACATTAATTAATAATAATAATAATTAATAATACCAAACTATTATGCACTGCCTTATATCCAGAGATTGCAAAGCACTTTGCAAAGGAGATGAGTGTCATTACTTTAGGCATGAAATATCATTAAAATTAGGCCTGACGACATCCCTAGGTGGGAGAAAAAGGTTATTACACTTTACACCATTTTACACCAGGCCACACTTCTGTAGGAGAGCAAAGAGTTAAAGCTGGACAAGTGATCAAGCCTAAACTACAAGGAACGGGGTCAAGGCAAGGGCAAACCTTGTTTCTGTTAATTGGTGTGAATTCTAGTTAGAGTTTATCTTTTTCTTCTTTTCCTCCCTTCCTGACCATCTGTGCTGGGAATGAGGTTAATATAATACCTATTGCTATTTCTGTGTAAGGCCTTGGTGGGAAGAAAGTATTATCTTCCTTCTTCCCCCTGGCATACCTTTACTTCAAATAATGTTAGTGTAAAATGTATAGGTTTTAAGGTGATGTGCCTGATCTCTGTATGGTAATCCTGTAAACAACGAACAGGGGCGGGTATAATTATATTCATTATGTAATTGTTAATATTCATTTTATAGGTGTCAATGTAACTAAATAAGGGTCTATGGGAAGTTGCTAGAAATGTATACATTTACATACTGTTATGGATGAAAGAATTGTAAAGTAACCCCTCGTTGCTCACTCATGGCGTTGAGGTGGAACGAGCAGGCAATAAAGGGTTCCGTCTCCCCAATCCACTCCCGGGACAACCTGTTTGATTATTTCTAACATCACAAACAGGATCCCAGGGTATAGAAGTGCCTGAGCACCACTCCTCGCCATGGATATGGGTATGTTGGATGGGCCCTTTATAGTAATCACGGTTAGGGAATATATTAAGTTGGTAGGGAAGTTTGGGGGGCCGGATGGGGTGGCTCCCAGGGGACCTCAGGACTGGCCAGCCATCCAGGGATGGGAGGAAGCCTTCCTCATGTCCAGGTCTTCTCAGGATAAGGAAAAAGCTATTTTGGTACCAGCTCTCTGGGAGAGCTTGTCTGGGTTATGGAATGAAGTTACAAGTCTTAGACGCCCGGTTAAAATCTTGCAACAAATCACAGAGGAGTAACACACAGTTAATCATCACAGTGTGCTTGCGGTTAGATGGCTGAGAGCCATATGGAGGATTTTAACTGTGTTAAGTCAGGGAACCTAGCCCTGAAGGGTCAAGAGGACTCCTTAAAGTAAACTTCTGTTACCCCATCCCCTCTGTCTGTCAAAACTTCCAAGAGGCCCCACTGATTTCTGTTGCTTTCTGTACCTTTTTTTGGCTTAGGTTTTTCTTCTTCCTAAGTCTTTCTCTGCATTTTCTTTCTTCCCCCCTCCCTTTTTCCCTGCTTCTTCTCCTCCCTCCCCTTCCTGTCACTTTTTCTTCTTGTTTAAGAGCTAAGGGTTAAAGCCGCAGTTGGAATGTTAAGGAATATTGGTGCGGTTAGCCTGTGCTTTAAAATAATTTCACAGAACTAATTGGTTGATTTTCACACACACACACACCCCTTGCACTTTTGTTTTTCTGAAATTTTAATAAAGGGAATTTTAAATACATTTTGGATGTAAAAAGTTTTTAATAAAGCACAAACTAAAGTAGCTGTGTTGCAAAGATTGTACTTGGTGGCTAAGGTTAATGGCTAATAAACAGAGTAAAAGAATGGAAAAATAGCTTTTGTAAAAGTTAATACTACAAAAGTTAAAAAAACAATTAAACAATTAAAAGTTGTAAAATTGTTAAAAAGTAATAGTTGTGGAAATGGTATAAGGGTAATAATGTTATAAAATATTTTGATTTAATAATATTCACTATAGTAAATATATGTATAATTTGGTACAGTCACATTGCGGGAAAACTTAATAGTTAAACAAATTACACAAAGGGGCCAGGTAGTGGCTACTAACATGTTTTTGTCCCCAGGAGCCTTTACAGCTATTCTGAAGGAAAATAGGTCCTTTTCCTGACGGAACTGGCTGTAAACAATGAATTGTAAATAACTGCTGCAGACAGCAGGCAAAGGCACAATGTAATGTAAATAATTTAAGTACTAAACAATTAGTCAAATTTACAAAAAAAAATAAGGGGTTTCCATTAAAATTTGACTGTTTCTAAATGTACAAGATGGGAATTTGGGTATAAGTGTGTAAAAATAATGATAGTGTAAGGGATAGTAAGCAAACACAGACAGCTAGTGTTGCTTGGTTTTGTTATTGAGTATTTAATTTTTGTAAATATCTCAATAACAGAAGAACATAATTTTGGCTTCTCAAAGTGCTACGCTAATACCAGCATGGTTCAAGAAGGCTTCCTCGAGCCACTGTGTCCACGGTACCTAGGTAGTAGGTCCCCATTTAACTATTAACATTGTGGGGAGCATTGCCAGCAAATCAAGAGAAGTAATTATTCCCCTCTATTCAGCATTAGTAATGCTGCATTTAAAGTATTGTGTCCGGTTTTAGGCCCCCCGCTACAAAAAGGATGTAGACAAGTTGGAAAAAAGTCCAGTGGAGGGCAACAAAAATTATTAGGGGATGGAGCACAAGACTCATAAGGAAAGGCTGAGGGAACTAGGTTTGTTTAGTCTGCAAAAGAGAAGAATGACGGGGGATTTGATAGCAGCCTTTAACTACCTGAAAGGGGATTCCAGGGAGGATGGAGCTAGGCTGTTCTCAATAGTAGTAAATGACAAAACTAGGAGCAATGGTCTCAAGTTGCAGTGGTGAAGGTCTTGGTTGAATATTAGAAAAAAAATTTTCCCTAGGAGGGTAGTAAAGCACTAAAATGGGTTACCTAGGGAGGTGGGGGAATCTCCATCTTTAGAGGTTTTTAAGCTGCGGCTTGACAAAGCCCTGGCTGGGATGATTTAGCTGAGGTTAGTCCTGCTTTAAGCAGGGGTTTGAACTAAATAACCTCCTGAGGTCCCTTCCAACTCTAATATTCTATAATTCTATGATTCTATAATCCTCCGGGGCTCTACAATTAATATGGTTAATGGTCGGCTGTGGTTACACAGCCTGGGAACGGAAATGGTCCCTGGGTAATTGACTGCTCGCAATATGAACCTGGGAAGGTGGGGGGAAGGGAACAAGTAACAAATTTCTGCTCAGACCTCCAGGACTGGAACATGGGTCGTACCATGCCGCTCTGAGTAACCTGGGAACCCCAATACTCCGAAGGCCTTCGGATGTTTATTGTAAACACCCCATTCCGTACCAAGTGCGCAGTGTCCGTACATCTGAAGCTTTTACTCCCAGTTCTGATGCAAGACTCATCGCTGTATTTCCAAGGTAAAGATGTTCAGTATACTACCAACATTGCCAACCAACTTCATCAAGCACTTTTCAACCTCACTGTGAAAACCCACAAGGGAGTGATTGGAGTGGGACAGCTCGCCGTGACGGCACAAACAATGGCCCACTGTCACTCGGTGCAGGCCACACTGAACTCTTTTCTCATACGCATGAACTCAGCTTCCCATGGACTAACTACGACAGACTCACACAGAACAAAATGGACCATGTTGGGAGGGGGATGTGATATGTCTGTTTGTAAATGGAAATTCTCACAAGTTGTCGGGGGGGGGGGCGGGGGTTAAGGTATCTATTTGCCCAGTTATTGCAGTGGAAAGAAAGAGCTAGTGGGAACAATGGAAATCATCAGGCAGGGTGGGGGTAATAATACACTCGGTTTTACTTAGTATTGGGAATCACAATTCCACAAAGTGGGGGGGAAGTGGTAGGTAAGGGGAGGGGTTACCCAAATGCTACTCTCCAACCCCCCCGGAAATAGAGTATAAAGCCTCAAATGGCATGTGGCTGCAGGAGGGAGGGGTATGGTGTGTACGGGGAGGATGCAACATAATTTACCAGAGTAGGAAAAAATGCTGCTGTGGGCAATTACAAACTCAGCAGGGGTTAATCTCCAAAAATGACTATATGATTATATCTAACAACTTCGTCTCAGCAAACATAAGTGTCTTGCTCAAAGTCACACACTCAGTCAGTGGCAAAAGTGAGCACAGAAGCCAGGCATCGTGGCTTCAGGACTCTGCTCTCACCGCTAGAGGAAGGTGGTTTTGTGATTGCCGGGCTGAGCTTCAGAAGACACAGGTTCAATTCCTAACACTGCCACAGACTTTCTGTGTGATCTTGGGAAAGTTAAATTTTCAAAAGTGCTCAGTTTTGGCCTAACTCTGCTCCCACTAAGTCAATTATATTTTTCCTATTGACTTCACGGGGAGCAGACTTAGACCAAAATATGGAGGGCTTTTGAGAATCCTGTCTTCAGTGGCTGTGCCTCACTTCCCCTTCTGTGAACTTGGGGATAAAAAGGTGTTGTGAGGTAAATCCGTTCATATTTGCTAGGTGTGCCAATGCTAGAGTGATGGGGGGCTTATAAGATAGGTAGCTGGATAGATCTTATCCCACCCACTGGCACCATTGCTCAGTAGTGTCTGGTTAACTGCAGGCTATCACAGCCTGTCAGATGCTAGTGTCAGGCTATTTGTTTGTTTGTTTTCAGGAGTTGTCCCATTTTTACCAGAGCACAAATGTTGCATTTAGACTTTGTTTAATTTCTTTTGCTGCCTATGGCTTTTTACCCTCTCCTTTATACACACAACTCCACAGCTCCGGCTTCCACATTCTTCTGCTAGCAGCAGAGGGGAAAGGAAAGAAACTGACATTCCAGCAATTTTAGAGTGGGGAAAAAAACCCAAACTTCCCCTCTTCAGACAGCTGGTTTCCTGACTGGTTGAGAAGGAAGCTCTGGTTGCCCCTATTACGCTTTTGCTTATTTTTCTGCTTCTGTCTTGCTAGCAGAGCCAAGGGAGCCAGCTTTAGGCCTGAAGCCTAGGAAACGTCATCACTAATGTTTAGTTAAAATGCACGCTGTTAATAAAACAAGCTTTCCACATGCACAGAAGGGAGAGGTTCCCCCAGCTGTCACCGAGCTGAGGCAGGTGAAGGCAGATGCTGTTGTTATTATGGTAGGGCTTAGAAATAACAACCCAGATTGGTACCCACTGCACCATGCCCAGTATATGCACATAGAAAGAGATGGTCCATGCCCCCAAAAGTTTGCAATCTAAATAGTCAAGACAGACAAGGAGTGGGATGGAGGTGGAGGGGTGAGGAAAGTAAGGTTGCCAGGGCAACCTTAACTGTGACATTTCCTACCTTGTGAGGTCTACGTGGAGATTTTCAAAGGCACCAAGAGGAGTTAGGCACCAACACCCAAATCCTCAAAGCTATTTAGGCGCCTAACTCCCATTGAAAATAAATAGGAGTTAGGTACCTAAATACCTTTGAGGATCTGGGCCGAAGACCCCACTGACTTTCAATGAAAATTGAGTTCCTAACTGCCCGTTCTGTCTTAGAAGATCAACCCACTTGCCATTGCAAAATTAAAGGTTCTTTATGTCGTTTCCTTGGATGGGATACTATTACTAAAGACTGACTTTGCCAGGGAGATAAGAATCACTTTTTCCCCTTCCCTATTTTTTCCCCCTTTTTCTTCAACTTTTCTGGTCTCGGAGAAGACAGAGGCCAGGGGGATGGGTGGGAGAGGTGATAGCATCTGAGAGAGCGACATTCGCCCAGTGCAGCCACTCAGCAGATAATTCACTCACCTTACTGATCTCAGGAGACCTCACGCGGGCCCCTTCTGAGTCACTGAACGCCCTATTGATGGCAAACTGGATCGCCAAGCCCGTCATGGTGCCTGTGGAAAGCGGCTGGATCTTGCGGACGGCTTGCAACAGGCTGGCTTTGGTCCTGTGGGTTTTGAGGGAGAACTCATTTTTGACTGTGCTGGCATAATTGATCACGCCCACCCGAGTGGCGTTGGGGCCCACATCTAAGGACTCGATGACCTTGGACATGAAGACTTTGACCTGCTCAAATTCATTGGGGCGCACACTTCGGGAGCTGTCTATGATGAACACGAGGTCCGAGGGTCTCGTCCGACACAGGGCACCTGCAAGACAAAAGTAGGAAGAGAAAGATGAAGAAATAAGGCTACAGAAAATATAGTGAGGTTTGAAAGTCTGAGCAGAAAGCTGGAGACTCAGAACTCTTTAAGTTCTGTTCCTGGCTCTTGTGGGGAGACAGCAAGAGGACTCTACTGGGTTACAGCACAGAACTAGGAGTCAGGACTCCTGGGTCCTATTTGTAGCTCCAAAGAACTTACAATCTAAACAGACCAGACAGTCCCAGGGTGGGGGAACACACAAGCAAAGTGAACAATGTGGCAGCAGAAATTGGAACCTTAGTTCCACAATTTGGGGGGGGGCTGGTTTTAGTTAGGAGGGAATCCACCAAATAGAAAGAAATGTGAAGGGAGAGGGGACAGTGAAGGGGGAAGAAAAGGGTAAGCGGGACATGAGTGGGTTACAGAGGAGGATTGTGAATCAGGACTCCTGGATCCTATGCATGGATCTTTGTATGTGAAAGGGAGAGGGGTTTAGTGAGTCAGAGCAGGGGGCCGGGCGCTGGGACTCCTGGGTCCTATTCATTGCTCTGCATGATGCTGGGCCAATCACATCGCCTCTCTGTGACTCAGTTTCCCCATCTGTAAAACCAATGGGATGATAATAAATATTTACTTATCTCACAGCGGCAAAGTGGGAACTAATTAATCAATGTCTATAAATGTTCTTTTACTTTGTGTACAAGGAAAGGATTTGTATTGGTTAAAAATATCCCCATGTACGCACGTGTACTTATAATGCACAGAGGTGATGAGATAATAGTATTTGGCATTTGTGGGGCTGAATTCCCCACTTCAGTTTGATGCTGTCATACTGATGACACAGTGCTGTCACACTGGTGTGAAACTGGAGTAAAATAGCAGTGGCTCAGACCAATTGTCTGCAGCACTTTTATCAGATGCCCTTCAAATGCTTTACAAAAATCAGTACATAAATTCCAGCAACTCCATGCAATAGGTATTGTTATTCCCATTTCAGAGACAAATAAACAGAGGCACACAGCCATTAAATAACTACCTCAAGGCTCCAGTGTGTCAACAGAGGTGGAAATAGAACCCAGGAGTCCTGACTAATATAACCCCCTGGTCTAACCATGAAAGCACAACCTTTCCTATTGGTATCACACCACAGAGCACTGGAGATTATACAGTAAAGAATAAGGTTGCACTACACAAGAGAATCGGTGGGAGCATGTAAAATAGACTGACCTAAGACAACATATTTCCTATGTAATTTCTGTTTCCTTGGTCAGATCAAACATAAACATGATAGAGAAAAATATTGGTGGTCAAGAGACTCTGTAGTACAGCTGGATGGAATTTTTCAAAACTGACCATTCTGATGACATTTTCCCTCAAAATTTCAAGCTGTGCCAAAAAAATAAAACGGGTCAATATTTTAATGATCATTTTCCCATTTAGCCTGCCTCTGTGTGGTTGTACGTTCATGTGCTCTGTTACTATTTCAGTTTTGCACGGGGGAGGATACAGGTTCTATGATAAAGGGGAAAAGCTCTGTCAGACTTTGTTAGCAGATCGTTACATGCAAGCTTTTTGGCCAGCAAGTCAGTCTGAAATTAAGACGTAAACATTGAAGTTGGCCGTCAGTGTGAAATCTAACTGAGCTCTCACATTATTAGACAGATGAAAACAACTGTCCTGCTGTATGTCTGTAAAGAGAGATCATCAGGTGAGTTTCCTGAGAGACCATAGTGTTGAATGTGTCACTGGTTTCAGAACAATGCATCTCTAAACAACACAGTGTGCAGGAGGGGTTCAGGGAGTAGTTAGTTGGTGGGACACAGTGGTTGCCACTGAAAAGTAACCATTTACCTCAGTGGGTTGGTTTCATTTTGCTGCCATATTTCATTGCAGTAAAGAGAAAACATCCGTTTATAATCAAGCTGACGTAGTGCTTTAATTCTTAGACCAAAAAAGAACTTTACAGGGTGTCATTATGCCCATTTTACAGGTGGGGAAACTGAGGCACAGACCTTTGCCCAAAGACATGCAATCTGTCTCTGGTGGAGCAAGGAAAGGTGTCCTGAATCCCAATCCAGAGCCCTATTGACTGTAGTATGTTTGTTTTTTAATTGGTAAATGCTGCCCAGCAGGAAGCGTGAAACCAAAGCATTAAGGTGTGGGCTAAGGACTGATTGATCCAATAAAAGATTGAGATAAACTTTTTTGCAAAGAGCTTTTTTATATTTTTGTCCCAAGTAATTGTTTTTGGATCTCTGCTTATGAAATTAAAATGTATTTATGGAAAAAGAATACAAAGAATACTGGAAAATCAAAAGCGGGTCTAGCTAATTGTGTTCAGTCTGGGAAGGCTCACTAGGCTTAGAGCTTGTCTACACATGGAGCTACACAGGAAGAGCTAATCCACAACAATTAGTCTTCAATAACTCCACAAATGGACACTTTCGTTCTGGCATAAGAGTGCCTTTTTCAAATTAGCTTAATTGACTTTGGAAGTGGGTTAAATTAAACCAAAAATAACCCTACTCTTATTCTGAAATAAGAATGATCACACACGGATTTATTCCAGAATAGATATTCCACTTTAAATCCACAGTCTACCTTATGCTGGAATAACTTTTATAATAATCAAGCCCTTCTGGCCATGGAACAGAATTTGGGGACGCGCCATGTTGCTGTATTAATTAGAAGAAACAGAAAACCTGTTGGTAACTCAGAATTAAAACGTGTTTGCATTGAAAGCAGCAACTGATCACACTAGAAATATAGTGGACTGAATGATTGGTCCACCTGTCATTTCCTGACTCTTGTAATTTCTAGTACTTGATGGCTCATGTATAGAGATACCTTCTCTTCACAAAGCCGGGCAGTCTGGGAAGAAATTTCCTTTCTCTAAATGTCTACCTTATGCCCTGCGGCATGTAATCGCATTATCCTGCTCATGCCGTGATCTCCACATGTATACATGTTAGAAAATGTCATAAAATTACTCAACCATTTTATCAATCCAGCCACAATATTTCTCTTGACCACCATGAGTTCCGCTGGTTGGCTGCACATTAATTGTTGCTTGTAACTTCATCCTATCCCGACCAGCTCAGTTAGTAGGTTGATTTCTTTATCAAATTTATTGACGTTTTTCACTGTTAGCATTTCCTTTTGAATTCAACACTTCTTCATTTATTATAGATGATTAATGACACCATAGGGCCTAAGAGCTCCGGACATGGACCAGGACCTCACTGTGCTAGGTGCTGTACAAACACAGAACAAGCAGACAGACTCTGCCCCAAAGGCCAAAGACAACAGGTGGAGATAGACAGACAGGTAGCACAAGGAAACAATGTGACGGCATTTTTCAGCATGATAGGCAGTGGTCTCAGTATTGTCAAGTATTTTGTAGCTGGGAAATGGGGTTTTGCAGCCATTAAAATTACCCTGTAGGCATTCTCAAGGAAGGATGGTTATCTCTTGGGCAGCTTGTCTCCAGTAACCAAATCCTGTCATCCCTATAAATCTAACACTGACTTCAATAAACTGAAGAGACTTCACTGGAAATTTGCTTGAAAAGGGACTAAGTAAAACCTTAATGAAGACCGACCTCAGAAATTGGGTCCGTTCCACTTTACTCAGAGAGGTTAACTGGAATTAGGAATGTCTGATCAGTCAAGGCCAATTCGCTTCTTGAATCCCAACAAAACCAGCCCTTGAGGAATGCTTTGAAAGAAGAAGAGAGTTCTATCCAAGAGATCAGGAGAGCCCAGGACAGCTCCTTTAAAGGCAGTGTGTCCTCCAGCTAAAAGTAACTGGAGCTGGTACTGTGCTGAAGACTAAACTAAAGCTGAACTGAAGCCGCTTTCTGTTAACAGTCTCTGTGCAATGCACTCAGCCCTTATTCCGAAGCAAACAGGAGAAAGCAGCACAGACATCAGGATTTTGCTGCCTTTGTCAAATATTTGCAAAAAATTCTTTTCCCCGCCCTGCTATCTGTTTGGTGCAGGTTTTCTCCTTTTATCCCCCCTGCATTCACATCTCCCCTCGCAGAATAGCTTGGGGGATGAAAAGGTACCACAAACAAACTGAGCTCTTCACTTACCTCTTGGCTGAGGGGGGGCCCCGTAGATGCCGTGGTCCTGGAAGAGAAGAAGCACAGAGAGCAAGAAGCCAGAGAAAATCCTGTCCATGGTTGCTCAGAAGCTGAGGCAGAGTGACAGGCAAGAGTCTTGGGCCAGAGGTATTAAGTTTAACATGCCACTCCTCAGAGAAGCAACAGGCCAGCTTCTGACACGTGTGAAATACCTGGGGGGAGGGCAATGCTCGAGGCGGGGGCCGACAGGGGAGAAGAAGAAAACTTCAAATGAAAGTGTGGGGGGATAGATATTGACAGGAAGAGTCTCTCGGTTTTTTCCAGCCCCTGGGGCTTTCCACAAGGAGTTCATTGCTTGATTAGGGGGTGGGAAGTAATAAAGGGGACCCACTACTGCTGGAATGTGCAGAATCTGAGACTTGAACAACGGGACCAGTGAAACCAAGGTGGGGAAAGGGGTCAGCCTGTCAATCACTGGCATTAATCGGCACAGCCTGATGTTTGCCATGCGAAGTAAATGGTCTGTGGTGTATTGGGCGAGCGTCCTTCCTCAGCCTGAGACTGAGGAATGGGGGGTGGGGGAGTTGGACAAGATCAAGGTCACACAAATCATCCCTTAGACAGCCAGCTCGGCACATGAAATGCAGACCTCAGGGTTTAGGAAACATCAGCCTTGTGGTGGGTCCCCCCACCACCACTTCTTTGTAATAATCTGCAGGCAAAAGTCTCATTCTGCTAGGGGAGGAGTGGGGGGTGTAAAGGGGAATGGCAAGCACAGCTTAATGAGACACAGTTAAAGTAACATGAAACAGAATGAGTTAATTTCAGGGGGAAATTGTTACTTCCACTATAAAATGGTATCTTCTGGGAGACTGAAAAGAAAGAGAGAGAAAATAAACCAGGAGCTATCAATAGCAAAGGATAGATAGATAGACAGACAGACTACAAGTATGATTTATTGTTTTAGCACAGTGCATGGTTCTGCCCAAACCTAAAAGATACATTGCCTGCCACAAGCAGCTGACAATCTAAATAGACAAATAAGACCTATGATGTGCTTGGTGAACAGAAATCAGATGTTTTCAGTATGCATAAATCACTATGCAAATTTAGCAGGCTATATTAATAGTAAGTAGATGGATTCATCACAAAGTCGTGCAGTGTTGGCTTGGGTTTTTTTTTTAAACTATAACAATGCTTCCATGTTGGTTGATAAATGCCTTCAGCCTGTAAGTGTTCTGCCAATCTCATCTATCCAGCCATCCATTCAGGTCTTCAAGCATTCACTTATTTCACCTGCTCTGTGTTATCCCAGAACCTCAGCAAACCACCTTCAGATCCAGAGGCCAATTCTGCCGTTCTCATGCTGAATATAGCACTTTACTCCACAAGAGCCCCCACTGAAATCAATGGGACATCACACAGAGTAAGGCGCTACTCAGCTGAGTTGTGAGGAAGGAAAGCACAATCTGGCCTTAGAAGAGCTGGACAGAATATTTCAAAGACATCAAGAGAAATGGGTACATTCTCCCACAAAATTTTGCAGGATGGAGCCAGGGCTGTGAGGCCATCCCACCTCACCATATTTTAGCCCGAGCCTGAATATCTACACTGCTATTTTTAGCCACAAAGCACGACCCCCATGAGTCCAAGTCAGTTGACCCGTGCTCAGAGACTTGCTGCAGCAGGATTTTTTTGCAGTGTAGACGTACTCTGAGACTCCAAATCTGCTGCCTTCCTCATGGTGAGTAGCAGCTTGTTTCACAAGTAGCTCCTTTGAGATAAATGAGGCTGACTCAGAGAGGAACTGCTATTTAAGGTGAACAAGAGTGGGATAATTTGGCTGCAGGTTATGATGGGAAAACACACACACATGCAACACACACGAAGATATATATATATATAAGCTAGATATTATTACTTATTATTATATATACATTTCACATACAAAATACATCCACACAAATGCATTGATACTCTCATATATACATTCACACACACACACCCACACGAACACACACACTTGCAGATACGCACCTATAACCCCCACCCCCCGCCCCACACATATATAACTACAGATAGTATTGGCACAAAATGGAATTAAAATACATGAGTTTTTCACTTCCACCCCTTTTTTATATATATCAAACATAGGGGTTTTCCTTTTGCTCTGCTCTGAACACAAAGAACTATTGGTGCAGACAGTATTGCTAGCCATGAATGGGGATCATTCAAATCCCTCCATAAATGAAGTCTCTATGGCTGTTCTTGCCGAAGAAAATATAAAGTTTCTCTGTGTCATTTTTCTGCTAATTAGCAAAGAAAGATAAATACATTTCAGGTGAATTTTTTCACTAGCAAGGTTGGGACATACAAGCGACAGTAAAGCTTTGAAAACAGGGTGAGGGCAAAGGCATTCTGGATACCATACGTCTGCATTTATAGCTCTTTAAAATATATGTTTATTTTTAAAATATGAAACATAATTTTTCCCGGGCCTCAGAGAATGAAAACACTGGATCCAATATTTCCAGAGGAAAATATGCATTTAGGGCTCTCCTCAAGGCCACTCGCAACACAAACAGACAAACCATTAAAGGATTAATCTCGTTCCCGAGACAGCCCTGCCATTCTGTAGGGTGGCTATTGTATGTTTCATGTTTCCAGAAGCATGGAAGGTTGTTCTTCCCCCCCTTCCCTCCCCCCAGCACCTCTTTACTGAAGAAAAACTTGTTTCAAATAGTAGATCCAACTCATTCCTTCTAGTACCTTGATTCAAAGCTCCTTAGAAATAGATCAGGATCAAACCTGCCCTCATTGAAGTCAACTGTATGTTTACGTGTGTTAGCCTCTCTGTACCAAGGAAAGCAGAGTGTGAAGGTGGTGGAAAACAGCAAAGAGCAATACATTGCCCAGTGTCCCAGTCCCTGTAGATCTTACTCAAGAGTTACTCTCACTTAAGAGGAGCCAAATTCAGTGTCTCTACGGAAGAAGCCAGGCAAAAGGGGGGGTCAGTAGCTTTGATGCATGTTTCCAACCTCCCTAGGAGTTCATAGCCTATATCCTGGGGCGTGGGCTCCTTGGGGAAGGGAGAAAGTGGAAGCAATGAGCTGGGCACATTGTTTCACAGCACCTTTACATCTCCTGAAGAAAGTTTTCGACAGAGGGTCCAACATCTCTGTCCCCAACACGGTATTTGCCCAACGGTATTTGCCTAATGACACTAGTTTTGCAGCTGACCCCTGGGGAAATCCTGGTCACACCCAACGATTGACCCACGATGTCAGCCTCCATTGTCCACGTGTTCAATTTTACAACAAGCATCTTTGTGCTTTCTCCCCCGCTGCCCCTCATGCTTGGGAGGAGCTTCCCGTAAACATCTGCAAAGCGTCCTCATTCTCCGCATTCCAGTCCCTCCCTACAACTCTCCATTGCTGCGCTGCCTACAAAAAAAATGGTCAGCGCTTAGGCCTGTGGTGTGCTGAGACGACAGCCTGTCATGCAGACTAATATTGTCTCCTTGTACTTCACTGTCTGTTTCCATCTGTTGTCTCCTGTATTATATGTCGATGGTAAGTTTTCTTGGGCAGGGACTGGCTCTCTTCTGTGCTCAAACAGCACCCAGCACAATGAGGTCCCGGACCATGCTAAGACTTTGAGGCCCTGCGGTAACAAAAATCATATAAATACTAAAAAATTCCAAGGCTCTGGAACCCAGGCATGTCCGTAGCTAGCAGTGCCACACTACGCATAATCAGTGTCAAGGTTTCCTCTCACAAGTGAATGAGAGTCTGGATTAGAACAACCTACTTCACAGAGGCAGAGTGGATTAAAGCTTAGGGTATTCAGTTGGCAGGCAAGCACCCTGAGTTCTATTCACTAACTTGTTGCCTCAGTTTCCCCATCTGCGCCATGGGAATAACAATACGTCCCCTTCCATTGTAAAGCACTTGGAGGTTTGCGGGTGGAAAACGCTGCCCGAGAGTTTCGTAAGTATTGTCAATATCAGTTCATTTACACAGTTCTATTTCTGATCCGCTCCCATTTCCTCTGAAACCCTTCAATCTTCCAATTCCCTCCAGACATGCAATGAACCCAGTGTTTCCAGTCATTTCGCCTGGCTCCAAGTCACCCATAGCTGACACACAGACAACATGACATCTCGCTGCAGGATCCTGCAATTCTTTTGAATATTAATGTCTGAGTTGTTTCCCCCCCTTTTTCTAGGATGTTGTTGTTTTTGTTTTGGGGTTTTTTTGGACGGGGGGCGGAAGGATGGAGGCTCTTTTGGCATTCAGGAGTCTTAGCACTTAAACTCCTGCTAAACCTTTGCTTTCACACTTCCATGTGTTCCTGCTCCCTCCATCAGCGCTATATTTTCAGCGCCCTAACGTGTTCTTTAACACACTTTGGATTCTAATATCATCTGCAAACCACTGCATAGCTCACAGATTCTCCTATCCCAGCAATCTCAACACCTGGCTTTCAAAAGGTGCCTTTCTTAGCCTAAAAACACCCTGTGATGTAATAATAACTTAGGCTGATGGAACATGTTCCCATTCTACAGGAACCCAAAGTGTGTACAGACCGGTGCAGAGGCATTTCAGTTGTGGGGAAAGGGGAAATTCTGGCCAAGATCACCTGGTCAAATCCCAATGTGTATATGAAATGCCCCATGGGATATCTAAGGCTCTGTTAGAGGTCTGTATTGTGGGGAGGAGGAGGCCCCACGCTAGGAGGTAGCCAGAGATATTATGTCCCCAGAAAGCAGGCTGGATCAGATTGTTAGGAGTTACCCCATAGGCGATAGCAGAGTGTCAGGTTTAGGTGGGACCTATTTTAGTGGGATATGAGGGGTCTCTGCATTGCAGGCTGGAGCCAGGTTGCTACTGAACAAAGGCAAACATCTCAGCACGTAACACTGGCCTCTGTGCATGCTCAGCAAAGATCTCTTTCTTACAACCCCGGCTTCCTGCTGCATCCCTTATTGCTAATGAGCTACAGAGGCAGTGTTTGTCTGTAAGTAACACCGAAGCACAGCAAGTAGCGTTCTGAACTACAGCACACGGCTGGAATCCTGCGAGGACCCTAGATTTTGTAGGCAGGGATTTAGTCCTGGAAGCTGGAAGGGGGAAGCCCAGGTGGTTAGAAAACAGGTAATCAGAGGACAAGTTGTGTCCTCTCCCTCCAGTCTAAGTTCCAGAGATAGAAATAGGGATGCTGAGAGTTTCTGAGAGTGTAGAGAGCCATGGGCTCCAAAAGGACAGTCTCCAAACAGCCACTCGCTTTGCTTGTACTTATGACTATCCTTCAGGTCTGCCAAACCTCATGCGTCAGGGATATAAGCTGGTCATTAGCTATCATCAGGAAGCAGGCCCACCCTCCCCCCACGGTTTAATATTGCCCAGTTAGGGGCACAGTGGAGGTTTTACACCATTTTTGAAGAGTCAGGCTTCAGTTAATGTCAGGAAAAGGATATAGGACTAGAGGGACTACCACGTACCGGCCTTACGTACAGTATTTCAAGTAAGGGGTCTCATTAGAGCGAGTTGACAGTTTTCATCCCAAAAACAGTGTTTTGATATCCATGACATTTTTCATGAGGAAAAAAATATCGTTTTTGCCAAAATTTCCAAATGAAAACTGTTGACAACATTTTCGGAAATTGTTTCAAACTTTTTCATTTTGAAATGGTGGGAGATATTTCCCTTTCCCCTTTTCCCTCCCCTTTCTTTCCAGTGGTGTCAGGGAGGATATTTGAAAAAAAAGAGAAAATGGCATTTTTCCCACCAAAAATAATCCAATTTTTTAAAAAAATAGATCGAAAAAATGGGGAAAAAAAATTCATGACCAGATTTTGAATGAATAAAAAACCATTTAAAATTTCACAAAACCCCGTTCCCAATGTTTGTCAGGAATGAGGAGTTGCAATTACGCCTGTCCCATCTCCAGGCAGCGGGGCCGCCTGAGAGACCATTACGCCTGATTGGCCGAGGAAATCAACTGGCCTGCTCTTAAATCCAACAGCAACAACTACTCTCTGGCTGCTCAATGCACATACCCACAGATGTGATCTCTCCTGTGCCTGCTCTGATCCTAGCCTTGCTCCAGCCCTGGTCCTGCCTTGTTCCTCTTCTGCCCAGTCTGCTCCCCGACTAGTTTCCTGACTCCGGCTCTGACCCCAGGCTCCAGCTCCCAATACCTGCTCCAGCCACTAGGCTTGACCACCCACGTCCCGGTTTGTAACACATTTCTAGCTGTCATAACATTGCCATCAGGGGTGGGCCGAAGCCAGTGTTTCACAAACCATCAGCTGTGGTTGGGGGGAGAGGTCAAAAAAGACAATCAGAGGTTGTGAATAAAAATGGCCGAAAATGTTTAACCAGAACAGTTGTTCATCCAAAAATTCAGTTTCAGCAAAATCAAAATGTGTTGCCGTACCTTGATGAGTTAGACAAAAATTTGGATGCGAAAAAGTCAAAATGAATCACTGTGACCTCCTGATTTTGTTTCAGTGTGTCAAAAATCTGTTGTTTTACTAAGGCAAAAATATTTTGTTTTGACTTTAACAATTAGATTCATGTTGTTTCAGCTTTTATATTAAAATATTCATTTTAATATTATATTATTCACATTTGTATATGGTGCATTTTATGTTCTATATAATATATTTAATATTTTCATTCATATAAACATCCAAATGAAGTTAATTAAAATCATAGCGTCATAGGGTTAGAAGGGACCGCGAGGATCATCTACTCTAACCGCCGGCCAAGAGGCAGGATTTGTTGTGGCTAAACTATCCAAGACAGATGGCTATCTCGCCTCCTTTTGAAAACTTCCAGTGAAGGAGCTTCCACAGCCTTCCCTAGGCAGTTGTTCTATTGTCCTAACAGTTAGGAAGTTTTCCCTGAGATTTAATCTAATCTGCTATGCTGTAGTTTGAACCCATTGCCTCTTGTCCTGCCCTCTGTGGCAAGAGAGAACAACTTTTCTCCATCTTTTTTATGGCAGCCTTTCAAGTATTTGAAGACGCCATCATGTTCCCCATCAATCGCCTCTCTTACAACCTAAACGTACCTAGTTCCGTCAGCCTTTGCTCATATGGCTTGCGTTCCGTCCCTTTCATCATCTTTAACACTCACCTCTGGATCCTTTCCAGTTTTTCTACATCCTGTGTATAAGTTGGTGACCAAAGGTGGACACAGTATTCCAGCTGACGCCTAATCAGCGCTGCGTGGAGTGGTACTATCACCTCCCATGACTTGCATGCTATGCCTCTGTTCATGCAACCTAAAATTGCATTTGCTATTTTTGCAATAGCATCGCGTTGCTGACTTATGTTGAGGTTCTGAGTCACCACAACACCCAGAATGTTGCTGACAAACTAATTTCCCCCCATTCTGTTTTTGTGATGTGGTTTTTCTTCCCTAAGTGTAACACCTTATATTTGCATTTGTTTCATTTCATTTTGTTGTCTATAGCCCAGGTCTCCAATTTATCAATATCCCTCTGAATCTTAGCTCTATCCTCCAAAGTGTTAGCAGCCCCCCAGCTTTGTGTCATTTGCGAATTTGATCAAGATGCTCTCTATTCCTACATCCAGGTCATTAATAAAGATAAATAAACCAGACCCAGAACAGCTCCTTGTGGAACCCCACTTGAGACCTCCCTGCAGTCTGACATCATTCCGTTAATAGTGACTCTTTGTTTGCAGTTGTTTAATCAATTATGTATCCACTTAATGGTAGTTCTGTCAAGCCCCCGTTTCTCCAGCTTACTTAACAGAATGTCATGTGAGACCGTCAAAAGCTTTGCTGAAATTCAGGTATATTATGTCCACTGCATTCTCCCTAT
Source organism: Emydura macquarii macquarii (assembly GCF_026122565.2). Classification (NCBI taxonomy): domain Eukaryota; kingdom Metazoa; phylum Chordata; order Testudines; family Chelidae; genus Emydura; species Emydura macquarii. The sequence goes on along the minus strand of NW_027133250.1, from coordinate 4,545,965 downwards.
CCACCAAACCAGTTACCCAAAGAAGGAAATCATCCTCGCTTGGCATGATTTGTTCTTGCTAAATCCATGCTGGTTGCTAGTGATTATATCTTTTTCCTCCAGGCACTCACAAATTGAATGTTTTATACTTTGCTCTAATAGCTGCCCAGATATCAAAGTCAGGCTGACTGGTTTATAATTCCCCGGCTCCTTCTCTTCCCCCTTTTTAAAGATGAGCACTACATTAGCCCTTCGCCAGTCTTCCGGGACCTCTCCTGTCATCATGAGTTTACAAATATTATTGCCAATGGCTCCAAGATTTCTTCAGCGAATTCGTTCAGTAGCCTCGGGTGAATAACATCAGGCACGGCTAATTTGAAAATGATAAAGGCAAAATAAAACATTTTTACCTTATTGAAATGAAACATTTAGACACTATGGCAATGAGATTATTTGACATCATTGATGTGAAACATTTTAATATCATTTAAACACAATGTTTTGTTGGTCCTGAATCATTTTTTTTTTAAATTTCCATTTAGCAGGAAATTAAGAAAATTCAGCTTTTCGTTCTGGTTCAGAACAAACATTTGCCTTTGAAAAGCTGGAATTTTCCATGAAATGGAAATTTCTGATTTCCATCCAGCTCTCGTTGTGAGGCCTTGGAAATTTTATTGTATTCCTAAGCAAAGAAAATCTTGCTCTCCCATTCTCCATAGACTCTGATTCGTCTAGGGCAAGACTTCGCAATCACCTTTTTGACACAAACACACAAATACACGATGTAGGCTGTAGTACTGATATCATTTAGGTTATTTTGCTCTTACTTTTACAGTAAATGTTAAAGTATCATGAAGCTTTTGAATTGTTGAAGGTTGAAAAGTGCTGACTTAAGCGGTATGTTTTTGGCTCCAATATTTAGGGAACCGGCCCCTCAGAGCCAGATTATACAGATGGCTGCCTGTCTTCTGAGCCCTCAAACATAAATACTTTCTAGGAGGCATCCGGAGATGTGGCTAAAGTCATGTTAATTGGCCACCTAAGTCGTGGCGAAAAGGAGACGGCTCCGGTTGGGAAAGCCAGCCAAACACTGAGTAGTTTACTGTTGATTTTTATTTTAGTCCAAATAAATATGGTTGCTCCAGTAAACATAACTTTCTTCCCCTCAAGCCACCATAAAACGCGAAGGTTTTAGCAAAATACCTTAGCACTCTTTTAACAGTTAAATTAAAAAAAGGCTTCCTTTGATGTTCCCATTTCAGTGTTGCGAGCTGGACTCAGCCTCAAAAATACAGGGAGAATTTTTGTGTCTGAAGCTTCCATTTACCCAAAATCAAATTCCAACGTTTTCTCCTCACAACGATTGTTTCACTGTTGATTTAAAGGGAGTGGAGGAGCCACTTTTAGTCCAGTTGTTTATCAGGGAGAATGTTTATCATCAAACCACTTTACTAGGGAAATTAATACTTTTTTGAGGGTGGGACGGGATGGGTCAAGGTTGAACAAACAATGGGCAGGCTGGCAAATGGAGAAGAAATGTACGGCCTTAAATATAGACCTTCTGAAAAACTTTTATGACAAAAACAGCGAGTGAATTTTTATCCTTTATGCTGTAAATAGCTGGTAAATATTATTTTTACATAGTCCATGCATCCTATCCCTCGACACCCGGCAGACCAGTGCTCCATGTCATTTTCAAGTCCGTGTTTCTCAGAGCTTCCCTATCTGTCATAGATGAACAACAACACTTCCACAGCCATTTGGGCCCTCCAAGCCTGTGGGTGTAGCTGAAGACCCATGGCATAAAGATCTAGAAACCTGACCCTGTAAGGTAATAAGCGCCTTGTTGGGAAGTGAGGGTGCACAGAACCTACAGGAGTCACTCCTGACCTTGCCGGACTCAGCGCCAGATTCCCAAAGACACTTCCAAGTCCCAGTTTTAGTCACCACTGTGATCCTCAAACCTCCCGCTCAGCTGCTGTCAAACCCTGTAGGTGCCTCAGCTCACTTGGTGCCTCTATTTTCAGGGTAAAAATTCCCCATGTTTCTGCCTGCTTCCTCTCTGTAGGCACTTGGATGCTTATCGCCCACCCCAGCCCCAGAGCGATCCAGCAATCAGGGGAAGATGGGCAGAGGCAACTGTCTCCTGTGTCGGGCCTGATCTGGTAGGCATGCTCAGAGACAGGTCCCCCACACCTGAGGTGGTTACCCTAACTCCAGGGCTAAAAATTACAAGGGAGACCTCTGCTGCCTCCTCCTCCAACTAATCTCTTTGTGTGAAGTTGGGCAGGTATTTAAGTCTTTCTGGCCTAAGCCACCTGACTCCAGAAGCGGGGTTCCCATTTGCGGATCAGACGCAGAGATAGTTGCCTGCCTGCAGGCTGGATTTAGGCGCTGAACCCTATGAGAAGGGATTATGTCATCGGCATCTCCTGTTGGCTAGAGAGGGATAATGATACTTCATTTCACCCACGCTTCATCTCTTGTCTCTCTTTCTTTATATAAGAGACAGTCCCTGCTCCAAAGAGCTTATTTTACGTACAGTCCTACAGTATGGAGCCAAACTCCACCCTTTCCCCTTCCTTCTTTCCAGTTTTGGAAGTGGGAGTTTCCCCTGAGACACACACTCTGTTGTGATGCAGGTGAATAAAGCAGCAGGTTCCCAACCTGCAGTCCTGTGAGCAAAGTGTTGCTTTGTTGAACTGAGCAGTTTCTTTACAAAAATCCCCATTTTACAGGTGGAGAACTGAGGCCCAGGGAGATAAAATGATTTCTGCCAAGTCATACAAAAAGAATGTGGTAGAGTCAGGCACTGAACTTAGCTCTTCCAAGAGCCAGTTCAGTGCTTTAGCCATGAGATCATCCTGCTTATGAAATTGATTGATTTTTCTTTTGCTTAACAAAAGAATCTCAGTGCCCTATCAGCGAAACCACCCTGTGTGCTGCAGAACTGCTGTGAGTTCTTCTTTTGTTCCGAAAGCAAAATGTGCGGAGATACCAGGGGAAGAGAGATGTGGTTTTCTTTCTGAGCTGCGTTCTCACTGCCTGTTAAAGGCATTCATGTCAGCAATCAGTTCAGCAAAGACCAACAGCGTAACAGTTGTGCTTAAAAAAGACCCTTTTATCAGACTCAAACAGCACTGAAGACACCATCGTTCGACTCATTCAGAGCCTTGTGGCAGTTCATATTTAGTTTGTGTTGGCCAAATCATCTAACGTTTCACAAAAACCAAAATCATTTCCCGTCTAGCACCCAGCCTCTGACCTGACTGGAAATGCACAACCAATCTATGCATTTTATCAGATTTCATGGCTCTTTTGAGCCAGCTTTTCATGAGGGACTATTTTCAGTCCTGGATATAAACTAATATGCAGAGCAGAGCCGCTGTCTGGCTTCCTAAAACCCACCAAACATCAGGTCCATTTATAAAGTCAGGTGCTCTGGTATGTGTCTGAACATTTGAATCCTCTCATGCTGTGTAACAAAACCCATCTCTGTGTGTGATATGTCCAAGAGATTTTAACAGCCTTAGTGTGGAAGAGAATTAAGCCAAAAGGCTTAGGAACTCTTAACCCTCTTTCAGTACGTGAATAGCCGGGAGCACAATTAGTGGTGATTTAATTTAAGGTAGAAGATTGCACCATGTACATTTTGGAAAAGGATTTTAGCTTATTTTAGCTCAGTCATATGGATGGAGTGCCTCTGTGTCTCTGCTCTGTCTCTGCCTCTCTCTCTCTTACATTAGAAGCCAAATGAAATGTTGGTCTGACTCAAAATTATGGTTTCATAACTGAACTGGATTATGGGGCCATGCTGAATCGATCAGCTGGCGCAGCATTCCTTCCCTTCTGGTCTGCCTGCTTTTCCATGCTGTCCCAGGAATGCAGATGGCACTGACTCTGCCACAAGTTCACGTCCTCCAGAAACACTTGGCAAATCATTGCCTGTGACATTAATTTTCACAAGGTGCTGTGCACCTCACGCCATCCTGCCGTCCGAAGGTTAGCTATTTGCAGATGGAAAGGTGCTAAGCAGGAATGGGTTCCCTTGTAGCAAGTGTCCTGGGCAAGGACACCGGTGTTACTGCTCAACAAATGCTCTGTACTCAAATATCCTGGGTGACCAGGGGCATGTCAATTTGGCTCTCTGTGCCTCAGTTCTTCATCAGTAAAATGGGGAGAATAATTCTGCTGTTATACATTAAAGACTGTGTGGCACTCTGAAAGTATGGTAATGGGGGGGCCATAAAAGCACATAGATAGCTAGATAGGCAGGCTCCCCATCCAATCTCAGGCTCACCCCATCCTCATCTTTAAGGCCCCCAGCAGTCTAGGGCCAACTGCTTCCAAAGCCACCTCTCCTTCTAGACCGTCTTCAGTCAATGGGGACAGAGCAGTGGGTAATTTCAGTGAAGGGCCCTGGCCTGTGGCATCCCCTGCCCCTGAAGATGGGCCTATGTCTGCCTCCCTGTAGTGAATGGCACAAAGTAACCCAGGGCCGCCCCTGCCTCTGCTAGACTCCCTGCACCTCGTGTGGCCCATGGGAACATGCTCCTCTTGAAGGATGGTTAATAGATTCCAAGGCCAGATCACCTAATCTGATCCCCTGCACCGCACAGGCCAGAGACTTTCCCCCGGAATAATCCTAGCAGAGCCCATCTTTTAGAAAAGCAGCCAGTGGTAAAGACGCTCCACGCTTGGGCTGCTGTGATGTATCGTCTAACCTTGGACTCAGTGCCCGGCTACTATGATGGAGGGTACCTTTGGGGCTGGACTTTGCCTTTAGATGCAGCATGGAGCCAGCAACAGCGTAAAAGCTGCATCACCCTCGGAGCTCTGGGAGGCACTGCGCCCAAGAGACGCCGCTCTGGGTCACAGCTCCTCCCCGATGGCCCATCTCAGTAGTAAATGACTACTCGCCCCCCATTGGCTCAGCTGCTCTGTCCAGCATATTAGGCAGACACATTGCACAGTTAAGCCTCCATCCAATACAAAGATTGCCACATGACCTTCAACTCCTAATAGTCTCCCCTCGCACTAGTTAGAAGTCCCAATCAGGGTCCATGTCCCAAGGTATTCACTGAGTCTCAGTGTTCTGAGCACGTCCCATTTCTTTTCCCTGTCCCCATGTCAGTTCATCGCACAAAGACGCCTTGACTCCCAGCTGCTACCAAATAGTTTTATTTCTCAGCTGCCATGTTGGCTCCAGAAAGGGGGAACTGTTTATCTTCCTGGTGATTATTTACCTTCCTGGCGTGGACGCGGCTGCCAGCTTTGCTGTTATTGTGCTAGTTTGTCTTTAAGATTGAAGCAAAAACAACATCTCAAACAGGGAAACCTGTTGTTTTTGGCTGGCTTTAGCCACAGGGTGTGAGTGCTAGAGGACATTCTAATGGCAAAAGGGCTAAGATTAGCTGGCACTGAGGGAAACATACATTTAGATGGGGAATGCTATTATTTGTTATACTTTAACAACTAGGTTCCTGAACCAAACTCAGGGCACCATTGTGCAAGGTGCTGTACAAACATATGGTAAGAGACAATACTTGCCCTAACACACTTATAGTCTGAATAGGCAAAAGAGGTATTATTATCTCCACTGTGCAGATGGGGACGACGCATAGGGAGATTGTTTCACCTTAGTCTATAATAGAACTGGGGCTTGTACTCAGCTTCCTAGCTTATGACTCAGGCCAGGGGCTTACCCATAAGACCATCTTTCCTCATAAGTATTGACCTGGTAAAAACATAGAGGCATAAAACTTGCCATCTTTACGTCACTTTTATTTTGGCAGATGTCCAGCTGTAGCCCATGGGAGTTTGTGCCTGTATGAGGCCAGAGTAAAATATGAACATGGACTTCGGGATGTGGCCCCATATTGTGCGCAATATCGGGGCAATTATTACGGGGCCATTATATGTTACACTCTGTGACCTCTGACAAGTAGGCAGTTCCCCTGCAAGCCATGAAGGGGAGAGCTGGAAGCTTTATGGAAAGCAGTTGACCTCCATTGGGGGCACAGCTGGGCAAATGGTCGGCTCATTAAGGTAGTTAGGGATTTCCAGGCCAGGAGCACAGAGCACCTTGGGTAACATTTTCAAAAGCACTTAAGGAATGTAGGTGCCTAAGCCACTTAAGGCCAGATCATCAAAGGGATTTAGGCACCTAAAGGTGTAGATAGATGCCTAGCAGGATTTTCAAACTCCCATAACCAAGTTAAGTGCCTGACTCCCCTGTCAATCAACATTCTGGAGCTTTTGACAAGCCACGTAGGTGCCTATTTCCATCTTTAGGAGCCTAAATAGCTTTGAAACTCTGGCGCATCTGGCTATTTTACTCTGTACCAACAATAGATTTAGCCTGCAGACACCTCATCGAAGTAACAAAGTGTTGTTATCCCCCTGGGACAGCTGGAGAAACTTGAGCCACAGAAAGTCCATCATCCAGTGCATGCGCTACTAGAATTGATTAATGTTTTTAACCCTCGGATAGAGTTTATCTTTGATATCTACAGCCAATAGTGGTGCAAACCAAACCTACCTGAGTCATCTGTGGGGTTGGAATACTCGACCTTCTGCACTGATGTAAGCTCTTTGGGGCAGGGACCATCTCTTTGTTCTGTTCTTGTAAGCAGAATGAGTTCCTGGCCATGAGTGGAACTGCTAGTGGCTACTGCAGTACACATAATACACAGTAATAACAGTGCTTGAGCTAAAGGACCAGCTCTCCTAACGCCCAGCTGAGTAGTCCGTAGCCTTTTTTGCAGACCAGTCCCTCAAGCAGGACAAAGACCCATCTTCTCCCAATGTAGGTAAAATCTTTGTCCACGTATTTGTATAGAGTGCTTTCAGGTAGCCTCAACCTGCTCAGTTCTCCCTACCTTGCCCTGAATGTTAGGTCTGATATTTTGACATATTATATCGTGTTTGTTGCTTTCCTCTGAGCTCTTTCCTGTTTGTCTTTGGTAGTTGCAGACTGATTCATTAGCAAGACTTTGCTATCCAAGAGACCAGGCCAAATCCCTGATACAGAAGACAGCATGTGCCTCATGCCAATCATTCATTCACTGCCAGTTCAAATAGCCATCTGTTGAAGGAGCATTTTCAGCCACCCTGGCATCTGGTTTACAGGGGACAGTGTGAACAAGCAGCAATCCACCTGCAAATTGCAAGGCGCGCCAGAACCCATTTACCCGCCTCTCTGCTGATTTCTGGAGCTCATTCTTCTCTCAGACACATGTGCAGCTGATCGAATTTGGCTCATAAATTAGGATTTTTCATTTAAATTCAATGCGATTTGCTCGTCTAAGGTGCTTTGAAAAGCCTGGGTTTGTTCCATCTCATGCATCGTCACCAGTGATAAGGGTTATTGTGGGGCAAACTGGGCCCTCAGCAACATATGGCAACCCCATTCTCTGTAGCTGATGCCTTGATGATGTTATTATTAATAGTATTAAAATATCACCTAGAGTTCCCAATCAAGATCAAGGCCCCATTGTGCTAGGTGCTGTACAAACACATAGCAAGAAACAGTTCCTGCCCCAAAACGCTTGCAATCTCAAGAGACAAGGAAGACAAAAGCAGGGAAGGGAAGCAAAGTTTAAATGACTTGTTCAAGGTCGCACAGCTGCAGAGCCGGTTGGGAATTTTTTGAGTATACATTCCCCAGGGAAATGCGAAGATGAGATGAAAATGGTTTGGACTGTTATTTGTAGAGTTGGGCAAATAATTGGTTTTTCAGTTTGGTGGCAGTTCCGGGGGGGAAAGGGTGCAAGTCAAAGCAATTTGAACTGTTCAGTGAATTGAAAAAGTTCATTTTGTGTTTGTTCCAGAGTGGCGATTCCAGCCTGGGTCTCCCTAACCACCACACTAAAGACTATAAGAGGGAGGAGAGGGTAAGAAAGCAGCATCATCACTACCACTCCCACTTCTTCCTCCTCCTCTGACTGATTTGGGAATGGCCAAAACTATTTGTGTCAAATTTGAGCACAGTTTTGTGTTGACCAAAATTGCATTTGTCAGCGAAATAAACTATATATTTGAAAAAGTTCACCCAGCTCTAGTTACTTGATTCCTTTATTACTTGCTTGTGGTCCTACTTGCAAAAGTGATTAGCTATAAATGGTGTCTTATTACTTGGGGAATCTTCTCTCTCTATTTCGCTGACTTTAGGTAAAAAAAATCAAATTTTAACTGATTTTTTACTTCGCTTAGCTCGGCAGAGCTAACCTGGTTCTGGGAGTACGAGCAAGAGTCTATTTCCCTTTTGTGCATCAGCAGCAGCATTGTGTAATAAATTCTGATCAGTTTCACCTGGGCAACCTTAATTGCTTACTAAAGTGTATCAAACAGCACAATCTGGCTGGCAGGATCTTTCACTGGACATGATGTTCAAGAAGAAAAGAACTCAGCTAGATGCTCAGATCGTATAGGGGTTCGCAGGGCCGGTAGAATTAGAGTCTTTTTACTTGCAAATGATGCCCATCTGATCTGGAGCCACTGAGCTAAAATAAACCTAAAACCTCACAATGGCATTTTTACAGAGTTTCGTTTAAGAGGAAAGCTGCTCGTTTGCTATACTCTTCCGATCGCAAGGACCGAGTACTACAGAAACCAGACAGCAAGGGATTGAAGCTATTCCTTCTTTATTGAAACTCATTTTTCAAATCACACATAAAAAGCAAAACCACACACACTTGGAGGTGCAAAATGGCAGGGCGCCATTGTAACTATCCCAGCACTTCATACAGCCACACGCAGACAGGCTGAGCACCACACGGCAATTCATTTGGGACCATCTGCCTTTTGCTGATCCTTTTCCCGTAGGTCCTCATTAAAAGCTGCTGGTTAACAAGCATATTTCAGAATTGCGCTCGCTCAGCACAGAGATATTTTTGGTTCTATTTCCTACTCTGCGGGTCCAATTCTTCTCTCAGCTGTGGTGGTGTAAGTATCTCATCGGAAGCCAACCGAGTTGTGCTGGGGTTAAACCAGCATGAGAGGAGAATCAGACCCTACGCTTACATTTTCGCAGCAGCAAGAGACCATTATAGCTCCAAGTCTGTTGAACCAGACTGAGTTTGGTGCAATATAAGCATGCTCTCGCCATAACTGAGGCTTTAGTCAGTGAGGCTGCGTGTCCGCTAGTCGAGGCACAAAAGCGAAGAGGCATTCACAGCAGCAGAGACGTCTTCCCATCTCAGCGGATGGGGCTTAAACTCCTGAGTAGGGTGGTGGCAACTCCTTGCAGGGCAGTTTCAGGGCTTCCTCGTATGAAGGCAGCATGACCTGGAAGGAGGAAATCATTAGAGCACCTGTAGAGGGGCATTTTAGCAACCAGCCAGGTATCCAAGCCACTGCCATTTGTTGGGATGAACTATCAATTATTCTGCTTATTGCACTTAACTAGTGAATAGGTCTTTGCAGGAAACTTACAATAACTAAGGCATCCAGGAGACAGGGATCGAAAGTGATCACATTAAATGGACCTGATTCTACATTCTCTCTCTGATATGCTGGGCTATGCGTCTGTGAAGGAACTGGAAGTCTGGCTATATTTTAGGGGTGTCGTTATGGGGAAATGTACTAACAGCTTGAGACTGCTGGCTTAACAGATTTTTTTTTTAGTGACATGTTTTTGTAACGCCTGCTTCTGCCCAGTGATGGATTTGCTTGGTCAGCTCTGTAACACTTTTGGATTGACTTGTCTCGGTAACTTTTGTATATAAGAGGGAGGTAGGAGGTCTGGGTCAAATGGATCACTTCTTGCACACATTGGAAAGATCTCCAGGCACAGATGGAAGGATCGGCCAACAGAAATCTCTGACTGAATCACCCAAAGACTGCCTCAGACTTGTGGGGTAACTATTGGTTTGGAGTGCTCTATAACCTGTTGTATTTGTATATGCTTGAGACTAATAATGAAGAGACTTTAAGCAAAGGAATTCTGCTGAACGTGCAGGAGGCTAAATAAAGTGAAAGGCTCTAAAGTAAAAGCACTTGATTCTGATGTGTCTGTGTTAGCCATATAACCGATGGAGGCACTGGGTTTCCCTTGATTTATGTCCTGGTACCGACTCGCAGAGTAAAGTTACGGTTTGAGGAACCGTGGGTAACACACCAGACTTGTTCTGGAAATAGCAAAATGTTTCAATCGGATTTTACCATGTGTGTTTTTCTTTCCCAGGTCCAATTAGTGGGGAGGGAGCGACATGGCACATGAAGGAGAGAGGGCTGAAAAATTAAGGCATGTGGCAAGGACTGAATCCAGAACCTCTGAATCAAAAGGCAGGAAACAATACAGCCTGAGCTACCTGACCCAACTCTGGGAGTGCAACACCAGTAGCAAACTCATAACCTCTCTGTCGTCCAGCCCCAGGAGCCAGAACCACAGTGTTTGGGTTCTGCACTCTCCCAGCTGGTCAGTTATTAGAATTGATTGAAATTTCCAAATTGAGACACAAGAGCAACAAAAATGTTTCAACTCCATTTTTCACAACTTTTTCTTTGTGGGTGGGGGAGGGGTTATTTGTTTGGGTGGGGGAGGGGGGCAGGTTTGCTGCTTTTCGGCCATCCTGAATATGGATCTATTTGTATGGTGTGTCCTTATGATTTTTGGAATGGCCCCTCAGCAACTCCACACTGAGCAGCTTCTGCTAAAATGATCATCAGTGAAATAGTTTAAAATATTGACATTCCGAGTTAACACCCCATTGATATGAAGGGGAGGTATTGCAGCTTGCTTCGATGCTGATCCAGCAAAGTACTTATGTATGAGTTTAAGCATGTGCATAGCCCTATTGACTTCAGTAAGGCTGCTCATCTTCTGAAAACTGAGCACTTGTTGAAGTGCTTCGCTAGGCGTGGCCTTAGAGCAATAGATTCAGGATGCCGGTAGATTCAGCAAGAAAGCTCTGCATTGGTTCACATGCAGGTATCTTCTGTAGTAGAGAAGCCTTGTTTCAGCACTGCATTATACCAGTTTTACATGCATCCCAGTGTAACCCCACTAACGTAAATGGTTTCACACCATATTAAAACTGGAGTAATGTGGTGGTGAATCAGACCTTTAATATTGGTTAATGGAGGCTTCAATTCTATGTGAAGTAACCAAGGCTGCTGTGGCCCATCTCCATCCACACACTGACTTTTTGTGATGGACACCAGGAGCTGGCGTCTGGAACTTCTCACCTTCTCAGCAATCTCTGGCATGACTTTCACCTCCTCTCCCTTGCTGGCTTTAATGTGCTTGTAGCATCTCAAGACACATTTGAACATGTAGGCCTGGAAATCAAAGGGGAAAAGAGGTCCGTCATTGCATTACTGACACAGAGTCGCCTTTCCATTCTTGACAACAATCTGTCCCCGCTATACTGCCATAGGCCAGGCTTTGCAATGCTGCCACAGACCTGCCATTGTACGGCTGCCATTCCTGTGAATTGCGGCTCCCAAACGTGCTGTGCTCTGCACTCTCTGGGGCCCTGGAGCAGCTATCTCAGTATGGATCCTTCACCCGGAAGACGGAAGCCCTGCCCTGCTGAATGCCTACCTCCCAGTGGCCCACAGAGGGCTTGATTCTGCAAGGTGACATCAGTGGGGGCTATTCATGGGGTTAAAGTTAAGCAAGTGCTTTCAGGCTTTGATGGATCAAGGACAAGATTGCCCAGCAGAAATGAACCCAAAACTGGAAGGCAGATCAATGTATTTTGCTTTGATTTTATTTTTCTGCGTAGGGCAGAGGCCCAGAAAAGCACCATGGGCCATCACCTTTGCATCTCAGGCCGCCAGCAGGAACGCGACGGATACTTTCCAAGGGGAATGGACCTGAAAGTTCTGCCCAGTCAATTTATTATGCTTTCATTAGCTCCACTTTCCTGGTAAAATAGCCTCTGCCCTTGAAGGGTTTTACAAGATGAAATAAATAATTTTTCTAGGAAAATAGATCAATTGCCAAACTGCGGCCCAAGAAAATAAGCAACGTACCACATTAAATAAACATTTGCTTTACTACATGCAGCGAGGCGAAGTCACGCATCTCTTATTTTTATTAGCGGGTACTTTGAAATGTACTTTGGAATGTGCTTTAAAATAAACCCTAAACAGAGCATCATCAAAACACAGATTTCCAAAGGAGCCTAAGGGAGTTAGATGCCCAGATCATAAACCACTGAGATAAATGAGCTTTTCTGGAATGATTCAGATAGCAAAGCTCAGGACAAAGCACGTGGGAGCTGACAACAAACATTCTCAGTCCAGGAGCTCCAAATGTGGAACGAACTTCCAGAGGGGCTCAGGTGAATCCAGAGTCTGAGCATCTTTAGGAAACCCTGCAAATCCCACCTCTTGGAAAGGCCTTTGTGCTACAAAAATGGCCCTTGACAACACCGTCCCTGCCTTCTGCTCATACACCCCACCACTGACACCCCCGCGACCCAATACACTCAGCCAACTAACCAAAGCAATTACCCTGAAACAAATCAACCTTAAAAAATCATTTAAAACACACACCCCCATCCTATTCCAAGCAGATCTTTTTTAACCCAAGAAGAGAAAAGTGCCAGATGCTCCATGAATTCCACAAAGGACTTTGCTATTGCTATTGATTTGATGTGGAATATGCCATGATAGTGGGTGGAGTATAGTACGGTGAAATAGAGAGGGTGAGAGAGGTCCCATTGAAATTAGGAGAGATTAGGGTGCTTAAATCTCTTAGATTCCTATGAAAATCTCATCCTGTTGGACAGAGTCTGTTATCCACATGGAGATTCCCCCTCCTGACACCCCCTCCACAAAGGGGCCAGCAACAAGTGCAGTCCCTCCTAGCACGACAAGAGGTGCTGACCACCCCGAAATAAGCAGGGAAGGAGCCCCCCATACACATCAGAATAGCTTGAGAATCCCTCCAGGAGTTCCCTCGGAGAGTGCAGATCCCATTGATTTCAGCAGGACATGTGCGTGTGTATCTCCGGGCAAGATTCCACTCTGTCTGTATGTAAGGCCCAATATTATAGGCCTTCCTCGTCCTTCAGGCAACTGACTTCATCTGCCGTAGGACAAACTTTAGCTCTTTAAGACCTGCTCCTTGCTGGGGTGCTGATGGTGGGGTGCACAGGCCCTGAACCTGTGAAATCTCCACAGTCTAGGCAGAATCAAAGCAAACTTCCTCTCTCACCCAGACAACACCAGAGGGTTTTCAGATGGATTCTACAGGAGATCTCAGGCACAAGCTCTCTGGTATCTTTCCCCCCTCGCTGTATCAAATATTGCTCATGACCTTATGAGACTATTTAGAAGGCCCAAACATGGTCACGTACGCACTTTTTTCAGCACCGACAGTTACCTCCATTGACTCTTAAAACCCAGGCCCCATTCCAAGCATAGCTGCATGCATCATCTTTACAGACCCCTGCTCCGATCTGCAAACTCTCTGTGTGCACAGAGTGCTGATGGCAAAGAGAAATGGCTCGGTGGCTTATTTCCTTGTCGGGGTTACATTGCCATGTGTAGCTCTGCTGGGCAGTGAAATTAGCACGAGGCCAACCGTCCCGGTTAGTTACCCAGTCTCTTCCACCCATCCCAGCAGCAGTGCACTAGCTGCAGGGAGAAATAATACCAAGCAAGCACCATGAGCGGTTTGGGCCAGCCAAGGTGCTGTCAGATATAATGGGACATGGCTCTAAGCCATGATGGCGTTGGACTGAATTGTGGGGAAAGGGTGTCAAGAATATGGCAATGGGGTGGATACATGTCATGTAATTCTTGTTGCTGGCAATAGAGGGGGTGTTGATGTGTCCAGGCCTGGTCTCATGCTAATAAAGAACTAATATTCATAACAAATCACACCGACAATTTATTTTTAAAGTACATTCAGAATCTCCACCTGCCTCCCATTCCCCACCGTGTACTGCAGATTTGTTTCTGATAGTTTCTCTGCCCTTTTTACTGCGGGTGGTGGAGGGATGTTGGTTAGCTTTATGATACAGCATATTTAAGTCTTCATCGGACCCAGGTATCTATTAGTGTACATGGTTGGGGAGGAAATAAATGGTTCTGAAAGAGGGTGCTGTACAATTCTGGACTTCTGTTTTCCTCCTCCCCCTGTACACCTTTAATCTCCAGAAAAGCCTGCATAGCTGCACTTCAGTAATAGGTAACCATTGTAATAACAACAACAACACTTTGCACATCTAAAGCTTTTTTCATCTGAGGATCTCAAAGCACTTTATAACGATTGATTTTCCCAGCCCCAGGGGGTGGATAAGTATAGTGATAATAAAGCCTATTTCTTATACGGCACTTTTCATTCATAGATCTCAAAGCACTTCCCATCTTTAGCCTCACAGGCTCCATTTCACAGATGGGGAACTGAGGCAAAGTGACTGGCACAACATCACACAAGAAATCTATGACAGAGCAGGTGACTGAACCCACATCTTCTGCATTGTAGGGTAGGACCCTCATCACCTGGCCATCTCTCTCGTTTTGTTCTTTGGATACCCGAGGAACTTAATGGTTAAGGAACTTGCTATTGGTCACGCAGGAAGTTAGTGGCAGACAGGGGAATAGAACCCATATGTCATGACCCCTTCTTCTCTCACGAATAGCCTGCTTTCCTGCAGGGTGTGTCCTGTTTTGGGATGGCGTGTAGAGGACAGAGCTCAGAGGCAGTAATGTAAAGTTAGAAGGCGAGCAGATAGCACCAGATATAATGGCAGGAAAATAAATGCTTGCAGTGTGCCATTAGGCAAGGCGACTGAGGCAAAAAGGTACTGGGTTGGCCCAATGGGCCTTGAGATGCTCTCCTGAGGCGAACAGTGAATTGAATCTGATGAGCCTACATGGGCCAAATGGCCCTTTTAGATCTAAAATGGTTCCATTTGTAACCATGATCCTCATCGAAAACCTAGCGCTTGGAACTGGTCCCTTATTTGAAAAGCCACGGCTGCCTCCGCATCCAGCCCTCAAGTCACTCGTGTCATTATGGACCAGAAGAAAGTGAAGGGAATATCACAGCCTCTGGATTGTGCCATTCTAGGTGCTGTGTCTTTGTACATTCCAGGGACCAGCGTCGTGTATTGGTGCCAGTCAGGGGTAGCAGTGTTTCACCTGTCCCCGTGATGCCCAAGAGCCTTCGTCAAAGGCGAATTTAATCTGAGAAGCAGGAAATACTTCCTAGTGGTGAGATCAGTCAGGCTGTGGGATAACCTCACAGGGACATGATAAAAGTCCCATCTCTTCCGCCCTTGTCGTCCCCTCTCTCTGTACCCATCTCTTGTCTTGTAAACGCTTTGAGTCAGGCATCATCCTTTGGTTCTGCGTTTGTTCAGCACCTACCACAAAGGGCCCCTAGGTGCTACGATAATAAGGATGATGTCGATGATGTCAGCAGTTCTCAACCTTTTATGTGCAGTGACCCCAGATTACAACGGACAAGTTTCAGAATCCCCCTTCAGAGACATAAAGAAAGGAGGCACTGCCACACTCCCCTAACGTCTCTTTGTGACACTCTCCACCCTCGTAAGGCCCAATTCTCCTTTCACTAGCACCACAGTAACTCCACTGGCTCCACTGATGCTAATCTTGATTTGTCCCCGTTGAGGTTCAGCCCCAGGATGTTTCGACTTCTCTCGAGCTCCATGTGTCATAAAGCAAGTGAGCATTTTAAATTCAGTTGCTACAATTGCACCCTCCAGCAAAGACATCAGATACTCACGGGGCACCAGCCCTCGCCATGCACAATGTAAGAGTTATTCAGGCTATGACGGGCCAGATTTTCACCTGGTGTGGGTTGGCATAGCTCCTTTGAATTCTGCATTTTACTGGTGTAACACACAAACACACTGGCATTATACTGCCCCCGCTCATTTTCCATCTCAGAGGAGGTTAGTTGCATTCACACACCCTTCTGTCTATTGTCGCCAGCACACAAGGAGGAAAGTTTTGTGGTGCAAAATCCATGATATGTTAAATACTCATCTGGCTATCCATGTAGTCGATTCAAAAGAAATTCTGTTTACCAGGGCTACTAAGCCATTTGCTGGAATGCCCCTAGTGCTATCCCATCTCCACCAGTCAGATTTCTGCTCTACCCCCACACCCCACTCCCTGCTCTGCTAATATTAAAAACATCTGATGAAGTCATGTCTGGAGTGCAATCAGATAAGACATTGTGCTTCATGTTGGCTGGTTTGGCTGCCTGGGAAGAATCTTCATAAAAAAAAAAAAATCTCCACTTGTCAAGTAGCATTTTAATTCAGGTCACATCTTCTGGATTAGCTGGCGATGTCTGTGGTGTTTTGAACTGCTCTGAAAGTAGTCAGTGAAAAACGTGTTCTCTAAGCCATCCAGGGGTGAAGAATAGAAAAGTGCACTGTGAAAGGGTTTTCTAAAAGGTAAAGGGGATTTGGAGCTGGTGGGTTTTTAATTAAACGTCAGCACAGCAGCAGGATAGAAGCTCAGCTGGTGTAAACTGGAATACACTGATTTACACCAACCAAGGATCTGACCCACTTGTGACTCATTTCAGTCTCTGGCTCCGAATCAGCAACTGGGTCCAGTAAAGAGATAGTTATTTAAACTCTATTCCCTTTACCAAAATGTTCAAAGTCCAGATATATCAGATTCTTAGCAGAATTGTGGCATTTGCAGGCTTGTACAGTTCCTCTGGTGTACTTCCAGTATCTGAATGGGTCTCAGTCCTTTTTTTCACAGCTTCAGTTGTAGGTGAGTCGATCCAGAGGTAGGAGCCAGGAATGAAGACCAAATGGAGATAGTGAAGTTGAATTTTATAGTTTCTGGTCTGCCATATGGATTGTTTCAAACACAAGCCCACAGCACATGGGCAGGGAAAGGTACTTGCAGTCCCCCTGACTACAGGCCTGTCCCTAAATGCCCTGATGACTTATAGATGCCGTCCTGGCCCCTCTCCCTGGGTTTATTGTAAAGGTAATGGCCCTCGATGAGTCATCAATGCTCACACTAATCTGCCTGGAGGGTGTGACCCAGTAGCACAGCACAAGTGTTTGGATACAGATATATCACACCTATTTAGAACTCATAATACGACACTGATACATACATATAAATGTGCTTATCAATCTTAGCGTATTATTACCTTTTCAGTGGTACCTGACATGGCATATCTCATACGAATGATTGTAATTTTGCGATATTGATATTCATAATATTATAAATGGTCATCCCAGTCCAAACAGCGTCACACCACTATCTATTGATCTGATTTATTTTGGCACACAACAGCCGAATTGCCTCCCATCTTATGTTCCCAACTTATGACGGCCCTGGACGCTGATGGACTAATGTCATCTGTAGAGTGGGAAGGGATGGAGTCTTGGAAAATTTTGTTTCCTGTTTGAAGTCTGCAGAGCTATGGAACACAATCAGTTGAATCTCAGACCTCTCTCATATACTTGTCTCCAAAATCTAAGTTCTGCTTTGCAGACATGGCTCCTGTTGAACTCAGTGGTTGCTCAGTAAGTGCCTGTAATGGCAGGACGGGAGAGGAGGAGCAAATTCCTCGTGTCTCACCAGGCAGCAAACTTTTGTTCAACCTTCATAGGACACCAGGTGATATGGTCAATTACCTTTAGAAGGAGGACAGCGATGAATGTGATGGTGAAGGTGATCATCGTTTTGGCATACTCCTCGGAAGACAACTTTGGCAGGAAGTGCTGAAAGAAAAGGGAAGTGTCAATGATAGATATATGTCTTTATTATAACGTCAAGGACCAGATGAAATCAGCTCACAGTTTTGGTCTGATTTCTTGGAGACATATTCCTTGCTTTCCCTGATATCAGGGAAAGCTTTCATGACTTAAAGGATCAAACATTCTGGTTCTTGTGAAGTATGAGAATAGTAACCCATAAAGGACAGTTTTTAATTTCATGTTGATAACCAGGTGTCTGCCACTGTTTTCTGGTCTGCATTGGGGCTTTTATTAACCCTGGCTGGATTTAGGCTTCATCTCTAATTGCACCCACTCTGACAGCAATATAAGTTATGACATGTCTATGGTTAAAATGCCTTGCTCTGATCAGCAAGGGCAGATCTTGAGCTGGTTAGAATGTTTTTTCTCCCTCTAACAGAAAATTTCAACAAAAATGAAACAACAACAAAAAAATAATTAACACTTTCAATGGAAATTTTCGAGTTTTCAGGGGAAAAAATCGACCCTCCAAATATTTCAGCCAAAAAATAAAATAGTTTTGCAGAAAACAGAAATATTTTGATTCTGAAATACTGCTGCAGTGCCTCATGGAAGCTGTAGTTCAGGTGTCTCATGCACCTATTATCTTCAAGAGGCTGGACTCCCTGGTCAGACTACATTTCCCATGATGCATCATGTTGTCCCCTTTGTGAATCAGAAATCTTTCAGGTTTTGGCTGAAGTATTTATTTTTTTGCCAATGTATTTCAGTTTTCAGATGCTCTATTGTTCAACAAAAGAAATTCAAAATTTTCTTCAGAAAGCAGACTTTTAATGAAAAATCTAGTTTCATCTAAATCTCAATTTTCCACACAAAAACAGTTTTGATGGAAACTTTTCAACCAGTCCTAATATTTTCACTTAATTTTAATGCATTAATTTATCATCTTCAAGCCTGATCCCAACCCATTGAAATTATTCACACTTAAGCTTGCGGCGAAAATTAAGTGTGTTTAATTGGTTTGCTGAGTAGGTATGGACTTAGGATGTGCTTATGTACTTTGCTGAATCCAAGCCATAGTGGAGCAATATCATCAGACTGGCTGATTCCCAGCCTCCCAGTTTTACAGATCTAATTTGTACCCACAAAATTTGCACCCGCAAAACAAGTTGTACTTTTAAGAAATTATGAGTGCATTAGTCAAGAGCCCATTTGTGTTGATTAGAAAGTCCTACAGATAATCTATGGCACTAAGCAGAGCAGATCTGGGGACGCTGCTCTAACAGCAAGTATTAAAGAAATACTTTTTCATAACAAAAAACCTGGATGAACACTTCGCTGGTTTCTTAATAAGCTAATACACAGCAGGACACTCATTGTCCAGGCTCAAGGTTGTCCCTCGTTTATTACTTACCTCTTGGTTCTCATAGCGGAAGCTGAGGTAGGTGGGGACCTTTATGTAGGAACTACCAAGAGTTAAGACGCTCAGACAGAAATCCAGTAATTGCACAGCCAGGAAGGGAATTTTTGTGTGTGCTTTCTATAAAGACAAAAATGTCAGCGTGATCAGGGTTTTATTTTTTGTTAAGTGAAAGAGCCATTTTCATGGGTATTTCCTGATTCTCCTTTGTCCTGCAGTTGAGCCTTATTCTTTTTTGTGCCACAGGCCCTTTATGCCACTCCGGCAGTGTAAATGGTGCTTTTACACAGCCAAGCTGATCTAGAGGGGTATAAAGGTGTGTCTACACTGCAATCAGAGGTGTGATTGACACACATGTAGACGTACCCATGCTAGCTTTCATCTAGATAGCTTGGGTAACAGAGCAGTGAAGCCACAGCAGCATGGGTGTCAGCATGGACTGTACAGCATCCCCCATCACTGGGACCCTGGGTACATACTTCATAAGCTGGCTCATGCTGCCACAGCGTCAATGATATTCTTCTTGCAGCTAGCTAGATCAAAGCTAGTGCGGGCATGTCTGTACGTGCGTCAGTCACACCTTTGTCTGCAGTAGAGACATGTGAGCTGGTCCCTTACATTATTGCTGACCCCAGTGCAAAGTGGATGTAGTATGTTGTGTCTTACCCCTGCTTTGCACGAACGTGCCTGGCGGCACAAGGGGCAGGGCAACGGTGAATCAGGCCTGACACCTAGAAAAGTTTTCCAAAAAACAGTCTGGACAGTGTCGTATGTATGCAGGCCAACATTCTTCAGACTCAGGGATTGGGGAGGCGCGGGTGGGTGGGGCTAATGTTATGGCAGCAAAATCCATATCGAGGCACCCAAATAAGTGGACTGAACTTCATGTAGAAACCCAGTTTTCAGAGTCTTGTTGATGGGAGCTGCTGGTTTTCAACACCTCTGGAAATTGCTGCTGATTTCGATGCCTAAATATAATGTTTGATACTTACTGTTCGGGCCCCAAGTTTGATTTTTGACCAGAGATTAAATAAATGCATCTAGTTATCAATGACATGAGAGGAGAATTCATCACTTCAGTTTCCCTTTACAATACTGTCTAGGTCCACCATCAGACCTCTCGACTGTCCATCATCTTAGACACAAATGTTCCCCTGGCCAACCCTCAACCAGCTGTTGCTTCAGTTTTATTACTGTAAATAAATTACATCAAATATGATGAATCAGGCAAGTGAGGTTACAGAAAATGTGATGAATGTTAAATGAATCATTTCTGCAGTGGGGCAGAGATTCCAATTACACAGGGTTGTAAGAATATCAGTGGACGTCACGGATGAAATCCTGGCCCTGGCCTGGTAAAACACTGACTGAGTTCAATGGGGCCAGAAATGTACCTCTCATTCATATAGTGCAGCAAGTATCCTGCTTGGGGTGCTATGTCAGATTAGACCAGTAGCCTATCTGCCTTAGGTATTTATATAGCCCTATCACAGTAGCATTGGAGCACCTCACAATCTTTTTAATGTATTTATCCTGTGAAGGAAGGAAGTTCTATCAGCCCCATTGTACTTGAAACACAGAGACACTAAGTGACTTGGACAAGACTTCCTGCCTCTCTAGTGCCTTTGTCTAGTCCATAAAGTCTAGAATCCTGCCTCCAGGTGCAGCCCATTGTAACGTTTCAAAGGACGGCAAAGCCATGTCATAAATGAAGCTCACCCTGATTACTCATGCCTGATTACCCGTGTCCCATGTTTCAGAGTCTCCATCACATATTGTGCTATATATCTGAGCCCTGGGAGTCTGAAAACTGAGCTGGTGATTGTTACTTACCACATGGCTAATGGGCGTAAAGGACAGCATTTCAGGAGTCTGAATGTAGGAACTGAAGATTGTGAAGAGGGTGAGGAGAAAATCCATGATTTGCAAAGCCAGGAATGGAATCAAGAGGCATTCCCTGTTCTGTGAGAGAGAGAGAGCAGGAAACTGATTATTTCTATTCAAGTAGGGGGCTATAAGTGTGATTGATTAGAAAGGGCTAATATGGCTTAAAGGGCTGTTAATAAAGTGCTGTTACAGCTATGAAAATTTACACACACTCACACTCCTGGCAAGAAATTCAACACCTTACTCTAGACACCAATGTATTAAATCTGCATTATAAACAATAGAGATGATCAAAAAACGTGTTGTTGTTGTGGGGTATTTTTTGCCATGGAAAATTTAGATTTTTCTATGTCAATTTGAAAGCTGAAATATTTCAATTTGGAAATTCTGCCACTTTACCTCATGGGAATTGTAGTTTGGGTGCCTTAAGATGCCATTCGCCTCTATAGACTGAGCTCCCTGGTCAGACTATATCTCCCATGATTCACCATGGTTTCCCCTACTGGAGTGGGGGATAGTTGCATCATGGAAGTCTCTGGCCATGGTGCATTATGGGAGATGTAGTCTGGCCAGGGAGTCCAGCTCATATAGGAGAACAACTGCCATGAGGCACTATGGTAGCATTTCCAAACCATATATGTTGGGTTTTGACGGAAATATTTCAACCAAAAATCTAACCTGTTTGTGGAAATCAGGCTCTGCATGAAATATTAATTTACTTGGAAACTCAATTTTCCATCAAAAACAATTTTGATGGAAATTTCCCCTCCCAGCCCTCATAGTCACATCCTGGCTTTGAGCAAGTTTGTGAGTGACCAGTTCAACGGGTTTGAAATTGTAAATAACCTTCCCCCCCCCCCCCCCCAACCCCTACGCACACCCCATCCCTACAAAAACAAGACTGAATGTTATTTAAAAACGACATACCTTCACCACTCCATAGAGAAGGTGGAAGCTGATGATAAACAGCATGACAATCAACAGGAAGCTGGTGGTGATATCCGCTAATAAATAATGACAACATTAAGAGGCCAGCGTGACTCAGCAACATTTTAAACCACGGGCCAAATCCACGTACTCCATCAGTGCTCAATGGAAGCTTTAACTGAGTTAAGGACGGAGGCGGGTGGGGGGGGGTTGGTGCCATAAGTCAAAGCTTTTACTTCACCATAATGACTTATCCTCTTGTGCGACTGAACATTGGACTTTCACTGCTAAATCCTGTTCCCTCCCTCCCATGAGCTACAGAAGCACCTCTGCGAGGTGCCACCAATAGTAGGCTCTTACCCTTTATATTCAGCAGCCGCTAGCCAGGGACGTGACCCAGTCAACAAGAGAATTATATAAAGATGTATGTGGTCAGTGGAAGATGAATATTTTGCAAGGGTTTTTAGGCTGGCAAATTGTCTCCCCAGGCAAGTAGCAGAACCCACATCTCGTGGGACATTTACATCCGGGGTGGACAAAGCACAGGGGGAACAAACTATAGGGGGAAAAGCCTAATGTGATCTTTGTGTGTCCACTGTCTGTGATTCTACAGACTAAGGCTCATTTATCTAGCATTGCTCTTCTGTAGGCTCACGGAGCACCCTGCACCTGGGGTTTGTATTGCAGGGGGCTTGAATGGATGGAGCTGTGTCACTTTTGCCCCCAAACACCCTCACTGTGAAGAATCAAATCTGGACCCACTGCACCAAAGCTGAGTTCCTATGTGATTCCTGAACAGGGGAACTCTGCAGAATTCTCCCTTCCACTCCCCAGGGCAGGGAGCGCCCTGAAAGTGCTACAACGGCCCCCAGTGTGTAACAGTAATAACGATGTCCCCCTTTTCCTTTATAGGGGTTTCAGCTTTTGGATCCTGCCTCCCACTCACATGGGGGGATCTGGCTGGGAGTAGTCACAGAAGCACCAGCCATGCTTCCTGCTCTGTCCCAGCCCCAAACCCATGCTCTACGCTGCCACAGAAGACCTCTGTGCATATCCGAGGAGGATACGGACCCTCCTGCATGGCCTCTGCACTTTGCTAGGGGATTTCGCTGCTGCTGGTGGTGAAAGTTTTCCCAAATCGGGATGTGTATCTCATGAGGCGGCCCCAGTCCGTGATTTATAGAAATAAACAAGCCAGCAAATGAATAAACATGCTGTACGTCTCTCTCTCTCTCTCTCTTGCGCGCACTGTCTCTCTCTATGCATTACTGCTTGCGCCCCCACCTGAGTCTCCCAGAGATACCCAGGAATTTCATGAGCAGGGAGAAGTATGTTATGAAATAAATGTCCTCTCTCATTGCAAATGTGGTATAAACAGTGCACGCCCCGGTGGTCTGAGGAAGCCTACGCTATGCTTTTGCAACCATAGCAAGGGGACTAATAAAAAAACCAGGTTTTATTTGCCAAATGTGTATTTTGATTAACTTCTTGCCACATCAGAGTTTGTGTCCTGAATGCAGCTAGAAGGGACTTTGAATGACTCCTAATGTTTCCTTTGAATGCAAAGAGACCTGTTTTCATTTTATGGCCCAATAAACTGGTCGGGGGAATGCAGGCAGGACTCGTAAAACTGTGTCTTTCATAGTCACATTTGCTGATTATCGGGGATGGATATTCAGCTTGTCAGCTGCTGATATCCTGCAGAGTGCCGCTTCTGAACAGGTGGGTTCAAAGGCAGGGCAGGATTGGCAAGAGAAATAAACCCAAAGGTGCTTCAAGCATGTTCCACTCCCAGTGGGGGGGGGAGGGTTTTGTCCACATGACAAAAGCTGCACACACAGTTTTTCCTGCATAGCTCTGGCATTTCCCCTGGATGATTCCATTGAGAGTGTGATGACAACTCCCAGTTATTATTACCGCAGTGATAAAAGTTTATATATTAATTAAAACAAAAACAAATGAAATTAACTCAGCGCAAGTAGAATAAAGGCATGTTGCAAATCTGACCTTTTCAACTGGCATAAATGCCAATTAAGTGTGCAACTCCTATTGACAATTAATGGGATTTGGGCACCTAATTCATTTATGCCTTTGAAAATCTCCCCTGCTCAGGTTAAGACCGTCACTCAGCTCTTCTCTTATGCTATTGTTTGTTTTACATTTCTGTGGTTTCATTGTAGTGCATGATCTCACACAACATTAGGAATGTGCAAATTGTTGCTGCACAGCTTTTGAGAACTTGAATTAAATTAAAAGTTTAAATTCAAATGTACGCACTTTTTGGAGTTAGGCCCTTCCTTAATTCTCACAGCAAAACAAAAAATTGAAGGGGTGTGAAATTGACTCACGGGGAAATAGCAAAGAGTTTCACAGCATTCTAGGTATTAACACATTCTAATCTGCTGCAATATACGCACAAGAACAGCAGAAGCTGAGGACAAGTGAAAGAATCAGTTTGTGGGGAAAAAAATAATCTCCCAAATTTTCCATTTCTGCATTTGAATTCAAGCTGAGCATTTGGCAGTGTTTAGATACATTTTAGTTTCTGGAACTATAAAATAGTTGCTTTTGTGTTATTTCTAGTCTGACCAGAAAAAGAAATACCAGAAATCTCAAGATTAGAGCTCTGAGGATATTTGTGATACACCTTGATAGTCAAGTGCTTTGGATTTCATCGCAAATTTGCAACATGCTGCAATTTTGGGAGAGGAGTGGGTGGAGGGAATATCTGCTGAATTTGGCCGTTTTTATTTTTTGTTAAAAAAATAGTACTGTTTTCACACAAAATCATTCTATTTTTAAACAGAAATCTCCAGGTTTGCAAAATTCAATAATTACCTGGACAACAATTCATTTTTGCATGGAAACTTTATGAAAATTTGAAATCTCACAGTTCCTCCCCCACCCCCTCAAAAACCTGGCCATTTAATTAAGGGTTTGTAAACTGTGAAATGTATTGTCGGTAAATGATTATTTTTCCAAAAAAAATTTGAAAAAAAATTGTCGTTTTTATACATCACTACTTATGGGAACATTTTATATTCCATCTTACAGTGGTTCAAATAATTTGGCTAAGCAGAACATACATGTACAGCTACAACAATGCCTACAGATCTGACAGGGAGCGGCTGGTGGGGAAAAAAAAAACAAAATTGGAGAATTTCATTTACCAAAAAAAATGTTAATGATGCAAATATTGAAAAAATATTTTAATCACTGAAAAATTTCAAGCAGCTCTGTAGCTAATCAAAAAACCCAGAAAAAGTCAAGAAATGTTTTTGCTTTTACCTTTTTTCTTTTTTCCATTTTTGCTAAAAAAATATCATTGAAAACTTGAAATGCAGAAACATTTCAACCACCTCAGACTGTTACGAGATTTAATCAATGACTATTAGCCAGGTTCTTTGAGATTTGTGGTTGGCGAGCTCTCTCAACGTGTACAAGAAAAGCACAGGGTTATTATTATTTGCTCCCTAATTTATGTATTTGTTTTAGCTATTCATAAGGGCCACGGTGCAGCATTTTCATAGATGCCAAGAGCAGAAGGGACCACTGTGATCACCTCCTGTGTGACACAGGCCATAGCACTTCCCTGAAATAATCCCTGCCTCAGCTAGAGCACAGCTGTTAGAAAAACATCCAGTCTTGATTTTTAGATGGCCAGTGGTGGAGAATCCTCCACAATCCTTGCTAAATTGTTCCAATTGCCCTCACTGCTAAAACTGTGTATCTTGTTTCCAGTCTGAATTTGTCTAGCTTCAACTTCCAGCCATGGGAGCCCTTCACAATCCTTAATGTATTTATCACCCTCCTGGTCATGCAGGAAGACTGTGGCCAACCAGGGAATTAAGACCAGGTCTGCTGACTCGCAGGGGTGTTGTGTGGTTAAATACATGAAATGATTGTGAGGTCCCAGATACTGTGGTAATGGAGGCCATATAAGTAGCCTTAGATTGACAGCGAGTGCACCAAGCTGATAAATGAGGCCTCGTGGAGCTGCCACTGGGACAATGCACTTACACAACCTTCTGCTCTGTGAGGCTGGGCCTCAACGGCACAGTAGAGTCTTCACATCTCCCCGGTGCTCTCAACGCAATCCTTCCCTGTTGCCTTGTCCTCCCCACATTTGTTTCTTGTATCCGTCTTGTCTCACATCACACGCCAAGACTGTGAGCTGTCTGAGATGAGGCCTGTCTTTCTTATTCCATGGCTGGACAGGGTCAAGCGCTAAGCAGCCATGATCCCTGACTGGGGACTCTAGATGGAATCGGAATTGCCAAGCACTCAAAAACCGTGTTGGGCCACAAAGTATCTCGAGACGGGCTTCAAAAACGTGTGTTTGTTTTTTTAAAGACACTTGGGGTTCTTTTTGTTTGCCTTTTGGTTTCCAGAGGTCACACTCGTGTCACATTCTCAAGCTTTTATCTGCCCCCCATGAGGGCTACAAATGTTAAATGAATGTTTCCTGTTAAATGAAGGTGGAGGGTTTCCTATAATCTCATTACTCCATCAGGTGGGGCCTTGTGTAAAACCCTCCACATTGTGAGCCTCACGAAATTTGAGAGCTCTGACCACAGCTTACGAGGCATGTTATACACAATAATAAAACACTGTGAAAGTGCCACGGTATGAATTTTCTAAAGAGCTTAGCATGGGCTGGATAACAGGGGATGGCACATTCAATTACTGCCCTGTTCTGTTCATTCCCTCTGAAGCACGTGACGTCGGCCACTATCGGTCTGACCCAGTATGGCCATTTTTATGTTCCTGCTGAGTGTATGTGAGAGACTGAAGCCCAGATCCTTAGGTACCTAAAACCATTGGACCTGAATCCTTGTGAAAATCTGGCCGGAAGAATCACAGTGAGAAAGCTGGGCACTTTTTGAAAATTTGACCATGGGTTTGCAATAAGTTAACCCTAAATAGTGAAGATGCGTTTTCTCATCCTTTCTATTGCATCTTGTTCCTCTCATTGGTTACAGTGAGTTCTGGTGTGTACCAAAAGCTGGGCTTGCCTTTCCTTTCTCACCGCTAGGTGACATTTCTTCAGCCTCTCTGTTTATTCGGCTTCGGTAAAGGACATATTTGCACAGTAGGGAGCTGAGAACACCTCTGCTGGTATTGTAGAAGTGGGCGAGTTCTTCTGCAGAGACCCCATTTGTTTTCATGAACACAATGTCAGTGACAGTGCTGTCTGTGTGTATCCTAGAGGGAGCCTAATTTTCTAAAACCAGCTCAGAAGCTTTGTCTAATAAAGTGGTGGGGGTGGGTGTTATGTTTTTTTAATAATTGCCAGCCCATAAAACTCCCCCTGGGCTCTAAGGGTCAAGATGGATCCTTTCCGGCCCAAACAATGGGAACTTTATCTACAAGCCAAGATGCAAACCAGCTCCCTCCTCCCCCCACCTGCTCCGCAAAGATCAGAGGAGTGCAATGAGGCAGGCACTATGAGAGTATGTTATAAGAACATTGGAAGTTGGGGGAGAGAAACCAGCAGAGGAAAGCTGTGATGTGAGGTGTGCTGCAGAGTACAGATCAAAGATCTGATCCAACACTGACTGAAATCAAAGGAAAAAGTGCAGGTGACTATAACGGGCATTGGATCAGGCTCTGAAAGGCAAACATGGTGACTAGCCCTTATCTTTATAATGGACTGAACCAAAACAATCCAAATTTCGGATCTGGGTCTGACTGTTTTCAGCTCAGGCCTCTCTGTTCGGAACGCCAGGATCTGGCAACTGGTTTGAAGAAGCTTTGAAGAAGAAACAATCATGGATTGAATGCACCACCTCGAACACAGCCCCTCAGCATCTCCTCCGGCTTCCCCTTCACCCACCGAACCTACCGATTACGTAGTAATCCTTGTCCAGGGCTTTGCAGTAACCTTTCCCAGTAGCCACCTCCATCGAGTATTCAATCAAGAGCAGTACACTCATGACCTAGAAGAACAAAAGCAGAGGAGACGGTTATGCGGCCTGCCTGCCAATTTCCTATCAACAAACCAGTTTCCAGAAAGAACTACTGCTTGGAATTCCTGTGGCACAGCCTGCCTGAAGGTCTCCAAGTGCCGTACGAACGTTAATGATTGAAACTTCCCTGTGAGAGTCTAAGGGGAAACCAAGGCACAGAGCAATGTGACTTCCCCAAGGCCACAGAGAGAATTTGCAGAAGAGAGAGGGGACAAGCTCAGTCATCCCCTGTGCAGTGCTTTCACCATAACACTCGGCTTCCTCGTCAACCTTACGGTAGACTCTGTGATGAGGAATTTATTCTGAACATCAAACATTTTTGTCCTACTCAGAGCACCGTCCATTAGCAAATCTCAGGGCTAGATCTTCAAAAGCTTGGCACCCACTTAGGCCTAAAGAGAAGTGAGTGAATTTTCCAAACAGCTCAGCTCAGTTTAGGGTTACCATTTTTGAAATGCAAAAAAAAAGGCACTCCCCTTCCCACAAGGCAAGCCCACCGTGAGCCCAACCCCCAACCAAAAGGCAACTACGCAACCCCCCCTTCAACAGCCACTTACAGTATCTACAGAGATAACACATATAGATAAGATTAATAACATCGCACAGCTCCTCACTCTTGCATGACTCAAACCCTCTCTCTCACATGTTTTGATCTGTTATCTCTTAAGCTGCAGAAGTGGGAACACTGGAGCATTTTTAGCTAGACACAGAAACTTTTAACATTCGATACCCCAGGGTATTGTGGTAAAAATGAAAATCTTCAGACCCACAAAAAAAAAAAAAACCCCGGCAGATTAAATTATTTTTCTGACAACTGGCAAATCCATGAAAATACCAGCCAGGCCTGTCAAATACTGGCCAGAAGGTAAACCTAACCATGATGGGAGGTGCAGGAGGCTGAGAACTTTTGAAAGTACCATCCCAGTGATGGCTGCCAACCATAGGGCTGGCCAGAAAACTATTCCATTTGGTTAAAAATTCAGAGGCTTCGGAATTTGTTTTTGTTCTGATGTGGAGCAAAGCTGAGGCCTTTGGGATTTTTGCATGAAAAAACACGGGAGAGACAGAATAACCTTCTGGTTGAGGCACTCAGATGGGATGTGGGAAAAACAGGTTTGAGTCCTTGCTTTAAATTAGTCAGAGCTGGGATTTGAACCAGGAGCCTCCACATCCCAAAGGATGCTCACCCGGCTAACAACCAGTAAGAAGAATTTTCGGATCACCTGCGTACCAGCCCTTTACTACTCCTGCTGGAGCAGAGTGTGAACGTCCTGCAGTCAGTCCAGAGCTGCATCCCTCTACAGGTGTGCTGTGCTTGGATGCTGTGTTCCCTGGGCCGCACCTGTATATTACACACAGCAGGTGTCTGGGATATCCAACTCCCTGGGGAAGCGGGCATTTTTACTTGTGGGCTAGTGGTATCAGGATGCAGAGCAGAGCTCCAGCTGAGGCTAATGACAGGTTTGCACAAAACCAGTATGGCCTTGGTGGAGCAGAAGCCTATTCAGTTATTACCATTATTTCTTACTTGTCTGTCACTTTATTGAAACCTTCAGCACCACTGGGTGGGAGAATACGCTCCCCTTTCACCTTCCTGCTTTTCCTGCTTTTTGTTTCTCTCCCCGGTCCTGTCATTGTATCTCTCCTTCTTTCTCCCTCCGCATTTCCTGCTCTGTAGCAACACCCAGCCCCTGCAGATTTCACTGCCATCCCCCTTCCCCGCCCTGTTGCCAAAAGGCCAGCAAGGACATAGTCCAGGTGACGTGGGAAGTGCCCTCATTAGCTTTCAGAGAGAACACCCCAGTGGCGGAGCTGTAGGGTTTACACCGCTCAGAACCATTGTTTCAGGCTGTCGGCAGACTCAGGGAGGAAGTACCACACTGGTTACACTCGGAAGATTTTTCTTCACATTCATCAGGGTGAGAAACCTAGTGAGGGAGGCTGGGCTTTCTTAAAATAGAAATTTAGATTCCGATATGAGCTCCATAAATAGGAGTCAGCCTGTAACCCATATGTGTGCAAACCCTGGCATGCGGCGTATCTGCTCATCGTGGGGCCATCCTCATGTGTTCTGAGCCATGCGTGTACATTACATTATATGCCAGGAGTGTACATTGTACACTAAGCCCTGTACATTATGTATTCTGGTTAATAAATTACCTCCTGGTGTGCTCTCTGTAGCCATCTTGCTATTACCCTCTCAAATCCTTCTTTACTGGCCATCTCTGCAGCCGCTCTGTTCATGGCCAGAGCTGGGCCGGAAATTGTTTCCCCATCCTAAAAAACTATTTCAGATTTCAAAGACCTCCCCATTCTCCATTGGGACAAAACAGAGACCATTCAAAACCTTGTGAGGAAACCAAGAGAACAACAGCTTCACCCCAGAACGGATTGATGGGTCGGGCACTTACTGGGAATGTGGGAGACCGGAGTCAAGTCCATCATTTAGAGGGAAAAATCTGAACTCTGGTCTTTTGCAGACTCAGTGAGCTTTCTAAGCACAGGGCTAGAGGATCTCTCGCTGGCCCACTGTATATTGATACAAAGAGGAAGAGCTCCAACAGGAGATCTTGAGAAAGCAAGACAGAGACTGACTCTCTAGCCTGGTAGCTCAGGCACTCACCTGACAAGTGGGACAGCTGGATTCAAGTCCCCACTCTAAATCAGGCAGTGCAGGAAATTGGCACTCACATGGGGTATGAGTGACCTGGGTTCAGAGCCCTCCAGGTTCTTCGCGGGGCCACTCTCTGGCTTTGACCCAGAAATTCCATCCAGGATGGGAGAAAGTTGAGTCAAAACCCACCCTTCCCCACAAAATGTCTCGGCTTTGAGGAATCCGCATTTTCAGATGAAAAAACAGTTTTGTCGAAAAATTCCCACCCATCTCTACCCACAGCAGGACAGCGTGGCGTTCCCCCAAAGCGGCAATGTTCTGGAACACTCCTGCTGCCGGAGGCAGCACTGGAGGTACGTGCAACTTAAACAGGGCGTTGGCAAGTGCCAGAGACTTGTCAAGAAGAAGTGGACGAGACAGGCCATGAGAGCTCAGCCAGACTTCACAGATCTCTCTGCATCCGGTCATGAGATAATGGGCCCTATGACAGACACAGGAAGCATGATCATAGCCTCCCACCAAGATAAATAAATGCATGCATTCTATGCAAACAGTTTCTCACAATATTTATAGCTGCCTTTCATTTTGAGAGTGTAGCCTGAAAAACGCTACCGAGGATGACAGACAGGAATAGCTGTGGTTTGTGCTTGGGTTTGCACTGGGTGCATACAGGAAACAACACTGACAGTGGCAAATAAAGAAACGATCAAGCCTAGAGCTGTGTGAAGAAAAATTACTCTTATCTATAACATGATAGTGCCTGGAAATCCCATACAAGATCAGGACCCTGTTTTGCTATGTGGTGTGAGAGTCTACTCCTGCCCTGAAGAACTTACAGTCTAAACCCACAAGACAAAGAGTGGGCGAAAGGAAGGATTATTGTCTCCACTTTAGAACGGAGGTGCAGAGAAACCAAGTGGCTTGCCCCAAGATCATGCAGGAAGCCTGTAAAGGAGCCAGGAATTGAACTCATATTCCCTGAGCCTCAACTGGTGTGAACTCAAGAAAAATAGGATATAAAATTATATGTGGAAGAAAGAATCCTGTGCAGATGCCACGTATTTGTTTTCTCCTGGTCTGTCTCACAGATACATCATTTTGTGCTGTGTAATATCCCTCGAGTGCTAACATTAGATGCTACTTTTTCTATATTGTAACGAGCTTTGCTACAAGGTGTTTGAGGATGGAACAGCCGCTTACAGCTTCCTCTTCCCTTGTTGCTGCTGTGTGAGGTCAACGCTTCAAGTGCTATTGAGGGGAACATAAGAGGAAATGGCTTTTTCAGACTTCTGCTCAACAGAAGTGTAAAGTGAAACGGTGGACCTGAGCCTCCTGAACATCAGGGGCGTTCACACTGGGTTCCAAAATGGAATTTTGCAAATTGGCTAAACTGAGGGCTCATCAAATCCAAACAGCCCTGAACGCTAGGGGCATGCCAAGTGGGATTCGAAACTAAATCAGGGCCTGGATCCGAACTTCATAACACAGGCTCATCTCTAATTTCTATTAGAAGGGAAGATTCCACAGAGTAAGCGGTCCTGGTTCTCCTCTCATTCCCTCCGGCATGAATCAGGAGTAACCACTGGTGTAGGCGAAGGCATATTGGTGTAAACCAAGTGCATGTCAGAGGAGAATCATGCCTTGCTAAACTGAAAGATTAAGGACTTGAGTCTCATTACTTGAAAGCCCCTTTATGCTTCCAGAGCGGTGTAAAAGGATCATGGATTCCAAGGCCAGATGGGAGCCGTTGTGATAATCTAGTCTGAGGCCATGCTAGATGATCACAGTTGTACCTTCTGTTTTAGCAATCTGTGCTCAGGCTTCTTTTTGCTGCTCTGGTAGCCTATAGTGGCCTTAATGTAAAAGCCCTTAATCTTTCAGTTTAACAAGGCATGATTCTCCAACAGATGAGTATGAGCCCCAAGCACTGTGACGCGTAGCAGGTCTATGGTGTTCAAGCCACCTGCTTTTTTCCCTTCTTATTTCCCCCTCATGGGTTGGTTTGACGGAGACACCTCGGCTGGGGGAGGTGGGGAAGCGTTCTCCAAGAGGGGGTCCCACATTTGGATCTGCACATGGATAAGGTCACGCTTGCTCTTATATCTAATGAGCCACAGCTCTATCCCTGCAAGTACCACAGCCATAGGCAGGGACTGAACCTGGGAATTTTAGACACCAAAAAGCTAGGCCGCTGCTCCTTGCGCTAAAGAACTGCTCCAAGGAAAAGTAAGGAACAGGCTGGTATAGTCACTAGAGCTAGGCTCAGCATATTACCATGCAGCGGGGGCGGTGCTGGGTCCAGAACCCACAACATAAGTGCACCAACACCACAGTGAAGGGTGTTATTGAGTAATCTAGAGAGACAGAATTCCTGCCTCCCTGGCTGTGTCTTCTCTGAACTCCCACTCTTGCTCATGTTTCCAGCGTCTGTCTGTGTTTCGAAATCACCAATTCCAAGAAGCAGCGATGTGAGAAAGCGAGCGGCGATGAGATTTCGCATGCGAAAGCCGTAGGGACTAAGGAAGTGTCTCTAAGAGAGGCAGTTGAAACCGCCGGATAGATGTGGCTCTGTCACACTACCTGCTCTCGCAGCATTGCAGTGGCCACTGCATGTGAATGGGCGGGTTGGGGAGCTGCACCTCTGAAAAGTGGGGGGGAAATATTTGGAAAATGGTTGCAAAAATTAAAGAAGAGAAGAGCCACGTGCAGCCTTTGTGGGGAAGGAATCGACAGAGCCCTAGAAGAATAAAGAGATATCCTAGTATTATGGTATCGCCTAGAGACCCCCATGGGTTGGATGCTGTGCAAACACATTGTAAGAAACAGTCACTACCCTAAAGAGCTCCCACGGGAAGCATTGCCAGCACTTTTCTGGTCATGGGGATTTGAGACACAGAGAAATTACATGTCTTAGCTAAGGAGTCACTAGTGAAGCAGGGAACTAAATTAAGATCACCTCCAGTGCAGATCAGCACGTTAACCACAAGCCCATCCTTCCGCTCTAGGCCTTGCTTCTCCTTCATTAGTTACGCTTTTAGTAAAGGAGCCACAAAGGCATCTTGAGACCTTCCATTTCATATGGATCGGCTTTAGCTTTCAGGGGACGCAGCAGCTCCCACTACGGAGGGCAGCTAAATGATGGAAGGTAGAGATGGAAGCCATGAAGGGTTTCCAGCTGCCAGAGGGATCCTTATCTGGAACCAGAACCCACGATTGAGCTGTGTCACTGCTACAGCAGTGGAATCTACCAGGGAATCTAGGCAGAGTGTCTCCCTGGGTGGAGTTTTTTCTGTAGTGCCCACTTCAGGATGCGCTGGAGGGGAGAGCTCCTGGTGATGGGGATGAAGGTCTGGCACACAGAAGGGGTGCCAGCAGCAGGAAGTATTCCGGCTGGAGATGGGGGTGGGAAGAGAGTTTGGGGAGGAGAGGGGAATCAGCGGCTGATGGGAGGGTTGGAGCACTTTAGAGGGAGGCAGATTGCTGAGGTGATCTGGTTTTAGCGTTCAGTTCCTCAATGCAATTTTAAGGGTGAAGGATCCCTTGATCTTACCCAGCTAGGCCGCTTCCGTGGGCCTCATCACCGCAGCATCTGAGTGCCTCACCACCCCCGCCCCCCCATGAGGCAGAGCAAAGCTGTTACTCCCACTGTACAGATGGGGAACTGGGGCAGAGAGAATGAATGACTTGCCCAAGGTGCCACAGGAAATCAGTGCCGGAGCACTGAACTGCACCCAGATCTCCAGAGTCCCGGGCTAGCACACACCCTATTCAAATGGACAGTGACAGAACCACAGACTAATATGCAGGCGTCCAGCCAGACCTGCAAAGGCAGCACACTTAAAGGTGCCACACCCCGTCAGCTCCAACAGAGGGCTAAGGGCAAGTGAATCCCAGCTGCTGGGCTTATGCCACTGTGGAAGGCAAGGGTTCAGCTGCTGGTGTCAGATAACTTGAGCCTGTGCATCCTGGGGGAATGGACACATCCCGGCATGTGTTAAAAAGAAGCAGGGAATTTCTGTGCTTTGCATCTCAGCACCCGTTCAGACTGTATTAATCCCGGGCCTGGGCTCTGGCTCTCATTCCCTCCATTCATTTGAGAGCCTGCACGATTTATTTCCAGAGTCTATGGAGAGATCAGCAGTGAGACAAATCTAATTTACAGGAGTACAAGACACAGGCACAAAGCCTCAGCACCGGTGTTTGATAGCATTACTATCACCAAGCATTCATCACTGGGATACAGTCACTGCAATAATTTTTACAGATACAAACGAAGAGGATTGATGCAGCAAATCATCCAAGTATTTGCTAGGCTATAAATCCTCTTTCCCTTTTTCCTGTGCCCGGCTGCAGATATATGATCAAAAACATGGGAAAGGGGGGAAAAATTGTGTGCTCTTATTTTACCTTTTAAAGTGCCTTCTCTGCAATGAAACAGCTTCCGTACGGCTCAGTGTGAAAGAGACACACTGTGACAGAGCTGTGGGTGCATACAAACCAGAGAGGAGCTGGGATGACTGTGTTGTGTACTTTCTTATTATGTTATGGACTGATTGGCATCCTATAAGTAACCACAGATGGAGAAATCGATGGATGGCCGTAGATCGATAAACGGAGGAGGTGGGAGAGGAAATATCTTTTAGTGGACCAACTTTGTGGGTGTAAGGGACAAACTTTTGAGTTTCACAGAGCTCTTCCTCAGGTCTGGAGAAGGGAAAAATAGATAAGATAGGAAAAATACACAGAGTTTGTGAAAAAAGATGTGTGTGTGCGGGGAGGAGAAACGCTATTAGAAATTAAGTACGTTCTCCATACTCTGTATTGGGCAGGTTTTTGCATCCATCCAGCTTTAAAGATTTTTTTTCTCTCCCTTGCACAAAACCCAGGCATCTCATTAGCTAATGTTTGTTTGTTTGTTCAACATGTTGGTTTGTTTTTTAAATGTAATCACCCTTGAAAAGGACCCATTCATTTAATTTGCAGGAGGGCAAATGGCAGGAGAGGCTCGCAAGTCCAAGTAGCCTAGCTCTCACCCCACCTCCACAGTACACAGGGCAGGGCACCCTGGCGATGGGTTAACGCGCATGTGTCAGGCACGACCTGTGAGTTTAGAAACACAGGACTCTACGCCGCAGTGGCAGCCTTCTGAATGACAGTCTCAGGATCACGATTCAGTCCCTGCTCCTTTGTGCCAAGAGGGAAGTAAACTGCCCCAGCCATTCCTCGGCACAGCTGACTTCCTCCTCCACCACAGCTAGCACGGAAGTGGGGAGCGCCCCTGCCCCGCTCCACTCCCCACCCCGCCCTGTCTGCTCCCCATCCACCTGCATGGGAGAGAGAGAGAGTAGCAGCCCACCCCAGCCTGGAAGCTCTGGTGATGCAGGTGGCCTATGCATGGGACGGAAGGGGAATTTATTCCCCCTTACTTCCCTGAATGCAGGCAGGCTATAGCCTGGCCCCAAATAATAACCCAAATGCCATTCTGAACCCCACCTCCACCCAGAGGCCTAGGTAGGTTACAACAGTGTCAGCACCCTTCAGCCTTTTTTTGGTATCTCGGGAGACGCTCGGTTGCTTTACCCCAAACTTTGTTGAACACTCGTAGCATCAAATATGGAACGACTCTCTATAAAAGGCTTCTTTCATCATCTAATACCAATACCTGGCTCTTCATCAGTAGATCTTTGGAGATTTACACAGGAGATCAGTATCATTACCCGCCATTTTACAGATGAGGAAACTGAGGCACCAGGCAGTGAAGTGACTTGCTCAAGGTCACCCAGCAGGCCAGTGGCAGAGCTGGGACTAGAAGCCTGGTTTCCTGAGTCCCAGATCAGTGGTCCATCCACTAGGACACACTGCCTCCCCTAGCACTACATTTCTCAGTAATTGTGGCACAGTGCAAGGATGCTGATCCACGCTGCTGTGGTGACCTGTTTCCTGCCCACCATCAGGGCCACTAATTGCAGCTTTAAAAGCAAGCAATTAAATATGGACTTAATTTTAATCCTAAAGTGGCCCCTGAAGTGACACTGGACTTGACTGAAATCCCAAGGGAATCTTCCCACTGGCTTTAATTGCCTTAGGGTAAAACCCTGTGTTCACTGAACTGTTGAAAAAGGGGGGAAAATTTTGCATTTTGACATCTCCTGGATTCATGCATTAAGTGAGTTTCAGCTTTAAAAAAAAAAAGCATCCTCATGACAGTGGAGAAAAGCCAAAAAGCGTGATCAGTAGGTACCCTAAAGGCCCAACAACCAGAAGGCAAAGAAACCGAATACAGGATTGATTATGTTTTAAAATCTCTGGATTTTTAAACTGATCTCAGGGTATTTGGGGGCCTGAGGCATCATCTTCAAACATTTGGCTTTGCCAGTGCGGCTGTAGAATCCAGCAGCTCGATAGCTTTGCTTACAACCATCTATGTCACCTTCTCCTGATGAGCTTATTACCATCAATAACTCGCACCGCTCGTGTCTGCGGCATGCTTATAGAAATCTATTGCTCATTTCTTAACCCTTTCGGATCCATCTGTAAATGGAATCTTGTGAGTGGGGCAATTCAAGCGTCCACATCGATTTCCCTCGGCACAACATGGGTCACATCTCAGCTGGTGACGTCAATGGAGCTTCGCCAGTTTACACCAGCTGAAGATCTGGCCCTACACTGGGGTAACACCATACATACACTGTGGACCAGTGTGTTGCTTTTAAGCCGCTGGTTTGTGCTGGGAGGGATGATGCAGCTACAGCGCGCTGGGGATTCTGGCAAGCCAGCAAACAGATGCGCGCCCGTCAGCACTAGCCTAGGGGTGCTGGCCCAGCACAGAGGGGAGTGAATGCCGCACCCGTCCCATGGATGGTGACACTGCCTTTCCGGAGAAGGAACCAGAATGCCCATTGCAGTGCCGCCACCCCACCCCTCCCCAGTGCAACAAGAAGCCTAAAAACAGCGTCCCATGGCCAACAGGGCAGCCTCTTGAGATCCCACTCCGTGGCTGTGCTCAACAGGTGCCCAGGGCGACTGGGAAGTGATCTGAACTGATGCCATTTTTGTACTTCCCCAATCCTAGGCTGACTGTGCAATGGGCCATAGCCTCAATGTGAGTTACAGCCACCTGGCAGCCGCTCTCACCTTTGCCACCAAGCATAATTTACAGTCACTGAGGTTCACCAGGGTGCAGCGCTCCCCTGCCCCTCAGCCACTCCCGATTTTCCCCTACCCTCCTACAGTGCAATAATCCTCTCAGGACAGCCACGGCAGCAGTACAAAGACATAACCAGCAAAGAGAAACCAACTGAGAACCAGGTATATAATGTCTAAAAGGTGTTAGCTATAAAAACCCCACTAGTGAATGGCTTTAATTTTTCTATGACACACACAAACACACACACACAAACACACACACCTTTCTATAGATACATAATTTTAACCCTTACACAGCCCTTTTCGTTGTCATCCTACTGTATAACCTCTACCCAATTGATCCGTCTGTCTAAGCTGAAAGCCTGTTTGATTCACAGCCCCGACTGCATTTGCAAAGGCTCACACATGAACTGCAGAGGAAAAACAGGAAGTACAGTGAATTTCCATCAGCTCTGGCACAAGAAACTAGTTCAGAAAACTATCAGCACAGTAGGTTTCTTTTTCCCCCTCTCTTGTCCATCGCTCTTAAATCATCGGCCTTGCCCCCACCTCTTGGGAACACAGAAAAGTAAACACTTTGGGAACTCTTTGATTGCTGACCGTTTACAGCTTCCCGATCTGTGCATGCATTTCGTAACTTACCATGTGGTAGATGCCCAGAGTGACTGTGGCAGTCTTTATGTTGAAGCAGCAACATTTCGGGGGTATCTGAGGAGACATTTTTGATCCCTTTCGAGTGTCGGGGAGGCAGCTGCTCTAAAGAAAGTGAACAGCGCAATGTAACATCTTGTTGCTCAACTTCCTTCCTGGTCTATAAATGTGTCAAGTCATCTCCTAAGTCACATGAGGCCTGTGAGATTTCCAAACCTGAGAGAAAACAAAATCATGCTGCAAGCAGCTGAGCGCTGAATATCGCCCCGGCCTAGGTTGCAAGCGTACCAGTGAATGCTACTACTTGAAGCCAGAAATCTGTTGCCTACGCTGCATGGAGTGGGGGGGGGGGGGGGGGTCGCGGCCCCTCAGGGGGTCACAATGTGGTTATGTGGGGGTCATGAGCTGTGAGTCCCGACCCCAGCTAGATTATAAACAGTCATCCTACATTACCCCTACCCTTAATATACATGTGCCATAATGGTATGTGGGCTTTCAGGCAATATTATGGCTTTGTGTCACTGCTGGGAGAGAGAGTGTGTATCACCAGTGCCCCCTATGGCACAAAAAATGGGCCCAGTTCATGGCTGTCCTAGGTTATGTATGCCAGAATAAACTGGGTGTAAATCAGCCATATGCCTGATCCATTGTCCCCAGAAAATACCCTCAGCATGGGGCGGGGGGGGGGGGGGGTCTCTGCAACAACACAGGTGAACTGACTTGCCCAGTGTCACACAGGTTCAAAAGTAAACCAGGGATACAGTCCATTTAAGCTGATTATGACAGAGCAAATAATGGATTTTTTTGGTTCAGGGGCCAAATTGAAAAAGAAATCAGAAAAAAACTTGGTGAGATGCTAGCCAAAGCCAGTTTGACTCTACACATTTTTGTTTGTTTGTTTGTTTGTTTTCATTTTGATTCTTCTGTTTTCAGATGTTTTCACCCAGGAGCGGGGAGGATTTTTTTTAAAAATTGGGCCATAGCTGGAAACAAAATGCTGTTTTGACATGAAAAAGTCCAAATGAAATGTTTCAAAATGGTTAAAATGAAACATTTTGACTTTTTTCAATTTTTAGATGGTTTTTTTTTTTTTTTTTGTCTGCAACTATGCATCAAATTCAATTAAATTTGAGAATAGTTTTAAAGCCCCCCAAAATTGAATTTGTTGGTGAAATGTCTATTTGCCAAAAATTTCACACCCATCACTAATGCTGGGTCCCAGTCCAGTGCTCCGCCAACCACCTGCACACATTTCAAGGCTCAACACAAAGTTTATGCACCCTGAAATTACAGTTTTGCTTCACTTATGTTCCTCGGTTCAGACATAAAACTGCCCAAGGTTTGAATACTTTCCAGTTTCAAGAGGCAGCTGTTGCATACCACTAGATTAAAGATGCCTTTTGAACTGATCTTACAAATCTTTGCCTGCACTCTGGAAGGGCAGGGAAATTCTACATTCAGTGGTTTCTTTGTATTGTGTTACACTGGACCTAATGCTGCTTGTTTCTGTCAAAGCCAATGACAGAACTCTGACATCCGTCAGAGTGTGTATTAAGCATTTCCTCATTCATTAAAAAAAAACCCAGAGGTGAAATCCTGTCTCCCCTGAAATCAGCTAGGTTTTGTCTAAGTTCCATTGGAAGCTCAGGTCCATTCTTATTTGGTCACAATCATTTCCCCCTTGTCTAATACTTAATAATAACGCCAAATTTTTCACGGTAACGAGTGACTTTGGAGGCCTTGATTTGTGAGTGTGTGCTCTGTGCTGAGGACCCTTTAATGTGTTTCCATTTGGATCCCCAGAAATTGAGGTCCCTAAAACCAGCGATTACTTTGGACCATCCATAGAAAACACTTTTCACCCATTGACTTTAGGTGGGGGAGGGGGGGGGGAGGGCGGCACCATTATTCCCATTTTACAGGCAGGGACACTGAGGCACACAATGATCAAATAAGCTGTTGAAGATCACACATCAAGTCAGGGGCCCAGTAGGAAACAGAACCTTGATCTACTGAGGCTCAATGCATTATGGGAGAAACCCCCAGCTACAGTGTCTTAGCACTAGATCCACACTAGAACACTTGATCCAAAGTCCTTCAGCCTGTAGGAAAGTTCTGATCCAGATCCTAACTTTGCGGGTAGAGCGTGACTCTACTAACCCTTAAAATAACAAACCCCAAGGCCTGGTAGATGTAAGCTAAGCCACAATAATAGCTGAAGTGTCTCTGTGGACATATTCTGTGCTTGAGTTTAAAAAAAACCCTGTTGATCTGATGAAACTTCTTCCATTTAAAAATGAGTTGCAAATGGAGATTTTATGTTTCTATCCCCCTTTGAGGCCTTTTATTTTCTTTCGGGGTTCCTTCCCCAAGACTTCCCAGAGACCAGTTTCTGGGCCCATATGAATGAAGGTTCAAGAAGATCAAGTATTTCCTGATCAAATAAAAAGCTTATTCATAATGCGAACCTGGCGTCCCTGGGAAAGCAAGTTTTCCTTTCGAAACCCCCTTGTCCTTTTAGAGGCAGACAGAGGCCTGCTTGTGTTCTGGATCACGCTTGAACATACCGTAACCAAACTTAGTTCACAACGTGTAAAAACAAATAGAAAGTGTGGCCCGAGCTGAGCCATTGGCTTCAAATAGTCCAGCACAGACTGAAAGCTACTGAGTATTTGGACTATGGATCCCAGGAATGGTATTATCCTGAGGGGCCCCTTTCAGCGGTCTGCATTCCGAGGCCTTCAGACACCTGGAGGGACAAATAGAGACATTTTGCTGGAGGATCAGTGCGGTAGGAAGTCAGGGTGCACAGAGGAAACACAGCCCTCTTTTTGTAGCACTCAGGATATACATTTTGTACTCCCTCTTAGGGCCGTTACTGGATTCTCCCTGGAAGGAATTCAAGATGGGCTCTCTCAAGCAAAGGACGCTCTTGGACAGAGATTGAATTAGCGAAACCTCCGTCCTCCAGCAGGCCCTCACCAAAATCGAAACAGACCTCAACAGGAGTCTTTCCCATCAAGCCTTTGGTGAGAACCCAATGGTGGAATTCTTAGGAGAGAGCCACTGCACAAGGAAAGATTAAACCCAATGAGCCACATGCTGCTCTCATGTAGACTAACGTCTCTCAGTTCAGCTCAGTCACTCTGGATTCGCCCCAGTGTACGTGGGAGAGGAATTGGGGTCAAGCTCTGTGAGAAGACCAGAACTGCAACTTTGCCTTGATCTTATTTTTTCCTGCGTAAATTCAATACATGCGTCTTTCACAAACAGTCATGTGGCTTCACCACTCAATGGGGTAAATCGCTGAAGATGCCGGAGATCTTCGGGCAAGCGTGTAAAGTGTAACAAGGCAAAACCAGGCTTACTATCCTGACTTCTCAGATGAAGAAATAAGGCCCAGAGAAATTCAAACACTTGCCCAAGGCCACATGAAAACCCTGTGACCGAGCTAAGAATTGAACCTAAGACTCTTGAGTGTTTTAATTGAGTGCCTTAATTAGGCAGCCTCTAGACACCCTTCTTTTAACGGTCACTCAATTTCCACGCAACCCTCATCATGTTTAGTTCCAGTGCGTGATCCCAGCCAATCAGAAAAGTGTCTTCCATAGCTCCTGACGGGCTTGTTCCACAGCATTGACTCACGTCTTTGCATTTAGAGGCAGTCAAATAACAATGTGATAGCATGTGCCAAAGAAGCACCACACCATGCCAGGAGAGCAATAAATCTCAGTCAGCGGCTGGCACTCGGCTCTGCTGCTCTAAATTCCATTTGAAGTGAGTCAGGCTCCAGCATCATCTACTGCTGGGAAATGAGGAGGTTTTGGGTTAAGTGAACGCCGGCAAATGACTCCTGCCTCTTCATTCTTTTAATGAGAAAAATAAATCCATTTTCCATTGACATCTAGTGGGAAATGGCAGCTCAGGAAGATGCAACTGTCCAAGGATTCAGCAGAATTGACAGACCCCTGCAGCTACGAAGAGCTCTCTTCAGCCCTGCAGGAACGGATTGCAGTTCGCACTGACCCAGTGCAAGACCAGTGGAGGCCATGTGAACATTCAGACTCTTCCCTGGCAGAGAAGGGCAATTTTTAACTTGTAGCTGAGGTTATTCATTATTATCCTGATTTGTATTATCGTAGTGCCTAGGAGCCCTAGTCATGGCCAATGTGCTAGGGGCTGTACAAACATAGTACAAAAATATAGCAACCCAACATAATGCCGGGCTGAGTTGAATCTGAAGAAACTACTGACCTCTGAGGACTATTAGTAGACGTCCCAACCAAGATCAGAATCCCACTGTGCTGGGCACTGCACAAACACATCGTGCGAGACACTTCCTGCCCCAAAGAGCTTACAATCTAAACAGGCCAAGGGTAGGAGAGTAAACAGAGGCAAAGTGACTTGACCAACATCACACAGCAAGTCAATGGCAGAGCCACAACTAAAACTGAGGTCTTGTGAGTTCAAGCGCAGTGCCCTACTCACCAGGATACACTAAGAGCCATTTGAGCAGGGTATATGTCCCAGTCTGCAACAATCATTACTCTAGGAAATTTGCAGTAATAGGTATATGGGGGGGCACCATACCCTTTGTTATATTCCCAGACAAAGGTGACATTAAGATGGAGTTAAGGCAGGAAGATGGAGCTTTAATGATACACCAGGGAAACTCTTGAAAGGCCCCACAGTCACCCAAGGATCTACACAGCCACGAAATGAAACCCAGCAACTTCCCCAACATCAGGAAGAACCAAGCCCACCCCAGTCCCAGTACGTGCACTCAGAGCACCCAGAAGAAGAGATGGATTTGTCAGCATGCCCTGAAGAACCACAGTGTGTGACACTGTTGCACAAAAAACATACATCATTCTGGGATGTGTTAGCAGGAGTGTTGTAAGCAAGACACGAGAAGTAATTCTTCTGCCCTACTCTGCGCTGATTAGGTCTCAACTGGAGTATCATGTCCAGTCCCGGGCGCCACATTTCAGGAAAATGTGGGCAAATTGGAGAAAGTCGAAAGCAAAGCAACAAAAATTATTAAAGGTCTAGAAAACATGACCTCCGAGGAAAGAGTGAAAAAACTGGGCTTGTTTAGTCTGGAGAAGAGAAGACTGCGGTGGGATGTGATAACAGTTACGGAAACCAACAAGCATCCAGTGCAGCCAAATAACACATAAGCAAAATGGACAAGGTAGCTCATTTTGTTAGTTCTGTTTAATTTCCTTTATCATCGCCTATCCCATTCCTCCATTCCACAACCAGCCTGTGTTGCCATCACTAACTCCACATGCCCTGATACGGGTCTTCAGTGCTTCCCTAGCCATTGCCACACTGGCACTTTCTAACACTTCTTCTCGCTGCACATTTCCCACTAGACTGTAAGCTCTTTGAGGCATGGGCCATCTCTTTGTTCGGTGTTTGTACAGCACCTAGCACAATGGGCTCCTGGGCCAAGACTGAGGCTCCTCAGTGCTACTGCAACACATAATAAATAACAACAACTGTATTTCTTAATTCCCCCAGGTTTCTTTTCCTGAAATCAAATCCCGTCACCCTGCTGCATTCTCTGAACTCATTCTTTCCTACCTGGAGTTCAAGCAGCCAGTGGTCACCATGTCCAGACTTCCCTATTAATCTTAGGGCTCATCTACACTTACAGAGGTGCAATTGCTCCGCTGTAGAGCTTCATGAAGACACTACCTATGCCAATGGAAGAGCTTCTCTCCCCGGTGTTGGTACTCCGCCTTCCCAAGAGGCGGTAGCTAGGTCGATGGGGGAAGCCCTCCCGTCAACATAGCACTGTCTACACCAGGTTAGGCTGTATAACTACATCGCTCATGGGAGTGGATTTTCCACACCCCTGAGCGACATAGCTATGCCGACGTACGTTTGTAGGGTAGACCAAGCCTTACGTTCCCCATCTCCTCCTCTCTTGCTAAAATTCCAGCTAAGCTCACCAGCAAGACTTTTAAACCTGACAGTAACTTTTAGTGAAAGGTATTTGAAAGTGCCAGACTTTATTAGTTTCAGCACAACGAAAGCAGAAACCTCTCACCTCCGCTTTGCATACCAACCAACCCTCGGAAGGCTCAGAAGACAAAGGTGACTGCATCAGTTACTGTATGTGACAAGAATGATCGATCTATTAATGTGCCTTTCATCCATCAGTTCATTATGCTTTATGTCTATGCTGATGTGTGTTTTCCCATTCGCTACTTTTTTGTCTCCATAATGTGACATGCTTTATTCATCTCGCTAGGATTTATGTCCTTCCTATTACCTGCATCATTCTTTTCATTACATTTTATATCAGTTTTGCTAGGCTTGACGTCTGCATAGCTGCGCTTGTATGTGCCTCGCTATATTTTATGCCTTGTTTTACATGCTGTATGCTTTAACGAGTTGCCCAGAAATTCTCTGCATGTATTTAAGTGCTCACAAAAGTGTGTCTATTGTTTTAAGCCAGCCAGAGTGCAAGAAGCGGCTGTGTAAGCTTTTGCTTCTAAAGCAACCCCAGAACAATACCATACTTTGCATTTAGATAAGGCAGTGTTTTCATCTTCCAAGTCAGTGGTGTACCGTGGGTCTCTGGCGCCCGGGGGCCATACTTA
The DNA here is from genome assembly GCF_026122565.2 of Emydura macquarii macquarii. Taxonomy (NCBI): domain Eukaryota; kingdom Metazoa; phylum Chordata; order Testudines; family Chelidae; genus Emydura; species Emydura macquarii. The sequence continues at coordinate 4,501,092 of NW_027133250.1, read as the reverse complement.
CATTGGCTCCCCACCCTGTTGGCAGTGCCCAATGGGGTGGGGGGTCTGCAGCCCATGTCCCACTCTCCCCCACTCCCTCCCCCCATCAGCGGCAGCAGCAGTGTCAGCAGTGCTCCAGGGGGGAGAAGGGGAGTCTGAAGGCCCATTTCCTGCTCTCCCCCACTGAGGGGGCAGCAGGGACTTCCCAGCAGTGGGAGGAGAGGGCCATGATGGGCTCTAGCCCCTGCAGCTCCCTCCTTGCACCCAGTGCAGGGGCGGAGGAGATGGGAGGACGCCCTGGCTGCCTGTAACGGGGCAGGGTAGCTCCTCCGAGGGCCTGGTTGGCAGCCCCTCCCCAGGCCGGCGCCGAGGGCATGACCCCTCCGTACGCCACTGTTCTAAGTGCTTTATAAGGCTGAACGACTGAATCCTTCTTCCTATTTATTTCCTATTTGTCGTTCAGTAGTGCTTGGTGGGCAACTGAAAATGAGGCCAGCCCTGTTTTGCTAGGCATTGTACCCACCCAAAGCAGTAGATAGCCCCTGCCCCAGAGGGCTTACAATCTAAATATACAAGATAGGCACATGTCAGGGAACAGGTGAGAACACACAAATAGAGGGAGGGTTTGCAAATGTCATGTTAGTTCCATGATTGGTTTTTTTTTAATTCTTAGGGTGGGGTTTAGTTCAAAGGGGATTAGCTAAATGGAAAGGCAAAGGGAGGGCAATCATCCCCAGCCCCTCCCCCAGTGAGGTAAATCAGTAGTTTTTTTATATTATAGTACCCCTCGAGGCCCCGTCCAAGGTCAGGGCCCCATCATGCCTGGCTCTGTTACAGTGTGTATGTACTCTGTAAACGCTCCATGGAAAGGTACGCCATGTACAATCTAAATAAACGAAAGGCAGGCGAGGAAACAGACGCAGGGAGAGGGAGAGTGCCAATGGTAGAGTTCGGAATAGAAGCCAGGCATCCCGATTCCCACACCGGCGCACTCCCCCACCTGCCCTCCGTATTATTAAATAAGCCTATTTTTCAGCTGGTCTATTAGTCAGGACACAGGAAAAGTATTTGGGATCTCTAGCTAGGAAATTGATGGCCTGTGGCCTTGAGCAAATCACCATAGGTGACCTTCACCCTTCTGCAGAGGGCCAGGAAGAAGTGTAGGCACTGATTCAGCATTAAGGAGCTGGGGGTTTGGGGTCTTTATGTCTGAAAATTGAAAATGTTTTATGGAAAATGTGAAAAGAGAGAGATCGTTTTTCAAAAAATTCCCACAAAAAAACCAAGGATTTTTGACCAAGGATAAACCTTTCAAAAGCACCTAAGTGACTAAGGACCCCTAGTCCCAGTATCAAAACTGGCTTACGACCAGATCCCCAGAGGTCTGTAAGCGCCTACCTCTATCGATTTCAATGGGAGTTGGAGGCCTAAATACTTGTGAGGAGCTGAGTCTCAGGAGCCCACATCTCACCGGAAGTTAGTGAGACTGAGGCCTGGTCTCCAGCTAAAACTCAGGTCAAGCTGGCTCTGTCACTCAGGACTATGCAAAATTTACGCCACTGAGAGAGCAAGTTAAGCCAGTCTACACCCCGAGCACAAAACCTGTACGGCTGCGCTGCTGCTTGCAGCAATGGGAAAACAACCCATTTGTGGAACTGCGTCACATTAAAACCTTGCCTCCCCCAAATCTCCCCCTCCCTGCAAGTTTTATCAGGACCTGTCCTTGGTGCTCATCGCAAGTATCTCCCATCACCAGTCCTGGTTAATTAATTTTGTGTGGAGACCTCATTCTAAATCATCCCATCGCAGGCTCCTTACCCACAAGAAAACACTTTGTCCAAGAAAGGCATCAACCCACAATAGATTATTTAGCTGCAAAAAGAAGAAACTCTGTCAGCTGTTACGTTTACAAACCCCCAAACGATTTATTAGGAGACACCGAAAAGGTGAGCGAGTCCTGCCGAGCGCTTGGCAGAACATACTGTATGAATAACTGAATGACCTTTCAAATATTTACACATATGCAAAGTCCTGCTTAATGGCTGCCTCTTACTCCTTCATTTGTCTGACAACTTCCTAACCAGAAATGATCAATGCGTTTACAGCCACCAGCCAGCTTATTTTTTTCGTGAGCCAGACGCCGCCAAGAACAATAGGCGAGAAATGACAGAACTCACAAGACACATTTGCTCAGCAGCACGGAGCCTGTTTCTCACGATGAATATCAACTTTAGTCCTTGCTAACCGAGGAACACAGAGAGCTTTTAGGTGTCAGCCACACTGACAAGGGCCTTGTGAAGGGGAAGGAAAAGTATGGACCATAAGGCTCCCATTGGCATGGGTGGAAAGTAACATTTGCTGTGCTAAACAAAAGCATCTTAGTTGAGTTTACCTACCATTGAGTCCGTGGTTTGAATAACATTTGGACGTAATCAGAAGGCGCCCAAGTGGGTAGGAATGAGATGGCTATAAGGGGAAAGCTACAACAAGCAGCAAAGACAGGTGATTATTAGTTACAAGTGTCGATATTGTGAGAGCAAGGTTGATCTTGGCTTGTGAGCGACCTGTGGCAGGGACTGTCTGTGTTTGTACAGTGCCTTGCACAATTATTAATTATATTTAATAGGGTGGTGCCTACAGACCAAGCAAGATTTGGGTCCCATTCTGCCAGGCAGGGCTGGATGGGAAATGGTTTTCCTGTCCCACAATCATTTTTGAAATTTGACATTTTTTTCCCCGTCCCAAAATCTTGAAAATTTTCACAACCACAAAAGATTAAAAGAATTTTGGTTTGGGTTAATCCGAATGAAACATTTTGATCATTGGGCACGTTTACACTCTCCTGGGACTCACACCTATATTAAGGCCCCTTTACACTTCCTCCCCACGGTGCCCTGGAAATGGACTAGTTATCAGTCACCTGGAGACTCCTTCCTTCTTCTCCCTTCAAGATGCACCTAGCCAGGCGGGCAGCCCCTGCATTGCCCTCATCGGGGGCATTCCTACCTGGGAATTCAGCCAGCACAGAACCCATGTTGCCTGTTAAGTCTCTTCTTTGTGGTGTTTAATTTCTCTGTCCTCTCTCTCCCTGCTTTACCCTGGGGGCCTCTCTGGCCATGAGATTTGGCACCCAGCCACTCAGCTCCCACTGTGCCGAACTGTTGAGTCTTTTCTGGAAAAACAGGAGGGCTTCATCTCCCGCCCAGGCGCTGTGATGACCTTGGGCCTGACATCACAGCGCTCGGCTCTGCGCTGGCAGGGTAATGTCACCGTGCTAAGCTGAGATTCTGTCCTGCTGTCTCTGCTCTTTCTCCCAGAATCAGAATCTGTTACTAATGCGTAGTGCGAGGAAGTCATTTTCCCAGTCCCTGCTGTCCTGAACAGGGGAGCAAAAAATGCTGTGCAAGTTTCCGATCTCTCCTCCGCCATGGCAGCTGCATCGCTAGGTTTGCATCTCCCCCTTCCTTCTTCCAGACTGTGATCACAGAGTCTAGCTGTCGCACGACTTGGCTTTGTTTTCTGGAAATAAGTCCATGAAATACATGCACGATAGCAGACGCTTCTTCTCCCTAGCTCAGTGGTGAGGGCACTCAGCTGGGCCGTAGAAGACACGCATTCACATCCCTTGTGTGCCTGATTCTAAGCAGAGTTTTTCCTCTCCAATTACTCTGCCCCAGGCAGAGTAAGGACTTGAACCGGGGTCTCCCACGTGTGGCAATACCAACGCTCACAATTCTTCTCACGAGTGACAGGATTTCAGCTGGTGCTGGAGCCAGTGTCACGGCGATGCTAGAAACTCCAGTTCTCTAGCTAACGTGAGCCCTCTGACTGGCTGCCTGCCTGCCTCACGTACCCATTGCTTGGGGAAGAACAACCAATCAGAGCTGCTGCAGGCAGAACACTCTCTAAGGGCCAGTTTTAGGGGCGGGCAAGCAGGACAGGGGCCCTGGGTGCTAACTATGTGGCGGGGGGGAGGGGAGGGCATTAATGGCTCTTTTGGCCTTAGGGGGATACTGTGCCAAAAATGGTTTCTGCTCTAAGAAGCACATAAGGGCGGCCCTGAGTGAGGTAGAGTTCCCACCTAGTGCATGCTTGGAGTATGCCCCCAGGGGTGTGCTATGCAGAGCAGTGGCTTCACCTCTTATACTGGTACTTGGTGCCCACTCACCCAGTGCTCAGGGCGTTCATGAATCATATAAGACTAGCCCTGCCCTCTAGCTGGAGCATTCCAGGGACTCCCCCTACACAGAGCAGCAGCATTCCTGAGGCTCACGTGGCCAGAATGGGGCTCTTACACTCAGGCAGGAGAATCGAAGATGATGGTTACAAATTAAGAGCCCACTGACGGAAATCAGCATAGCACCATCAGAGCCAACAGAGTTGCATCCATTTATATCAGCTGAGAATCTGTTCTTAATTGCCAAACTCTGCTTCTTTTCACCGGGGTAAATTCAGGGCGACACCACTGAAGTTAGTGGTGTAAATCTGGAACAATTCCCCTGACTTCAATTGTGTAAATCCAGAGCAACTCCACTAAAAGTTACTCTAGATTTACATGAGCATAAACAAGTGCTAACTATGATCAAATGAATGATCATTTATATTCCTAAGCAACTTCAAATTCCAAACTTTGTGCATTTACATTTTCTAACTATAATATCATATCATAGCTGTGGGGAATAATAATAAATGTCACTTAAAGCTAAGCATATTAGTTGGCTGGGAATTGCTTATATTTTAACTTGAAGAAATTAGGGACTGGCAAACCATTTGGAATAATATAAAGAAACAACCTGGCCCTTCTCCAAGCATTTGAATTAACCTTTTTTAAAAGTTGAAAAAAGGTTTGGTTAACTCACATCAGAATAAAAAAAGAAAGAGAAAAAAGGAGCAACTTTTTGTTCATATCCACTCTTCCTGGTTTCAGGCGGAACTCTATGAGAAGACAGAAAAAGCCACAAGACAGAACAAACTTGTCATGCCAGATCTTGGAATCCTTGAATAACAACCCCTGGGATGGGTTGTCAGAAGAGCTTGAACCTCAGACCTTCATCACCAAAGCAAAAGCCTTTGCTATATGAAACAAAGGACCAGCTCTATTAGCTGGCAGCAACAGTAGGTTGTTGTTCTCTAGCTGACCAGCCACTAGAAAGGGATATGATCACACACACTTAGGCCTCGGGTACCCTAGAAAATGTATAACTGTGCTGGTCAGGGATGTGATGTTTACTGAAATAGTTATACCAGTACAACCCATAATGAGATGCAGTTATACCAGTGGAATGATATCTTCTATCAATAGGGCTGATTCCCTTTGTCTATGGAAATAATCTATACTGATATAAGCACTTTTATACTGTATAACTCCATCCAGATTAGGGATTGTACCGCTTGAACTATTCCGGTTTAGTTGAAGTGGTAGAACTGTTCCATGTAGACAAATTCTTATTCTCTACTACATCAGCCACTATAGACGGATAAAACTCTCACATATTTAGCACTTGTGAACGTTTGCCTAACGTCTTTATAATTTGTTTTCATTTTTACACTGCTTTTATAACACTTGTTTCCAACTGTGACCAGAAACAGAAGTGATGAACTGCCGAGACAAGATGTTCTTGAGAGATTTCCAATGCAGATTTGCAGTCCCAGAAGTCTTAGTTTGGATCACCTTCAGAACTGCTGAGTGCTCATCTCAGTTCTGAATCTTGTCAGGGTCACATCTCACTAACAACAGGTAGAGATGAGGAAAGGGTTTGGATAAAACATCAAAATGTTTGACTGTTTACTGCAGCTGCATCTGAACTATTTGGACCTTTTGAGCATGCAGGATGGAGTGGGAACTCTCACGAGAACAGTCGTGCAATATTTTGCCACTTCCGTTTCCATTCCCAATGGGAACCATGCAGTGAACATGCTGCAAAACGAAACAATAACAAAAACCATCAGCCAGCTGGGCTGATCCTTAACTCAGGAATCGCATTGTTTCTTGTTTAAACTGAACTGTTTGGACTGCAGAGAGTTGCCTAAACCAAAATCCTTCCATCCAGTTCTGTGGTTGGATTCTGTAGAGTAGTCAACAGCTCCTGCCAGAAAGGCATGACCCAGGCCAGGACGTGAGAGCTCCTATGCATTGGCACTAGCCGTGCAGGCTAAGCTAATCTTTCTGCACCATGGAGAGCAAGTTCTTTTTCTGTCCTACAGCTTCAATGAAGCTGAGACCTGTCTTCTCCCAAGCGACACTCTGGTCCAGACCATCAGTCTTTGCTGATTTACACCAGCTGATGATCTAGCCCCATAGATCCATCTACACAGATCAAACGTATTGTACCCTTGTAAATGGCTGCATCTTAGCACTGTGAAGTTTGAGAAAGTTTGGCTCCAGATTTCAAATACCTAAGCTTGGAAGTGTTCAGGACTATGTTTTGGTTCTGCTCCCTTTAGAGAGAAGGGGGTAGATTCAGCTCTCACTGTCACCACTGGAAATGTGAAGGCCTCCCGTTGAGGTCAGTGGAGTTGTTCCAGATTTACATCCGTGTTACTAAGAGCAGCGTCTGACCCACAATAGGCCGTACTGGACACAGAATATAGACCCAGAATTTTGGTTCAAAGGCACCTCTAGTTATGAAATTAACAAAGCCTGAGCACTCTGTCATTCTCTACTTCCTCTAGTGGGTCAGTCTGTCTTTCTCCCTCACCCTATTTTACTCTGCCACTGGGCCCTCTCACCGCAGGTGGATGCCTCCTCCTGGCCACTCTGGGGAAACAGCCTTTTCCAGGTCCAAGGCCCCCTTCTGTTGCTCACCATGTGCCCTACTGCAAGCTCTGCGATTCCGGGTGCTCCTTCTTCATGACTTGCCCTCCAACCAGGCAACTCTGTGTTTCCCCCTTCTGGGGTATCAAAGTCTTTCCTCACTAGCAGTCCCTGGCAATCTTCCCCTTCGCTATCCCTAGGCTGCTACTTCCTTACTGGCTGGCAGGGGAACTCAGGCCTGCCTTCAACTCCAAGTTCCAGCTCAGGGACCCTCTAGCCTGCAGCCAAGGTCTGGACCCTCCTGAACCTTGCTGCTTTTCCCTGAGCCCCTTCCTTAACTTTTCACTTCCCTCCTCCCACTCTGGGTTTGCCAACCTCACAGCTCCCTCCCCCCAGAGAGTAACTGTAGGCTACCCCCCCAAACACACCTCCCTTCTCCTAGGGAGTGACTGCAGCCCCCTTCCCTGCAGACCCTTTCTGCTATCAGCTCCCTGGCTCTGTAGAAGCCCTGCCTGTTCGCACACAGGTGAGCTTCCTCTGATTTGGGCTTTCCTCTCAGCCTTAATTCTCCTAGTTGGTAGCCTAATAGATGAATTGGCCCATCTAGCCTCCATTAGCCCCTTCAGGGCAAGTGTGGGGTGAACACCCCATCACATGCTTGTTTTAGAGTTTCCAACAAGCAAACAGTAGGAATCTCTGTCGTCTCTGTGAGCAGCCTGTCTGTGCCAATTCTCAACTCAGAACTTGGAATCTTAGTTGATTTGGACATGGCGCTATTCATAACCTGACATGCAGAACATGCTGAACCAGAGCGTGTTGGCCAAAATAAACAATTCCTCTCAAATGTACAGGTGAAATAACATTCTCAGCCATCTAACAGTACGGAAAAAACACAGGCGTCCAAGGAGAGGTTTTCTTAGTGGCTAGTAATTAGCATTCTTGGGAATCTGTAATATTTCGGTGAGGTTTCGGTGGTGATACGGTAGGCCAGAGAGCCCCATCTCCCCAAGTTGGTTTGCGTGTCATGTTAGAACGGCGCCTTTCAGGCAGAGACCAGACCATTTGAAGGGTTCAGTTTAATCCCCATTTCTGAGCTAACGGCAGCAGATTGAAGCCCTAAGTGAAAGTAGAGAATACTGCTAGCATCACAACTTCCAGCAAACATTAATTAATGCCCCCTAAACAGGAAGTATTCTCTAAGACTTTACCAACTAGAGCTGGGCAAACCATTCCCTACTGTCCACTCTGCTACCTACACTTGGAGTCTTGACATCAAGTTTGCAGGTCTCTTTCTCTTGCTCCAGCTCAGCCAGAAATGATGCATTGGGTGCAGGAATCCCTGGATGAGGTTCTCCGGTCCGTGTTTTGTGGGAGGCCAGACGAGATGATCATAATGGTTTAAAGTCTATAAATCTGTATTAGTTAAAGGCCTGATTCTGCAAGATGCAGAGCATCAGTTGGGAGGTGCTGAGTACCCTTAGCTCCCATAAGGTCTGAATTTCATTTTTACTTTAAGGCCCCTTTACATTGGCACTTCACATTGCAAGATTGGTGTAAAGGGGCTTTATTGTAAAGTGGGAATCAGGCCCATTGACTTCAGCAGGAGCCATTTACACTGAAGGCACTTTACCCCACACCAGAAGTGGAAAGGGCTGTCTACTTTAACCGTGTCTCAGAGCAGGCCCTGGGAACTGAAGGCACTCAGCACCTCACAGGATCGAATCTAGCTTCTGTGAATGCACAAAGGAGATTTTATTTCCCTGTTTCCCACTTTTTTCTTCTTTCTACTTGTCTTTAACAACCTAGGAAATAAAGGGCTTGTCTTCACTGCAGAGTAAACCCAGGCTTTTACTTCTGTGTTGCCTCTAATGGCCCTCCTGTCCACAAACAAAACCCTCTCACTTCAGCCCCTGCTAGCTAACCCAGCTGGAGGTGCATGAGACCCCAGGTGCTGCTTTCACTCGAGCTGGTAACCTGCCTATTTTGCAGTGAGGACACAGGCTAAACCACTGGAGTGCTGCTAGTCCTCCAATGCCTTCCCACAATTCCCCCCATGTGCCCAGAAGGACAGACAAGTTCTCCCACAATTCACTGGGAAAGAATTATAGAGTGGCTCAGTTTGCAGCAGCACGAAGAACCACAGGATGTGTCCCCAGAAGACCTAGTGACACACAGGGTAGCGCAGAGCCAGTGGGGACCCAGCAACGCTTGCAGGGCTTTGCAGTGTGGCTGCTCACACCGGGCTAGGCTAACCCGGGTATTGACATCTGGGTGCTGGCCATCTGAGTTAACACTGCAGTGAGGACTCTGTTACTTCTTTTGCTGCTTGAAGGAATTTGTAGCCATTTAAAAACCAAGAGCATCACATGAAAATAAAATGATGCGAACCCAACATCAGTTCTGCATGCGCGAGGCTGAGTCTTCAAGTGCTCAGCACCTACCACTGAAGCCAAATTTTCCAAAATGTTCCGCACCCCCCGGGACATCTCTTGCCAGCTTTTGCAGCGCACTTCGGAAAATCTTGCCCCAACTGTATTCGCCAAGCAGAGTTGGCCAGAAAATGATTTTGCCCCCCTGAAAAATCAAGACAAAACTGGCCATTTGTCATTTTTGTGCGAATTTCTCAGGCTTTCCTAAAACAATGATAAATGGAAAATGTTCTATAAAAATGGACACTGTAAATGTTCCTGTTTTAGCACAGGGAAAAAAAAAAAGGTTGGATGAATAACTTTTGACTAGCCTCTAATGTAGAGCACTTGAAAATCTGCCCCTTAAAGTCACCAGGAGCAGAGCTGGCTAGAACCATGGAAAACTTCAGTGGAAAAAAAAATCCACAGAAAACATTGATTATTTGATGAAAATTCAAATATCGAAATGTTTCAGCAGAAAACCAAGATATTTTCATTTGGAAATGCTGCCACAGTGTCTCATGGGAGTTGTAGTTTGGATGCCTTATGCTGACACTCTCCTCTGTGGGGTGATGGTCCCTAATCAAATTCCATTTCCATAATGCATCACATCCTCCCTTCTGGGAAAAGGGAGGCACTGCTGTCCTTGGTCATGGTGCATCATAGCAGATGTAGTTCAGCAATGGAACCCTGGTATTTGACTTCTAGTTGAAAAATTCTATGTGGAAGGCAGACACGTTTTGTTAATATTTTCATTTAATCAAAAACCCAATATCCCATCAAAAAACAGTTTTGATGGAATATTTTGACCAGTCCCAACCAGAAGCCAAGGTGATGCAAAAGTCAACATTTCTTGAACTTTTCTTGGCATCCTCCATCCTGCTACATTTAGAATGCTCTCATCTTTCTGCTGTAGGCTGCATCAGTTGAGTAATTCCTGCTGTTTCCAATATCATGTCATCCCACTAAATATGTGGGGGTATCTTGGCATAACTGATTTAATATGAAGTATTTTGTATCAGCATCTGACCCACCAAGTGATGGGATCAAGTAGAGACTCTTTCTGAGCACCGATTAATTGGTTTTCAGTGTTTAATTGGCCACTTTGCTTATCATTTTGTTCTGGAAATCTAAGAATCTTAAAACAGTCTTACGGAACTTAGGATCTCTCTCCTCTGTCTGCAGTCTTCCAATTAAACTGCAATCCTATAAAATACAAGATCCACTTCACAGCCAGATAAATGCTAAGGCACACATATATGGAATGCCATAAATCGAGAATGCATGCTTTCTTTAAAACAGAATGATTTTCTTCAGACATGTCTCTCAGGCATTCCCCTGGGCCCTGTAACATAGACCTGGTGTTCTAATATATGGCATTCTGAGAATTCACTGCAGACTCCCTTGTGAGTTCCTCCTCCTCAAAATACTGTTCCTTTCCCCAGTCCCTTTTCCGATAAAGGCACCCTTATGAGACGGGTTTGTGTTTGTGTAGTGGCTTTCAAGGCTTTTCATTCATTCTTTTTTTTTCCCCACTGCCTACAACAGCAATGACTGTATTTCTCTTCAGCAAAAATGCCAGCAGAGGTTTAAGGTATGGGAGCCCAAGCACAGATTAAGGCAGATTATGGCTGTGCCCCGGCCGTGAAGAGCACAGCAGCTTTTGTGACAAAATATACCGTGGTTTTTTTATACTGGACCAAATCTTGATGGCTCCCCCCAGAACCTGATTGCTCCCCAGCTTTCTAGAAACGAATGGGGGGGCTTCAGCCTTTTTGGACTTTTCTGCCCTTTTTGGATCTCCCTGGGTGCTCAGGACTGAGAGCCACCTTGTTACCCCCCTGCCTCCAGCAAGAGGAAGACTTGCTGGTGCTTAGCTGGACATCAGCTCCCTGACACCAGTAGCTTGTTAGCTACATAAACAATCTTCCATGGGCTCTTACAGCCCATACTTTGTTTTGCAGGTTAACACCAGGTGCATCCCAGTCTCAGAGCCTTCCTGAAGCGTTCTCCTGCAGAGTCCAGCCCTCAACCACTGGACACTCCCAGAAAATTACCAGGCAAACTCTCCCCAAAGAAACAGTCCATACATCAGCTCTTTTGGCTCAACGGAGGATCAGCCCCAATGTAACATCACAGCACTGAGCTATATCTATAGTGAAAACAATCACAATTTTATTGTCAAAAGCTAAATTGAAGAGAGAGAGAGTAAGGATAATCATGGAAACAGAAAAGGTTACATATAAAACAAAAGGTATAACATGCTTCCTAGACTCTAAACTTAATTTTAACCTGCTAAACCCTTTCTCACCTCAAGCAATCTCCCAGCGTCACCAACCGACATGGCTGGGATCCCTCTTTCATAAATGCATAAAGAGCTGTCCTTTTTGCTTCTACGGTGCTGGATAAAGAGGCGCCCTTTCGATTTCTCTTCATGTCCTCCCAAATTCATTGGCTTGTCCCCAGAGTCCGGATGAGCCCGCATATTCAGTTCAGTCTCCGGTGTCTTGCCTCCATGTTTGACTGAAACAAAGTTGAAAAGAGCAAGGTTAAGAGTTGGCATTTTAAAAAGCTGGTTTATATATATTCACATAATTTACACTGTGAAAAGCCTGTCTGTGTCTCTATGTAGAGAGATTTCATGACTATGCAGTAGGTCATAATCTCTTAAACATTCATATCTCTTCAGGGGGAACTGGTTTCATTACAAAAAAATTAGCATTTTAAAAAATCTCAAAGGAAGCAATCAGTCTGGCTGGGGGACTTTATTACAATGTGCTTGCATGGTGCTTAGGACAGTATAGGGGCCATAGGCATGACTGTCTTATAAATATTAACTATAAATCATGATCTCTAGGTAGGGTATTTATACTGACTTCTTTGCTGTGATGAGTGACTGCATAGGACACAAAAATCATGTTTGAGTTAGGGCTTGGTGAACTGGATCCAAAAATATCCCAGTCCTATCCTGAAAAGATACCCCCTTCCTCAATGCTAGAACCAAACTGAAATGGAATTCTTGTCAAGCTAGGAAACGGATACTGAATGCCCTCGCTACTGAAAGCCGGACCCTCAACTGGTATCAACGGACATAGTTCTCATCGAAGCCGGTGGAGCGTTGCCAGTATAGGATAGGCTCGTGAGAGCATCATCAACGCACAGGCCGTTCCCAACATTTGGATGGGGGTTCAAGATGACAGACGTTCCCCAAAGTTTGGGAGTGGTGAGATCCAGCTCTGAAATGTTTGCTTGACTGGTACTCAGACACCAGGGCAATGGGTGAAGCAGTGAAATATAAAAACAGAGATTACTACCGGTGAGGCCGCAGCTGGAGTCCTGCGTCTAGTTCCAGGCACCGCACTTCAGGAAAGATGCGGACAAATTGGAGAGAGTCCAGAGGAGAGCAGCAAAAATGGGAAAACATTTAGAAGCCTGACCGATGAGGAAAGGTTAAAAAAATTGGGTGCGTTTTGGCTTGAGAAATGAAGACTGAGGGGACCTGACACGTCTTCAGATATGTTAAGGGCTGTGGCAAAGAGGACGGTGATCAATTGTTCTCTGTGTCCACTGAAGGTAGGACAAGAAGTAATGGGCTTACTCTGCAGCAATGGAGATTAAGGTTAGATATTAGGGAAAACTTCCTAACTATAAGCACAGTGCAGAACTGGACTAGGCTCCCAAAGGCAGTTATATAATCCCTGTCACTGGAGGATTTTAAGAACAGGTTAGACACACTCCTGTCAGGGATAGCCTAGGTTTACTTAGTCCTACCTCAGCCAGGGGCTAGACTAGATGACCTCTTGAGGTCCCTCCCAGCCTGATATTTATATGATTCTAGGATTAGATTAGATTAGATTAGATTAGATTGTAAACGCTGCATAGCAAGGACAGTTTCTTCCCATATTTTCATAGAGTGCCTGCCACAAGGAGTTCCCACTCCTGGTTGGGACCTCTGAAAGCTGGCAATTTTTGTTTAACCTTCCTTGCTGTGCTCAGATACTAGAATGCTCTATGAACAATGGGTGACTTTGAACATCAAGAGTCAGCACCAATCATTCAAGGAAATAAAGGCTATATTACCATTGTGAGCTCTTTGGGGCAGGGACTCTCTCTCTCACTGTGTCTGTGCAGTGCCCAGCACAATGGGATTCTGATCTCAGCTCAGCCTCTAGATTCTACTGCAATAATAACAATCACAGCTGGTCAAAACTGGGGAGGGTTTTTTTTAATTAAAAATGTGGGTTAGACCAAAATGAAAATTTTCATGGGAAAAAAATATTTTGGTTGAAGTGATCTAGTTTTCTGGGGGTTTTTTAAATGAAAACACAGATACTGAAATCCAAAGATTTTTCAGAAGGCATTTTTTGATTTTGGAAAAAATATTTGGTTTTCAGTTTTCAAAAGCTGAAGAAATTTTACTGAATACCCCATCTTTTACTATTATTATTTGACCCAAAAAACTGTTTTTCAAAACTGACACTTTTCCAGTTGTTGTTGTTGTTGTTGTTTTATCAAAACAAACAAAAAAATGTACATGAGCAAAAAATCAAATAAACAATTTTTAAAAAATCTTGCAAAAATAATTGGCATCTTCCAATCTCTCTTAACAATAAAATAATAATAAATGAAAACCGTAGCCAGCACTTATTTTCATAGTTTCATAGATTGTATAGCCAGAAAGCACCAATGGATCATCCAGTCTGATCTCCTGTCTAACACAAGACATAGTATTTCACCGAGTTACCCCATATTTGGGGGCATACCATCTCCATAATGTCTTATTTGGAGTACAGAATAATACACTGCATGATTAATGCTTGAAGACAGATGTCTGATCAGAGTAAATGCTGCTTAGTAGCACCGTATTGTTTGTGAGTTATAAAACATAGACAGGTACGTTAAAATTTGAGCAGAGGGTTGGACTAGATGACCTCCTGAGGTCCCTTCCAACTCTATGATTCTATGATTCTAAAATACGGAACAGGTGGCCACCCTGTTATTACAAGCACTTCAATCATTAGCCATAATGGACTCTATTAAGCCTGGAAGTTTACCTTTAATGTTCTTACTCGTGTGTGTTGTGTCTGCAGATGGGCCTTTGCATCTGAACAGCCCAGAACTTGGGAGACAAATTCTGTAGCTGTGTTTTGGGCAGGAGCCCATCTCCCCGCGTATCACAGCTCTGCGTTACTTGTATGTCATGCTGCATATGTTAATATTTTCTCAGTGCTGTTTTCCTGTGGTTGTTGGAGTGGGAGGGGGAGACACATCAAAACCAGTTAAACATCGCAAAGAATGTTTGATCTGGCACTGGGCTGTCAAAGCTGCAGCAGGGCTAGGCAGTCATTTACACATATATTGGTTCACCAGCTCAACCGGTGGAGATGAGGACGAGGGAATAACTGGCCAGCGAGCTCCCCGTTGGAAGGAAGTGGTATGTGGTATCTCTGCAAGACTCTCAGAGGGGCAAACATAAGGCCAGATGCTTTGCTGGTGTAAATTGGCTTTTGACGCCAATGGGGCTGGGCCAGTTTATGGTAGCTGAGAATGTGGCCCATAATGCTTTTCAGTTGCAGAGGATAAAATGGGACCTACCAGGAATCCTGAATGTATAGGGGGGAGGGGAAGAAAGGGAAAGAATGGATCCATCCACACATGTGGCCATAAGATCTGGTAGTTCCTTACTATTGGCAGAATTCTGCTCTTGTGTGTATGTGTGTGACTGTGATTGTGGGAATCATGAATACACAGCTCTGAGCAAAATGTGGTGCCCAAAAGGACTGGGTCCAATTTGCCTCTGCTTTCAATCACATGGGGACATAACAGAGGAGAGGGGACATCTAGATGATGGTGATCCTCAACCAGGACTACACTGAAATGGAACAAGACAGGACAATGGTCCTTTTGGCTTCATCCAACAGTTCTTTCTGAATCCCACTATACTGAAATTCCACAAAGTAAAAGACGGAAAAGGCATTAAAACCAAGGTGGAAAGTAAGTAAAGATGAACAGATATGTGTACCGAGGCTCTGTCTTGCAAGTAGTGATAAATACACTTCGGTAGGGGTAGAAAAAAGAAGATAAAAGTCCGGTGAGGGTGAATAAGAGGGTAATTAATTTGAGGCAAGGTATAAAGCGAAGTGGGACAGAAGTGTTGGAAAGGCTCCAGAATGAAAAGAGGAGAGTGAAAATAAGCAATAACAGAGGCCAAGACAGTGAATGACGGAGAGAATTAATAGAAGGGGCCAGTAAATCACTGACAAGCAAATCTGTGCAAGAATTTCCTAAGGAAATTCATGGTTCCATTACAAACCCCAGTCTCAGGCAAGGCGGATCAGAAGTACCCCACAAGCCTCTGGAGCAGCCTGGACCCACATTCAGAATGGGCAGAGGAGGAGTCATGACTTGGAGTGGAATCCATGATTTTGGCTGCAGTTTGGTTTAAATTTCCAGTTTTGTTTGAATCCCAAACACCCAGCAGACCTGGGGTCGAGGGAGCATGCTAAACAAAGGGTCATTGAATTTCTAGGCGTAAACAAGATCAACCATCTCTTTGAGGCTGTGTGTGGCTTGTGATGTCCATTCACTGAGCTTTCCGAGTCATTGACATGGAAGGAGTTCTTCCATATTTATGAAGGAGTAGGTCAGTGAAAGGAATCCTGGGGTCTTGGAGGAGTAACAAGGGTGCCTGGTTAATCCAGCTACTTCTTGCTATCTGTCCCTCCCCATCTAGGAGCCAAGAATAATCACTGACCCTTCTTTAGCAGCATCCCTCAGAGGATTTCAAAGCACGGTAGAACATTAAGAACTCTCACAAGCCTATTACAAATATAGCGGGGTGACATTTTTCGGACAAATTGTTTATTTGCCAAAAAATGCAGTTTTGGGTCAACCCAAACTAGTCACAAACTCAACACTTTTGTAAATAGTTGCAGCCAAAGAAAATGGGGAAGGGGGGCTAGATTCACTAGGGGATTTAGGCGCCATTCACAAAACTGAGGCCGAAGGACCCCCTCCCCACATCCCACTCCACAGTCCAGTGGTTAGAGCGCACAGCCAGGATCGGCTTCCAGGCCCCATTCTGCCTGATTTGGAGCAAGGACTCAAATCTCTCATGTTGCAGGAGAACTCCCTAACTTCTAGGCTAGCGGTTCTCAAACTGTGGGTCGTGACCCCCAAATGGGGTCACGCCATCAGCAGATGGTGTCGCAGCAATCCCTAGTATGCGGAGAACGCCATTTTGCTCCACACAGCATGACCTTGCATGTATAGTGTCCTCCATGCTCTCTGAGGTCCCGGCAGGAGATACTTCAATAAAATACTTCAGTGGTTGTGATGTCAAAAAGTTTGGGAACCCCTGTTCTAGCTATAGGGTATTCTGCGGCGGGGAAACTCTCAGTCTCTCCTGTCGATGCTGTTCCACTGTGTATAACTAATGAAGTATTCACTGGAACGGGAACGCCATCTCCCAAGTAAGTCCCCTATCCACCAGGATATGGAGTCGTTTTCACGCTCTTTCTCTCTCTCTGTTTTTTGGTTTCCACAAGAAAAAAAAATGAAAAATTTCATTTTAGGTCAATTTGAAACAAATGTTTGTTTGATTTTCATTGTTTCGTTCACTGGCTGAACTGAATAAAGCTAATAATTTGCATATTTCTAATTGTGAAGTTGGCAGGTCTCATTATCCTCATTTTACAGTGTGGAAAAAATTAAGCCCAAAATAGGTTAGATTGATATACCCAAGGTCAAACAGGGGAGTCTGTGTGAGGAACAGAACCCAGGTGCACTGCCTCCTTTCTCTGTGTTCAAACCACAAAACCATCCTTCCTCTCCAATCCCACACCTTGAAACGCCCTCACCACAGTATTGCATAGGTATTTCCACAGGTTGCCCATGCACAGGAGGGGAAGATGGAAAGTAGTGGTACATTTCCACAGGAGGAGGAAGAAAGATGCTAAAGGGACCTTGCCAAAACAGCTAATCAAGAAATGAGACTGTTCAGAATCTAGAATGAAAAAGGACCAGATGGTAGAATCCCTAAACTCCAAAGGACGTGTCAAAGTAGATCAAGGAAATGTTAGATCTAGAAACACAATGTGCCTGAAACTTCCTTGCAAAGCAGGAAATTAACAGTGGGCAGAAGAGATTCGGTTACAACACCTGTCCAAGAGAAATGATGTTGGGAACAGCAGAGCAAACTACAGACCTCTAAAGTTTGCCATTGGCAACAGGGTAAAGTCTAAGGAACAGAGAGGGGGCAGACAAGGGAAAACTCCTGATAAATTATGATGTAATTAAAGAGAGCTGGCCCGGATTCACAAAGGGCAGATCATGTATAGCAAGTGGCGAAGCATTTCGCAGAGGGACACATGGAGATAATTTAACTGTGCTTTAGGAGAGCAATACAACAAAGGCAAACTTGTAAGGTCAGTAAGTTATGGTGTTGGGGCTGAGCAACGGAAGCAGATGGAAAAGAACGGGCTGGGACATGGATAGTGTAGGATGCTGGAGATCTAAAGGACATGTTTGGGTTTCCAGAATGTGTGTTCACATCTTTTCATGGGCTTGTCGTTAATACCTCAGGCAGCAAATTACAGGGCCAAAGCAATGCAAGAATGGCATCCTGTCTCTCTACTGCCCTGCACCTTCTACAGTCATCTCCCCCACTGCAAAGTGTCTGTAAAATGTTACTGAATCAGGAGGATGGAATTATACACTCCCTCCTTGCACTTGGTCCTGCTATAAGTGAGAATCTGGCCTCTGGGCTTCTTCAGATTTTGGGTGGTGGAAAGAACATGTGTGAGACACTGGCAGAGCAGGTGCCAGCTCATGCCAAGGTCCCTAGGCCTCAACTGAACACTGGAACCAGTCTGGCTCAGCTGTGTGTTAAAATAGGTATTCGTGTTATCAATGTGTATTTAGTCATCATGAAATGCTTGTAAATGCCATATCCCAGGTGATAAGGCAATATTTAAGTGTTTGCTCTGTAACTGTAAATCACCAGACAGGAGAAAAGCATTAGCAAGTGTGAAATACTACTTTCCAACAGGAGAGGTTACCTCTTGCCCAACAAAAGAAGACCCATCAACACCCATTGTGGAACATCAGAAGACAAAAGGCTTTGTGGATTCCTCTTCCCCTCATCCCTCCATGAAGAGGAGACATGCAACTGAATTCCTCCCAACAGCTGAATCTGCAGCTTAAAGTAAAAGGGGGGAAAAGAATAAAAAGCCCTAACAAATAGAAGCTGTTTTTTTTATGCTGATTGGACTGTGAGGGGCAAGGATTACTAAGCATAAGCAAGAGATCCCCTGTGTTTGGCCTGGGTAGCATTGAAGGACACATAGAGCTTACGTATTCTAAAGCTTCTATTAATTTTTGAAACTTAAGACTGTAGCCTGTTTGTGTGTGTATGTTTACCTGCTTTAACCTCGTAGATAACTCATTTCATTTCCCTAATTAATAAACCTTTGGGTAGTTTATTATAGGATTGGCTACAAGCATTGTCTTTGGTGTGAGATCTGAGGTGCAATTGGCCTGGGGTAAGTGACTGGTCCTTTGGGACTGGGTGTAACCAGAATAGTGTTGATTTTTGGTGTAAGGGACCATCTATCACAGTGGCAAGCTTACCTGGGTGACAAGATAGATCGGAGCCCCCAAGGGGATGGTGTGTGACTCCATGGTTAGGCTGTTATAGTGCCTGAGGAGTTTGCCCAGGCTGAAAAAGGTTCTGATATGTATTGAATGAGAATCAGGAGTTCAAGTGATGAGGCTTTGGGGTCAGCTCTTGTCCCCTCCATGTGTTTTCACAACATTTTATATTTCCATAATTTGAACTTAAAATACAGCTGGCAACACTAGAACACAACAACAAGGCTATAAAAAGTGATACATTGGGGTGTGTGTGTGTGTATATATATAAAAATGGTCAACAAATATTTATCAAGAGGCTGTTTTTGTGGATAAACACAGCCAACGATGAGGCAAATTGTCCCAAAGTGATTGGTGTGTTTGTTTTTGCCTCTCTGCTTCTTATTCCAAGGGCCCAATTCTGATCTCACTCACTCTGATGTAAATCAGGAGTAAGTCCATTGAAGTCAACAGTGTGCAAAAGAATGTATGTGAGCAGAAAATCAGATTAATAAGGCTGGGTTCTGCTCTCTTTTATGGCTAGCACTACTATTGATTTGAACGATGCTACTCCGGATTTACACCCTTGTAAGTGAGATTCATATATTTTAAGATCCAAAGGGCCCATTATGATCATATGATCTGACATTCTCTAGACTATAATGCAAGCCATAGAATTTCATTCAGTTATTCCTGCAAATGAGTTCAGAACTTGGCCCATCGTATCCAGCTGTTCAGCTTTCAATGGCATACGTTTCAGATGTATATTTCAGTTAATGCCTCATCTACACCGTACAAAAGCTCACAAAGCGCCTTGTTCACCCAGGAATCTCTTTCTGCTTGTAAAAGAAGTCAAGGCTTGTTCAATGCTTTGGAATAAATTGCTCTTGGCATGTCAGTCCTCCCTCTACCCCCTCAAACCACTACAACAAAAAACCCAAAAAATCCTGCTGTGAATTATGTCCCTCCACAGGATCCAGTGCTGTATAATAGAGATAGACTTAATCTGAAATATGACCATTTTATGATGATTCCATGCTTTACCCCCTTGTATTCTTTAGAGGAAAACAAGAAAGAAAAGAAAAGGATAACATGGGGAAAGACAAACATCTTAGAAATAAATATGTATGGAAAAGACGTTGAGTATTAGGAAAGGAGTTTGAGACTCTTGGGTGGAAGATACTGTAGACGTAAAATAAATTTGAGCTTTACAAGCTCGTCTTTTTGTTATGTACACACCTGATCCAATGGGGCAATACGTAATTGGAGACTGTGGAAATAATAAATACCAATAATAATAAACACTTCAAAAAGGCCCAGGTACCTTTGCAGATGATCACAATCTTTTCTACCTGGACTGACCTCAAACCCCAGATCCAGACTTTTAGGAAGCAAGGATCCGGCTCTGACTTCCAGACCATCATTGCACAGGCATTATGTAGAGAGAGGTACTATTATTATTTATAATATGGTAACACCCAGATGACTAACCAAGGTCAGAAGAATCCCATTGTGGTATCTACACAAAAGCCCTACCCCAAATTGCTCACAGTCCAAGCAGTGGAAGAAAGGAAGTATGATTATTCTCATTTTATAAATGAGAAACTGAGGCATAGAGAGATTCAGTGCGGCACCGAAGAGCACATGGGAAATCTGTGGTTGAACCTAGCTCTCCCAATGTCTTAACTACAGGCCATTGTCTGAACCACAAGCCCATCCCTCCTCTTGCCTACTGCTATTAGTTCCAATCCCTAGAAGGGCTGGATGAATCACGACGGACGATGACTAAGATAGGATTTTCTAAAGCACTTATGTAACTTAGGAGCACAAGTTTAATTGGAAATCAGTGGGCCCAGTACTCCTAAATCACATAGGTGCTTATGAAAATCTCACCACGGATTGATTTTAGCCTAATGGCCAAGAAAAGGCATGAAGGAACGTGACAACTCACATTCCGGTTAAACTGACCCGCTTGTTATGGAGACCACAAGCACAGCTTGAAACGAGTAACACTGAGGCATTTCACTAAACGGCTTAGTCAGTAAACGTGTTTATCAGGGCAGTGTTGGCTCAGCGGTTTCAGTTTGCTTAAAATAAATTATCCTGGATTAGCTGTTAAACAGCAAAGGGGAATTTGGGGTTGTTTTCCATCTCCAGCACTCTTGAGAAGTGGTTTCATTTCCCTGAAGACTGTACCTTACTGCTCACTATTTATTTATTTTCTGCTAGTTCAATGGAACAGGAGTATAATGTTTGTGTATTTCAGTGAATTCCCAAAGAGACAAGAAACTTGAAGTCAGATGCTCTTAGAAACCTAGAAATTTGGGTCTGCCAGCTCCATGGACAGCACATCATTGTAGATCATTCCATAGTTACATGATACATAAATTATATGGTATAGTACGGTCTCTGCTAATTGACTTAAAGAGAGAAGAGGTCAGTGACCTAAGCATCTGATCTGATGTATCTATACAAAGAAAAGGATATAGACTGTATCATTATTGGGAGTCACCAAATGGTGCTATTACAGTTTGCCCGGTAAGCTCTGTTTAACTGACTATATAGTCAGCAAGATCTTGCAGAAATGTTTATTGTTAGTTATGGTGCAATTCTTTTTAGAAGCTGTCCATAACACCAGGGAAGATTGTGGCCCTAGTCTCTCTCTCTACATTATTTTTTATTTTCAGAGTTACTCCCGGTGAGCTCGCCATAGACAAAAAGACCAGAAACAAATGAAAGCCTCCAATTTTAATATGAATTTAGTGACTTGATTATGGAGCATCAATAACAACTTTATAGTTAAGGTTGCATTCTGGGTTTTTGGGTTTTTGTTTTTTTTTCATTTACTACTTGTTTGAAATCCGTTAGTTAGGTATGAAAATAGGCATTGATTGCAACAAAGCACAACTCCACTGGCTCAAAAGGGCTGATGAGGGGCTGCATTTCAACCCTGCTACCAGCCCATGGGCTGAGGATCTTCACTCCATCCAAGAAGAATCCAGTTCCAAGTCTGATTTTTCCTGTTTTCTACAATGCACCCAGGCGTGTGGGATGCATTTCACCCAGGAGGAGCAACATTTCAAGTTAACAGTGCTCCTTTCTTCAGACTCTTAATATCCTACTGAGAGAGACTTTAACACTCAAAAAATGAAATCCACTTCTCCTGCAGAAAGCCTGATTAATCAAATTCCACACACACCTAAGGTCAGGCTAGAAGCTACTGTGCAATTCCTCCGCTTCTCCTATTGCAGGAGTGGTGGCTGCAGACTCTCCTTCCACTTCCACAGGGCATTTGTTCTGGACTTGAACTAAACCACACCGAATCCTTAGATCTTATTCAAAGCATCCAGTCAATTCACTGTGAAAAACTTTTTCTGTGTGTTTTTTTTTCTTTGGTCTTGTGTTGTGAAATAAATGGGGAAGGAAGACGCTAGGATTTCATCTCTCAGCCCTGCTCCAGCTCCTGTTGAAATCAATGGCAGAACTCTCACTGCTAGAGCTGGATTTTCTGCTTTGTGGGAAATTCCCATGATTCCAAAATTGAATAAAATAACATTTCAAAATTTCCCATGAAATGAAATTTCAGGCAAAAAATATTTGGGGTGACTTGAAACATCGTGTTCCGAACAAATCAAAAGTTTGGTGCTGATTTTTTTTTTAAACCTCTTTTTTTAATTGAACTTTTTATCAAATGAAATAAAAGAAATGTATAAATGAAAAGTCATGTCAACATGAAGAATCAAAGCGTTCAGGTCTGAAAATGATGAAATGAAACTGTTAGATCTTTACAAAATTCTTTTTTTTAAATCTTTTTTGTGAAATAAAACGTTGTTGAAATCCAGACATTTTGCTAACAATGAATCTGCATTTCCCGGAGGAAGATTTCCAACTAGTTCTACTCGCTGTCTTCGCTGGCGCAGGGCAGAGACCTTAATGAATGAATTCAGAAAATCCAATCAGCATCCAAAGTGCAATTCAAAGAACCAATCCAGAGATGAATATGGGCCTAGAGCAGTGGTCCACGAACTTTGTCCCTTTCCTGGTCCATGCCATGCCCGCCCAGGAGTTGAACTCAGGAACCGGGGCCAGGAGTGGGGCCAAAGCTGCAGTTGGGGACAATGAGCCAGGCCTTGAGCTGGGTCTGGGGTGGGGGCTGGAGCTGCAGCTGTGGGGTCTGGGAGCTGGGAGAATGGGGCCCCAGGATCTGGGGCCACAAACAGGGCTGGGAGCTGGGGCCAGGAATGGAGCCGGGAGGCAGCCAGGAGCGGGGCTCAAGGCCATAGCCAGGAGGCTAGGCTGGGGCTGCAACCAGGGGACAGGGCTGGAGCAGAGATGGGGGCAGAGCGGGGCTGGGTAGCGCTTCCTCTCTGCCCCCGTGAGGACTGGCCCAGGCTCCGCCATGCCCTCACGAAGGTTCTTCTGCGTCCCTCTAGGAAGGCACAACCCACAGTTCGGAGACTTCTGGCTTAAGGGATAGTTCTTGGCAAGACAGGGACAATTGCATGTCGGTTGGCCAATGGACACCTAATGGGTCACATGATAAGCATCTACAAAGCATGTGGGTGTGAGCAGGGGACTATTTCCCCTTTCCTTATACAAAGCTACGGGGCTTGATTCTCACTGCCACGGAGCCCCCTGCTCATTGCCAAAGCAAAGGGGGCTGAATAAGAACCAGATCCATTCAGTGCTGCACTGAGCACTCAACCCTACAGCCACTGAAGCAAATGGCAAAACCCCCACTGCCTTCCCTGGTGCAGGCTCAGCCACCGAGCGACCAAGGGCCTGATTCCCCCTGCCTAGAACCTGCTGCCACCATTTACACCCTGGCAAAGATGTGATGTTCCACCCCTAGGCACCAACCAACGACTTCTCCTCC
This sequence comes from Emydura macquarii macquarii, assembly GCF_026122565.2. Taxonomy (NCBI): domain Eukaryota; kingdom Metazoa; phylum Chordata; order Testudines; family Chelidae; genus Emydura; species Emydura macquarii. The sequence goes on along the minus strand of NW_027133250.1, from coordinate 4,477,445 downwards.
TCCTCCTCCCCAGTGTGACCAGCGCACGGCACCATGGCAGTCACCACGGCAGTCGCTGGCAGCTGTGAGGTTTTTTCAGGCCCGCAGCTGTGCACGTCGAGGAGCCGTTCGACACATCCGGGCAGCACAGTGTACAGAACATTTGCTGGCTCGGGGCTGGGGAGCCACGGCTCATGTTTATCAACAGTCTCTTTGGAGGCTTTCAAAAGAAAGCAACAACCCTCCAAAACAATCTGTCTTCACGTACGCGGGCGCTTGGAGTGGGATGAATGACGCCTCAGAGAGGGGGCTTTGCTTTTTTTAAGTGGAACTGGCGTCTGCAGCTCTCCGAGGCCGAGTGGATTCCATGCATTTCCAACGGGTCCCATCTCCACCCCCCCAGCTCGCTCAGTGCCAAGGGAAATGTGGGAAGGGAGAAATGTGCAGGAGAAGCTAATGCTTTCACACACCTCTCCAGAAGCACCCGTCTGACGGTATGTCCGCGCTGCAGCTGGCAGGTGCCTCCCAGCCTGGTTAGACAGACAGATGCGAGCTCTGCTTGAACTTCCGTGCTAAATATAGCTGGTAGCTGCTGCAGCACGGGCTAGCAGCCCAAACACAAGCCCACCCCATCACCAAGGTCCAGTCCCGGGTGGCCACTGCCCGTTCCGCAATGGCCACAGGGCTATTTTTAGTGTGTCAGCTCCTGCAGAGCCAGCACGTCTGTCTCCTGCTCAGGCTGGCAGGCGTCCTCCCAGCTGCTGCGCAGATGTGCCTTTCGCGACGTACAGGATATAGTTTCCCTGCACACACCTGCCCCTGGGTGTACGAGGGTGGTGTTCTGGCACACTGATCTACAATCGCATGTGTGGGACAGGGGGGAGAAGGGTTCCCTTGCACGACTGTCCCTGTGTGTGTGAGGGAAAGGGTTATCTTGCACACCTGGCTTATGTCAATGAGGCCACTTACCTGCAATCACGTATAGATGTGTCAGGGAAAAGGATATTTTCCACACACCTGACCATGCGTGTCTGAGGGCGATATTCTTGTACACGTGTCCACACTCACACACCTGTGTGCAGGAGAGGGAGGGTCTTCTTGCACCCCTGTCCCTTTGTAAGGACGTGTTCATGCACACCCAAAACCAATCACACTTGTGCCCACTGGTGTGTTATTTTTGGTGGCATAAGTGGGCGCAGAGAGTCAAGAGCAGTAACAAAACACTGTCACTCGAGAACACAACACAGTTAAACATGATCTGGGGCTTCAAGTACAGAGACTTAGTCCCATGACAACAACCTCCATTAAAAGCTTGATAACTGTGGAGGACGTGAGAGATTTCTGCACTATTTTATGACTACCATGCGTGACTCAGTTTACCTACTTAGCTGTGTGTTGTGGGCTATCTGGACTCAAAGGGTTAACTCCTGCCCGACCCTCCATCTAGGACACCAGGAAGCAAGACAATGATCTGAATTAACTCCATCACCCAACACTTCACCAACTCTACAGGTGAAAATGACTGTCTCTGGCCCAGCTGGGCGGCCACTCTCAGCTTGGGACAAAGGAGGCGGGCTTCTTATGGCAGGAAAGCCAAACAAAGGGATTTGGTCCAAGCCCTGTCATTTTGTAGTGTGGATACAGCTCACACTGCAGCCCTGAGTCAGGAGGTCTGTGTAGTTCAGTGTGGACACAGTAGCACAGCTGTCGGCCCTAGGTCCAGTGAGTGTAAAGCCAGGTTGACAATGCAGCATGGACACTCAAGCGTGGGGTTGCAAACACCGAGTCCATTAGCGCAGGTCCCACATACCCAGGCTTAGGGTGCAGTGTAGACACACCCTTAGGTGCTTGTAAAAATCCCGCCGGTCTGATGTTTTCAAAAGTGACCAGAGTTTGAAAGTGCATCAGTTTTGAGGAGCTTCTCAGGAGACATCTCGACAGGGCCTCATTTTTGGAAAGTGCTGTGGCTCAGATCTTCAGATCCTATTTAGGCCCCTGGCTTCCATTGAAATCAATGCGGGTGCGGTGCCTGAATCCCTTTGAGGACGTGGGCCTGAATGCCCCATCTGCAAAATAGGCCCCTTTTAAGTGTTTCAGGTTGACCACCCAAAATCACTAGAGCCTTTTGAAAATCCTGATCTAATTCACCAAATGTGCCTCTCCATTCATATTGGTGTAGACCCGGCATAATCCCATTGACTTCACAATATATGCTGAGGAAACGGAGCAGAATCTGAGCTGCATTTTTACAAGCGATTCAGCAGCGCGTACCTGAGATCAGCATCCAGCTCTAAGAACTGGCATCCTAGCAAGAGGAAACCTACTCCCTGTTCCACTTTCAAGATGAAGAATAATATTAATAAACATCCCAGTTTGAAAGCTCTGAGGGCAGGAGTCACACACGGTAGCAATGCAAGTGGAAAACCTGTTTTCGAAAGGGCTTGTATGGCTCAGCTCACTGCAAAGAATCTGGCTTTCCTCCCGCTGCTTTTCCCAGCTCGCTGTTGGGATGAATTATACTTCCTTGGATTAGGCCCAATCACTCCACTCTGATTTCCTTCTGCCAGGGTTAGTCCAGGTCAAGCATTCTTCACCTCAATTCACACTAACCAGCTCAGGAAGGGTGGTGCCAAGAACATTGCAAGCACTGGGGCAACTGTTGCCTCCCAGAGCAAATCATTTTAAGGGGGCATCTACTAGGGAAAGAAATGTTAGCTGGGCAAAGCAGCTTTACTCGTGAAGGGGAAATGCAGACTTTTCTGGCTGTGTGGTTTCCTTTTCACGTCTATGTGGAAAGGGCTTCGATACAGATTTATCAGCAGATCACATTTCCGTTTCCTTCCTGTAAACTGTATGAACCAGAGCCTCAGCAATATGGGTCTGCACCATCTGAGATCTGCCCTAGAGTTGTTTCTTCTTTCTCCAGCTGATTCTGGAGATACGGTGGCAAGAGGCACGTAAGGAAGCCTACAGAGAGAGAGATATGAACCAAAACCCCAGCTCCAAGCGTTGGGGCTCTGTGAAATCCAAATATAGGGGGAAATCCAGGAAGCAAGTGAGCAGACAGCACGGATAAGGCAACAATTGAGGGAACTCGTGAGGTGGGCTCTTGTCTCAGCTCTGTTGTATGACCATGGGCAAGTCACTCAGGCCTGGATCCAAAAAGATACTTAGGTGCCTAAGTCCCAGTTTTAGACTCCATTCCAATCCATAAAACTATCACCGAGGCCTCGCCTACACCTCAAACTCAGGTTGACCAAGCTCCGTCACTCACCGCTGGGAGATGGAGTTAAGCCAACCTAAGCTCTGATGCAGACACAGCGAGGTTGATGGAAGAATTCTTCTCTTGACCCCGCTACCGCCTCCCGAGGGGGTGGATTTATTACAGTGACAGAAAAACTCCTTCCATAGCTGTAGCAAATGTCTACAGTACACACGGCACGGCACACAGGCAGCCCGTAGCTGTGCCGCTGTAGTGTATGAAGTGTAGACATAGCCCAAGTCCTCTAGGTGCCTACATTTTCAGGGTAAACATTCCCTCAGCAACTAAGTTTCTGCCTCTGGGCACGCACATTGCTGCCTCCTTTTGGGCATCTGGGTGCCTAGCGGCTGCCTGAGCCCTAGAGAGGTCCACAAACTGGGGGAAGAGAGGGGCTTGCCCGCCTGTCTCGTGTGCAGGGCCTGATCCGGTAGGGGATCCTCAGGGGTCACTTGAGAGATCTAGCCCTGTTCAAAATCTGGTGGTGGTAAAGTTCCCCCTTATTCCTTTTAGCCCAGTGGTCAGAGCACTCCTTAGGGATGTGAGAGACCCAGGTTCAATTCCCCTCTCTGCCTGAGGGAGAGAAAGTATTTGCAGAGGGGCCTCATACGTCTCAGGAGTGTGCTCCCATCACTGAGTTATGGAATATCACGATGGGGGGACTCTCTCAGTCCCTCCTGTTGAAGCTTTCCATGTTGAATGGCTAATGAAAGAACACTGGGCCACAGAGAGACTGTAGAGTTCAGTGGTTTGGGAACCGGGAGATGCAGGATCCAGTCATCCTGATTCAGTGACTCTTTAATTATATATCCACAATGGAACAGCTTCAACAGGAGAGACTGAGGAAGCCCCACATCAAAATTACCCCGTAGCCCACCTGAGAAGGAAGAGATTCCTGCTCATCAGGCAGACGGGGGAGTTGAACCTGGGTTTCTCACATGCCAGGGGAACATTCAATCCACCGGGCTAAAGGCTATGTATCGGGGGAGCAGCACCGCCTCCTCCTCCTTTCCTTGCCCCCTGTTTTCTGACCAGGCCAGAGAGACAGACCAGATGACATCACCACCTCCATCAACTCCAGCTGAATCACAAACACCAGCTGAGATGAAACGGGATCAGACTTTAACAACACTAACAACGACCGATCGAGCCCATCTCAACTAACTTCTTCTCTTTTCCCCCAAAGGCTAGTTGTTATCATCTTTGATCTTATTTAAGAGACTGTCAAACAGGGTGGAGGGGTCCTTCTAAAAACTCTCCCCAGCTAAAGGGGAAAGGGAACAAGGAATCTTCTTAAAATGGAAGCCTTATTTAATACTTGGTATTTCAAATGATTTAACTGTTTTTCCTTCTTGTCTTTATCTTTAATGGAAGGTTCAAAGGATGCTTAATGGTGTATTTGTCATGGTACTAAGCAGGCTGAGGTCTCTGTATATGAAACCCGGAACCTTGTTTAGCTCTGTTGGACAGTGACTGGGTTATGTTAACATCTTTGGGCCTCCACATGGCATCTAAATTAATACAACCGATCGAGGCCTTATTCTCTTTATTTCTCCTCTGACTTCTTTACCTGTCTGGTCTATTTAGACGGTAAGATCATGAGATATTGATTCAATTTCTGGTTCTGCCACAGACTTCTTGAGTGAGCTAATTTTTCGGTGACTTAGTTCCCCATTTATAAAATACGAATAGTAATCCATCCTTTATCAGCCCTATCCATTTAGCCTGCCTTTCTCTTTATGGCAGGGACTGCCCAAAGCATGGTTGGGGCCTCTAAATGCTACTATAATCCAAATAATAATAATAATTAGTGGCTCTATTTTTGCAACAGGATGTCTCTCCCTTGGGGTATTCGAAATCTAGACCCACTGCTAAATTTGGCAGTTTGGGGTTGTCTCTCTCCAAAACCTCAAATTAGCATCAGGCTAATTTCTTACATACGTTTTTTTGTTTCTCGTTATTTTTAATGGCATTTCCTTATGCACGGCATTGTCTTATCCAGCCCTTTTGATGTGGGGGAGCATTTTAAAGTGTGTTAACGCCTCTCCACCCCCCAAGAGATTTTAAATCCTGTTTTTCCAGGAGATTGAACTTCCTGGCACCGTTTCCTCCATCACTTACTCCTGGAGGAGAGAGGCATTGGACAGTCAGCCATGCTTCCCACCCGTCTGGCCAGCACGAGCACACAAGCAACATGCGTGCAAACAGGCAGCCACTGCAGCTGTCTGTAAGTAACTGGCTGAGCAGAGATGCAGCCCTGCGCACGTTCCAGCTGATTCTTATGATCACACCGACTGCCAAGACTGCAACGGCCCCTCCACGTGCTCCCCCATCCCCCGTCAAAGTTGTACTGCTTCCTGGGGCCAGGATTGCCTGGGCACCACCCAGACACATCTGCTCTATGTTGCTGCTACTGCTTGCGTCCCTTCAGTTTTAACTTGTCACAAGCTCTCCGGAGGGTTGACTCACGAATGAGTGGAACCTGGATTCCCCCAAGTGCTGTGGCTTCTCCTCGTCCCACCCGCCACCAAACCAATTCTCTTCCGTAATACCTATCCTAAACACTGGGCCTCACGCTCACCTTGTACCGCTCCTTGGACGCTCTGCTTTCTTCTGAGTACGAGTCAGAGGTTCCCCCAGTCTTGTGGGCCCTTCTGAATCCACATTTTCAGACACCACTTAATTTAGGGACACGAGGCAGAAGCGACAGTAATAAAACGCCGACGCCTCTTGGAACAATAGGATCCGAGGAAGGGGGCCCAGTCTGGAGCACCAGCAGCCCCGCCGCAGTCAGCGGCCCACATTCTAACATCCTCGCTCAGGCAAAGTGCCCAGTAAGCCCGGAGGAAATCCAGAGGGCTTGACTCTGGGGGAAAACAGGAGCAACTGCTGCAATCGGTGGGGTCCCGCTGGAGTCAGTAAGAGCAGAACAAGCCTCTGGATAAGGATGGCAGGGTGTGACCCAATGGGAGTTGCAAGCATTCAGCTTCTCTCGGGATTGGGACCTATTAGAGCCAGTTGGGAGTGGTTTTCTTAGCAGGGATATGATAGCAGCATCCTTGTGTGCTCAGTGGGGGCTAGATGTGCCGCCTTTACTCACACTGAGCCTGATTCTTCACTGCCCTGCACCTTGGGCCTGATTCTCACCTACACTAAGGCCTTTTTGCACCCCTCTGGCAGCCTGACGAGGCCTTGCAGTGGAAATAAATGCCAGGCTCGTCTACGTTGTGCCAGCTTGCAACAGCATCCAAGGGGTCATTTCTGGGGATCAGTGAAGCCCACTGGCCTTCTAGTCTTATCTCCAACATACCCTCTATACCAGGGACAGGGACAGGGGTTGACATAGGCCACCCAGGGATTCCCCCATGGTGGGGAAACCTGCAGCTGCTGTTAACTCCAGCTTTGAACCCCCGCGCGGAGACTGGTTTCTGGCACCTTATTGTCTTGCCGTTTCCCCCCAAGATACTCAGTACCCTCCGGTAGAATGTGCACACTGCTGCCAGACTTCCCTGCTTCAGCCAGCTAGGATGGATTGGTTTTGCTGTCAAACACACAAGGTATCCGCAGTACAGCGCACTGACTGTGATATTAAACGTGCCTGAGGCGGTCTGGAACAACACACCTACTCACACCGATGACCTAGTTACACCTTGGAACTCATTTTACTGCAAGATACTCCAGTTGCTTTGGGGTAGATTGCATGTGTTCAGTGAAGCATGTCCAGAGGGAATGAACCTATTGCAAGTCCAGCCATTCCAGGATAGAGCAGGCCTGTGTTACAGGAGACAGTATTGCCTAGTGGAGAGCACACTGGCCTGGGGTTCAGAAAAACCTAGGATCGCATCCTGGCTCTGTCACTGCACGTAAGCCACTTTCTTTTCCTGTGCCTCAGTTTCCCCATCTGTAAAATGTGGATAAGCATACTAACCTCTTTTGTAAAGTGCTTGGAGACCTACAGATTCCAGATCTGCATAACAACTAGGTGTGACAGGATCTCCGGGATGCAACCTGAGATTGTGGGACTACTGAGCCCTCCATCTCTCCAACCTGGTCTCCTTCTCAAACTATGAAGCTGTGTCAAGCCACAAACCTCTGGCAGGTACTGCGCTTACACAGACATCCAGGCAGGGACACACCCAGCTAAGTTATCTGAATGCTTCTTCCAGACATTCATGAACCAAAAGAGAGGCTCTAGCCACTTCCCATCAGCTCCCCGGCCTTGCATCCCAGAACTGTACCGTCTTGCCCTCTTCAGAAGTCTGACCAGTGTAAGTTTACTACTCAGTCTGCCTCTCCCGCAGTGTGGAGAGGACATACACAAGCCTTAGTAACTGAGCTGAGATTTCCCAAGTGCTTCAGCCAACACGCACTGTTTTAGGTAAAATATAAAACAGATTTATTAACTACAGAAGGATAGGTTCCAAGTGATTATAAGTAGTGAGCATAGAGCTCAAAGTTGATTACCTAAGAAATAAAATAAATTCACAGTCTAAGTTTTATAAACTAAGCCGGATTTGAATCAAGCTGTGTCTCACACTGATAGATAGTGCAAACAGGTCACAGATCTTCATTACAAAGGCTGGAACTCTCCTTCAGCCCGGGACCACCTTTCCTTCAGTTCAAAGTCTTTTTCCTCCAGACATTTTTGAAGGGTTTGGTTTTGGGGGGGCGGACAGTGGGAGAGAGAGAGGCCAAGTGATGATGTCACTTCCCCTCTTTTATAGTTTCTTCCAGTTTGCTGGAAAGATCGTTGCTTATGCCTCTATTGTTCAAGCAGTGTCCATTGTCTACGTGCTCTCTCTCAGAAGTTTTCATTGAACATAGTTCCTAAGATAATGGATTATTTCCTTGATGGGTGTTGGTGAGCCATTAACACTGTCTGGCTACTCTATTGTTATATCTGAAAGGCTGGCTGTGGGCGTTCCCAACCTCATAACACATTTCAGTAACACACAGCTAGCAAAACTTCATAACTTCACATACAAAGATGGCACGTACAATCCAACATGATATGAATGTTCAACAGATACAGACTTTTAAAATGATACCTCACGAGGCATGCTTTGTACAAAACATGTCATAATTATACCACATGGAGGTTCCCAGGTGCTGCATTGAGCTACAGAGTGCCACACTTGGTATTACTACTATGAAGAAAAACATCCAGGTGAAAAACACCTGTTGTGTGTCCAGATATTCCAAGTGAACCCAGATACAACACAGCAGGTGTGGCAGAATCCAATAGCGAAGAGGTTAAATACAGAGAATCTGTAAGCAGGTTCTGTGCCCTATTTTCGGCACGCCTTGCACACACGCCCTGCTGATTCTGTTTGGGGAATCATAACACGCTCTCCCCGTGCATATTTTTTAGGAGCAGGTAACCAGGAAGAACAGTAATTAGCATAGGTATCTGCTTGTAACAGCAATATTTGTGCCCTCGGTCAAAACCAGCCTTTCAGTTTTGATTATATGTAATCCTAGATTCGTTGCCCTGTCAGTTTTATGCACTTGCTTATTTATAAATGGCTACTCTCCACTACAAAAGATCAGTTGCACTGTTTCATTAAGAAAGAATGTATATTTCCCAATAATCATGTTCCATTTCCTCTGCCGGCATTTGCATTTGAAAGATTCAACTGAATTAATTTCAGACAAAATGTAAATACAGCACCTGGATTCCAATCAGGAGTGTCAACTGTAACCTGGATTTTTTTTCATGAAGAAAACAAGGAGGAGGAGTTCTGGCGCTCTTCTCATCTCTTTTCCCCGACCCCGGGTGTGTGTTCTCAAAGTGCCCCTTCATTCCCGCAGGGTGAGAATGTGAAGTTGTGTGTCAGAAATGGGACAGGCCTCTTTTATGTCTTAAAGGAAAAGGCCCCTAATGCACTAACCCCAGGGCTTTCCGTGTGCAAAGCGTGTCCAGCAGTTTAGTTTTGAAGAAAGCGTCACTTGTTCAACGTGCGCTGGAGCTGGCTAAAAGCAGTGCTGTCTGTGCTACATATAGGCTGCATCCATGAGGGGTCAAACTTCCCCAAGAGGATGAGGAAGGATGGTGTGTGGTTAAAGCACTGGCCATGAGTGTGCCATGGCATCAGAAGCATGACAGTTAAGACGTGGGAGGGGGACTCAAGACATTGGTTCAGTTTCCCAGCTCTCCCAAAGGTATCTTGTGGGACTTGGACAACTCACTTAGGCCCAGATGCTCAAAGGGATTTAGGCACAAAATTAAAGAGTTCGGTGCCGAAATACCTTTGAGGAGCTGGGCCTTAATCTCACTTGGCCAGGTTTAGAAACATGTCTTGTGAGATTTTCAAAAGCTTCTAAGCGAGGGGTTAGGTTCTTTTCAAAATGCTTCTAGGTACCGATCTGCATCTTTCAGCATCTAAATACCTTTATACATCTGGCCCTCTGTGCCTTTGCTCCCCAGCTCTGGTTTTTAAAGGTATTTAAGCACTGCTCCACTCAGCACTGCAAGGTCTAACTTGTGGGACTTAAGCACTTAGACTCAAGGTATTTAGGCACCTAACTCCCATCGTTTTAGGAGGAGGAGCCAAAATCTCATTGACAGCCAAGGGGACTTAGGCTTCTAGGTGCTTAAATCCCTTTTGGAAATGAGGTTTAGGCTCCTAAATCAATTAGGCATTGCATCACTGAGTGTAGCAAAACCTAAATACCTTTAAAAATCTCAGCCTCCACCTGCAAAAAGGGGATCAAAATGCAAATTGTTTTAAAGGATTCTTCCTCCCCTCCCCCCATTTTCTATAAAAATCAGTTTTTCAATTAAAAAAAAACTTGAATCCCTCACAACAACCCCACAAAAATGATTTTCTGAAAACCACACACTAAGTTATTTCAGGGGTTGGTAAAAATATTACCCCAAACTTTGCCTATTTTCCATTTCTGTGTTTTCGTTGAAAAGCTGGAAAACTATAGCCAAAATGAAAATTTTCCACAAAAATCTCCTTTTGGTCAAAAAGCAATTTTTCATGGAAAAAATATGTTGATGAAACAAAATATTAAGCAGCTCTCCTGGTGTTGTCTCCTTTGTATCATAGTGTTTTGAGAGAGGCTCCGCCAAAGTCTGTGAGCTGTTGTGACTGGATGGGAGGACATATGAGAGACAATCCAGTGAACTAGACCAAGACAAAGGGTCAGTAGAGGAACAGGGAATACAACACATTTCTTTAGTCCCCATCTAGCCGTGTAATCACTGGACCATACTATCTCTAGTTTGAATAGATGGCTATTCTCATTGGCTTACACCTGAATGATGCTATTGGATTCTGGATGGAATTTCTCTGTGAAGAGCAGGGAGAACAGATGCACATTTGAGATTCTATTGAAAAAGCCTGTGTGAGTGAAATTGTAACAAACATTCAGTTGCTTCAGAGACTTTTCCCCACATATAATGCAATAATTCACAATGGATGCTCCTGAAACATTTGAGAAAAACCAAAGGGAGGGGACGTCATGACATAGAGGATCATGCTTCACCTTAAACAGGTGGTATCAATTAAAGAAAATGGCTAAAATCCATAGACACACACAGAGGCAGACTTCCACATAGCTTGAGTGCCAGCTTTGTCTCCCTTATTTCACAGGACCACAGCCTGTCTGGAACTCCATACAGCACACAGCAATGTCTAGTAGCTGAATTATCTATTGCAAACAAACATGTTATAGTGGGAAGCCTGAAAAATGCCATGTGGAGGTGATGACAACAATCACTTCGCTTTGCAGGAAATCTGTGTCCCTCTCTTGAAAGGATTCAGCCTGGTGGGTGTAACTCCAGAGTTGAGCCAGAGATCTGAACACCACCCCAAAGAAAACAAATTAGAAATGATTAGATCTCTAAACTGAGAATCGGAAGACAGATAGCACTGCGTGCGGAAGTCAGATGAATCTTCCCCAAGGGAAGAATGGTTAGCATTTTCAGCAGCTCAGTTAGACAAGGAAGGATGGTGTCATATACTCTGTATTATGAGTTGCTGAAGGGATCTAAAGATGATTAGTGGTTTTGTTTCTAGGGAATAAAAAAAAAAAAGTGTAGCTAATAAAAACTAAACTAGAACTTCCCCCAAGTGATGTTTGTGAGTTGATTCATTCTTGGATTTTATCAACACACTCTGTGCACCTGTATTGTTGGGTTTCTCTTGAGAGACAGACCTGCCCAGATATGCCCAGGCATGCATTTGCAGGTGTGTTACATCTGTGTCCCACCACCTTCTCGATAGTTTACCGAAAGGGGTCATGTGTGGTCTCCATCAAAAGCTAAAAACTAGCTGCTTATCATAGTCACTGCAGGATGTTTGTACAGGAAACATTTCTAGAGTTATGTGACACAAAGAATATTGGTTTCCAAAACTGGTAAAGGTGAAACTTGTCACCTGAGGTGGGGGTCAGTCTCCGAACTAACTCGGTCAATGCTGAGAACAATTAATATCCGTCGACCCCTCCCAGTCTGGGGCAGATGCAGATTTGGGCCAGGTCTACACTCAAAAATTAAGTCAACCCAGCTACGTTGCTCAGGGGTGTGAAAAATTCACACCCTGGAGTGATGTAGTTAAGCTGACCTAGCCCTTGGTGTAGACAGCGCTAGGTCGATGGAAGATTTCTTCTGTTGACCTAGCTACTGCCTCTCGGGCAGGTGGATTAACAGCGCAGATGGGAGAACTGCTGTAGCATCTCAAGTGTAGACAAGCCCTTGAGCGCTGACAAAGACAAAAGCCTGGGCCTGTATAAGAGAAGGAAAGAGGGCACACGTTATATCCATTAGGGAAGCAACTTTCTGGCAGTGGGAGTGTCTTGTGAAATGTGGATCCCGGCTCTCTGGAGTGGAAAAGTTCTGTAAGGACTGACCATTGGGTGAGAAATACCTTATGAGGCAGAAAAGTAACTTGCTAATAAATGTGGGCTACAGATTGCATTTTATGGGTTTCTTTAACCTGTAACCTTCTGTTTCCAAATCCTTTTACTTGCTTTTGTTTGAATTGTGAACTCAAGATCTGTTAAATAAATTTCCGTTTGGTTTTATTATAGACAAGTGCTAAGAAGTGTGCTGAACGGGTGAAACTGGCAAGCTGGGGGGCACTGCTTCCAGCAGTCGGCTGTATTGGGAGGGTTTCCCCAGTGGTAGGGATATTTCCCAAAGGGAAAAGGGGACACCATGAGGGGCTGGCCTGAGTGCTCGCCAATCCTCTTGCCCCCTCCCCAGCATGGGGCTGCCCTGAGCTGCTCACCCAAGCCCCCCCACGAGGGGCTGGCTCGAGCCACTCGCTCAAGCCCCGCCGACCCCCCCGGGCAGGGCTGGAGTCGCTGCTCCCCCTGCCCCTCGCAATTCCTCTGCAGCCCACTTTTTTTGACAAATGTGGGCATTTGTCACATTTGCTCCTGCCAACTGTTTCATCCCAAACCAAATTTTAAACAGAAGAAAACAGCCGTGTTCACTTTTCAGCAAATACATTGCTCTTTGCGGGGCAAAAGTTTTCTGGTTTTGGCTAAAAACTGATTTTTTTTTTTTTTTTATGAAAAATTGGAAATTTTCCCAAAAAGCAGACACAGTGAAAAACGCCATTTTGTCCAAACCCCAATTTTCCCTCAAGAAACAGTTCTCAGAGAAAATATTCAGCAACCCTTGTAATATCACACAGGCCATTTCGCCGCCCTTAGAACATCGCTGTTGGCCATACGAGGGTTAAGATGCACCATTTCACCATTTTGTGTGTTTTAATGCATGTGAAATTTGTAATTTTACTCCAAGACCTGTCCCCCTCCCTGCCACCCCACACATCAGTGCTATTCTTAAGCAAAAACCTGCACAATTTTTGTTTGTTAAACTGGACACATTTTGTAAAAATAAAAAAAGTAATAAAAATAAAAAGCCTCAACATTTTAAATGGTTGATTTCATTTAAATGAAGATTATGGTCTAGCTCAACCAGAAGTTGTGTGATCGGTAATCACTGGGAGAATGTCTAAGGCTGTGTTATGCAGGAGGTCAGACTAGATGAGCATAATGGTCTCTTCTTGCCTTTAAATCTATAAATCTATTAATTTTGTTGCCAATATTTTGCACAGCCCTGGTTTAACGACTGATTAGCTGACGTTCAAATCTAACTCCCCACCCAGCCTTACTGCTTCCTATGCACATAGCCACATTGTGCAGTGCAAAAGCAGAACAAACCTGAAAGTTATTGCAAGGGACAGCAGCTAAATAGAGACAAGGTGGGGGAGATAATATATTTTAGTGGAGGAACTTCAGTTGGTGAAAGAGACAAGCTTTCAAGCTTACACAGAGCTCTTCTTCTGATCTGTGTAAGCTCAGCTCTTTCAGAGCTCTGTGTAAGCTCAAAAATGCGTCTCTTTCACCAACAGAAGTTGGTCAACTAAAAGATATTGCTTCACCCACCTGGTCTCTCTCATATCCTGGGACTAACACGGCTGCAACAGCAGCTCTTTCCCCAATCAGTCTGCTTTATTATTGCTGTGTGAAGTATTCCCTCTGCTGACTGTACTGAGTAACTCTTTATTGGTGCAATGGAAAATAATTTGCAAAGCCTGCAGTAAAATAACCATTGCCATATATTTATCTATGTATGAATGAGCTAAATAAAGTATTTGGCTAATTGTCTGCATTGAATAACAACACCCGAGTGTATGTATCTCACCGTCAATCTAGGACAGCTTTGCAAAGCTTCAGAGTTTTTCTGTCACTCTGAGCTGTGTCAGATTGGTGAAGGATACCTTTATATTCATTTTTAAACTGAAACACTGGCATGTTTGTGTCTATATGTTTTTCTTTCTTTTTTTAATCATTAACACTTTAACTTTAATCATTAACTTTCCATACAATTAGTAACAAATCTTATTCGTAACCTCTATAAGCTACCTTCGAAAGCCCAGGGTAATTTTGGTCACTCTCGTCTTATTTATGTATTTATTTGGCTCAAATTCTGAAAATGGTAGTCCCGTGTTACAAATCTAACTCATCCTGATATAAGGCTGTATCACATTTTCCACGGGAACGGATTTGCCTCGCTTTATGTCTCCATGCCTCTAATATTGGGTTATTTGTTTTGTCACAAAAAAGGAGTTATTTTATCTGGCCGATGGTAGTAATTGTGTTATCAGTGGGTCCTCCCCTGAGTCAGTGACCTCTTTTGGATTGCAACTTAATGGAATAAATAGAGCCCCAGGCTCTACAATAAAGAGAATGAAATGCTCTTTCAGGTGGCCCTTCTGTTGTAAAATATAGTGCTTATCTTCACCTAGACAAACTGCCCACCACATCTGATGGCTGCTCAGCCCATCTTCAGGGAGCTGATGGCTTGCTCCTGTCTCCTCCTTCAGCATTTGATGGGATGGTTAAGTACCGGACTATCGTACAGCTTAGGGAGATCAACAACTGGGCCAGAAGAGAGCAGCAAATCACTGACTGGCTGAAGGCTGAGCAGCAATCTGAAATGATGGGCAGTTTTACATCTCTTTCCTCACCCAGCACCGATACATCTAACCCTGCTCTTCAGTGCAACGCGCTACAAGCTCAAAAGGGCCACTTAAACACATTGCATTACTTCTGCAAACCGAGGCTCTGAAGCTGGCATTAGGCACAGATCTCACTCCTGCAGGAGTAACGAAGCAGCGGTCCAGCAGCACTCTCATTAATACAAGATTAGGGCCCCTGCGCTCTCCATTCTGCTTACCTCTTTGGACCTCGTCATTAAACACACCACACTCCGCACCAGAGTCAACCAGAAATAAATCCTGTGTCCACTGGACCAAATTCTCTGCTGGCATAAATTGGTACCTTGAATTTAGTGAGTTGAATTCAGTGAGTGAATTTAGCTCACTGAGCCCAAGGCCCCAATAAAGAGGTCTGTACAAAATCATTGTGTGGGATTTCACTCCATTTAAGCTAAGGAAAATATATGGCAAAAAGGAGTCAAATGCTGGGGAGAAGATGGAGGAATAGACACCTTTTTGCATATAAGAGGGAGTGCCCTACGTATTTTGGAGGAAAATAATAAAGAATATTTTCAAGATAACAACCATTCAGCTACCCACAGAACCCATAGTGATTGCAAGCTCTGCGTCTGCAGACACATGACTGGAGGATGTGACCCAGAGAGCTCTGAGTGTCTGATGAAATACCATCCATAAATAAGGACATACGGGACCCCTGTGATCACCTAAGTCGGACTTCTTGTATAACACAGGCGATAGGATTCTAGAACTTGGATGCTGTTGAATCTGATTCTGACCCCAAGGAGGTGTGTGTGCCAGAGACCACACCATAGACTGTAGCAATGCAGGATCTGGTCATTCGTTTGCAGGACTCAGACACCAACACAGCAAGAGGAGCCATATAAATCAGCTATTCCAGTCGATACCCCCTGAAACCCCAGGGGATTCTGGGAGCTGAATTTTCTCTCTCATGGGGGAAAAGGTCCTACCTGTGAATGGAGAGAAGCTGCTAGGAGTCAGCTGGAAGCAGAAGGAGGGACTTATACCCATGGGGACCAGTTCAGTGGTAAATTTAATCCTGATTCCTGTTAACCATTTGCTCATTAAAGAAGATTTCAGCTGTCGGGGTCTGTTCTCTGTCTGTCTCATCTGCACTATTCACAGACTAGAACACACAACGCAGGGGCTCAGAAGTGTGGTACAATGAGGCTTCATCCAGCTTGCAGAACAATTAACCTCAAGGATAGTAACTGCTATCTTAGAAAGGAGGCATTGATAAGAGAAAACAGTTTCATTTACAGATACAGAGAAATGGACTTCCACACAGCTTTTGTTCCAGCTTTGTCTCCTTTGTATACCAGGGACTTCACAGTGTCTCAAATACTATGCAGCACGCAGCAACATCTAGTTGTAAATTTATATGGCAAATAAACCTATTTATAGGCTATATTTATTCACGTTTTATTTGAACTTAACCTAAATTAAATTGTTTGAGCAGGAAATGTCATGGGACAGAATCTTCTATGTAGAATTTTAATACTTCCTGATTCCTTTCAGGAAACAAGCTGTCTTTTTGCATGGTCATTGCACTATTATCAGCCCCTACCAACAAGACATTTGGAGATGCATGAACAATATAATTTTTAAATGATAGACATGCTTTTTAGAACCACAAAAATGGCTCAGATTAGGGGATCAGGTCAGAGTTTGGTATTAAACAGAGATAGGCCTAGGCTGTGGATTTCAGATCCATAGTCAGAACTCCCTGACATCTGAGGATATTCTGATCCCAGGCTTCAGATCAGTTTGCTGTAAAAATAGGGGCTAGTTGTGAAACTCAGATCTGGTTATGGGTTTCGATTCTAAATTTCCCTCAAAATTCAGGGTAGTTTGGCTTGAGAACTGTGGCAGAGGCCACCTCTTGTTTGAAATCTGGCCAAGTATTCCAAGCCAGTTCTTATATTTCCAAACCAATCCAACAGTCCTTCACATACACTCTGTGAGTGCAAGTGCGAGTCCTGATACTTGTCTAAATTCAAAGTTGGAGTGTCTGTCTTCCTAGGTTTCTGCACCTGTAATTTCAGTTGGATACCGCATTTTTCTTAACTATCTGTCTTTAAGTGCTGTGTATATTGCTGTGCTCTGTTAAACATCCTCTGTATTCCATCCCAGAGGTGGGTGAAATTGCGTAGTAGATGAAAGTGATTGCTCTGTGTAAAGTTATGTAAAGTTGAGATCTATTTGGATGAAAGGTGCTATTAAAGCTAAGGCATTATATTCATTAAATTCAATAACTACATCCAGAGGATAGCATCATCACATATATCAGCCAGGAAGATTGCGGAACCTCACTCTTTAAGTGACAATGGGAAATAAAAAAAAATAAAATAAAGTAGGACCAACAGAAGACAGAGCATCAGTGTTAACCTTAAACTTCCAGGCACTAGTCAGTTTCATGATGCAGAGGAATCATCTGAGCAGGATAATTTCTGGTTAGTTTCCTTTTTAAACGTTGTCCTATTAATTGATATAAGATGCATAACAAGCTGCATATCCCCTTGTATATGAACAACTTTGAAGATGTTTCACTCTACGGTGCAAAATGGCAAAACTACCCCTCCTTTCAATGTTGCAATGAATTGGATGTATGTGCACCACTGCTCTCCGCTAGATAAAATCCAAACTACTCATCTGTGTGCCCGAGGCTTTATACTGCTATCTAAGGGAGAGTCTCCTTCAGCTCAAGCGGTAGAGGCTTGTGGTGTTGCTACAGAAAGATCTGAGCTCTCTCCTGGCTGTCATTTTTGGCTTTCCAAGTGGCTGAGGTGTATAGCTCGGTGACACGTGCAAAGTCCTGGAGGGCTTTGGATTTGTTCCAATCAGACTTTATTCCCTTGTGTGAACCACAGTGACGTTTAGGCTGATAAACGCGTATTAAAAGTGCATTAGGAAAAATAGCCCTTTGAAGGCTGTTATTTAAACGATAAGGAGTCTTCCATACTTACAAAAGAACATGAAAGAGGCATGACTTATTACACAAGATCCTCACCACCCCCAGAGAGCAAGTGCAAAGAGGAGCCTGTCAGACCGGAGGATGGTTAGCTTTCAATTAAACTGTAATCATATCAAAGGTGTTCTGGAATTGTACGGCAGTGACTCTGTACAGCGCTAATACTCTAATGACACAGTAATCAAGGCTCTGTTGCATCCTGTTCAAACCCCAGCCGTTACGGAGCGAAGTACGACGCACATCAGAGCTAATTATTTCATATTAATCTCAATGCTTTAGTCCATGCAGCTTCGTAATATGCGGCTAATGAGGGTTCTCTTGTTGATGTCACAAACAAATGAGTTAAAGCTTCTCCGCAGCATGGTGGTGCAAGAGAAGCAGACGGAGTGATTGAGACAGGACTCCCCCAGAGGGATACATACCACTTAATTGTGATTGGTTTTTATAATTGGATTTTATTTGAATGGCTGGCTTATGCTGCTTCCAAAAGGCGCTTCTCGTGGGTGGGGAGGGGGAATGCTTTATAAATAACATTTATTTACTGTTTTCATTAGTAAAAACAAAAAAGAGACATTCTGCTTCCTACTCACTTATCTATTCCTCCCCCCAGTACATCCAGTTAGGAGGCAGAGTGACATTTTACACGGTGTCTTTCAGCCCAAAGGATTCCAAAGCATTTCACAAATTAAAGCCCCAGTCCTGCAAATGCATCAGTCCCCTGCCAGAATTATCAGCAGGGCTAGAATGTCGGATCTTTAGCACTAAGAGTATGGGCATCTGTCACTTCAGCTAAAGCATTCACCCTTCTGGTTGCCAGCAGTAGTAGACTGTCATCTTTTTATGTGAACTAGCTGCTAGGGTATGATGCTATGTACCCTGTGGCAGTGTGGGTCACAAACACGTGGACAGCTGATGAATCTCGTTGGCTTGGGCCTAAGACCCCAACGGGAGCTTTGTCCTATGAGTCCTGCTCATGCCAGCTATAGCTCAGGTTACCACATCTTCTAAATCCCCGGTGATATCGTAACATTTCCTGAACCTTTAATCTTTTAGCCTGACATTTTCCAGGCTTCCTTGTCTGGAATAGGGGTGACCATTTATCCTATTGTTGATATCAGTATTGCAAAATTGCAATAATCCATACACGATATGCCAAGTCAGGTACCATTGGAAAGGTTAGAATCTGCTAAGCATGATAACATGGTTTATGTGTATGTGTCGTCTTTGTACTGTAAATTATGGATATGTGTGATACACATCTGTATCCAAACACTTGTGCTGTGCTACTGGATTACACCCCCCAGGCAGATAAATGTCCGCATTGCTGACTCATCAAAGGCCATTTCCTTTACAGTAAACCCAAGGAGAGCAGCAAGGATGGCACATATGGAATTATCAGGACATGTAGAGACATGCCTGTGGTCAGGGGGACTGCAAGTGCTTTGCCCAGCCCATGTGCTGTGAGCTTATGTTTGAAACAAGCCACATGGCAGACCAGAGACTATAAAATGCAGCTGCACCATCTCCATCTTGCCTTCATTCCTGCTTCCTACCTCTGGATCAACTCATCTACAACTGAAGCTGTGAAACAAAAGACTGAGACAACCCATCCAAGTACTGGATGTACGCCAGGGGGACTGTACAAGCCTGCAAACTCCACTCTTCTCCTGAGAATCTGATACATACGGACTTTAAAGTCATTTGTATGTATCTGATTGCTTTGATCATTTAACATCTCTCTTCTTATTTGTTTCTTTCCTTTTATAATAAACCTTTAGTTTAGTTACTAAAGGATTGGCTGGCAACATGGTATTTTGGGTAAGATCTAAACTTATATTGGTCTGGACCCAGTTGCTGATCGGGAACCAGAGACTGAAATGCAGTAAAGGAGGCTGTGTATTTCTTGTTGTAGCTTCTTGATAACCAGGGGCGGGGGGCAAATCAGAAGCACTGTTTGTGACTGGTTGGTGAATCTAGCTGCAGTGTTAGCCACCAGTGCTGGGAGAATCTGCTCTCCTTTTGCAGCCTGCCCTGACCTTGGCATTTTCAGGTGGGCTACCCTAGGCACGGATAGGTCACATTGCTCTCTGCCCGAAGATTGTTAATAGAAAGTTTGAACAAAATCCCACCAGCCGTTTGAGCTCAGGAAGAAATAGGCACAGACACACGAAGGCTTGTCTATACTGGAAAAGTTACACAGGGTAAAAATAAATCAATTTAAAACTGATCTAGTTACACCAGGGCAAACTCCTAACAGAGAACCACTGAAACCAGTTTAGCTTCATGCAGTAACGTGCTAAATATAGACAAGTCCACAGATCCTGATTCTCTGGTGCCCTGTACTTTGTGTCATCACATACACCACTGCAAAGAGAGCGCAGAGTGGGTGCAGAATGTGACCATTCGTAACTCGGTCTGATGCAAAGCCCATTGATCAGGCAGAGCTGCAAAAGGAGGACAGACACATGCACGGAATGAAGCAGAAAGCGGCAACTTTTATGAAACGCGTGCACAGGGGCGGGTAGCACCCCTCCCATCACTAATACCCTCCTAAACCAGGCATGGAATTGGTTCCAGTGCAAGGGTAACAGGGCCTCTGCTATCTACCCCATAACTCAGGGTAGGTTCTCCTCAGCCTACCCCCCCAAGACTCAGCTCTCTCCAAGTCCTAGCACCCCACCCTGCAAGAGGGACAGGGGGTGCAGAAGGGTGGAACCTTGGCCTGTGAGGGCTACAAGGTCTGACTTTGGCCTGCCCCATGAAGCAACGGCTCATCACCAAAATCCCAGGTGTTTTACCTCCGGGAACTGTTCATTTTATCCTTTTAACCATCCTGGAAACCAGCCGCAAATTGCAACAATTTAACAACTCCCCCCCAGTGCCTCAGTTAGGTACCAAGCGTGTTCCTACTTAACCCTCTGCAGCTTGAAGGTGCTGCAAGGAAGGCGAAAAACTTCCTGGTCCTCTGTCAATTGGCCTATGGGAGAAAAAATGTCCTTCCTGACCCCCAAACAGGCAATCAGCTAGACCCGCAGCATCTGTTAGGCCAGATTCCCATTCCTAGCTCAGGCTGGGTCTGTCGGATCAGAGCCAAAAGATGCTCCACAAGGCCCCTACTCCAGGTGAAATCCTGGAAGCTGCAGTATATTGGTGAATCAGCATCCTGACCCCGCAGCTGGCCAATCGATGTCAGAGATTCTGGAGGAAGGAACTACCTGGTGTCCCCTCAGTAAGTGTCTCCCTCCCTCACTGCTGGGACCTGTCCACCTTCACTGCCAGCCTCATTCTGGTCCCTCACCTGTTGAGACAAGCGGGTTGGCCTTTGAACTCCGTGTACAGGCTCCCACAGATATCCAGTACCACTTTGCACTAGCGTAAATGAAGGGTGCAGGGCAATGAATAACTGGGCTGTCGGTATCACTGCTTCTGAAAGATCTTAAGAAAAAACCAAGGAAGGCATAGGAGATGGAAGGTTCTGCAATCGACAAAGCTCTTGAAGTAAGATCCCGCTGGTGCACGAGTGGGAAATAAACAAGACTGTCCTTCATGATCGGAAAGGACGTAGACTGCAGGGTAACCCAGATCCAGAGACTTTCCCAGGAGGCGTTCAGATAGACAGGCAACAGCCACATCGAGATGGGGGGGTCAATTAATAGTTATGATACATCTAATGGAGTTAAGGCTGGTAGGAAATACTGGCTCTTAACAGGGGTTACATTCATCCCTGGTGCAACTTCACTGAAGAGAATGGAGTTAACAAGCGGGGATGAACTTGGATATTTTATATCTATAGAAAAACCCAGACCGTACATTAACAGCAACCACCCATAGCACATAGCACACAAATCCAATTCACGTCCAGAATCCCTATCACTCAATTAGAGTCACTAAAGGGATGGTCCAAAAATAGGCATCTCAAAGCAGAACCAATAAGGAATAGCCATATTCACTTGATATAGTCATAGCAACAAAGGAGCATCACCTTGGCAACAGACAAGGCTTATTTACCGATGTGCATGTCAAAGCATATTAAAGTCATTTGTATCTGAATGAGTTGTGATGCCATCTTCTAATCCTCCTCAGCTTCATAGGAGCATCTAAATGATTGTGCAGGGAAGTAATCAAAGCAATAGTTTTTACCATACAGCATGCAGCCTGCTCAGAAATAAAAGTATTTTTCTTTCTGTCATATTTCCAGCCTGTGCAAAAAAAAAAAAAGCAGGAGCATGAGGCTGAAATAATAAAAATAAAGCACCAAATTAAACAATAAATATGTTGCAAACACCTGAAGCACAAACTAAAATTATAAAGTAGAAGGGAATACCAAGTGCTCTCCCTGAATGTTTACACATCTTTGCAGAAATTCCCAGCCAGGACAAGTACTTTTACAGCTGGAACACTGCAAAGGGTTTGTTGCTGGGGTGACCAAAATACTGACCCCCTGCTATGAGACCAGAAGTTACTGTTATAGTGGAGTCACCAGGGACGCTGTTATAAATAGTCTTACAAGTTCTTTTTCTTAGCTGGAAAACACTGGTCAGTCCCTGGGGAATTGTTGTATTGTTGTTAGTTTCATGATGCGGTTGCTTTTTCAGGGGAGCCTTTGCAAATAGCAAGAGAGTTAGCTCTCAATCTCTATACCTAGCATCATTTCTTCGGGGATGAGCTGCTTTCTGGGTACTGAGATTGCTGAACGAGGGGTTTCCCTGCATGCTGCCTGGGACCACCTCTGTTTCAGGATTGGTGAACATAGAACAAACAAACAAGTTACACTAAGAAAATACCCAGACTCCACATCATGGATTTCTCCTCTGACAGGAAACTGACCTGCAAGACCCCAAATTCTGCTACTTCTAACAGAGACAACGTTTCCAGTAGGACCTGCTAAGGGTGTGCTGTTCAGTCATTTGTTTTTAGCATACACAGCCTGATCCTGCAAAGTGCTAAGCATCACTTGTGAGGTTCTGAGTGCCAGGGACTCCCATTGGATTACAATCTATAGGATCAGGTCATTAAAGTGAGGCTTAAAAAAAAAGTCTAGAAACACAAGGCTAGATACAATCCTGTAGTGCCCAAATGGCTGAAAATCTGCCTGCTGGACGTGATGCTGGCTGTGGGGCTTGGAGCCAGCCAACACAGCCTCAAAAGCGTGCAATATTCCACAGAGCTTTTCAAAACACGGAGCAACCTGAATTTCTATAGGACCTTTCCTCATCAACTCCAATGCAGCACTATGGAATGCAGTCACCTCTGGGATGGAGGGCAGCAACATACATTAGGGAAAACCCCTCCTGTTATGAGAATTGCTTTCATACCTATGCAGAACAAACAGGGCCTGTTTTTAAAGTCTCTGCTGACAGACCGCACACATTGAGCTCCCTGGTATTGAGTTCTCTTCTTTGGAGAGATAAAGGGCTGAGCCAACCCCACCAATATTTGAATTGGTGATTGCATGGAGTCATTTGCTTTCAGTTTCTGAAGCTCACCCCTTTTCCCCATCACTTCCAAATTGAAGTAAATCATGAGCGGCTATTTTAATACCCCCAGTTCAAGTGTTTCATTGCATGGGGCTTTTTTTTTTTTTTTTTTTTTAATGTCATTGTATATTTTAATAACGGCATCAATGCACGTAGATTTCAGCTGTGTTGGGCAGCAGGACGGAATGCATCGTAACAGCATCTTTTGAGGGCCACTCATCAATTACAGTGCAGGAGAATGGCAAAGATACTTTAAGAAGCTCCCATTACCTCTCGTTTTTGCACAGAAGTTGCATTAAATTGTTAATCAGCCACTACATCAGCCTCACTTCACTGCATCTGCTGAAAGTATTCAAGAGAAATCACCCAGCAGAATCTGCTGTCTCTACTCATCTTTTCCTATCTGCCTGTTGATCTTTGACCACAGTGCTAAGTAATTCTGGACAAGAAGAAAACCATGTGCTATTTTTTAAATTCAGAAATATGGTGCAGGCATCACTTGAGAGGCAGTGGGATTTAATGAATAAAGCACTGTACTGGGCATCAGGAGAACTAGATTCTGTTCCTGGCTCTGCCACAGACCTGCTGGTGTCCTTGGGCAAGTCCCTTCAACCTCTCTGGGCTCCTGTTTATCCTCTCTGTCTTGTCTACTTAGACTTTGGGGCAAGGAGTGACACTTACTATGTGTCTTCTACAGAGGTTCAGTGGAAGCCTCTTGACACTGCAGCTACATGATGAAATGTCAAAAGATTGAACAAGGATTTGATACACCCCCATGCACCTACATCATCACTGGACAGAGCAATTCCTTGTGAGATAGAAAAAGAACTGATTGTCACAGGACGGTGGGACAAAAGGCTCGCAAAAGTGCTACCAACCATTCTGAGTTTAGCATTAGCATCATTCCTGCAGGCGGGATATTATCAAGACAGCAGAGAGAATTATCATTATACTGTGGCATCACACAATGAAATCCTAGGGGGAGAGGTCAGCAGGGGCACTGAGGAAGTGAAAAATCCAGAAGGCCAGTTCGTTACAGGAAATTGCAGTCTGTGAGACACATTCGACCCTGGGCTAAGCAGGCACAATTCCTTTGGCTTCACTAGAGTGTCACTAGTTTACACCAATGCTGAATTTGGTTATGGCTTTGATAAGGGAGGGAGTTAGAGCAGGAGGAGACTAAGGTTATGCCTACATCTGTCTGAGCTAGCTTTGATCTAGTGTCTTCCAATAACACGAACAGTGAAGCTGCAGCAGCACGAGCGGTACAAGTCCGCCGGAGCTGCTGGGTACGTATTCACATGGCTAGCCTGTGCTGTGCTGCTACCTGTGAGTGCAGTGCAGAACCACCTTCCTCATTCCCTCTTGGGGTGCTGGGATTCCCAGTGCAGGCAGACAGGCTCCAGCTAGCACGCTCCAAAGAGTGACTAGCGGGTTGCAGCATGGGCGGCAGCTCAGACTAGCCACCCAGTCTTGGACCTTCCGCTTCAGGTGGGATTCAACTTGGGCAGCTAGCCACACCCCCCCCCCCACACACACACACCCCGATTGCTGCAAACACCCTGCTATTTTTGGTGCTAGAGCGAGTCTGTCTACCTGTGCTGGAAATCAGGCATCCCAGCTGCAGTGTAGACGTACGCTTGGTTCTTCACTTAGCCATGCCAAGGACTTTCTGCATGCTCTCGAGCAAGTCATTTGACCTCCATATGCCTCGGCTAACCCTTATGTTAGGTTCCTAGCACCTAGTACTGTGCTATAATAACAGTTATTTCACGGACATGGGATTTGTGAGGTTTAATTGAAGTTTAACGTACATTGTGAGCCTGGATTAAAGGCAGCATATTACTATTAGTGTCCTAAATATCATTGCAACCAGCCACAGCAGTTAATGACAACAGAAGCAGCTGCTGCACTGCCACTGGAAAGGGGTGTTTTCAACCGAGTTCGATGTAACAGAAGAAACTATTGAGTCACTGCTGAGCAGGTCCAGCTTCTCACGGCTTGCCAAGGACAACATCAAGTTATGCTGTAACACTGCACGTGAAATCCACATGCAAAAGGCATGGGATCACAGCAGTCGAGGTCACACACAACAGGATGCAGTAGTAGCTATGGAGGTAGGGCTAACGGGGTGCAGACTGATGAGAAACAGGTATAAACAGGACCGGAAGGGAAATCAGTTCCATAGCAGGTTTTAGTGACTTGTCTGCTGCAGAACAGTTAACTTGAAAGTAACTACATGCAAGAGACTCCTACAGTCAGACAGAAAAGTGAGATGCAGTGTACTCCAGTGGCTAGGACATTAAACCGGGCACTAGCATAGCTGGGTTCTATTCCTGGCTTTGCTATTGGGGTGTTATCTTGGGCAAGTCATTTCCTCTTTGAGTTCCTGTCTGTCCATTGAGATTGTAAACTCTTCATAAACTCTATTGTCTCTAATGGGGTGTTTGTACAGCACCAAGCGCAATGGGACCTCTAAGCACTGCTACAAATAGAATCATAAGACTGGAAGGGACCTCGAGAGGTCATCTAAACCAGTCCCCTACACTTATGGCAGGATTAAGGATTATCTAGACCATCCCTGACAGGTTGTTTGTCTAACCTGCTCTTAAAAACCTCCAATGATGGAGATTCTACAACCTCCCTAGGCAATTTATTCCAGTGCTTAACTACCCTGATGGTTAGGAACCTTTTCCTAATGTCCAACCTAAAGCGCCCTTGCTGCAATTTAAGATCATTGCTTCTTGTCCTGTCCTCAGAAGTTAAGGAGAACAAGTTTTCTTCCTCCTCCCTTTAAAAACCTTTTATGTGCTTGAAAACTGTTACAATGTGCCCCTCTCAGTCAAACTACACAAAGCCAGTTTTTTCAATCTTTCCTCACAGGTCGTGTTTTCTAGACCTTAATGATTTTTGTTGCTCTTCTCTGGACTTTCTCCAATTTGCCCACATCTTTCCTGAAATGTGGCACCCAGAACTGGACCCAAGACTCCAGCTGAGGTCTAACCAGCGTGGAGTACAGAGGAAGAATTTCTTCTTCTGCCTTGCTTACAACACTTCTGCTAATACATACCAGGCTTTTTTTGCAACAGAGTTACACTATAGACTCATATTTAGCCTGTGATCCACTATGACCCACAGATCCTTTCTGCAGTGCTCCTTCCTAGGCAGTCATTGCCCATTTTGTATGTGTGCAAATGATTATTCCTTCCTAAGTGGTCTACTTTGCATTTGTCTTTATTAAATTTCATTCTATTTACTTCAGACCATTGCTCCAGTTTGCCCAAATCATTTTCAATTTTAATCCTATCCTCCAAAGCACTTGCAACCGCTTCCAGCTTGGTATCATCTGTAAACTTTATATGTGTATCTCTATGCCATTATCTCAATCATTGATGAAGATATTGAAGAGAACCAGACCCAGAATTGATCCCTGCAGGACCCCATTCAATATGCCCTTCCAACTTGGCTGTGAACCATTGATAGCTATTCTGTGGGAATGATTTTCCAAACAGTTATGCACCCATCTTATAATAGCTCCATCTAAGTTGTATTTCCCAGGTTTGTTTATGAGAAAGTCATGCGAGACAGTATCAAAAGCCTTACTAAAGTCAAGATATACCACATCTACCACTTCCCCCAATCCACAAGTCTTGTTACCCTGTCAAAGAAAGCTATCAGGTTGGTTTGACATGATTTGTTCTTGACAAATTCATGCTGACTGTTACTTGTCATCTTATCTTCTAGGTGTCTGCAAATTGATTGCTTAATTATTTGCTTTATTATCTCTCCGGGTACAGAAGTTGAGCTGACTGGTTCCTAATTCCCCAGGCTGTCCTTATTTCCCTTTTATAGATGGGCAAATATATTGCCATTTACTAATCCTCTGGAATCTCTCCCATCTTCCATGACTTTTCAAAGATAATCGCTAATGGCTCAGATATCTCAGTCAGTTCCTTGAGTATTCTAGGATGCATTTCATCAGGCCCTCGCGACTTGAAGATATCTAACTTGTCTAAGTAATTTTTTACTTGTTCTTTCCTTATTTTAGCCTCTGATCCTACCTCATTTTCACTGGCACTCATTATTATAGACGTCCAATCGCTACGCACCTTCTCTGTGAAAAATGAAACAAAAAAAAGTCATTTAACACTTCTGCCATTTCCACATCTTCCATTATTGTTCCCCCCCCTCATTGAGTAACAGGCCTACCCTGTCCTTGGTCTCCCTCTTGCTTCTAATGTATTTGTGGAATATTTTCTTGTTATCCTTTATGTCTCTAGCTAATTTAATCTTGTTTTGTGTCTTGGCTTTTCTAATTTTGCCCCTACATACTTGTGTTATTTGTTTATATTCATCTTTTGTAATTTGACCCAGTTTCCACTTTTTGTGGGACTTTTTTTGTTTCAGACCATTGAAGGTCTCCTAATTAATTCAGGGTGGTCTCTTGCAATACTTCGTATCCTCCCTACGCAGTGGGATAGTTTGCTCGTGTGCCTTTACTAAAGTCTCTCTGAAAAACTGTTGACTGTCTTGAACTGTTTTTCCCGTTAGACTTGCTTCCCATGGGACTTACCCACCAGCTCCCTGAGTTTGCTAAAAGCCTGGCTTCTTGAAATCCATTGGCTTTATTGTGCTGTTTTTCCTGCTGCCATTCCTTAGAATCATGAACTCGACCATTTCATGGTCACTTTCACTCAAGCTGCCTTCCACTTTGAAATTCTCAACCAAATAGCAAGAAGCTTGTCCTTACAATAGGCATATACAAATTCAACCACAGAACTATACTGGAGGACCAACCAGAGATCCCTTCACCTTTGAGTCTGAAGAATGGAAATGCCAGTAAAGAAAACGTTAATGCTCTAACCCAAGGGTTTTGTGTGTATTCTGAAGTAAATTGTACCTCGAAGCATGATTCCACATTCACACTAAGACACAATCCTTATTCTTTAGCACTACCAGTTATTAGCAAATTCCTTTTGTTTCATATGAAAGCACAAACGTCACTAGCTATTGACAGTATGGGAAAAACACTGCATGTGGATCATTGGCCCTGTCAGTTTTCTTGGGATTCTAAAGTAAAAATTCTTGGTTGTGTAATTTCTAACAAACCGAGCTGTGGTGCAGCTATGTAATTGAAAGAAGTCGCCATTCTGTTTTCTGTATACTGCACTTCGAGTGTGGAGAAATAGCTGCTTTCCAGTAGAGGTAACTGCCATCCTGTTTCAGCGCAGAATGGCACAGATTGAGTCATATACACTGTGCTCTCTCTTTCTCTCATCCCCTATGAAGACTTAATATTTGCTTTTTATTGTTGTGTTTCTTTAAACTGAAATTAGAAAAGTCATCGAGACTGTAAATATATGTTTTCCTTTTGGTGTATATGGGAAAAACATAACACAAGGAAAATTGGGGGGTTTTTTATAGCACCTCTGAAACACTTCATGAATAAATATAAATGCCCTGCAGTAGATTTTGACTTGAAATTCATATAATCCTGTGCAATATATTTTGGACACATTTCCATGAATTCTCGGTGGAGAGAGGGAATTTACAAGTTATATATTCTTACCTTGTTATCAGGGACTATTAGGAGATTTAGCCTGTCTCATACAGATCAGCTAAATAAATATACTTTCTCTTCACAGAAATGCCATTTAATCAAAGTACTGCATGTTTTATGAAGTGATCTAGGCAGGCCATCCCATGCGATGGGAAGCGGCAATAACCAACCATAAATAATTTAATGGGGTGAAAGAACAAAGTAAAGGTGGGGGGAAGGGGGAAAATGGATTTTCACTGATTTTATTATCCAATATATAGGTTCAGCATTTTTTTAATTAATCAAAACAAAATCCAAGGGATATATATATAATTCCAGCAAACTTTAATCATGTTCCACTAACTCTTTATTGCCCCTGCATGCAAAATTTACACATCTCCCTGTGCCGTTGCATAAATTCAAACATTGAGCATGCAACATAAGGCACATTTAAAAGGCCTTCAGTGTTTACCTGATCCATCTTTGTGCAAATGCAGAGGTTCTCCCATCAGCATAGGTAATCCATGGTAGCTAGGTTGGCAGAAGAATTCTTCCGTCGACCTAGTGCTGTCTACACAGGCACTTAGGTTGGCTTAACTACACTGCTCCGGGGTGTAGATCTTTTACATCCAAGTCATCAATTTGCCAAACTAATTTTCTGGTGTAGACCAGGTGTAAGGGTAGATCTACACCACAATCAGCAGCGTGGCTGCAGCATGTCTAGCTTGGCCCACGCTAGCCACGTTGTCACTGCTATTGCTAGTCAAGCTTGACTCATTCAACGCTAGCTTGGGTTTGTCTGCAGTCCTGCAGTCGCACCTCTGATTACAGGGCAGTGCTAGCTGCACCTGCTTAGTGTGTTGCCCGCTAGTGGGGACTCAGCCAACTAGGGATTGAGGAGCATGCTACAGACTGGGTCAAGAGAAATGGGTCTTTTAGCACAAGTCTTTTGGCACAGGTAGGAAAGGCTCACATATTAAGATCCAGACATCCCACTACTACTGACCCACCAAGGGGCAATAGCATTACAGTAGACATTCCCTCAGTGACTTGCCCAAGGTCACACAGGGAGTCTGTGGCAGAGGGTCCCAGGTCTTTGGAATCCTTGCCTTGCCTAGCCCTAGCCCAGAGCCTTCACCACAGGACCAGACTTCCTTTACAAACATCTTTTCTGAAATACATAAATAAAGAGGATGACAAGAGACCAGATAGCCCTTCCCCCCCTCTTCCCTCCCCCCCCCCTCTTCCCAAGCCAAAGCATAAGGCAAAGGAGGAGATTTCATGCTGAACTGAAAGCTGGGAGGGTTCCCCAATCCAGTGGCACTGATGGAGGTTCCTGCTCTGCTCCAGTTGCCTCTGGGAGGGTCTGTCAAGGTTCACGCCTCCGATATTCAGCCACAAGAGGGAGTCAAAGGACACAGAAAGCGACGCAGACCCAGGAGGCCACTCACAGTTTGTCAACAGCGCCTGCAATTGTCAAGTGCCAGCGTTTTTAATCACGCTCATTATCACAGAGCTGGGCCATTTCCCAAGGGATTTATTTCCCTTCCGACATGCGTGCGCGCAAGAGGAGGAGGAGGAGGAGGAGGAGGAGGAGGAGGAAGCAGCTGGAACAGAGCTCCGACGAAGGCTGAGGGATGACATTCACATCGATGGGAGTTTGTTTACCTCGAGCTGCGACTGAAATGACACTTCGCCACTTTCCCGAGACCTGGATATTAATGAGGCTAATTTTGCAGCAACGCACCAAAGAGGCGGATTAATAATAAATGAGGTTGAAATGGGCCTGTCTTGCAGAATACAAAAGATGGGGAAGGTTTCTTTCTTTATTTTATTTTATCCTTGTTAAGACGTGAGAAAAAGCAGCACGGCTATAAAAGTGACCCCTCTGCAAACTGCATGTACTACTGCCGAAATCTAGCCCACTACCTGCATGCCCTGAAAATACAGACGGGACTTGTGTTGGTAAAGAATAATAATGCCTGACAATATACAGCAGCTCTCATTCTATGATCTCAGGGGACCAGATTCTCCCACTGAATACAGTGGAACAGTTCTTGCCAGTAAGATGCTAATGAACTGGGGTAAAGATGTCAGAGTTTGACCCAAAGTGATCTACAAATGGGAGTCAGGGTTCTCCCCCTGCTACGGTTGGAGAAACTGAGGCACAGAAAAAGGCAATTACTCGCCCAAGATCACCTTGTCTCGTTATAGCTACGCTGCAGTCAGAGGTGTGCTGCAGCACATGGGGACGTACCTGAGTTACTTTTGATCTAGTTCAAAGCTAGTTCGAGTAAGAACAGCAGCAAAGCGCTGGCGGCACGGGGCCAACCGCTGGAGTACATAGCGGGGTATTGGGCAGGTTTGTGCAGCCTGTGCTTCCACCTGGACTGCTGCCATTTCACTGCTATGTTATTTAAGCTAGTTCAGATATGTCTCCGCAGGCAGCAATCACACCTCTGATTGCAGGGTAGACACATACCCTCAACGACAGAGCTGGAAATAGAACTCCGATTTCTCACTTCTCCTCCTGTAACCACTAACATGATAAGGCAGAGGCAACCTTGTGTGACGCAGGTAAACCAGGTGCCAGCTCGTGCCAAGTCTGTAGGCATCATCTGAGCACTGACAAATTCATAGCTAGAAACCAGCCCCGCCCACCTGTATTTTAGTTTTGTTCAAAATAGAGATTAGTTTTCTAAGAATGTGTTTAGTGTTTAGACTATGAAATGTTTGTTATTTGCTGCCTGCATTAATCTCACGTGACTGTATTCCAAGCTACAAGGTAAAATATACGTTGCTTTTATAATCGTGAAAGTGCCTGCACTGAACTTGTGAGCTCTGACAGGAAGAGTGCTTCCCCCCACCTATTCAAGCAGACTACCAACAATTAAATGAGCCATTCTAGGACAAAAGCTTTGTTGATTGCCCCATCCACCCATGGATAAGTCCGTGCAGAAGGTCTCGCCCCACCAGTTTGAATGCTGGAAGAGGGAAATTAAAAAAAGCTAACAAAGATTTTTCATCTCTTTGCTGTTTGGACTTTCACAAGGGCAGGAGCTAAGAAACAAATAGCAGAGATCCCCAGGGTCGATCGGGGTTAAGCCCTAAAAAGATATTCAGTACTGACCTATTGCTACGTCTGTCGCTTTTTGAATCAGACTGAAACTCATTTGTGCATAGATGCTTGCTTGCTTTAACCTGTAAATACATTCTTTAGTTTCTTTTTCCTAGTTAATAAGCCTTTAGTTAGTTTATTACAGGACCGGCTACGGGCGTTGTCTTTGGTGCGAGATCTAAGGTACAAATTGATCTGGAGTAAGTGACTGGTCTCTTGGGACTGGAAGCAACCTGAATATTTTGTGATTTTTGGTGTAAGTGACCATTTATCACTCAGCCCATCTTGGCTGGTGGCAAGATAGACCTACCATGGTCCCCTTAGGCTCTCCAGTCTGTTACAGGGATCTAGGAGTTCACATTTGTTACAAGGCTGGTGAAATCTAAGTATAGAACATACCAGTTTGGGATGCCTGCCCTGGTTATGACAGTCGGCCCTGACGTTGGCACACTCTAACCACTCCAGACAGTGTGACCCCATGGATGGAAGTACTGCAGAAGGAACAGCCCGGGCAGAAGGTGGGAGGATTCTAACTGTGACCGTAATACAAACAAGTAAAGATTTATAGGATCAGGACCTTAGGTTTAATTCTGCAAAGTGCTATGCACTTGAAGTAGGAACTCAGCACTGTTTAGGACCAAGCACTCACAAGGTGGGCAGCTCATCCAAAGCTGCATGTCAGCAAATCAGCCTGGGGGTCTTGAGAAAACAAAAACCCGAGATTTTCAGTTTCCTTCTAGTTTGAGCCAGACCAGAACTATCACTAGAACCACCACCACTGGGCTATAAACAGGTAGTGCAGAGGCCTATGATAATGAAAAATAATGTTTAATAAACATGAGACACATTTTTCAGGCCTCGAGAAAGGTTGGTGCGCAGTTCCCATATGGGGCAAAGATTCGGGTCAGCTCTTATTTTAGTGGAACTGGTTTACTACTACAAAAATTTAATGGCCATCAAAAGATTAAAGATAGTGTGATGACTCTATTGAGGGTGAATCTGCTGCGGCTTTTTACCTCCTGTGGGTAGAGGTTGCAAGGAGCAGAAGGCATGGGGAATCAGTTGAAGGGAATGGGTCTGAAAAGAAAAGATGCAGGATTCGCCCCTCAAGATGCAAGGGACAACTGTTAAGCTACCATTCACCTCCTTGCAAATGTATCACCATACTTCCAGGCACTTTCAACCTGAGGATCCCAAAAAGCTTTACAAAATATAAGTAAGTTAGACATCAGTACTACAGCTGGGTGAGATTTGCTGAACTGGGGGGAAAATTGGAATTTCCAAATGTGAAGAAAATGGGATTATTTTTTTAATTTGCAAAATTCTCCCCTTTTTTCAACCCAGGTCAACACAGAACCCCCATGTGAGGAGTACAAGTTACAGATTTATTTTATTCAAACATCTATTTGTGTTTCTATCTTTCTGCAGTGCCTAGAACAATGGGATCCAGTTCTCAGCTGGGATCTCTAGGAATACTGTAACAATGAATAAAATAAGTAAATAATGATATTTTAAATAGATATTTACAGGCTACCACAATGGGACCAAAAGAGAAGAGACTCAGACTTTAGGGTCAGAAGGGACCATCATGATCATCTAGTCTGACCTCCTGCACATTGCAGGCCACAGAACCTCACCCACGCCCTCCTGTAATAGACCCCTGACCTCTGGCTGAGTTACTGAAGTCCTCAAATCATGGTTTAAGGACTTCAAATTACAAAGAATCCACCAATGACATTAGTTTAAATCTTCAAGTGACCCATGCTCCATTCCACAGAGGAAGGGGAAAACACTCAAGGTCTTTGCCAGTCTGATCTGGGGGAAAATTCCTTCCCAACCCCAAATATGGCGATCGGCTAAACCCTGAGTATGTGGGCAAGACTCACCAGCCAGGCAGAGCCCTGGGAAAGAATTCCCTGTAGTAACTCAGAGCCCATCCCCATCTAGTGTCCCATCACCAGCCGTTGGAGGTATTTGCTGCTAGACACAATTTGGGACCAAACTGTGAAATGAGGTCCATGCAAACAGATCCCTGCACACATACAGCGCTCCACTTGAATGCACAAATTTGTCAGCACAGAGCTCACAGCAGGATTGGAGCCTTGGTCTCTGAGTAAACACAGCCTTTGCACTGCAAGGGGTATATGCAGAACACCATATACAATTCCCACCAACCAAAAACTAGCCCTTGTCCAACACCTGTTAAAGGCCACTCGAGTCATTAAAACTGCACTCCTGTGATGTTATTCTCCGCATGACCTTTGAAGAATTGAATGCAGGAATGTCTTAGCTTCATTTTGCTGCAGTATTTATTTAGTTGTGCTAAGTGCTTTGGAGAAAGATTAGGCAATTTTTTAAAACTGAACACCCGCTGGTGAGGTTTCTGGGCACAGTTTCTCTGCTAACAGCCAACCACATTCTGAACTGACTTCTGGGTTAATTCTCCCCATCCCTTTTATTTAAATTCACACTTTTTGACTCTCTGCTTTCAGTTTGTGCAAAAGCTACAAGAGAAAGTTATTCCTGTTGTTCTTCCAATCCCACTGCAGACTCAAGACTTCAGAGAAAAGGCATCTTCCAGCACATTTTATAAACATACGCACTAAAACCGTGAAATACATTTGTTGCTGGGGAAATACGCCACAGGGATGAGCCCAGAGTGTGAGATTTTGTATTTATCCATAAAACAAGAACAGCAGTGAGACCTTCCGTTGCCTGGCGTGACAACTTAAAAGTGCTCCTGGTGCATTCTAGCCGTGGTGCCTATCAACACCAGCTGGTTTTGACACATACCTGCTGGGAATTGGACTGAGACACCCGCAACTCTTTGCCCCGGAGCCACTGAACAGTCGTCATATAACAACTCTCAGGTCGCTACCAATTTGGGATGGAGTTGACCCCACACTCTAGACATGAAAGGAGCCATTGCGCCTTACTAGTCCCCTGCGCCATCCAACTCTCCTGAATAGAATAACTCAGGAATGTTTATCCAAGACGAACCTCTGAACTTTTGGAGTCACACCCTGTGGTGTGAATGGGGCACATACTAACCCGCAGTTAATCATGTTTTGCTGGGAAAGGGTAGAATTCGGTTAAAATCAGAGTCCTTGCTTTTTCCGGTTCCTAGAGGGGACCAGAAAATACTGTAGGAAGAACTTATAAAACGAGGGACTGCTGGGTAAAAGTAAGAGCCCTGTCTCTCTCTGTGAAAGCACACAGCGTCTGTTCTCTCGCTGCTCATGCAGCAGAATTAGGCAGAGCAGCAGTGAGACCGCAACAATATAATGATGCATCACGAGTGTATTTTCCCCCAAGAGATACTACTCCCAGGCAGCGGGCTGTGTTCTCCCCCCACTTGAAGAGCAAGAAGTGCATGCATAGCTTCAGACTGGTGCTCTTACTGGAGTGACAGGACTGAGTTTGCGTGTGAGGAGGAAGAACCGTAAAAAGAACCATGGAAACACATCCCAAGCCTGAGTTCTAGAACAGCAGCATAACCTACTGTGGACTGAGCACCCTTACATAGGTGCTCAGGGACTCTATTGTCTGCTTGCATGGCTCTCATCCCTAGATAACGACAGCTATTTCTTCCTTCATGCTGTGTAAACCCCGTCAGGGGCTTTCCAGAGGCGGCCCCTGCAAGAATGGCTCCTGTAGGAACAATGCATATGATGGATATACAGATGATCCTTGCCTTAAATCTTGATCCTCACATGCAATGTCAACACTTCGGGTGGTATGGTTGCGGGGGGAGGGGGAAAGAAGGTAGCTCTCTCCTTTCTTTTCACAGTCTGTTTAATGGCAGCAACAGGACACCACTTTCCGGCCCATAAGGCAGTCAGTTGTAGTGTATCATGTTGCATCTGAATGTTCAGGACCTCGAAGCCGTTAATTAGTTTTACAGATGTCACAGGCACACAAAGTCAGGGGGATACCAGGTAGGCAAGGCCCATTGTTGTAGGCAAACATAGCTTAACACGTCACATTAACATTTAACAGCCTCAGTCAGGGACATTGCGCTCAGCAGTAATTCGAGTGCATTTCACACTGCCCCAAGATGATACCCAGATACACAGCCCAACGCAATTGATTGACAGGAGAGGCGCTTCCCCATCACCCAGAGCTTGGCAGCAAAGTCCAAGCGAATTAGACATCTTCCCTCTCTAGATAGCAGAGCTCTGAAGGTCCCATCCACCAGATTCAAAACGCATAGCTATTTTGTGCACTTGTGTGCAAAGAACGGGAACAGGCAGGAGTCCTTTATTCGGTCCCTTGTGAAGGTACGCCGTCCTCTGCAGAGAAATATTCGCTGGCCTGACGAATATTCACAGGCCTGCCCAGCTGAGGCCTGACAAAGCCTGAGATGGGGGGCAGGAGCAGGCTGAGCTTATATAAAACCAGGCAAGACGGGCTGAAGGGAGGAGCTCTACAGTCACTATCTAGAGAGCAGGGGAATCGGCAAAGTACAAAGAGGATGTCTAGAGACGGAGTAAGCCCTGGGATCCTGGACTATAGACTCTCGCAAGAACTCGAGAGGGGGTGAAGTAGCCACAGGAAGCAAAGGAAACTCCAGTGGTGACCCAGAAAAAAGGTAGGAAAGAGCTGAAGGAAACAGCAACAAGGTTGGAGATTGGGCAGCCCATGCTAGGCATAGGGTCCCTGGGCTGGAACCTGGAGCAGTGGGTGGTCCTGGGTTCCCCTGCTGGCCACTGGAAAAGCGGCACAGACTGGGTAGTGGAGCACAAGATGGTCTCAGACAATTTGTCCAGCAGGACTTTGATATCCAGGAAGGGGAGGACTATAGTGACCTGGCCAGAGGGCCGAGTCACTAAGCGGGAATAACTTGAGTTCAAACAGGCAGACAGAGCACGCACGTGAGTGACCATAGGGTGAGCAAACCAAGGCAGGGGTGTCAGATGGGTTGAGAGCGAATCCCCAGAAAAAGCACAAGGAGACGCCCCAACAGTGATGAGCAAACCCTACCACAGTCATCACTGAAAGTGACACTGAAATATGGCCCTGACACGGACATGCTCCCTTGCATGCAACAATGATGCAGATAAAAGTATAAGATGCTTTTTTCAGACCCTCTTGTATCCACTGGAACAGCAGGGGATTTCTGGAGATTGATTGCAGAACAGCTAGTCTAGTCATTTATTTCACATAAAAAAGAAGAGATGCCAAAGACGTAGGGTAGTAGGAGATGCAAAATCTGACCCATTGGATTAATTATTAGCATCTGTTAGGGTATAAAGTTTAAAGCACCAGCCCAATTTCTGTGGGACCCATAAAAATACACAGTGTTTTTTCTCTTGTGCTCTCCATGGAGTAGCAAACGTATGCTATTCCCAGAGCAGGACAGGCACTGCTGATGATCTCAGTGCATGACGGAGGCAAGTAAATGAAAAACCACCATGATCATTTCAGCTGCAAAAATGTTCAGTGATTTTGCTGTGAGCAGGATTTGGGCCTTAAGAAAAAAAAATGGAGGAAATGGACAAAACTAGAAAGGAATTTGGGTTTATTGTGTTTTGTTTTGAATATGAATTTGGAACTGGTGAGAAGTGCTGGAGCCAGGACAAGCTGGGTGTGTTGACCAAAAGGTAGGTTGGAGACATTTGAATTGGTATATTCTGTGCACCGACTCTGCATTGCATTCTAGAAATAGTTATAATTAGAGCTGTGTGAACAACAGATTCTTTGGTTTGCTGGCAATTCTGAAACATAAAAATAAAAAAATAAAAGAAACCTGTTTTGGATCGGCCAAAAGAGGAATGTTTAACATTTGTGATCAATTGAAAACTCAAACTATTCATTTTGGGTTGAACAAAAACATTTAGCGTGAGATGAAGCAAAACACATTTCTTTTCAATTTCACGCATTTCTAAAAATATTTTTAATGCTTAAAATTAAACTTGGAGGACAATTCCAAATGAAGTCATTCTGAATTAAAAAGAAACCAAGATGTTCCATTTTGATTTTTTGGGAATGTTTATAGGTGTGTTCCCCTCCTCACACCTGACAAATCTCATTGAAATTGACACACCAATTCACAAAATGTTTGTTGACTCAAAATGGCATTTTTTCCTCCAAAAAAAGTTTCCATTGAAAAGTTTTGCCCCGTTCTAGTTGTAATTCTGTAACATTCGAGGGCTCGGTTATGAGTGGTCTTCTACAATCTTTTGGAATGTTTGCCAATTGGTGATACTGAGAAAAGATGGTTTTCATTCATTAAAAACTAAAAGTGTGTTTTCACAGAAACCCCAAATGTGATGGCGTGCGAGAGAAAATGAAAACCAGAAAGCAAAAAGGACTATAAACAAGAAGTGAAATTGGGCGGTGTTAAGGCAGCTTCTTTGTCCAAGGTGCCAAGTGAAATACGGAAAGGGAAGCAAACATGATCCATGGAGAAAATAAAATTTAAAGCACAAGTTTCCACAACTGGGTGCTCACAAACTGTTCATACATTTGCCCGTAGTGTGAAATTCAGCCCTGTGCAGATGGCCAGCAGGAGACCTATGCAGTACTGAAATTCCCCTTATGTCATCCCGAGCACAGGTGAAAGTAGTAGACTGGGCTCAGAAGATCTGGAGTCAAATCTCAGCTCTGGCACAAACGTACTGTGTGACTTGGGGCAAGTGGCCTAATCTCTCGGGGCCTCAGTTTCCCATCTGTAAAACGGGGCTAATAACACCTCTCTCACCTTCTCTTGTCTGTTTAGGTAAGGTGCCCTTTGGGTCAGGGGCCATCTCTTGCTACATATATGTACAGCACCTAACACGATGGGGTCCTGATCTCAGTTAGAGCTTCTCAGAGCTACTGTAAGACAAGGAATAGTGAGGAGGTACTAATGCAGGGCTGAGGCCTTGTGCTGACTCAGAATTTCACCCTGATTTATGTGCTGGTGTCAGTAAAACAGCTGTGGTCACTGTAATTCACTGCTAGTGTTATACAGAAGACAAGGATAAGTGACCTTGACTAGCCTTGAAGGACAATAATAATCCTCTTTGAAACACACTGCTCCCGCACCACACTGTTCTGATGAGATAGAATTCATAAATAGATAAAGATAAAGGAAAGAACTAAACCCAATGCATTTACCAAGCCTGTTAAGTACAGATGTGAGATCACTGCAAGCCAATCAGAAAGCCGGAGGCCAACGTTCAGAGCTCTAACGCTGTTTCAGATTACTGGACGTCTTGACTTGCAGAATTGACAACCTTTTGTAAATGACAATCATATTTGGGGTTAAAACATTAGGTTTTGCATCTTATCGACAGCCAGCCTTTCTTAACCGTACTAAGAGATTTCCTGAGGCAGCAACGGATGTGAACAGCTGTTACATGGTGCAAACCAAACCACCCTGCTGACATCCAGAAAATGTTCTTTTTTTATTAGCCACAAAAAGCAGGTTTTAGGGAGTGGCCTCTGATCAGGTCAGAATCTCAGCATCACTGCACCGAAGTCAATGGAACACCAGTTTACACTGGTTGAGGGCCTGGCCCGTTATGCCGAGTAGCATAGTATGTGCTCGTCACAAAAAGCAGAGACATTTTCTGCACACTTACATGGGTGCCAACCCCAAGTATTACAGAATCATGAGAATGGCTCCAAAATTCATGTGATGATAAACGACGTTTTGTTCATTTTATTTCCCCTCATTTATGAGCCTTTATTGGGGTCACATTTTCAATCTTTTCTCCATGGTCACAAGGGCTGGAAACTGCATTACATACTAACGGTGATCCGAGAGTCTTTCTTCACTGCAGTCAAGAGGTGTGATACAGGTACATGAAAGTTAGCTCCCATACGTCCACTCACACTGCAATTACACCTCCCAAATGCAGCGTGGACACACACAGAATGACAGTAAGCTAAGCGGATAGGAGCACTGCAGGCTCTAATGTAGCTGAACTTTAGGAAGCGGATCATCCTCCTCATTTGTGTTGTTCTTTGTAAATCAGAGCAGTGAGGGCTGACACAGGCACAGGGAAACTTGGCGAGATGCTTTTCTAATGCATAGTCATATGCAGTTT
Organism: Emydura macquarii macquarii; assembly: GCF_026122565.2. Taxonomy (NCBI): domain Eukaryota; kingdom Metazoa; phylum Chordata; order Testudines; family Chelidae; genus Emydura; species Emydura macquarii. The sequence goes on along the minus strand of NW_027133250.1, from coordinate 4,437,565 downwards.
GGAAGCCTTTGAAACATTAGTGTCTGTGGAGAACCTGTGCCTTCTTGATCAGCAGCAGCAAGTGACAGACACAAAACGGTAGTGATCTGCTGTCCTGTCTGGCTTGCCAAAAGAAATAAAAAATATGCATGTGTTTCATATAATTCAAATGGGCCTGAATCCCAGTCGCTCGGAACCAAGTGGCATCATTTACACCAAGGCAAAGTGAGTGTTGACATGCTACTGTTCTGATTTGGTAGCATTTTACTCCCTTTTGCACCAGTGTAAGTAACTACACACGGTGCAGAGCCATAAAGAAGCAGGCCTTTTATTTTCATCCTCAGTCTTTCCAGGTAAAGACAGGGCATACACATTCCCAGCAGACCCTGCAGTTACCCTGGAGACTGAAATCTTCTGGTTATCCACTGAGCACAGACGGTGACAGTACAAATTTCCCTTTCATTGCTTTGCCAATACTCTGGATCCCTGACCATGCATAACCCGGAGGTATCTCAGTAGAGAACCAGGCTACCGGGGTGAAATATGGTCCTGGCATCTGTACAAATCCAAACCAATATTCTCTCTCTCTCATAGGCTCTCAGGTCAGAAGGGACCATTATGATCATCTAGTCTGACCTCCTGCACAACGCAGACCACAGAACCTCACCCACCCACTCCTGTAATAGACCCCTGACTATGACTGAGTTATTAAAGTCCTCAAATCATGGTTTAAGGACTTTAAGGTACAGAGAATCCCCCAGCAAGTGAGCTATGTCCCATGCTGCAGAGAAAGGCGAAAAACCCCCAGAGCCTCTGCCAATCTGCCCTGGGGAAAAATTCCTTCCCAATCCCAAATATGGATATCAGTTAAACCCTGAGCATGTGGGCAAGACTCACCAGCCAGACACCCAGAAAAAATTATCTGTAATAACTCAAAACCCCCCATCCAACATCCCTTCACAGGCCATTGGCATATATATCACCAGTAGTCAAAGATCAGTCAATTGCCAAACTAGGCTGTCCCATCAGACCATCCCCTCCATTCATTTATTAAGCTCAGTTTTGAAGCCAGCTAAGTTTTTTGGCCCCACTGCTCCCCTTGGAAGGCTATTGTAGAACTTCACTCCTCTGATGGTTAGAAACCTGTGTCTAATTTCAAATCTAAACTTCCTGGTGGCCCGTTTATATCCATTAGTTCTTGTGTCCACATTGGCACTGAATTTAAATAATTCCTCTCCCTCCCTGGTATTTATCCCTCTGATGTATTTATAGAGAGCATAGCTCCCCTCAACCTTCTTTTGGTTAGGCTAAACAAGCCAAGCTCTCTGAGTCTCCTCTCATAAGGCAGGTTTTCCATTCCTCGGATCATCCTAGTAGCCCTTCTCTGCACCTGTTCCGGTTTGAATTCATCTTTCTTAAACATGGGGGATCAGAACTGCACACAGTATTCCAGATGAGCTCTCATCAACGCCTTGTATAACGGTACTAACACCTCTCTATCTCTACTGTAAATACCTCATCTGATGCATCCTAGGACCACATTAGCTTTTTTCACGGCCACATCACATTGGCGGCTCATAGTCATCCTATCATCAACCAATACACCCAGGTCCTTCTCCTCCTCTGTCACTTCCAACTGATGCGTCCCCAGCTTATAGCAGAAATTCTTGTTATTAGTCCCTAAATACACGACCTTGCACTTTCCATTATTAAATTTCATCCTATTTCTATTACTCCAGTTTACAAGGTTATCCATAACTTCCAGTATGATATCCCGATCCTTCTCTGTATTGGCAATACCTCCCAACCCTGTGTCATCCGCAAACTCTATTAGCACATTCCCACGTTTTGGGCCAAAATCAGTAATAAAAAGGTTAAATAAGATCGGTCCCAAGACCAATCCCTGAGGAACTCCACTAGTAACTTCCCTTCAGCCTGACACTTCACCTTTCAGTGTGACCCGTTGTAGTCTCCCCTTTAACCAGTTCCTTATCCACCTTCCAATTTTCATATTAATTCCCCCGCCTCTCTCTCTCTCACACATGCACACACACGATATTTGGGGCCTTTTCTTATATAGGGGCCTATTACCCCTCATCCCATCCCAATTTTTCATACCTGCTAACTGGTCACCCTAACACACACACACGCCCCACAAATAATGCAGACTGATTTTTTCAAACAATAAATCATTCAAAAGCAAAAAATGGGCTTAAAGAATTAAAGCTGATGAACTCCTACAAAGTGACAGTTAGACATCTAATCAGTTTCAATATAACAAAAACTGACCCCAGAGAGACACCGCACAGGGAAACATGAAATATAATCACCAAAATTGCCTGAAACATACATCACAGTAGAATTTATTAATCACACAAAATACAAATGCCTATAAATCAATTTGAAACGAGCAGGCCAGCCCATCAAAATATCAGGAAGAAACCAGGGCAAGAATTTTACTCCATTATTTTTTCAGGTGCAGAGTCATGAGTGTGGGAAGCCAACCACGCAGGTAAACCAAAAATGTGACAGATTTAAGCCTTTTTAGCTGATGATGATCCCGGCTTCCAGGAACGTCCTCACTATACACAACTGTTCATCACAGAGTTGGGGTAAATGGTTTTCGGGAAGGATGGTCTTGAGGGATAGAATCCAAAGTGGAATTCAGGAGATCTAGCTTCAGTACCGACTGGGCCACAGATTTCCTGTGGGTCCTTGAGCAACCTGCCCTGTAGCTCAGTTTTCTATCTCTAAAATGGGGACAATGCATCCCTCCCTCAGAGAGGTGCTGGTAGGATAAAGTCTATCTGGGATTGTGTGGTGCTGGGATAGTGTATGAGGGCCATGTCTGTAGATAGGCCCAGATTCTCAGCTGGTGTAGACTGAAGTAACCTCATTCTCAATGGAGTTACATCAATTTATGCCAGCTGAGGATCTGGCCATAAAAGCGAAACTCAGGGTATGCAAAATGATGTGGATTGAAATAGAAAAAAGTCCCTGCTGTTATTAACATAGCAGAACCGAATCACTGTGCATAAGAGACAGTCGATGCCCCAAATATCTTACCACCAAACCAGACAATACAGAAGCATGGGGGGGAGGTAGTATTTCCATTTGACAGACGGGAAACAAAACACAGATTCAGTGGTTTGTGACTGCCAATGTCACACAGGAAGGCCTGTGGCAGATCTAGGATCTGAGCCCTTTTTTACCGAGCAATAGTCTAGTTCCTTAAACACATGATCAACTTTCTTCCCTTTGATAGTAAAGTAGTTAATGACGATGCAGAAAAGGCAGGCATATTTGGTATTAGGAAAGGAGCAAGATGATTTACTCATGCAGCATGATGAGCTATTTTCCAGTCCATTAGTAACTAAGGAGGAATTTTAAAAGCATCTACATGAAAGATAAATATTTTTAAAGCCATAGGCCTGAATAACTTGCACCCAAGAGTCCTAAAAGTGTTGGCTGAGGAGGTCTCTGATGTAAAATTTTTAATGAACCTTAGATACGGGGGGAAATTCCTGAAGATGGGACAAATGTTAATATTGCGCCAATATTCAAAAAAGGCAAGTGGGATGACCACGGTAATTAGAGGCCAGTTGTCCTTACATCAGTCCTGAGCATTCTGATGGGAAACCTGATGCAGGATTCAACAAATAAAAAAATTAAAGGGGAGCAATAAAATTAATTCCAGTCTACATGGTTTTATGCAAAATAGGTCTTGTCAAACACACCTGATTTCATTTGTTGATGAAAGTTCAAGTTTGGTTGATAAAGGTAACCTCATAGATATAATTTCCTGTGTCTTTTGTAAGGTGCTTGACACAGTACTGCAGGGCAGTCTGCCTGGAAAATTAGCACTGTACAATATCAATAAAACATCTGTTACAAGGATTAAGAATGGGCTGACAGATCTCAAAAGGCAGTTGTCAATGGAGAATCATCATTCAATGGAGGTGTTTCTAGAAGAGATCGGTCTTAAACCGAAAGCTATTCAGTAATTTTATCTGTGGAAGCAAATGTAAAAATCACTGCTGATAAAATTTGCAGATGACACAAAGATTAGCAGAGTGGTAAATAAAGATGAGGATAGGCCAGGCATACAGAGCAATGTGGATTTCTTAGTAAACTCAGCCCATTCAAACAAAAGGCATTTTAATTACAGCCAAAGGTAAGATGGGAAAAAAGAACAGGCCTCACCTGCAGAAGGGGGAGCTGTAACCTGGAATGCAGTGACTCTGAAAAGGATTTAGGGGTCATAGTGGACAACCAACTGAACATGAGCTTCCAGTGCATAAACAGGGGAACAGTGAGTTTGGGCAGGATGTATACCTCTATATATAGCATTCATGAGACAAACTGGAATACTGTACATGGGTCTCATGTCCATATTTCACAAAGGCAGGGCCCAAGCATAATTTTTTCAGGCTCAGTACAAATTTGTAACATGGGCCCCCTCCCACACACATCCCACAATCCCTCATCCCAGACATACAATCTCATGAGCCATGAAATTTTTTTTCATCATGGTAATGGGGGTTGCAGCCTGGGCCGGGCCCCCCAGGGCCTCTGGGCCCCAGTAAAGTGTACCCTTTCCTCCCCCTGCACAAAAGATGCTGAAAAACTGGAGAGGGCACAGAGAAAAGCCACAAAAGTAATCCGAGGACTGGAGAAAATGCCGTGCAATGCTAGCAACATATCAAACACACCAGGTGATTTGGAGGGGAACAGGAGTGAGGAGAAGGCTGATGAAGACAGTGAGAAGGGTGGGATACTGGCCTTGAAACAGAAGGAAAGACCTGACACATAGCAGCCTGCCAACTATATGGAGTGGCACCTGTATCCTATTGCCTATGTCACATGAAGAACTCTGAACTGGTTATGATGATGCACCATGGACTTGGCCCACAGAATGCCAAAGTTTTAGCTCTTTCCTCGATGACCAACACCTCTATCGTAAAGTTAAAGCTGAGTGCTCATTGGCTGGAGGGAGAAGGGGCAGCTGCTGTTGCAGAGATGTTAAAAGAAAACTGTTACATTTCAACCCTTGATTTATCTGACAACAGACTTGGAGTTAAAGAAGTCAAGGTCCTTTCTGCTACGCTACTAGAGAATACTACATTTATTACCCGTAAGGTTCCAGGAAATGAGATTAAACGACCATGCGGCTACGTACCTACCAGATACCCTCCTGGCCAACAATCATATGACATAAAGAGCTCAATCTGTTAAGCTTCTCAAATAGAAGAGTGAGAGGTGGCTTGATTGTAGTGTACAAGGACCTTCCTGGGGAGAAATACCAAGTACTAACAGATCTTTAGCGTGGAGAAAGAAACAATAGCTGGAAGTTAAGTCAAATTGAAATGAGAAGAAATAAGGCACACTTTAACATTGAAGGTGATTATCCCATGGAACAAACTCTGACAGCTTGGGGAATATGTCTGTGTCAACTTAAGAATTCCTTTTTGTTTTGTGAAATATCTGTGATTGTCACTGTCACTGTGAATTAGCTCAGCCATTTGCTAGGAGGGTCCGACTCCCGGCACATAGTAGCAAACTGACTGTCTGGAAAGGCATGACGGGACCATCAAGAAGACATCAACAGTGAATGATTCTTCACTGCTCGGACAATGGGGTCTCTGCCAGCAAGAGCCTTTGTCTTTGAATGGCCTATCTCTTCACAGAAACCTGTTTGTGGAGGGGAGGTGCTGGAATCCATCCCAGTCTGAGGAAATGACAAGGGGCTCCAGCCTGCTTTTTGAAAAGAGACATGTTTTCTGAGCAAGAAGGGCCGTACCTCTGTTAGAAAGCAAAGACATGCTTGGAGAGTGGGGCAGGACACAGGAGGGGCTTGCTTTCCCTCCAAGACACAGACCAAAACCCTGCCAACGCTCAGGAGTGGCAAGGACTTAAAGGGGAGGACGGTGTATAGGCTTTTCTTGTTTTGCCTAGATCTGCCTCTCTTACATTTCCTAAGAGAGAGGTGTGTGCACATGCGTGTGTGTGCACATGCGCTATTAGTAGTATTGGGACCCACCCAAAACTAAAGGCCCACCCTCCGCAGCAAAGGAGGCAGAACCACTGAGCCCAGGCTACTAGTCATTTCTGGGGACAACAAAAGAGAAAACAGGACGAGCAGTGAGGTCAAAGGTTGGTAATGACGGATCCAGAGGGGGATACTGAGCCGAGAACTCCAGACAGCCCACAGCTCTTCAAAGGGGTCTAAGGAGTCAGTGTGTGTGTGTAAGAAGTTCCTTTGCAAAACTTGTGTCCCATACTCTAACTGTCATGTGGTCCCCAAAGAGTAAACTACAATCCAGAGTGCCCATGGGAATGGAGCTTTGGGGAAGCGTGCCTAAATTACTGGGGAGGCTTAATGGAGCTCAGCACTGGGCTCAAAGCCAGGGCTAGTTGGGATGCAAGACCCCACCACCCAAGGTGTGTGCCAGACAGGTCATGTTCACCCCAGGACTGGGTTTGAGAGACAAGGACTTCAGTCAGTATCTGGGTTCTTCCCAGACCCAACTGCTTAGCAGCCGGTGGGATCCAAAGGTTGAGTCCAATACTGTAGACTGGTCCCCATCCACTAGAGGGGGATTCACTCACAAACTACCAAGGCAAGTGGTGGGTTCTCCATCTATTAACGTCTTCAAATCGACACTGGATGCCTTTCTGGAAGTTTTGCTTTAGCCATCTGCAAATCATTGGGCTCACCACAGAACTAACTGGAGGAAGTTTTATGCCCTGTGACATGCAGGAGCTCAGACTAGATGATCTAATGGCCCCTTCTGACCTGAAAAATCTCTGAGGTCCTATGAACCCAAACCCACCAACTTCAGAGAAGCCCACTTCTTAGAGAGTCACGAGATGAAGCTTTAGAAGGAAACTGCACCTTTAAGAGTGAGTTTGGTGGATGAGGGGAAATGAGTGAGTTGAGGCAGGTTTGAATTTGGAACAGGAAGAGCTTGTTTGTTGCAACCTGAACCTGTGTGCAATTTATTTGATATAATAAATTAACCGTCATAACAGAGACCACCATCATTCCCTGCAAAACACCTGTTTTTCCATGTTGCAATTACTCCATCTGCCAGCAACAACAATAAATTCTGTCAGACCCCGTTTTAGTGCATTGTATATATCTGTGACTGATGCTTAAAGGCAAGGTAGTTTTGCTTGACTTTTGCAAAGACTTTGATTAAGAAATGGTCTTGGGATGTGCGGGAGGAGGGGAGAACACATCCTTTAATAGGGCAAAGGACGCTGGAAGCAAGTGCAATGAAAAAACCTTGTCACTATGTCATGTTTAATTTGGTTCCTTGCCAGGCCGCAAAATTAAATTCAGATGCATGATCACACCTTAACAAATTCAATGGGGAAATTAAAATTTAACTATCTGCTCATGAAATGTTCATGATGTTGGTTGTGTTTAATGACTAAAGACAGAATATGTTGAGTCAAAAAAAAAAAAAAGATCACTGTTCTGTTTTGCTAATGTGCTGCTCTGTGATATTCGTTTAACTCTGTGGGCTTCAAACAAAAGTCATTTTAGGTATAAAAGAGGAAACCGGTTCCTTTCTGGGTTCAGAGCTTTAGGGACAGAATGAATTCCAAAGATTTGTGATAGAGTCGGAGGCTGATTCCAGAACCAGTTCCTCAGCTAGAAGGAAATCTGGTCCAGTGATTAGATCACTAGGCAGGGGTGCCATCAACTTAACGTCAATTCCCTGAACCACCACAGACTCTGTGTGACTCAGGCAAATCACTTAGGCCTACATTTACAAAGGTGGTTGGTAGGGCTGGAACGGGGATAGATTTCCCATCCCACAAGAATTTTCTGAGAGTCCGACGTTGCCACCCAAAAAAGTTTTGCCAAAAATTCCCAATGAAGGAATTGTTGTGCTACGAACTGTTAGAAAACAGTCCCTGCCACGAAGAGCTGATGATCTAAATAAACAGAGGGTAGGAAGGGAAACAGAGGAGAAGTGACTTTCCTGAGGTCACACCGCAGCTCGGTCTCTGAGTTTTGCCCCGGTGTTAGTGACTACACAGGATGAAAGACAATAGAGAATCAGATCTGATTCCATCTCAGTTTCAGACTTGAAGTGATGCTGAATTAAGCACATCTCTCTGTGAGCTGTCCCAATGCTTAATTGTTCAAAAGCTGTATCTGGCTTCCAATTTGACTTTTCCCAGTGTGAACTTCCAGCCATTGGATCCGGTTATAGTCTCAAGAGCCTACAGCGGGTCAGTCTCAGCCAACTGGCCAAGTGGTCAGGCCGTGGCTCCACATTTCTTTCTGGCCTGGTTCTTCTAGGGGGATCCCAGCTGGGTCATACATGGCGGGCCTCCATCCCTTCTGAGCATCCCTTCCACTCCCCTTCGGGTGATGTCATGGCAGAGGTGTGGGGAAGCAAGGCAAGGGGACAGCCCAGGCCCACATACTCCTCCAGGTTCCGACCCAGGGCCCTAGAAGGCTGTTACATTGTCTGGATCTCTCCTTGGTCCACCCCAAGTTATACTCTCCTCCCCCCCAGGCTCTCCTACAGGGTCAGTTTTAGGGATATCTCAGGGGGACAATACCCCGTTTGTCGTTTCTTGTGAGTTTCCAACTCCCAAAAGGGGGGAGAATCTGGAACACCCCCTCACCTAGTTTCCAGAGTAGCCTTGGCAGTGTTGTAGCTACTCCGCCCACAGCTCCGGCCATCAGCCTCACTCCCTGCTGTAGCCTCCAGATCCTTCTCTGGCCTACCAATGCCCTTTCAAACTATCCCTTCACCCGGCGCGTGCCCTGCAGCTGTTGCAGGGTAGGTTCTTCTGAGCCCAGAACTGCTCTCTGCCTTGCCCAGGTGTAGTGGGGAAGGGGTTGTCTGTAAACCCCATCACACGCCCTCTTTAGAGACCCTGTAATGTTGGGGGTGCAACCATGAAAAGTTCTATGAAAGGGCTACTCAGGGACGTCACATTCACATGCCAAGCAGCAGAACAAAGAAATGCAAATACATCCAGGAGAGTAATAGGGCTGTGGCAGCCTCAGAGGAGTATCCAGGAACCTCTTAGCTGGGGCCAGATTAAGGCACAATCACACTAGACCTGGGCTTCAGGCCCCAGCTCTTAGATGAGACAAGCGCCCAGCTGAGATCAGAATCTGAACATTCATTAACAAAAAAAAATGATGTTTCTAGCCCTCGTGAAGCAAAAAATGTTTAAAAAAGCTTGAAAATGTGACCTCCGTTGAGCCGTCTGCCTGAACGTGCAGAAAGGCGAAACACTAGCTCCAACAGATGGGACCTGCCTCCTTCATCTTAACTCTGAAAACTGCGGTCCCTTCAATAAAGGGCTGGGCCACCTAACTGCTTTCATTCGGCCCATCTCCCACTTCGTATCACAGGGAAATACATATCTGAGGGGGACAGTGTCAATAAACCCACTGGGAGTTCAGATGGTTTCTGAGGCAACTTTAATGTAAAGCCGGAGAGCAACCATCACGAGCTGAGATTCAGGGAGCAGCCGGTGAAACCAGTCATCTGCAATGCTGGCTAGAGCATGGAGACAGAGCACCTCATGGGGGAATCCTCTCTGCATCTCGCTCAGCTGTCCCTCACCGTTCTCCAGTATAGACTGAAACCGACCACCCAGACCTAGAATTATTTCACTTTCATGAGGGCAAATCATTCCCCTTGCAAATGTAAAATAATGTAAATGAGGCTAGAAAAGGCGTTAATTATGCCAAAGAAATTAACTGCTCATTAATTTGAATTTCCTGCTCAATTATTTTCTTTTTGGACCCTCCCCTGGGGGCCTTTATTTCACTCAGAGGAGAGGATTTCCATCTGCCTTTCCAAACTCACCTCCTTCTAGTTCCCCACCCATGCCATTCCTCCCCCACCATGGGCTGGGGGTATGCCATCTACACGTGATTTCTCAGCTCTGCTTGGCCCAGACAGTATGAGAGGAAGCATGGGGCTCTTGTAGGGCTGCCCAGAGCAATAATGGGTGGGACAGGGGCCACTGACTTCTCAGTCTGGCTCTCCCAAGGGAAGTGTTGAATGTCCCATGAGCAGGATGATTTGGGAAGCAGTGTGGCCTAGTGGATAGTGTACTGGGCTGGGACTCAGGAGGCCTGCATTCTATTCCCAGCTCTGACATTAGCTTGCTGAGTTACCCTGGCTAAGTCTTTCTGCCTCAGTTTCTCCAGGTGTAAAATATCGATACTGCCCTCTTTTGTGAAGTATTGTGAGATCTACTGTTGAAAAGTACTACACAAGAAGTAGGTATTACGATTAAAACAAGACTGGGAAAAACACTAGGAAATGTAACCTAGGGAACTCTTCTGCACTGGCCTGGGGAAGGGCTAAATGGTTTAATACCACAGATCTTTCCCATCCCTAATTTCTATTATCTCTGTCCACACTGGGGTCTGAAGCACCATTCATAGCCATGCTTTACATTGGCAATTTTCAACTCTCAGCTCGAACAAGCCTCATAAACCACGCCTATATGAAAAGAGTTACATCATATGCACATGGTTTACATCAATGCAGGTGTGGCCAATAATGGCCAGGCTTAAAAATGCTAATGCTATCCTGAAGTGTTTTAGAATTCATCAGGGAAAGTGGAGACAGAAGTTGGCCAGCTGGCTCGGCATTTAAATGAACGGTTGCTTGATTTTTAAATGGGAGACATACTGCAAAGGAATGTCTCAAAAAAACCTAGATCTCAACATTATGGCCATTGAAGGGCAAGTTATAGTTTTGTAACAGTCATACGTGGGGATTTCATCTGGGATCAGGACACCATTGTGCGGGGCACTGCATGGACACTATGGGAGACAGGCCCTGACTTGGAGAGGTGGCAGATGAATAGACAAGACAGACAAAAAGTGGAAGGGGAAGCAGAGGGATGAAGTGGCTTGCCCAGTGTCACACAACAGGAAACCAAATCTCCTGCCTCTTAGCCCAGTAGACCACATCAGGTCTCTAGCAACAGATATTGGAACCGTGGTACAACCTTTTATTAGCATTATATTGGATTCATCTGACCTATGATTGTCACCTTCTGCGTGGGGGTGGGGGAGGGAATGGAGGAGAATCCTCATGCCTTTGCAGTGACTAGTGATTTCTAGTGTAAGACTCCAAACTACTCTTCCTTCACTGTGGTTAAGTTCTGGTAAATGGCTAAGTCACTTCAGCATAGGCTGACAGCTTCTAAGCTTAACAGTCCAAGAGCCAGGTGTTTTCTGTTCACTGCAGATGACTAATGAGGAGAGGCTGAGGGAACTGGGCTTGTTTTGCCTGCAGAAGATAAAAGTGAGGGGGGATTTGATAGTGACCTTCAACTACCTGAAAGGGGGTTCCAGGGAGGATGAAGCTAGGCTGTTCTCGGTAGTGGCAGATGACAGAATAAGAAGCAATGGCCTCAAGTTGCAGTGGGGAAGGTCTAGGTTGGATATTAGGAAAAACTTTTTCACTAGGAGGGTGGTGAAGCAGTGGAATTGGTTACCTAGGGAGATGGTGGAATCTCCACCCTTAGAGGTTTTTAAGGCCTGGCTTGACAAAGCCCTGGCTGGGATGATTGAGTCAGGGTTGGTTCTGCTTTGAGCAGGGGGTTGGATTAGATGACCTCCTGAGGTCCCTTTCAACCCTAATATTCTATGACAAAGAAAAGCAACAAACTTTATCATCATGACCGCATTAATACGCCTCAGCCTTGAGCCAGAAAGGGCCCAGTGAGGAGGTTGCTAACAATTTGAGAGAAGAGCTACAAGAATGATCTAAGGGCTGGAACACTTGCCTTGTAATGAGACTTAACGAGCATCGTCTGTTTAGCTTGTTGAAGAAAGGGTTAAGAGGCAACTTGATCATAGTCTATAATTACCTGCGCAGGGAAAAGATAGCTGATCGTGGAGGGCTCTTTAATTCACCAGACAAAGGCATAATGAATTCAATGGCTGGAGGCTGAAGTTAAAAAATTTGAAAGTAGAAGTAGGATGCAAATTTCTAACAGTAATGGTAATTAACGAGCTACCAGAGGACTCCCTCTTTGGTGCAGCAAGCAGATCTCAGTGGCAGCAGATGAACAATCTGCCTTGTTTGGGTTGCACTCTTGTTCCAGCCTACTTTGATTTGGTGTTTAGGGACCGAGGTGATGGGTGCATATAAAAGCACCTCTCAGGCAGGGAGCCATCAGACCCCTGGTCACACAGGTTGCTTCTAATGTGAAGAAATTGCAGAGCTGTAGCTATTGATGAGCCGTCTCAGAAGCTCAGGTTACTTATCCAGAAGTTTGTATGGTTCCTGAAAAGGAGGTTTTATAACCTTAAAGTAGTGACCCCCACAACCAGCAGGGATTGAATGTAAGAACCTTTATCACCAAAGCACATGTTTATACAGCTTGAGATAAAGGAGGAACTTTGTTAGCTGGTAGAGTAGTAGGCTTTTGTCCTCTGTGGTCAAGATACTAGAGGGGACATAGTACTCACACTTAGCCAGTAGATTATATTAGTCAGGGAATGACTGTGCTAATACCAGGTTTAAGCTTTCTGAGCATGCTTAGTAAGAACTAGATAGTCCCAGAAGCCTGAGCAAACAGACTTAGCTGAGTGCTTTTGCAGTTAAAAAAAACCTGTAAGACCATCCAACCCCTCCTGAGTACTCAATAAGTGAGAGAGTTTGGAGGGTAAAAGCATTTGTGGCAGGGTGTTAGGTGCTAAGATCTTACCTGGAGAAGCTGAGCTATTTTGCTGACTCACTGAGAACTGGACCAGGTGAATCCTATTCACTTCAATGAGTTCAAGTATCTCTCTGGGGCAGAGGAGGCTCTACAGGCATTAGCAACTACCAAACTTCACAGGAAGCTCAGATGTATTTATCTCTTTGCAGTTATTTCAGTAAACAAAGCTAAACCTCTGTGTGCAGATAAGTCCCCAATATACCCAGTGTACATGTGCAGTGCTGGGAGCAGAGCAGGAAAAGGACCATCTTACAGGGTTCTTAGTTCAGACAACCACTTAGCCCCCTGGAATGAAGAGGGCTCTTTCCCTCCCTGCCATGCACCCTCCCGGACAGAGCGGAGTCAATCCATTACCACATGTCATAGGCTAAATCAGTTCAGTCAGTTTGACAAACGAATCTCTTGTACAGCAGATGCACAGGACAGCTCTGAAAAACAAGTCCCTGGTTATAAATTAAATCACTGTGCAGCATCCCCAGAGCTACTGGGCAACGAGGGAAAGTGACATTAATCAGTGTGGGAATAGAGTGCAGCCGTCAAATTAGGAGGGGAGAATAAAGCCCAACTGGCTTGCTTAGCTTGTCAGGGAAGTATTAGGAGTGTCTGTTTTCTTGGCTGCTGCATCTCATTTCCACAGCATTTCTAGTGGGAGATTTTGAGGGGAACCCTGGGTATTGCAAACACTTAGGATTACTTTGAGCTTTCTAGAGGAACGAAGCTTGATAGGCAGGGGAAAGACAATGCTCTCTGAGATGCCTTGTGTCCCGGAGACACACACAGATGATTTCCAGAGGGGGGGCCGTGTTAGTCTGTATATAGCAAAAACAAGGAGAATAGAATCATAGAATATTAGAGTTGGAAGGGACCTCAGGAGGTCATCTACCAACCCCCTGCTCAAAGCAGGACTAACCTCAGCTATATCATCCCAACCAGGGCTTTGTCAAGCCTCAGCTTAAAAACCTGTAAGGATGGAGATTCCACCACCTCCCTAGGTAACCACACACACCTTCCAATGCTTCACCACCCTCCTAGTAAAAAACTTTTTCCTAATGTCCAACCTAGACCTCCCCCCTGCAACTTGAGACCGTTGCTCCTTGTTCTGTCATCTGCCACCACCGAGAACAGCCTAGCCCCATCCTCCCTGGAGATAAATCCTCGAGCACTTTACAGACTAACAAATTTCTACAGGCATAAGCTTTCATGGGCTACAACCCACTTCAGATGCATGAAGTAATCACAGATAGGAGGTATAAACCAGTCGGAGAGCACTTCACTATCCCAGGACACTCTGTAGCTGACTTGAAAGTTGCCATACTGCTACAAAAAAACCTTCACACACACAAAAAAAAGGGGGGGGGGGCAGATTTCAGCGAGAAACTGCAGAGCTGGAACTCATCTGCAAACTTGACACAATCAGACTGAGTCTGAACAGGGACTTGGAATGGTTCTCTCCTTACAAGTAGTAGTAATTGTCACTGTTCTCACCTTCTAATCAAGGGCTGTGAATAGGCCTCATCTACTCTAACTGAATGGACTTTGCTAACACCTACCCTCCCCATTGTTGTTTCTTACCCTTGGATGTATACACACACACACACACCTCCTATCTGTGATTACCATTTCGTGCATGTGATGAAGTGGGTTGCAGCCCACGAAAGCTTATGTCTGCAGAAATGTGTTTGTCTTTAAAGTGCTACAGTGACAGTTCTTAATCAAGATTGAATGTTTTGCTAAAAGAGCAGGCTTAGGAATTATTTAGGGGCAGTTCTCTGGATTATGTTCTACTGGAAGTCAGATGAGATGATCCCTTCGGGGCTTGGAATCTATGAATTTCCCACCATTTTCATCCATAGGTCACTATGGAAGCAATTAAACTTTTCAACAGTTGAACCTTTATGCTGTCACCCGTAGGCCCTCAGAAAAGTCAATGGGACTGATTATTCACAGCCAGAAGCTCTTCACCTGCCATTGCCACTCAAGGCCAGAGATTGTAAATGTGCAAGCACCATGCCTTCTCCCATTTCTGGAGATTGGGTAGCACTATTTCTGTGCCTGGCTAAGAAAATAAAGGCCATCAAAATCATATATAAAATGTAAACATACATGATTCCCCATCAGCAAGGAGGGAGTTGGTCCTTTCTGGTCAGGGGAAATTATTTTGGCTTGAAACATTTATAATGTAGCAACAAGGTAAGGGCAAACCCTGAATCCTTCTCAGTCAAAACTTTCACTGAGGTCACTGGGGGCATGTCTACATTAAACTCTTTTTTACCTGCATCCCTAACCTTTGGGAAATCCCCACTGCCTCCCCCTTGCCAAAGCCTCTTACTGGCACATGGAACCACACACCACAGTGTGGATGGAGCCTGCTTTTCAGTGTCGCATGCACCTACATGTATCCTACACTCTGCCATCAGCGCGGAGTGCAGATGGAGTGTTAATTAGCATATCTGAAGGTTTTATCTAAAACAAGGTAAAATTATTTCCAATCACACTCCTGTCACCCCCACCTCTGATACAGCTGTTGATACACTTGTATTCACACAGGTAATGAAGATCCCTTGGGGGTTGCATTTTATCCCCTGCTGTGAAGCCAGGCTCCAGCAGCAGATGATCAAGTGCATTAAAATGGAAAGTATTGGAGCTAACTGTTCTGCTTCTGTGAAAATCCTTCCCTTTAGTCTCAATGGAAGGAGTTTTTCTCCAGAATATAAGTAGCAAAGGGATACATTTTCCACAAGGAGGTGGAATGGAAGCATCATATTTTGTTTAGACAATCTAGTTTGTGACTGCCCTGTTCTAAAATATATATATATATATGATTATAGACAGGTGTCTTAGCTTTTAAGTGGGCTTTGTATATTAACCATGTCACCAAGCTCCTAAAGGTTGGGGGTTTTTCCTGTGTTCCCCTTTAAATCAAGTTGGGCATCTATAATTTATGTGCACTGATGACTTAGAGCACATAGTTAAGGAAAAGGCTCCTGACGAGCAAACTCATTCTAAAGAATCAGACTGTTCTAATGAACAGATATTTCCATCCCCTTTTCCTTGCAGAAGAGATCCCAGATCCACCCAGGAGATTTTCACCTCCTGCCCCCCATGTGAAATAACACAAGTTTGGTATTTTCTGCTGTGAATGCCTGTAGAACCTCCTCTGCCATAGAGAGATGCTTGAACTCATTGAAGTGAATAGGACTCACCTGGGTTAGCTGTCAGTGAGAGTCAGCAAAATAGCTCAGCCTCTCCAAGCAAGATCTTACCACCTAACACCCTGCCATGCTCGCCTGGTATCATGCTCAGTGAATTTGTCAAGAACAATTTGCAGCTCACCAAGCCTGGGATGCAGCATGCAAGAGCTGTAGATAACATCTTCTCTACTGAGGAAGGGTGTCTGAAGAACAGCCTTGCCCAGGAGGACAGGTTAATGCACAGTCTGATCTGCTTTACAGTGTATTACAAGACTCTCCTCTTTGAGAAAGTTTCTCCACGAAAACCAGAATGAAAGCAGGGTTGGGGAAAGGGAATTTAAAACCCCTGTTCCTACACAGGCTTGGTTTTCAGTCACCCTGCACTTTCCACAGCCATTTACACTTGTGCAAAGAGGATTTTAAATGCTATCACAAAAAGGCAGTCTGTCCTCTGCAGGGATAGATGTGGCCTGCGGTCAGCTAATCCTATTCCAAGGTCTGGCCCCCTTAAAGAAAAGGTGTTCTGGTCCTTTTAGTTCCCCTAGAGAGACCTCAGGACCAAGCTGGGAAAGGGCATCAAGTGACTGACTCATGTGACTAATCATATAGCCATGGTAGGAAATAAAAAGGCATGGCCTTTTGGTTAGACGGGGTGGGGGAAGAGAAGGAGGACCTGCCAGTCAGGGAATCCAAAGTAGGGCCATGCAGGAAACTATTTTCCAAGCCCATGAAAATTCCTAAGATTTCAAGATTTTTTCCCATCCTAGCTCAGTACAAGACATTGATCCCCTGGGAGTTTTTCTTACCCAGCAAACAAAAAAAAAATCTTGGTTTGGGTCAATCGAAAGGTTTTGCTTGGCTGATTTTGAAACATTTTGTTTTGATGTTGACCTTCCCTCCCTATTAAATTTTTTTTTCACATAGATTAATTTAAATTTCAAAACAAAAGTCATTTCAATGGGAAAAACCCCACAAGATTTTCCAGATTGACAACGATGAAACAAGACCCTGAATTTCAGAAATTCTCTCACCGTTTTCCAGTTTGGAAAATGAGGCAAAACCGACCTGTTTGCCAGGCCATCTTGGTTTATGAATCAGCATTTTTCATCCAAAAACAAACAAACATTTTGTCAACAAATTTCCAACCAGTTTGAATAAGGCGGCTTTGTTGTGGCGCCGCCACGGTGACGGTTGCCTGCCAAAGCCTGCCATGATTCAAGCAGAGCCCCTGGAAGGAGAATTCTGCATTAAAGGCAGAAGGAATGACATGTTTGTTCTGTAATAAATAAGACCCCCCCAGGAGTGGAGGAATATTCCATTAAATCTCCTGGATGTGAGAGCTAGCTGGAGAATCAAGAAGGGGAAACTGAGATAGGTGGACTGCAGTGTCATATGGTGGGGCGGCTTGCTATTGCGGATGCATGGTTTGATTCAGGAGTGTTTTGCACCCATTTTTGCATTGACAGAAAGGACTGTACAAAGCGCAAGTCAGTAAGAGTCAGACCTGCCTGCCTGCCTCCCAAAGATCCTCCCATACCAGAGAAAGGAGAGGAGCAATTGACTCCATGAAGTCCACCATGCAGATCTAACTCACCTGGGAGGAGTTCAGACCTTACACTAAAAGGTGCTACTGGAAACTAAGGGCTTGTCTTCACTGCAGTGTGAGCTCAAGTTAGCTTAGCTCCGATTAGGGTCTCTCTACATTGCAGTCGTGGTGTGTGATTGCAACTCGTGGCAACATACCTGATCTGGCTTGGATGCTGGAGCAATGAAGCCACTATAGAATAGACTTCAGGGAGGGCTTTAGAAGCTCACCTGGAAGCCTGGGTAATGACGTGAATGCCCAGTCTGCCCTGAATCATGACTGCCACAGCTTCACTGCTCCAGGACCCAAGCTATCTAGATTAAAGTGAGTTCAGGTATGTCTACACAAGCTGCAGCCAGGCACCCCAGGACTGCAGCATAGACATAGCTTTAGCCTCGCTCTAGTGAAAGCAGCCACACTGCAAAGTAGTACAGAGTGATTGGATTAGCTGCATAGAGTAGGTGCATCCCCACCGCATTACTAACTCAAGCACCAGCAGCATTGAAGTTTCACCTGGCCCTCCCTGACAAGGTAGCTAACTTGAGTTTAAAGCACCACTTAACTGGAGCTAGAGAGTCGTTGTGTGTGGACAGAAGTCAGGTTAAGGCACTACTGAGCCCCAATATCGGTAGAATTTCCAGTCAAAGGGGACTCGTTAGAAGTTCACTGGCCAAGTGCCAAAGCAAGTTTCCACTGCTGAGAAACTGAAGACAATTAGGCATTTCTGTCGCTTTCTTTACAGGCACGAAGAAACGTTAGCACTGTACACGTCGATTTCTGATCTCATAATTCATGTAAGTGTCTATGCAAACTAGCTGCAGCCCATAACCAGTAAAAATAAATGAATGCCGTAAATATAATGAAAACATAATGAGCAATTAAAGAGGACGCTGACAGGCCCCATGCTGTACATGAAAATAATAGGAGCGTGGCTGTGCATCTGAATAGACAACAAAGCAGAGCAGCGCTGAAAGTCTGCTAAGTTCTGCTAGTTGCTTACCACATCCTAGCGGGAGACACCAGTGTCACAGACTGGTTGGGGGTTAGCGAGACACTATGGCAGGGGACGGATTCTGGCCTGCCATGGGAAGGGCGTATGTTAGAATGGTTACAGAGCATGTGACGTCACTGTTCCTAGCTCCCGAAGGCAATGTGTCTTGTGATGACAGCAGGGGGCTGGGTGTCAGGACTCCTGGGTTCCAGTCTTACCTCTGCCATTGACTGGTGTATACACTTGGGCAAGTTATTTCAGGCCCAGGTTTTCAAACTCGCGTGCAGTGTATTTATTACCTAAATAAGGGACTTGAGTTTGAAAGGGACGAAGCACAGAGCTCCCACCGAGGTAAGTGGCTGCTACACGTGCTCAGCCCCTCTGAGAAAACCCCTTTTTAAAGGGGTCTGGAGAGGAATTTAGGGGCATAATATTAGGCATCAGATTTCAACCCTTTGGTGTCATTCTCCCAGTGCTCAAATGTCCTCATTTTACAGTGACAAATCTTACTTGCCTTCTTCACAAGGATGCTGAGACGCTTAATTAAGCAGGTCCTGATTTTTTTTCCCCTTCTTCTCAGTTGTGTGCCTGCACCTCTCATTAAAGTCAGTGGAAGTGGTGGGATAATTGGGCCACTCTGGTTTGTAAAGCACTTGGAGATCCTTGGGTGAAGACAAGTGGGAACTTTTATTGCTCTGAGATCAGCACCAGATGGCTTCTGGAGATGCTGAAATGCCAACCAAGGTTTTCTAAAAAACTCTTTAGCGGCACAACTTTCTGATGAAAGGTTTGTGCCAGAATGCAGCATCATGGACTCACACTGGAGTTATTTTGTTCAGTATCTAAAGCAACACATCTGGTTGGGTGGGAATTGAACCTTGGAACTCAGGACCTAAAAAAAACACCACATGACCTTAGTTTAAACGAGACTCAGACACAACCCTCTACACTTGGAGTAGCCACTACACAGAGGCCAGAGCCACAACATATAAGCATGGATTACACCTTCTTCTTGGCCAGGGAACTTTGTTTCACCACAACACAAATGCCCCTAAAAGTCACCACTTCAACCTGGGTTGAACCCAGGGCATCTAAATCGAAAAGCATCAGCTTCTGCCTGAACCAAAGAACTCAGACTCCCGGGATTAAGTTCCGCAGCAACCTCACAAGTCTCGATATATGCACTAGCCACAAAACAGGCTCAGAGCCGGAGGCATGAATTACACACAGGACAAGGTTCAAATAGTCTGAATTCTTCCAAACCTCCAAAAATGGCTCAGTTCAAGAGTTTGAGTTCTGGATATACGTAAGGTTGAGATCTGCATCAGCCTGCCTATTGGTGCTGGTCAGAAACTGCTATTTCCCTTTTGTAGGAAATTCCAACATTTGTTTTTGTTCTGAATCAGAGCAAAATGCCAACTTTTCCCATGGAATAAAAATTTCGGAGACATTTCCGTTCAGAACAACCAAACTGATCTACTCAGATATGGTAAAAATGTTTTGTTTGGATAATATTGAAATATTGTAAAACATTGATAGTGCATAGTCAGTACAACATTAAAGATACCATATATAAATATAACATTCATTTCAGCATTAAATTAATATCATATCACAGTCAAAATATAATGAATTGACGTGATAAACATTTTTACGGCATTGAAATGAACATTTTGACATTATCACTGTGAAACGAGAAAGTCAAAGTGATTCATTTAGACTCCCCCCCCCCCCCCCACACCCCTCCCAATCAAAAATTTCATTGAAGTTGACACATTCCTGCAAAGTGTTTTTGATTTCAACTAAACTGTATTTTCTGGTCACAAAATGTTCCATCAAGAGTTTTTTGACCAAGCTCCACCTCCGATCTGTAATGCACGACTGAGACATTTTGATCTGACTGCCCCCTAGAGAACAATGCTGACAACCAGGCATATTTGCTACCTCGGCGTACATTTTCAAATGGCCAATTTGAACTGGGAGGTGACAGTTAATGACGATTGTTTCCTATCTTAATCCTTTTGTCAATGCAGGAGAATTACAGGACCCTGAAGCCAACCTCTTTGATTGGTTAAGCTTGAATCTGTCATATAAAGGATCCCACTAAACCTGAATGAGTGGAAATGATTAAACCCAGCGTGTCCCACTGTCTGCCACGCTGATTAAAAGCAGCATCCCAACTCCTTGGAAATGGACTAAACCTGTGTCTGCTGACTGTGCGGGGGGAGATCATTTGTCACTTACGCATTCTAAGCCGCTTGGTTAGAATGGAGAGTTACTATAGGTTGCCATGAGGGATTTATATCTACATGAATAACTTAATGCCCTGGCAAACACTCTAATTTCTTTGTAGTATAAATTAGCATGCTAATCTGATAATAATGCATTAAGGCCGCCAACAACAACAAAAAAATATCATGCATGATTAAGCATTATCAGAATTTCAATTGAGACAGGATCACACCAGAATTTTGCTGGAATACCCCCAATGTTAGGAGAGGGATGGTGGGAGAGATTCGGTTACAGAAATGCACTTAAAGTGGGTCCTTAAAGCAAAGGTTATCCTAGCATGGCCTGGTGAATTGCTGCTGTGGGTCTTCTTGTCTCACATCCATTGCTAGAACGTTTGATTGCTGGGGACTGGAAGGGTAGGAATATAAAAGGGGGAAGTTGCCTGGACTGATTTAGTGTATACAGGGAATACAGGGTTAATACATGAATTATTTGACCTTTTAAAGTTGCTTGGTCTATCGAAGTTCTTGTAATTAGTCATCCATGCTAATCAGCCTGCTGCAATAGGAGATGTAATGAAGTCGCTTCCCAGAAACTCACAAAGCTTAAGTGCTAGAGTAATTGCCCCAGCCCTTTGGTCTCCAGTCACTACGGACTGGGCACAGACTGCATAGCAGGAGATCTGCCAGCCCGTCATGCCCCCAGCGAGCCCATGTAAAGGATGGCTCTTCAGCATGCCCATGTGCAACCAAACTGCAGTGGTTCTGCTCTGTCGTTGTGAGCTCTCCACCAAGAGACAAAAAAACCAGACTTCAGTCACCTAGCTGAAACCCAGCCTTCACTGCTGCCTGATCTCAGGAAATCCCCTCCAGTCCATCTCTGCCTGTGCACAGAACCCAGCCAGTCAGGTGTGAGGTACAAGTCGGCATAAATCAGTGCTTCGTGGCATGTCCACACAGCTTTTGGGAGCAAGCAGGAGCGAGACTCCCAACCCTGGTCAACAGATGCAAGCTAGCGCTCTACAAATAGCTGCATAGACAGCTTTGAAGTTGCGGCCCCGGCTCTGGAGCCTGCCACCCCTCGGTCAGCTTCAAAGCCCAATTTCCAGCCCGAGCTGCAACTTCAACGCACCGTTTACACAGCTATTGTAGAGTGCGAGCATGAGCTTTGCTACCCTGTCTGCTGACCTGAGCTACGAGGCGCTCTCCAGAATGCTGGGTAGACATACCTTAAGGGGCCAAATTCAACTGGAAACCAAGGCACAGGGGGTGGAAATTTTATGTTTTTTTGTTAAAAAACGCCAATTTGTCAAAAGCAAAACTTTTTGTGGAAAAGGGCCAGTTTCCACAAATTTCTCAACTTGTTTTTTTCATTGTTGAAATGTTTGGTTTTTACATTTTCAAAACAAAACAAAAAAAGGAACTGCTTTTCTGGTTCCAAATGACTGCCTAGGTTTTGAAATGAGCTGAGTAAGAACAATTTACATTTGAAATGGTCAGAATTGAAACAAAAACTTTTCAAGTGATCACAACAGAGTTGCAGTTGATCCAACCCGGGTTTGTTTGGTTCCCCCCCAGATTCAGTTTTGCAAAACTTTTGCGATTTGGACTTTTTGTCCTGACTAGCCATGGACATTTTTGAGATAAAAAATGTTCATGGGATCGAAGAACAGTTTCCTGCCACTTTCTACTTGGGAGTGAGAAGTCCTTGCAGGGGAAGCTGGCAGGAGTGAAAAGCAGCTGCTGCCTCCCTTCTGCTGGGGAGGGCTCATAGGGGGGTGGAGGCAAGGGGAAAGCAGCCACAGAGAGAAATGGCCAAGCAAGTGGGGCTGTGCAGCTGCTCAGCTGTGAAGCCCCTGGTGGAACTTGAGGGGGCAAGCAGTCATCTGTACGGCCTCTGTGGGACCCCAGCGCCTATGGACTAGGTGGAGCACTTTGCCGTGCTCCCTGCTACAGCCAGGGGGTCGGGGGAATGCTGATCTCCCATCCCTTTGGCTGCAGGAAAGAGCCTGCACTGGTCTTTTAGCCCCGTGGCAGCACGCTCCGCCCGGGTCCTTAGGCAGCGGCTCCCTTCTGCAGCCAGTGGGAGGGGAGCGGCAGGCCCCTTTGAAAGCCCCCGCCGGCCACTTTCGGCCCACGGGCCACAGGTTGGGAACCGCTGATTTAAAGGGCTGTTACCCAACTCCTCCACACGACATACAGAAGAAATTGATCATCAGCCTATGAAAGGTAAATGAGCTCCTCCTCGCTCCACGGATGGGAAGAGCCCATCTATTACTGTGCAAAAGGCAGGGCCTCCCACAGACCATGTCGCTCCAGGGCGGTATACAGAGGGCACCGCTGCCATTCACCCAGCAGGGTTTTGAATCAGCACCGGATCTCTCTCAGCAGGGCAGCCCAGCAAAGCTCTGCCTGTAATCGCTTACTGCCTGCACATTGTCTTGACAGGCACAGCGCTGAGCTTTGCAACGCTGCCATCTCCACAGCCCCTCCAGGCAGCAGACAACACGCTCCACAACAATGCTCTGCCTATGGATCGGAGTCAGAACCCTTGTGGCAGAGCAGATGTTTAACGGGGAGGGTGATTAGCTCTCAAAACCTCCGATTCCCAAGAGGTGTGTGTGTGTGTGGGGGGGAAATCTCTCCATTTCCTTTTCTGGGCTGACCTGAAGCCGTATGGGGGTTTACAGGGCCTTGGGATGAATTGCTCTCTTCAGGTATCTTTCTTCCATCAGCAGCTGCTGGTGATGCCTTTCCTGAGGCATCTCAGATCCTCGTGCCATGAGGGGATCATGGTGAAGTCACTTCCCAGAGCCTACTACAGTTTAAGGGCTGGAGTAATTTCCCCAACCGTGGACTCCCAGAGAAGTGAAGGTGGTGTAGCCCGGTAGGCTACGGCACAGGAAATTCTCTCAGCTGCCTGGCTGGTCGGTCGTGTTCACGTGCCCAGGGTCAAACTGAACTCCAGATTTGGGGTCAGGAAGGAATTTCGCCTCTGGTCAGATTGGCAGGGGCTTGTCACCTTCCTCTGTAGCATGGGGCCTGGGTCGCTTGCTAGGATCAGCAGGGTACCTCTACCCAAGTCAGTTCTCTGCCACTGCTGCACTTGGGTCCCTGCTACCCACTGCCTGTGGGCACCACAGTTTAGTCTCCAGAGGGCTGCAATACTTTAATCTAAGACCAGGTATTGGATGCAATACGGGGGTAACTGAGTAGCCTCTGGGGTTAGGGGTCCTTCTGGCCTGAAGCACCATATGACAGGAGATGAAGGGTGTCTGTTTGGTTTTTTGCTTAACAGTGCAGCTGAGGCATCAATGCACCCACACGAGGTCACATGCCATGACCCAGTACAATGCGATGTGTCATTCGCCCCCCATTCGCTGCTTTGGCCTCCCAGGTACCCAACAAGCCCGAGAGGTTCAAGGAGCCAGGGATGGCTTATGAGAAAGGAAGAGAGTAATTATTTCAGCAAAAATAAGGTCTGCCTAAGCTAGGTAGTATTCTGCGCAGAGATGAAACCAACAGTGCAATAGTAGCACGTGGCCTGCGATTGGCCTGTCCTGGGGCAGCGTTCTTTCTGTTTCCAGGGGTCCAGCGGATCAGACGTCTGCTTAGTGCTCAGGATTACTGGGTTCTATTCTCTGCTCTGCTACCATGGCTGACCTGCCGAGCGACCTGGAGCCAGAGGCTGATTCTTCTATGCTCTCCCCCCTTTCCGGGGGATTCCGCAGCCCCCATCTAGCCACTTCCTTGGAGTTCACTGTCCGGCCCTTACTTCAGGGATCTCAGCTGCTCCTTCTCCAGAGCCAGCCCCTGCTCTGTCTGAGGTGCTGACCACCCTCAGCCTGAAGGGCTGCCAGTCGTCCCTCCCCAAGCTCCTGGGAGTGACTCCCCTTTCTGCTCTCCGCTGACTGCCTATATAGGGCATCCTCAGACTTGATTGGCAGCTCCTAGTACAACCTCCTTAGCGCTGTATTAACCCTTTCCACGCTGGTGTGGGGCAGCTTCCCCATCGCACAGCCCAAGAGAGTTACAATTCAGTTAGAAAACACAAATAATGTGGCTCACGCTTCTTCTGTGGATCCTTGAAGGCCCATATGTGTTCCAGTAGGTATGTGTTCCCTTCCTCATCAAGCTCAAGCAGGTGTCGTGGTGAAGTAGCCAGAGACTCTCAGTAGAAGAGTTCCTGACTCTGACCCGTCCGTGTCTAGGGGAACCACCTGAAAATGCCAAGGGCAGGGCAGGCTGCAAAAGGAGAGCAGATTCTCCCGGTCCTGGTGGGTAACACTGAACTTTGACTTCCCAACCAGCCACGAACAGTGCTTCCGAGTGCCCACGCTGGTTAGCAAGAAGCTAAAAGAAAAAGTGCACAACTCCCTTTACTGCATTTCAGTCTCTGGCTCCCAATCAGCCAGTAGGTCCAGTAAAGAGATCAGTTCTTAAAACACTATTCCCTTTACCAAAAGTTCTCCTGACTCCAAAGGGTCAGCTACATTGCCAGATCAATGTAAATTTGGATCTTATCCAAACTACCACGCTGCCAGCCAATCCTTTAGTAACTAAAACTAAAGGTTTAATAAAAGGAAAGAAACAAACAAGAAGAGAAATGTTAAATGGTTAAAGCAATCAGATACATACAAATGATTTGAAAGTCCATGGATATCAAGTTTTCAGTAGAATTATGAATTTTGCAGGCTTGTTTAGTCCCTCTGGTGTACATCCAGTACCTGGACGGGTCTTAGTCCTTTGTTTTACAGCTTCAGTTGTAGATGAGTTGATCCAGAGTAGGAAACAGGACTGAAGACCGAAGACTGAAGACAATATGGATGTGGTGCAGCTGACTTTTATGTCCCTTTGCCATGCTGCTTGTGGAAATTTATGGAAACATTATGGAGTCCAGGTCACCTGGGCAAGTCCTGGTGACATAAGATGTAGCCCCTGGGTTCTTTCCCTAGGCTTGTTGTATCTTCGAGTTCCCTTAATGGGCCATTAAACATCTTACTGCTGCTGTCATCCTGTCTGGGGTGTTGCCCAGAAACACAGCACAAGTTGAAATACAGATACATCAAACATATCCATAACTTCCAATACAAATATGACAAATACACATCAGCAATATCATCATACTCAGCAAATTATAACCTTTCTAATGGTACCTGACTTGGCCTATCTCATATGAATTATTGTAATCTTGAATTATTGATGTTAAATAATATTATAAATGGTCCCACTAATCCAGCCAGCATCACACTTACCTTGTATAAAGTTCTTCTCCCTTCTATCATTTGACCCCTATTAGCCTCATCATGTGATCAAAGTCTCCCATCAGGTGTTAAGTTGTTTGGTTACCAGCTCACCGGACAATTTTCTTGGCCTGGCCCACACATTGTCCCAGGGTGCTTCCATTTGAACCAGTGAGGTTTAACGACCCTCCATTGCTAGCCTTCTGCAACGTGCAAACGTTTCTCCTGACACCTCCTGGGTGTGTTAGTCAAACATGGAAGCTATAGAGTTAAGGTAAAAGCACAGATGAGCTCTTACAATTGAAATTGTCCTCTGAAAACTAAATGGGGGTTGGAGTTTGATATAGATACGAACGGAGTTCATGTTTTCAAACAGGACGGATAGACACAGGTCCCCCAAGCTGTCACACCTTCTGATAACTCCCTCCTCTGGCCCTTAGGTGTGAGGGTTCAACCAAGTTAGATGCCCTTACACACGGGTCGAGCCAGGGTTGGTAGATCGAGGGGCATCTGAGTGTAAGGGGGAGGAGGATTTACACATCACATCTCAACATGGCCATGTAGTTACACACCTCCTAGCCCTGATTTCTAAGTACAAGTTTCAGAACAGTGGTCCTCACTCTTTTTCATATTGGGCACATGCTATGACCCTGGTCCCATCTAGCAGGGATTCCCCTCTGATTTAGCAATACTGGCTGGTTGTGACACCCCCCACACCAGCTTGCTCCCCCTCAGGGATCACAACCCTCCTGCTGCAACAAGACACTGGCACGAACCCAGGCCTGCCAGGTCCTTAGATGGCAGGCTTAGTTACTGCACCACAGGGATGCACTGAATTACTATCCTTGACCAGCACTAGCCACATTCCAGGCCTCTGATTGGCTGGACAGGCAGCGCTGTCATTGGATATCTGGATTATATAAAGACCCCAACAGGAAACAGAAGCTGTCTGAGCAACAGACCATTGCCTACTGGTTGCTGCTTAGAGTAACTTGCCTGACCCCGCCTTGCTTCCCCAGTCCCTTGGATTGGATCGTATGGCTACTGATCCCTGCGACAACTCTGACCATTGCCCGGGACGGCCTCTGACCCGGATTGACCTGCTGGCTACCTGGCCACCCGTGCACCCTTGACTACTGCTCTGGACTGCCTCCTAGCCCACCTCAGCCACTGGGTTTGGAGACCTAAGCAATAAATGTCTTCACATGTCCTGCAACCTACAGAAGTACATTTCTATTCCAAATCCTGAAACATTGCCTCTATTTGTATTGCTGTAACGCTTAGAGGCCTGACATCAGGTCCCCATTGTATTAGGTGCTGTATGTACATAGAGTGAGAGAAAGAGAATCCCTGCCTTGAAAAGCCGACAGACTAAATAGAAAGATGAGCAAATGGTGGGATGGGAAACAGATGCAAAGTGATTTGACCTAGATTCTACAGAAGAGCAGTGTCAGAGCTGGGAGAGCCCCATCTACCAGACCATACTGCTAATCCTATTTATTATTTGTTCCTGGTAGCAGCACCGTGTGCTAGGCACTGCACGTACAACCACATTTTAAGTTAGTTTTGCACTCTGCCATACTCTGACCATCCCTCCTTTGAATTCGTACCATCCAGCTCAGGGGAGGAGAAAGAGTTAAAAGTAGATGCGCCGCATCCCTGGCTCCACGCTTGTCAATGGCAGTTTTAAGGTCGTTGCTCTCAGAAGTGTTGGGTCCTGTTTTATGAGGTGTGGAATGCAGCGGCACAGCCTGAAATGTCATCACAGGGGAGGAAAATGGAACAAATACTGTTGCGTTTATTTAATTTCTCATGGATTTTCAAAGGTCCTGCCATTCTTCACTGTCATGCTTCACGTTCTGTCAGTTAGCCTCAGATGAGAGCCAAGGAGCTCATGCAATTAATCCAGGCACCTTGTCAAGGCCCTGTGGTCCCATGGCAGGAGCAGCAAATGAAAAAGGGAGATGCTATCGGGGGTGAGGGCAGGGTTCACGTCCCAGCGGCCCAGGAAGTGTGCACGTTTGTGTAACGGTTGCACTGTCATTAACTCCTTCACCCTGCCTGAGCCCGCGAAGACACATAACAGGAATCACAAATGCTGTTTGATCCATCCCGCTTACAGGGCTGTTTCTCTATCTGAAGTGCCTACTGCGGTACGTGGCCGCTGACGGTGAATGCAATCTCTTTGCTTTATGCATCTCCCCTGAAAGACCCCAGTCTGCCCCGAGTTCCAGGCCACCATCTCGGATCCTGCCCTACTTCCGCAAGAGGCCCAGAAAACATGACCTATGAGGAAAGAACTGGGTGCAGTTAGTCCAGAGAAGAGAAGGCTGAGAGGGGACTTGGTAGCCTTAAAATATGTAAAAGGTTGTTCTGAAGAGGACAGTGATGAGTTTTTCTCCACTTCCACTGAGGCTAGGATATGAAATCACCAGCTTAATTTGCAGCAAGGGACATTTAAGTTAGATATTAGGATAAACTCTCTAATTTTCAAGCTAGTTCGGTACTGGAACAGGGAGGCTGTGGAATCCTCATCCTTGGAGGTTTTTAAGAACAAAGAGCTGTCATGGACGGTCTAGGTTTACTTTGCTCTGCCTCAGTGCAGGAGACTGGACTAAATGACCTCTTGCGGTCCCTTCCAAGCCTACTTTTCTGTTATTTTAATTCAGCCATCCAGGGTGTGGTTTTGTGAGTCTGTCCCACCCCATTCATTTTCCTGCCTCAGTTTCTTTTGTCTGTTTGAACAGGGCCATCTTAGGGAAAAGGCGCCATGCTTAGCCCTGTCTGCAGTGCTGGTGTAGCCATGTTTGTGCATATTTGTGCCAGGCCACACAGAACCTGGGTTTTTTTCCTCATTTCTGAGGCAAGAAGACAGATATTGGGAGAGATTCTATCCTTTATCCCTTCCCGATGTGGACAGAAGCCAGAATTTTGCTGCAAGGAACCAGGGGAGGATGCCCCCCCCCCTCCCCAAGCTCAGCCCTGTGCTGGCCCCATTGCAAGACCCAAAACAAGGGGGCATTCTAAAGGCAGAGCCAGCGTGTTGGGGCAGGAGCTCCAGATCACGTGGAGATTCTGGGTTGCACCACTCTGTGCAGCTGTTCATAGGCAGCTTACCGGAAGTGCCATAAACAAGAGCACTCCTGGGGCTGCTCTAATTTACACAGAAGGGCCATTTCAGCACCCACAACAACCCACGCTCCCATGGATGCAACAGCAGCAAGAATAAGTCATTTTATAATCTACCACCTTGTTTAAACACTTGTAATTCATTCTAGAGCAGGCAGGACCCATGGAGTCACTTCGCCAGAGACTGGGTGACTCAGGGATCTTTAGTAGGATATAGATCCTTTAACTGGTCATTAATTCAAATCCAGGCCAGGTCCATAGGAACAGAAAGATGTTGATATCTGCTGCCTGTTTGGGGGCTCAAGTGAGATGAGTTTGGGGAGACTCTCCCTGCATTGTTAAGGTGGCGGCTGCATCACTAAAGAACGCCACCACAGTTGGCATGATGTGCTTAGCAGAGAAGTCAAGCATTGAATGAGCTATGGAGACTGAACTTGCCCCGTCCATGCCCCTAGAGGACATGGCTGAGCCGCATTGCTAAGGCAGCTTGCGTGTTAGCAGCCTTGTCCTTGTTCTCTGGATTCCTGAGTCTTTAGTCTTCAGGGCTGTGAAACTGCTGGACCTTCTGCTGGCACTTAAAAATAAGCAGCCACCCATCTGGGTGGCTCTGAGACACAGTTACTGGCTAAGACAGAGATGACGCTAAGGAGTCTGTTAATAGAGCTGCACTGTATTACCAAAGAAATAATTATGACCCAGGCCCACACCATCCCCCAGAACGACTGCACCAGCTGAGTGAAAGTTCCTGTCCACCAGAGACCAGGACCACACTGCTGTAAGGACTCATTTTCTAATGTAAATTTTATTCCGTGAGTGCTAAAGCAGAGAGATTTTCATCATGCTGGCTCTGTAGTCTCTTAATGAATATTTATTGCAAGTTAGTAGAGCTGAGCATGGCTCTGAATATATGGACACTGCTACAGTAACCCAAGAATTGCCGTCGCAGGACAGAGTTATGGGCCATCTCATCCAGCCTCAACCTGTGCATCAACCTATATGAGAGGAGGACGAAAAATAATCGGCGATGTACCTAAGCAAACACGCTTTGGGGAATCTCTATACCACATCCTAAAGAAAGGCCTTGCTCCAGTCAAAATCCCAGCGATGCGGATGGAATTTTGTTCCACATAAGGAGTGAATAAATACCTAATAAGGCGGTTAGGCTTTGCAGAGGAAGGATGACCCAGTGGTTAGGGCACTAGCCTGGGAGACCTGGGCTCAATGGCTGGCTCTGCCACAGACTCCCTCTGTGACCTTGGGCAAGTCACAAAGTCCACTGCGCTTCAGTTCTCCATCTGCTAGGAATAACAGCACCACTTGCCTTCACAGCGGGGCTGAGAAGCTAAATACATTAAAGCTGTGGTTCTCAACCCACCGGCTGTTTGCGACCCAGCCAGCACACAGCTGCAGCCCATGTGACATCCTCAGGGCCATACAGCTAGTATATATAGCGTGTGGATGCAGCCCACCTAACACACAGAGAGCTGCATGTGCGACCCACAATGGTGAATAGACAGAGAACCACTGCATTAAAGATCCCAAGCGGCCCAAATACTCTGGTGATGGGTTCCACATGAGTAGTGCAGCTAGACTAGATTTAGCGCTTTATGAGGTAGGAGGCAGTTATGGCAGACCGCATCCTGCTTCCATACACAGAGAGCAAAGCAGGTACTTTCACTCCGAAATGACTTATTTAAGGTTAATGGAAACCACATCAAGAAAGAACCAACGTCAAGCCTCCAGGAGAGCGCAGTGTGTGTGTATCCTCCGTAACAGGCTGCAGCAGGTCTGAACACAACATGGCTGCCGAGCTGCACTTCCCACAGGGGACGGCTTAGCAAGGAACACTGAACAAAAGCCAGCAGTTTCTAAGCTCCAAACACGGGCTTTGTATACAAAAATAGCTGACATTTATTTATATTTATTTGAAAGGACATGAATTGCAACAGAGAGTTTCTTCTTTTAAAAACAAACCCCAGACTTTGTCCTCGATCTCGTCTTTCACAGCGGAGACTGTAGCAAAACAGATTGCATTTTCAGAGCTATTTTTATCAGGCTATGTGCTCACATGATGGGAGGGGGTCAATGCTGGGCCCCCCACGGTGAGGCAGTGGGAAGCAGCCAGAGAACTGCCTTCAAGGGCAGATGAAGATTTCCCCATCACAGGAAATCCAGTTCTATGCCGCCCCCTCCTTTGGAGATGGGCATATTTGGGGCAGGGAGGGAGCACACCAAGAATGAGAGGAGGTAGGGCAAAGGGCAGAATCTCTTCCTGCTGCCACCGGCAGCGTAGTGCAGGGCAGCCCTGTAGCTGCTCTATGTTATATCAGAGCCTGTTCTGCCCTCTAAGTATCCCAGGGTCATGGGAGTGCACTGTTGCCAACTCTCGCAATGTTATCAGGAGTCTCGTGATTTTTGTTGTGTTTTTTTTTGGAATTGTGCCATTGCCACAAGAATCTCAGCTTCCATTTCAAAAACAAACAGAAAAAGAAGTAAGTGTCTAGCCTTTGGGAGGGCAGAGAAAAGCATGAAAATAGGATCTGAGTATATTCTAAAGGCTGAAAAACTGAAGACAAAGAAAAGGAGCCCAGTTTTTCTTATTTAAAAAAAAAAATGGCATGATTCTGTAGGTCAGTCTTGTGATTGGGCAGGCTGGACCAAGGATTTTTAAACCTTTGGAGTTGTCTATACTGGGTGTGGCAAGGCATCACAGAGCTGAGTATAAACTCAACCCAGCAGAAGATGGCTGTGTGCTTTCTATCACGCTGCCCCCATTGGCTTGATTCAAAGTGAGCCGAACACGCTTTGAAATCAGAACAACCGTATTTTCCGCTCATTTTACGTCGGTGCCGAGGCCCACAGAAGTCCAGGGCAATGGAGAATATGGCCCTTTGCCTGTAATGCTGCACGTCCTGAACCACCAAGACCCACTGCCCGTCTCCTTTAAAGCCCTTCTTCAAAACCTCACGCCCTTGTGCAGCTCCTCCTCCGTAACACCCACCATCCTGACACTCTGCAGCCCTTGTGTCCGGTGCCCGGTTTGAACTTATCTGTCTGTGTTTATTGAAATCGTGACATCTTCAGGGCAGGGGACAGGGCAGTTTGTGAAGGGCAGGTTTATGGAAATGCTCTTCAAGAAAAAGGAGAGTAATGTGTAATGCAGTTTTTAGCCCTTTCTATTCCAAGACTTACGGACAACCTGTGGAGCAACCCTGCTATCCCATAGGAGTTGGCCCAGGAGAATTGAGTCTAAATACAGAGTCACCGTAGGAATCACTGCTATGGAATAGTCATTGTTCTCAACGCTGGAGAACCCTATTCTGCTCTAAACCCGCCACAGACTTGTCCTAAGCATGGCCCTTATATCCGCTCTTCTCCCTGTACTTACCTCCTCTTAGGGTGACCAGATGTCCCCATTTTATAGGGAGAGTCCCGATATTCAGGGCTTTTTCTTATATAGATGCCTATTACCCACTCGCCCCCTGTCCTGATTTTTCACACTTGCTATCTGGTCACCCTGCTTTCTCTCATCCCTCGTTGTGGTCTCACCACCATTGGAACAAGAGCCTTCCCCTCGGTAGCTTGAGCCCCCCTGTGTCTCTCTACCAGATTGACT
Organism: Emydura macquarii macquarii; assembly: GCF_026122565.2. Taxonomy (NCBI): domain Eukaryota; kingdom Metazoa; phylum Chordata; order Testudines; family Chelidae; genus Emydura; species Emydura macquarii. The sequence goes on along the minus strand of NW_027133250.1, from coordinate 4,404,868 downwards.
TTCCATCTCCTTGCAAACCCTCCCTGGAAGCCTCTCTTTTCTCGCTTGCCCATGCCTCAGTTTCCCTTTCTCTTGACTGGTTACTTTAAACTGTTTCAGAATTAAGAGCAACAGATTTTCACCAGCAATGCCACCTGCCTTGTTTTACCCTCACTTTCTAAGGACAGCATTCGCACAGGTCATCAGGGTTCATGACTGCAGCTCATTATGCCAATAAGAAGGAGTTGCAGCTTTTCCCCTTTGCTGCCTCGGGGGCAACTGGCCAGATGCAGGTTGTTTGCTGCCAGTTACAAAGGCCCATCAACCAGACACTTCCCGTTCCATCTGCACCATGGCGTTCAGAAGAAAGAGAGGAGTCATCCATTCCTCTTCTAAACACCAACAACGATACTACACTGCCTGCTCAGTGCGGCATAGGGGGCTGGCTTGCTCTGTGAGAGAGAAGTGTTTAAACGCCATTCCTTTAAGGGTGAGCATTCCTCGTGGTGCCATGGTTAACTGCACAACAGGCAATTACAGCACACAAGCAATGGCGCTGATTTTACATTCTGCTGTCTACACAAACAAGCTTTTCTCTTTCCTGCAGTCAGCCGCAAAAGACCTTTTGGGGGTGCACTCAGCAATTAAGTCAGAGGTAAAAATCCCAAGTCTTAATTAGACTCAAATGGCAGAGAGTGTCTCAAACAGGTAACAACATTATTGCAGCTTTGCGGGTTTTCTGCTGAAGAATTTATTGTTGGAAAGATTGCAGCACTTTGGAAAGGCATAGAAAAGGAACAGGCTTCTGAAAACAGAGCCCAGTGTTAGTTTAATGGGCCAGTTCCTCAGAAATAATAAACTGGCTTAGCTCCATTGAAGTCAATGTAGCTACTCCAATTTAAAACAGCTGAGGATCTGTGTTTGCAAATGGATACAGTACAGCTTCTCTGTGAGCCTGATCCAACATTTACTGAAATCAGTGGGAGTCTTTCCACTGATTTCTTAGTAGAGCTGGTTGGAAAACTGGTTTCCTACCCCGTGAAAAATGTTGAGATTAAAAAAGAACAATAGTAATTCATTCTGATCTGGGATTAAAAGCCAACATTTTGAAATTTTTCAGAAAAAGGAAATTCCAATGCAAAGCTTTGTTTCAGATCAATCAAAACATTTTGGTTTGGTAAGTTCAGAATGTTTTGTTTCCATTCCGACCCTCTTTTATCAATTAAATAAAGCAAGTTTTAAAATGAAATGTCATTCTGAAACACATTAAGCAAATCTTTTTATTTCTGGGGGAAAAAAAGTCCAAATGGGACATTTCAACATTTTCAAAACGCTTTTCCAATTACTTTTATAAACGAATGTTGTTGAAATTGATTCAATTTAAAAAAACAACAACAACAACAAAAAACATGAGTTTTGTTGAAACCACATTTTCTGGTGTGGCAAATTTTCCCACCAGCTCTACTTCTTTGGGTGTTAGAATGGGCTATTAAGAACCAAATGATTCACAGCAAATAATACTAATGACAACAAGCTCTTGGCTTTTCATGCATAAATCTCAAGGAGTTTTACAAAGCAGGTCAGTAGCATTATCCCCATTTTACAGAAGGGGAAACTGATGTACAGAGAATAATTTTGCTGAATAGATGCTGGATGGGATTTAGGGGACATGTCTGCTCTAATTAGTGACCCTGAATGGTTTGGAAGCTTAGAGATGCATTGAAAAGTCCCATCTTTTGGATGAAGTGTAAGACTGTGATCTGGGCCACTGTGGCCATTAAACAGCTCATGTGTCTTCTTCTGTAGGAACAGAAGTGTGAGTCAGTCCAAATCACAACTCAGTTAACTCTCTTCTACCTTTCCTAGGCCCTCATTTTCAAAAGTGCCGATTACCAACGATTGCAACTGTGGTTGCAACTGGATACATTATTCTAGGCTCCCTGTTCTCATTGTGTGGTGTTGCTGTGTTCTGTTACACAGCTGCGGTGCTCTACCCCCTAACATACAGGAGCCAGTGTGAACCTTGTGATGGGATCACTAGAATAGCACTCGAGAGACCTTGGTTCTAGTCTCAGATCTGCTAGTGGCCTTGGACAAATCACTTCCCTCTCTGTGCCTCAGTTACTCCTTCTGTAAAGTGGGGATAATGACACTGACCTCCTTTGTAAAGTGCTTTGAAATCTACTGCTGAAAAGTGCTGTATCAGGTAGTGGCTGAGCTCCCACTGTATGTTTAAGGATAACATGCTACACTTCAGCTGTCTTGTCACGCAGGAGAAAGGGCTTTTAACATTTTGTTGCATTTCTCCTGGTTGAAGTCTGATTGACAGGAAGATGTCAGCAAGACTTTGGTGAAAATAATGAGAAGAAAAGAAAGCTATAGTTCAGAAACCAGGAAGTTTATAATGAACCCGGCCAGGACTTAGACTGATTCAGAAGGATTTACTGTGAGATATTCACTCCCAAGCATGATCTTTAGACCTGGAGTGTGTCGTGTGGGGAAGGACAGTACCCAGCTCAATTGCTGTTGCCACATTACTAATATTTATTTGCATTACAGTGGCACCTGAGATCAGGGCCTCATTGTGCTAGGTGCTGTACATACACAGAGTTTGCAGTGTAAACAGACAAAGAGTGAGAGGGGAAACAGAGGCACAGAGAGATGAAGTGACTTGCCAAAGGTCACACAGCAGGTTAGTGACACAAACAGAACTTCAGTCTCCAGAATCATACACCCGTGCCCTATCCAGTAGCCCACATTCCCTCCCATCCAGACTGCCGGGCTGTTCCCTTACTCTAGGCATTGGAATCTGGTTTTGCTTTCTTTGATACACTGTTGGTATCACATGAGAGCCGAGAACGTAGCAGCACAGCTGGGGCAGGCACCTTCTTAAAAATAGGGTTGAACTTCGTTTTATTTGCCTGTTCTCCATTTTTCCCTTCACTGATCATAAAGCAGACAGGAGAAGTAAATAGCCAAAATGCTGTGAATGACACTTCTCGCTCCTCCATGACCACACTAGCCCATGACACTGAACTCCCATGTGTATGGGGGTATTGCCAATATATAGGAAGAAGAAGCCTGCAGGGAAACAATATGAAATCAGCTGTTGCTTTATGAAATTACTAGATAGATAAGGGCCAAATGTACAGACATCTGAGGACGCACATCTGAGACGCTTTGAAAATCAGGCTTTCAAAATGGGTTAGATATCCGTTTGGACACGGGGCGAGCTCTGAATCTCAGATGGCCTATAGAACTGGATATACAAATTCCAGGTCTTGTTTATTTACTTAGTCATATGAACAGAAATAATCATAAAAAGATGCCCACACAAGGCTGTGGGCATGCTGACACACAATTAATATTACAACAGAACCACTGCAGCATTAAAAGAATGAAACATAGAATCACAGAAATGTTGGGCTGGAAGGAACCTCAAGAACTCATCAAGTCCAGCCCCCTACACTGAGGAAGGATCAACCTGTTCAGAAAAGCTTCCAATGATGGGGATTCCATAACCATCCTTGGAAGCCTGTTCCAGAGCTTAACTACCTTTACAGCTAGACATTTTTTCCTAATATCTAACCCAAACCTCCCTGGCTGGAGATGAAGCCCATTACTTCTTGTCCTACTTCCCATGGACATGGAGAACAATTGATCACTGTCCTCTTTATAACAGCCCTTAACATATTTGAAGACAGTTATCAGGTCCCCCCTCAGTCTTTGTTTCTCAAGACTTTTTAAACCCGTCCTCATGGGTCATCTTTTCTGAACCTTTTATCATTTTTGTTGCTGTCTTTTGGACTCTCCAATTTGTCCCTTTTTTCTGAAGTGCAGTGCCCAGAATTGGGCACCAGCTGAGGCCTCACCAATGCCGAGTACAGTGGCACAATTACCTTACATACAGCACCCTCGTTAATATACCCCAGCATGATATTAGTTTTTTTCACAACAGTATCACATCATTGACACATTCAGTATGTGATCTGTTATAATCCTGGATCCTTTCCAGCAGTGCTACCACCTCGCCAGTTATTCCCCATTTTGTAGCTGTGTATTTGATTTGTCCTTCCTAAGCGAAATACTTTGCACTTGTCTTTATTCCTTCATAAAGGAACCATGCTAGCGAGCCAACTACACAACAGCGCTTCTCAGCCTGTGGGAATACATCTTGCAGCGCTCCCCGGAAATGCTGACTAATGGGAGTCTTTTTAGCAACTCACCACAAGGTCACCGTGTGTAAGCGAAAGTCAGGCCAAGTCGGGCAGCAGAGGCTGTCTTTTTTTTCTACGTTTCTACAGTGCCTGGAACATTAGGATCAGAACCATTTAAAGCCATTCTGCGACCCATGGTTCCCAACAGCCACTGGAAAGGAAATGCAGAAAAATCGATGAGATCATTTGGCAGGGAGGGCAGACCCCCTGACTAAGCAACTACCACGACATAAACCATTTTAGCTCCTGCTTCCATAGCAATTCCACAGAGTATTCCATGGCCAAGGCCCTAAACACAGTGGTTGCTCTGTCAAGAGAGTGAGTTGGACTCAGGTGATGTCCTTGCTGCAGGGTTAACTTGGGCTCTTAATTGGGTTTTCCCCTACCCCTCCTTTTGTCCACACACAAAACCCTCTCCCCTGAATTTAGTGGTGCTATCAGCCGGGCCAGCCACCCAAGTGGGCTGGGGGTGAGTTAGAGCCCAGGTACTGCTTTCACTCAGGCTGGTAACCTAAGGACACACGCTAAATCTCTTGAGTGTTGATAGTCCTCCGATGCCTTCCCACAATTCCTTGCGTGCCCACAAGGACAGATAGTTCCTCGGGAAAGACTCATAGAATGGCTCAGCTTCCTGCAGCACAAAGAACCGTGGGAAGTGCCCCCAGAAGCCCAAGCGACACACACAGCAAGGAACAGCACCAGAGAGGACACAGTCCACGTGGGCAGGGCTTTGCAACGTGGCTGCTCACACCTGGGCTAGGCTAACCTGGGCGCTGATCACCCAGACTCACTCGGCAATTAAGACCTACTCTAAGGTTGGGCAGAGCAAGAGCCGGAGAAAAAACTGGTCCAGATTCTGTCCTGCATGGAGAACTGCTAGGCACTGAAATTGGGGAGGGCATCAGGGAGCAAGTTACCCCATCTTAGCGGCCTAAATCTGAGCAGCGTAGGGGCTGCTCTAATTTACACCAAATCACATGTGCCAGTTGTGAATTGGCACACCCCAACTCACCTCCCCGTGGAGGCTTTACACTTTACACTAGCTCAGCGTCCCTCTGCACCAGATGGATAGCCATGGCAGGATCTTTTCTGCCTTCAATCTGGGAGGGTCCCAATGCATCCACTGCCACCGGCGCAGAAGTTTCAAAGGATAACGAAGTTAACGGTGTGCCTGTGTGACGCAGCCAGGACCCCCGCGGCATTAGAGACTGCTGCAAGGCGGAGCAATGCCTCATGACTATCCTGCAGTCAGGCTTTTGCTGTCACTCGGGCGGCTGGATGTTTGACTAGCAAATCTGCTGGGGCCGCGTTAGGAGGACGAACAACAAGCTGTGACTTTGGCGAAGTCTAATGTAGCAGAGGGTAATAGGAGGGGAAATTACATCTTGTGGAAGTAGGGAGCCGTGCGATGCTGTGAAGAGTGTATTCCCCTCAGTGGTTTTGAAATCAGACAGATCAGCATTTGCTGCTCCCGATCCACCTTAGGGGAAGCTTTCACACGTTCCACATGCTATGCAGTCATTTCTAAGTCACAGCTGCTCCAGCGTTGAACGGCTTCCTTAAACTGCAGATGTGTTGCCCTCCATAACAGCGATTTCTCTAGCTCAACGGCGGGAGCATCAGGTGCCAAAATACCCTGATGCCCTTCAAGCTGCGGGTCGGTATCTCAGCAGGGAACTGTCAAAGAGGAGCATGCTTTGAGATGCACGAGTGGCGGATCTCTCCAGGGTCAGCTCAGCTCTCTAGCCTTTTGAGGCTGATACACTGAGATCCATTTCACTTGCTGCTTTAGGGTCTTTGAAAGCTGTGTCCTGCCTATTTAGTGGACAACCCACCCCATATACTCAGGGGAGTCTCAGGATTTCTTGCTCATCCTTCAAGGCTTTTGCTTCCAACCTTCCTGCTCCCATCCCAGCTTCTCCCTCCCCCCGCAATCAAATCCTGTCTGCACCCTCCCGCTCGCACAAAAAATTAGCTGCTCCCCCTGCTCACTCCCCTGCTGTGTGTGAATGAACAGCACCAGCCCAGCTTTCATATGTACACGCAGGGCTGACGCATCGCTGCTTTTTTGGGGGACAGTTTCAGTGAGGGATAATGATGACCCAACTGCTGGAAAGGCTATTAAACCTCGGGCTTCAGGGCTTAACCTGATCTCTGACTATCAGGGTACGTTTACACGGCAATTAGACACCCGCAGCTGGCCCGTGCCAGCTGACTTGGACTCGCGGGGCTGTTTGATTGTGGTGTAGATGTTCAGGCTCGGGATGCAGCCTGAGGCCTGGGACAGTCCCACCTCGCAGGACCCCAGAGCCAGGCTTCGGCCCAAGCCTGAACAACTACACCACAATTAAACAGCTCCTTAGCCCAAGCGCTGAGAGCCTGAGTCAGCTGGCATGGGCCAGCCCCGACAGTCGAACTGTAGTGTACAAATACCTCTAGAGACCAGGGTGACACCTTTTTATTTTTTTTATATAGACAGAAGAACTTTATTTACAGCGTAATAGGGACCACCAAATCACTGACAATACGAGCTATGGTTTATTTTTATTTTTCAGCACTAGCACAAATATAAACCGGTTAGATACTTTTGCAGTTTTTTGCATCAAGACATGAGTTTCTACTTTAAAATGTGCATGACTAGCTTTTCGGAACACCGTCCGACTAACACAGGCTATTCGGTCTCTGCAGGATACTTCAGAACAAACCAAAATCTGGGCAAGCCATTAGCCATACAGTTTATCAACATACGCCGTGCTGAAGACTTGACTCTTCTTTACTGGTCTCCAGTTCCTCGTTCTCGGTTTCCACTTCAAGTACATTTGTCAAGGAGGATTCAGTGGTACAACGTGGCCTGGTAGTTCAGGCTCGGCCAGCAGGCACTGTCGAATGGTTTCGTGTTTGTGTAGAAGTGGAGGGATCCACCTCCATCTCGTTCTCCTGGATGCTGCCCTGGGATAACAGACATCCCGGTAGAAGGCCTACATAACACTTTTCGTGGAACAGGAATTTTTGAAAGGGCTGTTCTACCTTTTTGTTTCTGTACAGTTACATTCTCCAGTAGAGGCAGGTTCTCTTTTATATCCGAAGCAGAAGGAATTTCTTCTAAAAGCTCTGGATTTATTGTTATAGCATCCTTCATCTCAATCTCTTTTCCTTTGGTGAATTCCCCTCCTGACCATTCTACTGAGACAGACAGCCTTCCAGTATTGACAGTCTTTACAGCTGAATTGTGAATTAAACCGTTGCTCCGCTGAATCTTAATGAGCTGGCAGGGCTGGACTCCATGGTGCCGAGGTGGGGGGGCGTATTCTGGGGCTGTTAGAGAAGAGGGGAGGAGATGTGAAGAGTGGGGGGGCGGGTCCGCGAGCCCAGCGGTCCACTCCTGCGGGGCACATGCCGGCCCGCTCGCCATCGCCACCTACACGAGAGGCAGATTATTCCACATCTGCTGCTATGGTGTTCTTACACCTCCCTCTGACAGCCGGTTCTGGCTGCTGGCGCAGACGGGACATTGGGCTAGATGGAGCATGAGTCTGATCCAGTCTGGCAATTCCTGTTTTCCTGTGCTTCTGCCCACTGCCATAGACCCCGGTGTAGGCAGCAGTGGGAGAATTCCTCCGGTACAGCCCGAGTGCAGGAGAACCGTGGGAGGGGCTGTCGAGAGGGGGCACGTTGTGGGGTGGGAGGGAGCCGAAAGCATAGCCCTGCAAGTGGCACAGGAGAGGCTACATAAATTGCGGAGACAGGACCAGTTAATCCCCAGGAAAAGCCAGGCCCCAAGAGGCTCTTTTTATCCGCCCTCTCCCAGCCCTGCCGGTTTGGTGCTATGCCGCGAGCTCTCACCTGTCGGACGCTCCTAGCACTTTGCAAAGCGACGCAGCACGGGAATATTTTCCCCAGGTGACAGAAGTGCCAGCTGAGTTCCAGGCAGATTACAGCCAGGTGCAGAGAGGTTTAGGGCACTCTTCTTACCCGTGGGGACCTACGACTATGTGCATCTGACAATCTGTCCCCTACTTTAGTTGCCTGGGGATGGACCCCGGGGCCTGGCTCCCCACACACAGGTGTGAAGATACTGACTCTAGACTACCTAAGCAGGACACTGGGCCCAGCACAGTCTCTTCTTGCCGATTTGGGAGTCTCTGGGCCAGCTCAATGAGTTTTGTGCTGTGCGAAGCTCGTCAAGGACTCAGCTGCAATAAAGCTGTTTAGAAGGGATTTTAAAGAAATAGTCCCATAATACATCATTCATTACACTCTTTATACAGATACAGCCCAAACTGTGCTGTGTTAGCCAGGAAACTCCCTGGGCTGGCGGTGCAAGGAAAACCCCAACCCTCGTCTTTCTCTCCCTGCCCTGTCAGATACAGTTTGCAGAATCGAACGTTACAGGCCTTGATGAACGCTTAAGCCCTGGAGGCAATTTATTTGGGGAACCGAATGGAAGGGATCCCAGACCAGATTCCAGCGTGCTGTGCTCCAGCTGTTCTGAGGCGCAGCCGCCCGTAGGGGTGCGTGCAAATCAGCACAACTTAAAGCAGTTCTTGGGTCCCATGTTCCCAGCAGTCACAGGAAAGGAAATGCAGAAAAATGAATGTTGTGATCGTCCGATAGGGATGGCAGCAAAATATGATGGGCCTGAATTGCCATTGCTTTGTACACTGTGTCGTCCTTTGCGCTCGTACAAACTAAACTCTTTACAGAAGGGACTGTCTCTTACTGTCTCTGTACAGCTCCGAGCACAATGGAGGCCTGATCCTGCTTGGGGCCCTGGGGTGTTGTAATATAAATATTGAAGTCGGGATTTTCAAAAGTGTCTAGGGAATTAAGCCCCCTAATTCAGTGGGAGTTGAGTATGTTATTCTACTGGATCATTCATAGATATTGGTTGGCAGTCTGAAGTAGCTCTGAATTCCTTGATCATCCGTGCAAACTCCCAGTTTGGACAGCTGCTATCAAATTCCTGCACCCGTTTTGTTCTGATCTCCCTTATCCGGGCTCTCTTCTCTTCCCTCTTGTTTTTCATTTTCTCCCTCTCTCTCACGATGCTCGATGTCCTTCCAACTGGATTTGCTGAAGAGCTTCTCCTGATGGATGGATGTTCTTCGACAACTTCAAGTACATTTGTCAAGGAGGATTCTGTGGCACAGCCTGGCCTGGTAGTTCAGGGCTCGGCCAGCAGGCACTGTAGAATGGTTTCGTGTTTGTGTAGAAGTGGAGGGATCCACCTCCATCTCGTTCTCCTGGAGGCTGCCCTGGGATAACAGACATCCTGGTAGAAGGCCTACATAACACTTTTCTTCCAACAGGAATTTTTGAAAGGGCTGTTCTACCTTTTTGTTTCTGTACAGTTACATTCTCCAGTAGAGGCAGGTTCTCTCTTTATATCAGAAGCAGAAGGAATTTCTTCTAAAAGCTCTGGATTTATTGTTATAGCATCCTTCATCTCAATCTCTTTTCCTTTGGTGGATTCCCCTTCTGACCATTCTACCGAGACAGACAGCCTTCCAGTATTGACAGTCTTTACAGCTGAATTGTGAATTAAACCGTTGCTCCGCTGAATCTTAATGAGCTGGCCGGGCTGGACTCCATGGTACCGAGGAGGGGGGCCTGTTCCGGGGCCCTTAGAGAAGAGGGGGAGGAGTGTGAGGAGTGGGGGGGGGCGGGTCCGCGAGCCCAGCGGTACCGCGTCCACTCCTGCGGGGCACATGCCGGCCCGCTCACCATCGCCATCTACACGAGAGGCAGATTATTCCACATCTGCTGCTATGGTGTTCTTACACCTCCCTCTGACAGCCGGTTCTGGCTGCTGGCGCAGACGGGACATTGGGCTAGATGGAGCATGAGTCTGATCCAGTCTGGCAATTCCTGTTTTCCTGTGCTTCTGCCCACTGCCATAGACCCTGGCGTAGGCAGCAGTGGGAGAATTCCTGCGGTACAGCCCGAATGCAGGAGAACCGTGGGAGGGGGTGTCGAGAGGGGGCACGTTGTGGGGAGGGAGGGAGCCGAAAGCATAGCCCTGCAAGTGGCACAGGAGAGGCTACATAAATTGCGGAGACAGGACCAGTTAATCCCCAGGAAAAGCCAGGCCCCAAGAGGCTCTTTTTATCCGCCCTCTCCCAGCCCTGCCGGTTTGGTGCTATGCCGCGAGCTCTCACCTGTCGGACGCTCCTAGCACTTTGCAAAGCGACGCAGCACGGGAATATTTTCCCCAGGTGACAGAAGTGCCAGCTGAGTTCCAGGCAGATTACAGCCAGGTGCAGAGAGGTTTAGGGCACTCTTCTTACCCGTGGGGACCTACGACTATGTGCATCTGACAATCTGTCCCCTACTTTAGTTGCCTGGGGATGGACCCCGGGGCCTGGCTCCCCACACACAGGTGTGAAGATACTGACTCTAGACTACTTTGTCACCCCTTTGGGACACGGGCAGAATGATGGAATATCACTGACTACCTAAGCAGGACACTGGGCCCAGCACAGTCTCTTCTTGCCGATTTGGGAGTCTCTGGGCCAGCTCAATGAGTTTTGTGCTGTGCGAAGCTCGTCAAGGACTCAGCTGCAATAAAGCTGTTTAGAAGGGATTTTAAAGAAATAGTCCCATAATACATCATTCATTACACTCTTTATACAGATACAGCCCAAACTGTGCTGTGTTAGCCAGGAAACTCCCTGGGCTGGCGGTGCAAGGAAAACCCCAACCCTCGTCTTTCTCTCCCTGCCCTGTCAGATACAGTTTGCAGAATCGAACGTTACAGGCCTTGATGAACGCTTAAGCCCTGGAGGCAATTTATTTGGGGAACCGAATGGAAGGGATCCCAGACCAGATTCCAGCGTGCTGTGCTCCAGCTGTTCTGAGGCGCAGCCGCCCGTAGGGGTGCGTGCAAATCAGCACAACTTAAAGCAGTTCTTGGGTCCCATGTTCCCAGCAGTCACAGGAAAGGAAATGCAGAAAAATGAATGTTGTGATCGTCCGATAGGGATGGCAGCAAAATATGATGGGCCTGAATTGCCATTGCTTTGCACACTGTGTCGTCCTTTGCGCTCGTACAAACTAAACTCTTTACAGAAGGGACTGTCTCTTACTGTCTCTGTACAGCTCCGAGCACAATGGAGGCCTGATCCTGCTTGGGGCCCTGGGGTGTTGTAATATAAATATTGAAGTCGGGATTTTCAAAAGTGTCTAGGGAATTAAGCCCCCTAATTCAGTGGGAGTTGAGTATGTTATTCTACTGGATCATTCATAGATATTGGTTGGCAGTCTGAAGTAGCTCTGAATTCCTTGATCATCCGTGCAAACTCCCAGTTTGGACAGCTGCTATCAAATTCCTGCGCCCGTTTTGTTCTGATCTCCCTTATCCGGGCTCTCTTCTCTTCCCTCTTGTTTTTCATTTTCTCCCTCTCTCTCACGATGCTCGATGTCCTTCGAACTGGATTTGCTGAAGAGCTTCTCCTGATGGATGGATGTTCTTCGACAACTTCAAGTACATTTGTCAAGGAGGATTCTGTGGCACAATCTGGCCTGGTAGTTTGGGCTCGGCCAGCAGGCACTGTCGAATGGTTTCGTGTTTGTGTAGAAGTGGAGGGATCCACCTTCATCTCGTTCTCCTGGAGGCTGCCCTGGGATAACAGCCATCCTGGTAGAAGGCCTACATAACACTTTTCTTCCAACAGGAATTTTTGAAAGGGCTGTTCTACCTTTTTGTTTCTGTACAGTTACATTCTCCAGTAGAGGCAGGTTCTCTTTTATATCAGAAGCAGAAGGAATTTCTTCTAAAAGCTCTGGATTTATTGTTATAGCATCCTTCATCTCAATCTCTTTTCCTTTGGTGGATTCCCCTTCTGACCATCTGGATTTATTGTTATAGCTACCGAGACAGACAGCCTTCCAGTATTGACAGTCTTTACAGCTGAATTGTGAATTAAACCGTTGCTCCGCTGAATCTTAATGAGCTGGCCGGGCTGGACTCCATGGTGCCGAGGTGGGGGGGCGTGTTCTGGGGCTGTTAGAGAAGAGGGGAAGGGATGTGAAGAGTGGAGAGGGGCGGGTCCGCGAGCCCAGCGGTATCGCGTCCACTCCTGCGGGGCACATGCCGGCCCGCTCGCCCGCCATCGCCACCTACACGAGAGGCAGATTATTCCACATCTGCTGCTATGGTGTTCTTACACCTCCCTCTGACAGCCGGTTCTGGCTGCTGGCGCAGACGGGACATTGGGCTAGATGGAGCATGAGTCTGATCCAGTCTGGCAATTCCTGTTTTCCTGTGCTTCTGCCCACTGCCATAGACCCTGGCGTAGGCAGCAGTGGGAGAATTCCTCCGGTACAGCCCGAGTGCAGGAGAACCGTGGGAGGGGCTGTCGAGAGGGGGCACGTTGTGGGGAGGGAGGGAGCCGAAAGCATAGCCCTGCAAGTGGCACAGGAGAGGCTACATAAATTGCGGAGACAGGACCAGTTAATCCCCAGGAAAAGCCAGGCCCCAAGAGGCTCTTTTTATCCGCCCTCTCCCAGCCCTGCCGGTTTGGTGCTATGCCGCGAGCTCTCACCTGTCGGACGCTCCTAGCACTTTGCAAAGCGACGCAGCACGGGAATATTTTCCCCAGGTGACAGAAGTGCCAGCTGAGTTCCAGGCAGATTACAGCCAGGTGCAGAGAGGTTTAGGGCACTCTTCTTACCCGTGGGGACCTACGACTATGTGCATCTGACAATCTGTCCCCTACTTTAGTTGCCTGGGGATGGACCCTGGGGCCTGGCTCCCCACACACAGGTGTGAAGATACTGACTCTAGACTACCTAAGCAGGACACTGGGCCCAGCACAGTCTCTTCTTGCCGATTTGGGAGTCTCTGGGCCAGCTCAATGAGTTTTGTGCTATGCGAAGCTCGTCAAGGACTCAGCTGCAATAAAGCTGTTTAGAAGGGATTTTAAAGAAATAGTCCCATAATACATCATTCATTACACTCTTTATACAGATACAGCCCAAACTGTGCTGTGTTAGCCAGGAAACTCCCTGGGCTGGCGGTGCTAGGAAAACCCCAACCCTCGTCTTTCTCTCCCTGCCCTGTCAGATACAGTTTGCAGAATCGAACGTTACAGGCCTTGATGAACGCTTAAGCCCTGGAGGCAATTTATTTGGGGAACCGAATGGAAGGGATCCCAGACCAGATTCCAGCGTGCTGTGCTCCAGCTGTTCTGAGGCGCAGCCGCCCGTAGGGGTGCGTGCAAATCAGCACAACTTAAAGCAGTTCTTGGGTCCCATGTTCCCAGCAGTCACAGGAAAGGAAATGCAGAAAAATGAATGTTGCGATCGTCCGATAGGGATGGCAGCAAAATATGATGGGCCTGAATTGCCATTGCTTTGCACGCTGTGTCGTCCTTTGCGCTCGTACAAACTAAACTCATTACAGCAGGGACTGTCTCTTACTGTCTCTGTACAGCTCCGAGCACAATGGAGTCCTGATCCTGCTTGGGGCTCTGGGGTGCTGTAATACCAATATTGAAGTCGGGATTTTCAAAAGTGTCTAGGGAATTAAGCCCCCTAATTCAGTGGGAGTTGAGTATGTTATTCTACTGGATCATTCATAGATATTGGTTGGCAGTCTGAAGTAGCTCTGAATTCCTTGATCATCCGTGCAAACTCCCAGTTTGGACAGCTGCTATCAAATTCCTGCACCAGTTTTGTTCTGATCTCACTTATCCGGGCTCTCTTCTCTTCCCTCTTGTTTTTCATTTTCTCCCTCTCTTTCACGATGCTCAATGTCCTTCGAACTGGATTTGCTGAAGAGCTTCTCCTGATGGACGGATGTTCTTCGACAAGTTCAAGTACATTTGTCAAGGAGGATTCTGTGGCACAACCTGGCCTGGTAGTTCGGGCTCGGCCAGCAGGCACTGTCGAATGGTTTCGTGTTTGTATAGAAGTGGAGGGATCCACCTCCATCTCGTTCTCCTGGAGGCTGCCCTGGGATAACAGACATCCTGGTAGAAGGTCTACATAACACTTTTCGTGGAACAGGAATTTTTGAAAGGGTTGTTCTACCTTTTTGTTTCTGTACAGTTACATTCTCCAGCAGAGGCAGGTTCTCTTTTATATCCAAAGCAGAAGGAATTTCTTCTAAAAGCTCTGGATTTATTGTTATAGCATCCTTCATCCCAATCTCTTTTCCTTTGGTGGATTCCCGCTGAATCTTAATGAGCTGGCCGGGCTGACCATTCTACCGAGACAGACAGCCTACACGAGAGGCAGATTATTCCACATCTGCTGCTATGGTGTTCTTACACCTCCCTCTGACAGCCGGTTCTGGCTGCTGGCGCAGACGGGACATTGGGCTGGATGGAGCATGAGTCTGATCTAGTCTGGCAATTCCTGTTTTCCTGTGCTTCTGCCCACTGCCATAGACCCTGGCGTAGGCAGCAGTGGGAGAATTCCTGCGGTACAGCCCGAGTGCAGGAGAACCGTGGGAGGGGCTGTCGAGAGGGGGCACGTTGTGGGGAGGGAGGGAGCCGAAAGCATAGCCCTGCAAGTGGCACAGGAGAGGCTACATAAATTGCGGAGACAGGACCAGTTAATCTCCTGGAAAAGCCAGGCCCCAAGAGGCTCTTTTTATCCGCCCTCTCCCAGCCCTGCCAGTTTGGTGCTATGCCGCGAGCTCTCACCTGTCGGACGCTCCTAGCACTTTGCAAAGCGACGCAGCACGGGAATATTTTCCCCAGGTGACAGAAGTGCCAGCTGAGTTCCAGGCAGATTACAGCCAGGTGCAGAGAGGTTTAGGGCACTCTTCTTACCCGTGGGGACCTACGACTATGTGCATCTGACAATCTGTCCCCTACTTTAGTTGCCTAAGGATGGACCCCGGGGCCTGGCTCCCCACAGAGAGGTGTGAAGATACTGACTCTAGTTTATAAACTACTTTGTCACCCCTTTGGGACACGGGCACTCTAGAATGATGGAATATCAGCTGATTACCGAAGCAGGACACTGGGCCCAGCACAGTCTCTTCTTGCCGATTTGGGAGTCTCTGGGCCGGCTCAATGAGTTTTGTGCTGTGCGAAGCTCGTCAAGGACTCAGCTGCAATAAAGCTGTTTAGAAGGGATTTTAAAGAAATAGTCCCATTATACGTCATTCATTACACTGTTTATACAGATACAGCCCAAACGGTGCTGTGTTAGCCAGGAAACTCCCTGGGCTGGCGGTGCTAGGAAAACCCCAACCCTCGTCTTTCTCTCCCTGCCCTGTCAGATACAGTTTGCAGAATCGAACGTTACAGGCCTTGATGAACGCTTAAGCCCTGGAGGCAATTTATTTGGGGAACCGAATGGAAGGGATCCCAGACCAGATTCCAGCGTGCTGTGCTCCAGCTGTTCTGAGGCGCAGCCGCCCGTAGGGGTGCGTGCAAATCAGCACAACTTAAAGCAGTTCTTGGGTCCAGTGTTCCCAGCAGTCACAGGAAAGGAAATGCAGAAAAATGAATGTTGTGATCGTCCGATAGGGATGGCAGCAAAATATGATGGGCCTGAATTGCCATTGCTTTGCACACTGTGTCGTCCTTTGCGCTCGTACAAACTAAACTCTTTACAGAAGGGACTGTCTCTTACTGTCTCTGTACAGCTCCGAGCACAATGGAGGCCTGATCCTGCTTGGGGCCCTGGGGTGTTGTAATATAAATATTGAAGTCGGGATTTTCAAAAGTGTCTAGGGAATTAAGCCCCCTAATTCAGTGGGAGTTGAGTATGTTATTCTACTGGATCATTCATAGATATTGGTTGGCAGTCTGAAGTAGCTCTGAATTCCTTGATCATCCATGCAAACTCCCAGTTTGGACAGCTGCTATCAAATTCCTGCGCCTGTTTTCTTCTGATCTCACTTATCTGGGCTCTCTTCTCTTCCCTCTTGTTTTTCATTTTCTCCCTCTCTTTCACGATGCTCGATTTCCTTCCAACTGGATTTGCTGAAGAGCTTCTCCTGATGGACGGATGTTCTTCGACGACTTCAAGTACATTTGTCAAAGAGGATTCTGTGGTACAACGTGGCCTGGTAGTTCAGGCTCGGCCAGCAGGCACTGTCGAATGGTTTCGAGTTTGTGTAGAAGTGGAGGGATCCACCTCCATCTCGTTCTCCTGGAGGCTGCCCTGGGATAACAGACATCCTGGTAGAAGGCCTAAATAACACTTTTCGTGGAACAGGAATTTTTGAAAGGGCTGTTCTACCTTTTTGTTTCTGTACAGTTACATTCTCCAGTAGAGGCAGGTTCTCTCTTATATCAGAAGCAGAAGGAATTTCTTCTAAAAGCTCTGGATTTATTGTTATAGCATCCTTCATCTCAATCTCTTTTCCTTTGGTGGATTCCCCTTCTGACCATTCTACCGAGACAGACAGCCTTCCAGTATTGACAGTCTTTACAGTTGCATTGTGAATTAAACCGTTGCTCCGCTGAATCTTAATGAGCTGGCCGGGCTGGACTCCATGGTGCCGAGGAGGGGGCCTGTTCCGGGGCCCTTAGAGAAGAGGGGGAGGAGTGTGAGGAGTGGGGGGCGGGTCTGCGAGCCCAGCGGTACCGCATCCACTCCTGCGGGGCACATGCCGGCCCGCTCGCCATCGCCATCTACACGAGAGGCAGATTATTCCACATCTGCTGCTATGGTGTTCTTACACCTCCCTCTGACAGCCGGTTCTGGCTGCTGGCGCAGACGGGACATTGGGCTAGATGGAGCATGAGTCTGATCCGGTCTGGCAATTCCTATTTTCCTGTGCTTCTGCCCACTGCCATAGACCCTGGCGTAGGCAGCAGTGGGAGAATTCCTGCGGTACAGCCCGAATGCAGGAGAACCGTGGGAGGGGGTGTCGAGAGGGGGCACGTTGTGGGGAGGGAGGGAGCCGAATGCATAGCCCTGCAAGTGGCACAGGAGAGGCTACATAAATTGCGGAGACAGGACCAGTTAATCCCCAGGAAAAGCCAGGCCCCAAGAGGCTCTTTTTATCCGCCCTCTCCCAGCCCTGCCGGTTTGGTGCTATGCCGCGAGCTCTCACCTGTCGGACGCTCCTAGCACTTTGCAAAGCGACGCAGCACGGGAATATTTTCCCCAGGTGACAGAAGTGCCAGCTGAGTTCCAGGCAGATTACAGCCAGGTGCAGAGAGGTTTAGGGCGCTCTTCTTACCCGTGGGGACCTACGACTATGTGCATCTGACAATCTGTCCCCTACTTTAGTTGCCTGGGGATGGACCCCGGGGCCTGGCTCCCCACACACAGGTGTGAAGATACTGACTCTAGACTACCTAAGCAGGACACTGGGCCCAGCACAGTCTCTTCTTGCCGATTTGGGAGTCTCTGGGCCAGCTCAATGAGTTTTGTGCTATGCGAAGCTCGTCAAGGACTCAGCTGCAATAAAGCTGTTTAGAAGGGATTTTAAAGAAATAGTCCCATAATACATCATTCATTACACTCTTTATACAGATACAGCCCAAACTGTGCTGTGTTAGCCAGGAAACTCCCTGGGCTGGCGGTGCAAGGAAAACCCCAACCCTCGTCTTTCTCTCCCTGCCCTGTCAGATACAGTTTGCAGAATCGAACGTTACAGGCCTTGATGAACGCTTAAGCCCTGGAGGCAATTTATTTGGGGAACCGAATGGAAGGGATCCCAGACCAGATTCCAGCGTGCTGTGCTCCAGCTGTTCTGAGGCGCAGCCGCCCGTAGGGGTGCGTGCAAATCAGCACAACTTAAAGCAGTTCTTGGGTCCCATGTTCCCAGCAGTCACAGGAAAGGAAATGCAGAAAAATGAATGTTGTGATCGTCCGATAGGGATGGCAGCAAAATATGATGGGCCTGAATTGCCATTGCTTTGCACACTGTGTCGTCCTTTGCGCTCGTACAAACTAAACTCTTTACAGAAGGGACTGTCTCTTACTGTCTCTGTACAGCTCCGAGCACAATGGAGGCCTGATCCTGCTTGGGGCCCTGGGGTGTTGTAATATAAATATTGAAGTCGGGATTTTCAAAAGTGTCTAGGGAATTAAGCCCCCTAATTCAGTGGGAGTTGAGTATGTTATTCTACTGGATCATTCATAGATATTGGTTGGCAGTCTGAAGTAGCTCTGAATTCCTTGATCATCCGTGCAAACTCCCAGTTTGGACAGCTGCTATCAAATTCCTGCACCAGTTTTGTTCTAATCTCCCTTATCCGGGCTCTCTTCTCTTCCCTCTTGTTTTTCATTTTCTCCCTCTCTTTCACGATGCTCGATGTCCTTACAACTGGATTTGCTGAAGAGCTTCTCCTGATGGATGGATGTTCTTCGACAACTTCAAGTACATTTGTCAAGGAGGATTCTGTGGCACAGCCTGGCCTGGTAGTTCGGGCTCGGCCAGCAGGCACTGTAGAATGGCTTCGTGTTTGTGTAGAAGTGGAGGGATCCACCTCCATCTCGTTCTCCTGGAGGCTGCCCTGGGATAACAGACATCCCGGTAGAAGGCCTACATAACACTTTTCTTCCAACAGGAATTTTTGAAAGGGCTGTTCTACCTTTTTGTTTCTGTACAGTTACATTCTCCAGTAGAGGCAGGTTCTCTTTTATATCCGAAGCAGAAGGAATTTCTTCTAAAAGCTCTGGATTTATTGTTATAGCATCCTTCATCTCAATCTCTTTTCCTTTGGTGGATTCCCCTCCTGACCATTCTACCGAGACAGACAGCCTTCCAGTATTGACAGTCTTTACAGCTGAATTGTGAATTAAACCGTTGCTCCGCTGAATCTTAATGAGCTGGCCGGGCTGGACTCCATGGTGCCGAGGCGGGGGGCCTGTTCCGGGGCTGTTAGAAAGAGGGGGAGGAGTGTGAGGAGTGGGGGGGGCGGGTCCGCGAGCCCAGCGGTACCGCGTCCACTCCTGCGGGGCACATGCCGGCCCGCTCACCATCGCCATCTACACGAGAGGCAGATTATTCCACATCTGCTGCTATGGTGTTCTTACACCTCCCTCTGACAGCCGGTTCTGGCTGCTGGCGCAGACGGGACATTGGGCTAGATGGAGCATGAGTCTGATCCAGTCTGGCAATTCCTGTTTTCCTGTGCTTCTGCCCACTGCCATAGACCCTGGCGTAGGCAGCAGTGGGAGAATTCCTGCGGTACAGCCCGAGTGCAGGAGAACCGTGGGAGGGGCTGTCGAGAGGCGGCACGTTGTGGGGAGGGAGGGAGCCGAAAGCATAGCCCTGCAAGTGGCACAGGAGAGGCTACATAAATTGCGGAGACAGGACCAGTTAATCCCCAGGAAAAGCCAGGCCCCAAGAGGCTCTTTTTATCCGCCCTCTCCCAGCCCTGCCGGTTTGGTGCTATGCCGCGAGCTCTCACCTCTCGGACGCTCCTAGCACTTTGCAAAGCGACGCAGCACGGGAATATTTTCCCCAGGTGACAGAAGTGCCAGCTGAGTTCCAGGCAGATTACAGCCAGGTGCAGAGAGGTTTAGGGCACTCTTCTTACCCGTGGGGACCTACGACTATGTGCATCTGACAATTTGTCCCCTACTTTAGTTGCCTGGGGATGGACCCCGGGGCCTGGCTCCCCACACACAGGTGTGAAGATACTGACTCTAGACTACCTAAGCAGGACACTGGGCCCAGCACAGTCTCTTCTTGCCGATTTGGGAGTCTCTGGGCCAGCTCAATGAGTTTTGTGCTGTGCGAAGCTCGTCAAGGACTCAGCTGCAATAAAGCTGTTTAGAAGGGATTTTAAAGAAATAGTCCCATAATACATCATTCATTACACTCTTTATACAGATACAGCCCAAACTGTGCTGTGTTAGCCAGGAAACTCCCTGGGCTGGCGGTGCTAGGAAAACCCCAACCCCGTCTTTCTCTCCCTGCCCTGTCAGATACAGTTTGCAGAATCGAACGTTACAGGCCTTGATGAACGCTTAAGCCCTGGAGGCAATTTATTTGGGGAACCGAATGGAAGGGATCCCAGACCAGATTCCAGCGTGCTGTGCTCCAGCTGTTCTGAGGCGCAGCCGCCCGTAGGGGTGCGTGCAAATCAGCACAACTTAAAGCAGTTCTTGGGTCCCATGTTCCCAGCAGTCACAGGAAAGGAAATGCAGAAAAATGAATGTTGTGATCGACGGATAGGGATGGCAGCAAAATATGATGGGCCTGAATTGCCATTGCTTTGTACACTGTGTCGTCCTTTGCGCTCGTACAAACTAAACTCTTTACAGAAGGGACTGTCTCTTACTGTCTCTGTACAGCTCCGAGCACAATGGAGGCCTGATCCTGCTTAGGGCCCTGGGGTGTTGTAATACAAATACTGAAGTCGGGATTTTCAAAAGTGTCTAGGGAATTAAGCCCCCTAATTCAGTGGGAGTTGAGTGTTATTCTACTCGATCATTCATAGATATTGGTTGGCATTCTGAAGTAGCTCTGAATTCCTTGATCATCCGTGCAAACTCCCAGTTTGGACAGCTGCTATCAATTCCTGCACCAGTTTTGTTCTGATCTCCCTTATCCGGGCTCTCTTCTCTTCCCTCTTGTTTTTCATTTTCTCCCTCTCTTTCACGATGCTCGATGTCCTTCCAACTGGATTTGCTTAAAAGCTTCTCCTGATGGATGGATGTTCTTCAACAACTTCAAGTACATTTGTCAAGGAGGATTCTGTGGCACAACCTGGCCTGGTAGTTCGGGCTCGGCCAGCAGGCACTGTAGAATGGTTTCGTGTTTGTGTAGAAGTGGAGGGATCCACCTCCATCTCGTTCTCCTGGAGGATGCCCTGGGATAACAGCCATCCTGGTAGAAGGCCTACATAACACTTTTCTTCCAACAGGAATTTTTGAAAGGGCTGTTCTACCTTTTTGTTTCTGTACAGTTACATTCTCCAGCAGAGGCAGGTTCTCTTTTATATCCGAAGCAGAAGGAATTTCTTCTAAAAGCTCTGGATTTATTGTTATAGCATCCTTCATCTCATTTTCCTTTGGTAGATTCCCCTTCTGACCATCCTACCGAGACAGACAGCCTTCCAGTATTGACAGTCTTTACAGTTGCATTGCGAATTAAACCGTTGCTCCGCTGAATCTTAATGAGCTGGCCGGGCTGGACTCCATGGTACCGAGGCGGGGGGCCTGTTCCGGGGCCCTTAGAGAAGAGGGGAAGGGGTGTGAGGAGTGGGGGGGGGGGCGGGTCCGCGAGCCCAGCGGTACCACGTCCACTCCTGCGGGGCACATGCCGGCCCGCTCACCATCGCCATCTACTCGAGAGGCAGATTATTCCACATCTGCTGCTATGGTGTTCTTACACCTCCCTCTGACAGCCGGTTCAGGCTGCTGGCGCAGACGGGACATTGGGCTAGATGGAGCATGAGTCTGATCCAGTCTGGCAATTCCTGTTTTCCTGTGCTTCTGCCCACTGCCATAGACCCCGGCGTAGGCAGCAGTGGGAGAATTCCTGCGGTACAGCCCGAGTGCAGGAGAACCGTGGGAGGGGCTGTCGAGAGGGGGCACGTTGTGGGGAGGGAGGGAGCCGAAAGCATAGCCCTGCAAGTGGCACAGGAGAGGCTACATAAATTGCGGAGACAGGACCAGTTAATCCCCAGGAAAAGCCAGGCCCCAAGAGGCTCTTTTTATCCGCCCTCTCCCAGCCCTGCCGGTTTGGTGCTATGCCGCGAGCTCTCACCTGTCGGACGCTCCTAGCACTTTGCAAAGCGACGCAGCACGGGAATATTTTCCCCAGGTGACAGAAGTGCCAGCTGAGTTCCAGGCAGATTACAGCCAGGTGCAGAGAGGTTTAGGGCACTCTTCTTACCGTGGGGACCTACGACTATGTGCATCTGACAATCTGTCCCCTACTTTAGTTGCCTAAGGATGGACCCCGGAGCCTGGCTCCCCACAGAGAGGTGTGAAGATACTGACTCTAGTTTATAAACTACTTTGTCACCCCTTTGGGACACGGGCACTCTAGAATGATGGAATATCAGCTGATTACCGAAGCAGGACACTGGGCCCAGCACAGTCTCTTCTTGCCGATTTGGGAGTCTCTGGGCCGGCTCAATGAGTTTTGTGCTGTGCGAAGCTCGTCAAGGACTCAGCTGCAATAAAGCTGTTTAGAAGGGATTTTAAAGAAATAGTCCCATTATACGTCATTCATTACACTGTTTATACAGATACAGCCCAAACAGTGCTGTGTTAGCCAGGAAACTCCCTGGGCTGGCGGTGCAAGGAAAACCCCAACCCTCGTCTTTCTCTCCCTGCCCTGTCAGATACAGTTTGCAGAATCGAACGTTACAGGCCTTGATGAACGCTTAAGCCCTGGAGGCAATTTATTTGGGGAACCGAATGGAAGGGATCCCAGACCAGATTCCAGCGTGCTGTGCTCCAGCTGTTCTGAGGCGCAGCCGCCCGTAGGGGTGCGTGCAAATCAGCACAACTTAAAGCAGTTCTTGGGTCCAGTGTTCCCAGCAGTCACAGGAAAGGAAATGCAGAAAAATGAATGTTGTGATCGTCCGATAGGGATGGCAGCAAAATATGATGGGCCTGAATTGCCATTGCTTTGCACACTGTGTCGTCCTTTGCGCTCGTACAAACTAAACTCATTACAGCAGGGACTGTCTCTTACTGTCTCTGTACAGCTCCGAGCACAATGGAGGCCTGATCCTGCTTGGGGCCCTGGGGTGTTGTAATATAAATATTGAAGTCGGGATTTTCAAAAGTGTCTAGGGAATTAAGCCCCCTAATTCAGTGGGAGTTGAGTATGTTATTCTACTGGATCATTCATAGATATTGGTTGGCAGTCTGAAGTAGCTCTGAATTCCTTGATCATCCGTGCAAACTCCCAGTTTGGACAGCTGCTATCAAATTCCTGCGCCTGTTTTCTTCTGATCTCACTTATCTGGGCTCTCTTCTCTTCCCTCTTGTTTTTCATTTTCTCCCTCTCTTTCACGATGCTCGATTTCCTTCCAACTGGATTTGCTGAAGAGCTTCTCCTGATGGACGGATGTTCTTCGACGACTTCAAGTACATTTGTCAAGGAGGATTCTGTGGCACAACCTGGCCTGGTAGTTCGGGCTCGGCCAGCAGGCACTGTCGAATGGTTTTGTGTTTGTGTAGAAGTGGAGGGATCCACCTCCATCTCGTTCTCCTGGAGGCTGCCCTGGGATAACAGACATCCCGGTAGAAGGCCTACATAACACTTTTCGTGGAACAGGAATTTTTGAAAGGGCTGTTCTACCTTTTTGTTTCTGTACAGTTACATTCTCCAGTAGAGGCAGGTTCTCTTTTATATCAGAAGCAGAAGGAAATTCATGTAAAATCTCTGGATTTGTTATAGCATCCTTCATCTCAATCTCTTTTCCTTTGGTGGATTCCCCTTCTGACCATCCTACCGAGACAGACAGCCTTCCAGTATTGACAGTCTTTACAGTTGCATTGTGAATTAAACCGTTGCTCCGCTGAATCTTAATGAGCTGGCCGGGCTGGACTCCATGGTGCCGAGGCGGGGGGGCGTGTTCCGGGGCTGTTAGAGAAGAGGGGGAGGGGTGTGAGGAGTGGGGGGGGGCGGGTCCGTGAGCCCAGCGGTACCGCATCCACTCCTGCGGGGCACATGCCGACCCGCTCGCCATCGCCATCTACACGAGAGGTAGATTATTCCACATCTGCTGCTATGGTGTTCTTACACCTCCCTCTGACAGCCGGTTCTGGCTGCTGTCGCAGACGGGACATTGGGCTAGATGGAGCATGAGTCTGACCCAGTCTGGCAATTCCTGTTTTCCCGTGCTTCTGCCCACTGCCATAGACCCCGGTGTAGGCAGCAGTGGGAGTTGAGTATGTTATTCCCTTTGGGTTCTCTGAAGATCTCAGGCTAACAAAAGAACATTAGCGGAAAGCCAATGTTGAATTCCTAATCACAAATGTTTATCCCAGGTACTTGATTACAAGAGTTGGGCTAGCCGTTTAGGGGAGAGGAACAACGCCATGTGACCTGTGTGCCCCCAGCAAAACCAGCCCACACAGCTGGAACTTCCAATATCAGCATTCTTGCAATAGCCTACACACTCATCTGGGTATTAATTCCCTGCCATTGTAAGGGCCTCGGGCATCGGTGCATCTCAGTCCATCCTGATCTCTGTGTGTGTGGCATACAATAGTTTTGTCTCCTGAGGGCTGTGATACTTTGGTCTAATACCGATTGTTGGGTTTAGTCTGCGGATGGTGAGGTGGTGGCCTGTGATATACAAGAGGTCGGACTAAATGATCTGGTGGGCCTTTCTGGCCTTCAGCTCTCTGACTGTACACAGTCTCTGGCCCTGGAATCGCGCCACAAAATTTAGCAC
Organism: Emydura macquarii macquarii; assembly: GCF_026122565.2. Classification (NCBI taxonomy): domain Eukaryota; kingdom Metazoa; phylum Chordata; order Testudines; family Chelidae; genus Emydura; species Emydura macquarii. Next base: position 4,380,381 of record NW_027133250.1, on the reverse strand, counting down.
AAATAGTTATTCCTCTGTAGACTTTCAGAGGACATGTGGGCTTCGCCGTTAGTTTAAACAGTTTAAGTCAGCCAATCGGCGAGCCAAAAAGTAACGAAAGCAACATCATGTGACTTGGGTGACCAGTCACAACATCCAGAATAAGAGCAGACGTGAACCCTTTGCAAACAGCACACTTATTGTTGTTATTAACCTAGCTGTAGTGTGGTAGTGCTTAGGAACCCCAGTCAGGGGCCAGGCCCCCGCTGTGCTAGGTGCTGTACAAACACCGAAGAAAAAGACGCTCCCTGCCCCAAAGAGCTTACAGACAGGCTGATAATTGTTCATCCAAAATATTCAGCAAAGCTTCCAAACGATGAGTGCGTTGACAGGAATCTGGAATGATTTGCAGAGGCCACATTCAACCAGTGTGTTATCTGCATGCAATAATTTGACCACTCCTGTTAGTGATGCTTACGCCTGCTGGCTGAGACTGGCAACACTCAGCACTGGCCAACTCTGCTCCTGTTGAAATCCAGGAGAGTTTTATGATTGGCTTCAGTGGGAGCAGAGTTAGACCAACTCCGAGTGCTTTTGATAACCTCCAGAGCTAAACATGTGAGCTGCAACAGCTGGACCTAACCCTCCACAGCACCTTCTAGTCTCTGTGGATTGGCCCAGAGGGCGACCCATAACATACTCACCGACCAAGCAGTTACGTAAGCACCACACAGTCTTCAATTCACCCTGTCCGCGGCCCAGCATGCCCTATTCAAGAGACACCTGGGGATGGTGCTGGCCTCCTGCACAGGAATGAATTTCTTGGTGGCCTCCCTGTGACCTGGCAGCTTGGGCCAACGTGCCCGGGGAAAAGGGAGCCATCAATTTCCCTTCACGCACCAAAATAAATGACAAGAAATTAATGTCCCCCTAATAAGGCAATTTGTCAGTGCCAATAAAGCTGGCTTTAACAGAAGATTTTAAAACAGCACCATTCATTTATATGGGTTGCCCATTTAATATTTAAATAGGCTGAACCTTGTCATAAATGTGGTTTATTTGGAAGGCAGGCAGGAGGCTGGGAGGATGCAGAGGGAACAGGCCCCAGCCCTAAAGGAGGGGGCGCCCCAGGGTGCTTGACAGAGACCTCCATAGGCTTTGCAGCCAGGCACCCCTTCAATGCTGACTCAGCCTGGCAGCAAAGTAGGAGTGTCAGCATGTCCCCAAAAACAGGGAGCATCCTGGTTTCAAGGATCCGCCCAGCACCCCCTTTCCATGAATTGCTGCAGAATCTGGCCGCTTGCAGGATTCAAAGGGAAACCAAGCCGGCAAAACTGACAGCAATAGGTACCACCAGGCTCGTCCTTCAGCAGGGCTGTCTCATTGCCACCCAACCCTCCCCATGACGCCTCCTTGTGAGCCATCCTCCGCACGAGGCCATGGGCCAGGCCCCCCCGCTGCAGAATGACATGAAGAAAGAACAAAAATAAGGTTGCTGGCAGAGAGAGCAGTTTGGCTGGGTGGGTGTCTCTTCTATGACATACGACAGCAAGTCTGGGAACAAAACAGTTGCCATGGCTGCATACTATCATGTTCCAATGGTAAACATTTTTTAAAACAGCATAAAAAGAGTCACTTTCTACTCGTACCGAAATAGGGACTTTATTAAGACCCATGGCTCGTGGGCTGGCGGCAGCTGGGATAGTCAGAGAGCTAACCAGCTTACTCTGTCAGCAGAGGGCAGTAGGTTGTGTGTGGTTTATTTTCCTTTCCTTAACTCGCAGGTACTCTCCCAGGAAGAACCTTCAATGGGAGGAAAACAGCATGTCACCAACATCATTGCTAGTTCTTCCTCTGCCTGTACCTGGGGCCCCAGCCAGACCCGCACGACCCCTTGAGTTCCAAGGTAGAATTTATTGCCAATACAAGGCACATTCATCACTTAACTGTGGGAGCTTACGTGGCTGTGAGTTAGGTACGACTTGAAACTTGACGGGACATTCAGGTGGGCACTAGTCCTTGCAGATGCTCAAGGGGCCAAATTCATCCCTGGTGCAACTGTATTAAAGTCAAAGAAGTCACACACCAATCCGGCCCAAGATGTGAATGGCAATACGGATTTTAGGGGGCGCTCCTCTGGAAAGACCAGTGCTCTTTCCTCATAGGATGATGCGCCAAACCTATTATGTGCCCAACGAACCGTTGAGATTAATGGGGCAATCATCCCATTTATTTTAATGGCCCTTTGCCTAGTGAAAGTCACTGTAGTGGGTAGTAATACTGCATGCTGGACCAAACCAACTCTTCTTTGGGTCGCAGCATCCCGGCTCCACAAATGACCAACATCCGTGGCTTCCGAGAAAGGGCAAAAGAATTCATAACGTGCTTAGCCAGTTGTTCAATGGGGGCAAACAATTTCTTGGCTTCTTAAACAAGCATGAGGTTGCATCAAACCTTGGCTTACATTGCATCAAAGGTTATTAATGGTCATAAAATTACCCATTCCTATTTCATATCCAGCCTGAGTATTTCTCTTTGTGTCACGCATGTTCCCGCAGCTTGATTGCCCAAAGCGCTTGCAGAACAATCTTGTAATCGTATAAGTTGGATCAGCAATCATTTTGTTCCCATTCTTGCTCTCCCTCCGTGATATAATAAAGCAATAATCCTGCCTGTTATTCTGACAACACGAAAACCCATTAAAGTCAATGGTACAAGAGCTCATTTCACTTCTGTGGGACATGGCATTGTAAAATAATTCACCATAAGACTACATGATGGGGCAGCAGAAAGATCCCATGCCAGGAAAAAATAATGGGCTGTGTTTTGCTCTCACTTCAAGTGCAAACTAGACTGGCCTCACTAGTAAGGAGGCAGTGTGGCCTAATGGATAGTGCACTGGAATAGGACTCAGGAGACTCACTTCCCTGCTGTGTGCCTCAGTTTCCCCATCTGTAACATGGGGATAGTGATCCTGCCGTCCACAGTGAAGTGCTTCGACAGACACTCATAAAAAGTCCTATACAAGAGAAGGGTATTATTATTAATCACTAGCAGAGCTGGTGAAAAACAGAATTTATATTTCACAGGAAATTGTGACCGTATGAAACTTGGTTTTGTTCTCAATTTAGCGTGAAAATCCAAAATTTCCCATCCCCCCCAAAATTGGAACCATCAAAATGTTTAATTCTGATAATGTTAAACAGATTATTTATCATATTAAATATATGTGTAATGTAATATTAAAATCACTATTTTAGTATAATATAAAAGCCTTAGCTAAATGAATCAAAGCAAAACATTTCAACACTGAAATGAAACAAGAATGTCAAAACAACTCCTGGCCACCTTTTCCCCCATTGAAAATGTCATTGAAATTGACGCATTCCTGCAAAATGTTTTGATTGTGACAAAACTGCATTTTCTTATAGTAAATTAGTCCACCTAAAAATTTTTGGCCAGCTCTAAGCATCAGCAATTAACTGTGAATGTGGTCCAAGAAATGTTGAATTATAATTAAAGAGTAAGCGGAACTCCTCCATTCACTCACTGCTCTATCTGGCACTCACCACCATCGTGTCTGAGCACCTCACAGTCATTAATGGATTTTTATGATCAACACACCCCTCTGCGGGATTGATGTTTTATCCCCATTTTATTACAGGTGGGAAACTAAGGCACAGGATAAATACAGTGACTTACCCAAGGTCCCAGAGGAAGTTGGGAATTGAACCCATAACTCCTGAGTCCTACTGCAGTCCCCTAGGCCACCCTTCATGCCGGTTGGGGTAACATTCACGCCTTTTCAGAGGGTCAGTGCAAGCGATAAGCACCATTTAGACCTCTCTCAAACTCTGTTTGAAGTGGGATTTAAGTGATGCATCCAGACCTCATGCTGGCCCCCTACAGGGATGAATTTCACTCTCTCTAACCCTCGGTCTGTGCCTCAGTTTCCTGACCTGTAGAATGGGGATAATGACACTCGCCCACCTCACATGGGTGCTGGTGAAGGATAATTAGCACTTTGCATCTTGAAAGTCCTATGCAAACGTTATATAATCCTCCCAACACTCCGATGAGGTGAGCGCCAATATCCTCATTGTATAGACCCTGGAGAGGCAGAGGTGATGGGACTTTCAGCGTCAATGCCAGGATTAGAACTCAGGCATCCCTGCTCCCACACTTCAGTCCACTACACCAGGCAGCCAACCATACAGTGTGTGTAAAATACAGGTCGAGGGAGAAGCTAAAAAGGGAAAATAACATTATGATTGGAAGGACAATTAGCAATTACCAACTGACTTACAACCCCTGGGACGCTGCGGTTTTTCTCACTTTAAGGGCCCTCCATACCACTAGAGGGGCATGAAGGGTCCTTATCATCAATGGAAATCCGCCCACTATTTTTATCTCAACAGTGTCCCATTTAAGCCAAATCTACGGCATGGATTTTGTAGTTATATAAGAGAACAGATGGGGCTGGAGTCAAACTCCCCAGGCCAAATTCAGACCTGGTGTAAGTGGACGCTACTCCACAGACATCCCTGGAGTGGTGTCTCTTTATTCCAGCAATGAATCAGGACCTCCTGTAATAGAAGAGACGATACAGAATACAGAAATGTAACCATTTCCTTTGCGGTGGACGTACTGCTCTTACGGAGTAAAGCCACGCTGTGGAAAGCCCTTTTATAACACGGATCCTGCACTACTCCTGTATGTAAAGTCACTCACATGCATTCGTGTTCGCAGGACCCGAGGTTTAGTGGCACTTCCTGCAGAGAATCAGAGTGATTGCATTTTAGTTTATGGGTGCGCTTCTCTGGGGCCCTGCATCTTGGAGAGTCATTTCCAGCTGTGCAAAGTGATCTGGCACCACTTTGCATCTGTTTTGCACTGGTGTAAATGGCCACACAAGGCACCTGGACAATGAAGAATCTGGCCCTATAGTTTTCATGCCTTAAAGATGCAAGCTGGTAAAGTTATGGGCATGTGCAGAAACCAGTGTCCTTATCGTCCCTAGTTTCTCCAAATATTTTGTCACTGACCCCTGCTCCTCGCACCCAGACTCTTCCCTTTTCTTTTCTATTGTGTTCATAACAGCTCCAGTAACTCAGGACCTGGCTGCCTGAGCCTCAAAGCTGCTTTCCATGACCATCAGCATTATCATTTTAGTGAAAAAAACATAGCTGCTGCATTCAAGCAGGAAGTCTGGCAGCAGCTGGAGAGGGTTGATCTAGGGATGAGATCAAATGAGAGCTCTGTTCTCATTTCTGTTCTCTGCCCCACTTTGTGAACCCGGGATAACTGTTGATTTCAGTGGTGTCATTCTGAATGTAGGCCGGTACAACTGAAAGCAGAATATGTCCCCCTCTCCTATGCGAGATACACAATGGTGTGACGTGGTATAAAGATTTTGTCACTTTGAGTTTGGGTTGCAAAAAATTAGACAGTGTTTAACTTGCTGATGAGTCAAGACCATTGTCTACCATGCTGAGTGATGTGGGCTCATTGTTTTCTTGCACTCCCCCATTTGTGGCTTTTACTTAGATTGTAAGTTCTTTGGGGCAGGGACCATCTCTTTGTTCTGTGATTATACAGGGCCTCACGCCATGGAGCCTGGTCCATGACTATGGTCTCAGATGCTATCGCACTACATATATCAAAACAATAATAATAAATAGGCAGTCAAGATCGCAGCTTTCTATGGGATAATTATTATTAGGACGCATTGGCATTTTACTCTCTGCAGTTAGATGCTGTGATTACTCTTGTCTATTACACTGGAGTTGTCTTTTGAGGGTGCACACATCCTGTCCTTTTGATGAGACCTGTACAAGGTGCCCAAGATAAAATTCAGATTAACTACCACCCTGCAGCTCACCAGTTGCCACCTCATCTGCTCCAGCCCAGCTTAGATGAGACACTTGATATCTGAACTGATTGATGCCTATTTTATCTTGGGCCAGCGAAGTCTCTCTGCTTTCTCCCAACCTGCTTTGATGAATAATGTAGAGATCAATCTCCGATTATCCCAGCGATGAAAGGACACAGGCAACACAGTTCTGTTTTCAGAAACTTACCAGGATTTTTCTTCAGCCTCGTTTCTAAGGTTGCAGCCTTGATATGAAAGGTGAGTTGCCTTGGCAACATCCCAACGTTCTGCATGGACATAAATTACCTGTCAGTCTCTCAGTGAACGATGAAATGGATGAGTCTTCAGGGCTTCTGCTTCTAGACCAGCTTTTTTCGTCCCTTTCTGCAGCTAAATTAATCCATGTTGCATAAAGCCTTTCATAAATAAATAAGGTGCCATTCTTAATTAGGCAGCACACACAATTCAATCAGCTAAACTTAAAAAGATGCAGATCTGTCCTTTCTGAGGACAAAATGTACCTCCCTTTGCTTCTGTGGACTAGAAAACTACAATAGAGTCTCAGAATATATGGAGCTTTGAACAGAGTTGGCTTATCTGACCAACCTGACCTATTTTACCAGAAGTTCCACTAGACTGCTGAACAATGGGTCACACTGAGGTTTGATCCAACGTTCTTGGGATAATGGGACTGCAGCTGTATGGATGAGAGGCTACTCGTGACACTAGATTCTCTTCCCACCTGCCCACGTGATGCTGTGTATGGTGCACGAACCCCGCAGAAGGGGCCGTGAGCCTGTCAGAAGACTCGGCACTGAAGCCAGTGGAAGGAGAATAGTCGATTTCTTTTCTCCCCTTATTCTCCGGAAGGCCTGCATGCGTCTGGAACACGCTTGTTAGACGGCTGGTGCTACTAAGGACTCTGCTCAGACTGTAGCCCACCACAGCCAGTTAAAGGCTCTTTGAAATAAAGAGTGAAGGTTGAAACGTATTTGGGTCTCACGGAGGGGCAGCATTTAAGGTAGGACAGAGCATGAGCCTGGGAGAGATGGGTTCTGCTCGGAGACTGACTCGGGCAAGTCACTTCCCCCCATCTGTGCCTGGGGTGTCCCTATCGGTAAAAGGGGGATCACAGAGCTCAGCCGCTGTCATAGGGTCAGCCGCCTCCCAAGTGCCCCCTTTGTGGATGGGAGCGGTGCTCTAGAGCGTCCTGCCTCTGTTTCCCCTTCCACTTGGGGCCGCTCAAGAGCACCACACAGCCCAAAGGCATCAGGCAAAAGTCCCCTGTTGGGGCTCTCCTTTGAGTCCAAATAAACTCAGAAATAATAGCCTCTTCCACCCGACTCAGCCGGGCACAGCCACTCTGCCCTGAGGGACTGTCTCTTCCGACTCTCGGAGCAGCTAGAGAAGCTCCATACCTACCCTGGCTGCCAATCAGGCTCCTCCACCCCCTTCTTGGAGTCAGGTGGCCCCAGCCCTCCTGCACAGGGCTGGGTTATGATCCACTGACCCTTTCACGCCCTCCAGGAGCCAGCCCTGTCCCTGCAGCCCTTACCTGAAGCTGCTTCCCCAGTTTCCAGATTTGCCTGGCTGGAGAGCTAGGTTCCCATTCAAGCTTCCTTCTGCAGGGACGGCCCCAGGGGTCCGTCCCTTCCTGCCTTCTCTCCCCAGGCCTGGCCTGAGTTAATCACATGACCTCATGTGTTATTACCCATCTGGGAAGGGGCGCTGGTCCCACAGGTGGGGCCGAGCTCCCACTTCCCTTCAAAGGGGCCAGCCGCCCGCTGACGCCCACCTTTGCGAGCTCCTGGCAAAGCGGAAGGAATTCCAAATGCAAAGTCGCGTTGTGAAACCTGCTCACTTCCTGTCACAAGGAAGAAGGCTGCTAATGCAGCCACTGGCTTTTGAATGCCTCTGGCTACGTAGAACGTGGGGGGCGCTTTGGTTCAGACCCACAAAGTATTTAGGCTCCTAACGTCAACTGAAATCCCACCTTCGAGGAGCTGGGCCTTAGAGGGCGAGGTTTAAAAAAAGGCCCCAATTACCAAATGTCCTGCAGAGAGACTGAGGCATCAAGTCTCTAGGAGAATTTGACCTGTTATGCTGCTTCCTAATGGCCGGGGACGTGGAGTACTCCCCTCTTGAGCTCCTCCTAGAGGCTGGGTGAAAGACCACAGTCATTTTCCGCCCCCTGCTCCATCTTCGGGCTGCCAGCCAACCTGAGTGGGTGCTCCCTGGCTTGGTCCTCCAGCCAAGATACAATGTCCAAATGAGCCCCTTCCCGGGTAGGAAAGAGTCCAAGAAACAAAACGTCTCTTTGCTCCCAGCCTGGGGCCCTTCAGAATCAGTCCTTTGTTGGGCCTCTTAGCTAACCCCGAAGAAGGGAACAGGGGTTATGTTACTTTACCTCAGGCCAGTGTGGGAACCCAAGCCTGCCCCCTGCTCCGGGTTCCAGCCCAGGGACCCTGTAAACAGCCGTCACACACTGCTCCAGTTCAGTGCTTCCCTGGGCCTCTTCCTACCGGGCCTCTGTTAGCTTCACCCGTAGCATAGGGTTCAGCATCCCCTGTCAGCTCTCTCCCTGCAAACCCAGCTCAACCAGTGCACCAGAACCACGCCGGCTATCCCTCGAGCGTGTGGGGCTGCAGGAGAGCCAGGAGCCCTCGACCCCGCCACCCCCAGCCACAATCCGGGAACTGCCCCGCTGCTAACGCCCTGCAGCTGCTTTTATCTGAGCCTGCTGGGCTCTGAGTGGCTGTTTCCATGAAGCCTCTCCAGGAGACCTGCTCCTTGCCTGCAGTAGGGTGTGGTAGGACCGCACGGGGCCTCCGATGGAGCAGCCCCATCACATGACCCCTTGTACATCCCCGCTGAGAGAGGGGGCCCTATTCCCACTCTCCTCATCCCCAGAGCTGCACTGTCAGATGCTCCCTGGGTATCCTGAGGCTCACGCCTGACTCCTGATGCTGCTGTGTAGACAAGATCTAAGCAGGGAGCTTTGCCTCTGCTACAGCCCAGCAGCCTGGCCTATGCCGGATGCCAAACCTGAAACACAAGCTAGGAGTCTGACGCAAAACCTTAGAGCAGGGGATCCAAACTCCAAACCCCGCTCCAGAGTTTGCAAACAAGTCGCTACATGTTGCAGCCCTGCCTGAGCCCTCTGTTTATTTACTGGGGGAGTACCGGAGCCAGGAAGGGACGGACATTTCCATGGCTGCTGAGAGCAGCGTAAACCTCTGGAGACAGCACTGGTGCGTGCCGATGGCCCCCCCAGCAATGTGCTTCGGAGTGAGATCTGGGAAATCCGCACCCCTCTGGAGAAGCCGGAGCAGTGAGCGTGTACGTGCAGCGCGGCGTGTTCACTCGAAAGGCGAGAAAGGGCAAGAGGTTGCAAATGAAGGGGGCAGGCTGGGGAGCATCCTCTTGTTCTCGGGGAGAAGGACTTTGCCCTCAGCATTGGCGCAGGCTGCACTTCATCAGCAAATCATTCGGGAACCTTTTTGCAACCAGAGCACGTGTGAGTGTGTCTTGGCATCAACCCACGCCTGCTTGTGTGTCTCAGCGTCCATGCACCCCCCTGCTGTGGCTCGAGGAGCTTCATTTTCATACTGTTCAAGCCTGGATCCGGAATTGCTCCCATCTGCGCCACCTGGAGGTCTGACCTGGCAGATCCAGCTTCCGGGTGCCATAAATTCTTCTCCATCCACACGCACGGCAAAACCTTGTTTAAAGCCAACTTACCACTTACCAGCCATGCTCATGTGTTCCCATCCCTCTAGGTGCATCCTCCTTCTCCTAACTAACCTCGAGATGGGTCCGTTAACGCGGTCCACGGCACTCCCTGCCACGACAGCTTAATCCAGGCCAGGTTTAAGGAGACTCCCTGAGGTGACACTAGGCAGAGACCCGCTGGGCCTGTTTGTTCCCAGCAGCCTCCATCAAGAATCCCCTTTGTAGTCATTGCAGCCACGTCCTGTGTCTTCTTCACTATTACAGAGATTAAGGCTCAATGCAGGAATCAAGAAACAAGTTATCGTGTCTCCCCCTGTCCTGAGGCTGCTGGAGGCCAGGCTGGTGCCTAGACCCTGAGGTCTGCTCTAACTTGTTCCCCTGCTTTAGTGATCCCTATAAGTCATAGCAACGGTGCAGAGTAGTTGGGACACAGGCACACCCTGACCATGACCCAGACCTCCCCGACACCCCTCCCACAATGATCCCCTGTTCTGGGAGCTGCTGCCAGGGAGCGTAGAGCCAGCTACATGGCTGAGTGCTTCCCTGGGAAGTGATGGGACATACATAGCATGGACGAATCCTGTGCCTCCCCCTATATGCCCAAATCAGAGACTCGGTTCCGAAACGTTTGGACCTGGATCTGCAATCCATGGCTGTTGGCCATTCTAACGGAAGTAGGGGGGCATGTCTCATTAAAATTCATGGCGAGTTGGGTGCCTGACACCTTTGAAAATCACAGCCGCAATCGGCAGCAAAGTCCCACAGCTGCTGACTGTGTGATGTCAAAATCATTTCCATGGTTTCCAGCAGTACCAGGGGGATGATTTAAATCCCAAAGATCTTAAACCCTCATGTGTCTTTTAGTTCTTTAACCAATTGGTATTGAAGAATCAAAAGAAAAACAACAATAAAAGACTTCCGCTCTCCAAAGACATACAGCTCTATTAATACAGATATCTCCAAGTGCATGGGTCCACAGGGAAAGGCTGCAACAGATGGCATCAGACTCAAGCCCTTAATGTTATGTTAATTTCACAGTAAAGCAATCTTCAGTTCAGCAAGAGTCCTGTGGTACCCCCGCCACCCATAGACACACTTTCTCTTCCCTTTTTTCCCCATTTCTATCTGCCACTCAGAAAAAGGGGGAGAAAAGGAATAAAATCCAGGGGGGAAAAACTGAGTTTCTGTTTTTTTGAAAACTGCAATTTTTTGGCAAGAAAGGTTGGGGAAATTAACATGTGTCCAAAGTTTCCTGTGGAAAAACAGTTGATGCTTTTTGACTCATTTGTCTTATAATAACATCCCTAGTTTACAGCTAAGATCACAGCGTATAATCAGTAGGAACAGAAACAAGGGTCTTGTCTTCACAGACAGTGCTGCACTGGTGCAGATGCAACGCTGTGGCGCTTTAGTGAAGACACCACTACAGCGAGCGAAGAGCTTCTCCTGTCGGTGTAGTCAATCCACCTCCCCCAGAGGCGGGGGCTTTGTTGGCAGGAGAAGCACTCCCATTCACATAGCGTAGTCTACACCAGGGGTTAGGTCGGTATAACTACGTCACTCAGGGGTGTGGATTTTTCCCACCCCTGGGTGTGTAGTTACACCGGGATAAGTTTGTAGTGTAGACCTGGCCCAGGTTTCCTCACTCCCAGGTCAGTGTGCCCCCCTACAAAAGCGGCAGCATGCAAGGAGGTTACACAAAGTCAAAAGCATTTCTGTCGCAAATCTGTTTTTCACTCTTAGGGAGAAAATGTTAACCTACTGTGACCGTCTGTTTGGTGGCAAATCCACTTGTAGGGGGTTGGATACAACTTTTTCTGTCTCTAACTCCATTCTTGGCTCATTTTAGTCTTCCAAGGAAAGTCATCGCCTTAAACCTGGAACAATACAGCCATTTCTTTGTCACGGTCCCTCCTGCCCTAAGTATGACTGCTGGGAAACAGGACAGCCAAGCAGGGAATGTTTCTTTTGAACCTCAGTCCATCGGAGACAAAATTCCCACTCTCCCTCACCCTGCCTATGGCCACAGTAAATCACTTAAACATGCGCGCATGTTTGACACAGTACTTAAGCATTTAAGTTTGAGGAGGTAAGTAATTCAGCCAGAAGTTAAAGCAGTGGGTGGTTCTATGGCCTGTGAGGGGCAGGAGGTCAGATGATGATCATGATGGTCCCTTTAGGCCTTTACGCCTACGAATCTATGAACTATACGTATGTGCTTGAGTCCCATTGAAATTAATGGGACTCAAGTACGGGCCTAAAGTTGAGCACATGCTAAGTGCTTTGCTAAACAGGGATGAACTGCTGACTCAGGGGGCCCATGGACCTGTTTCAAGGCCCTCTAAAGTCACTAGGAATCTTTCCATTGGTTTCAGTGGGTTCTGAATCCAGCCCGAAGGGCTTGATCTTGGGGGGACGTGCTTAAACTGCAAGGTGGGTGGAGCAAGTTAAGCACTTCCCAGGGGGGCTGAGATGATCCTGCCAGCTAGAGGAAAACTGAGCAAATGGGGGGAGAGATTCTGCAAGTTGCCGAGCACTTGATCAGGCTGGAGTGCTCAACTTAAGCACATGTAGTCCTGTAGCACTTTAAAGACTAACAAATTTAATTTCTGCAGGCATAAGCTTTCGTGGGCTGTAACCCACTTCGTCAGATGACGGGACTAGGCATGCTCTGAAGTCTTTCGCTGGATCCAGCCACAGCACTCAGCATCTAGCAGAGAAACTCTTGGAAAGCACCTACCACTCCCTCCCTCCAGAATGCGAAGCCCCCTGTGGGATCAGGCCCTAATCTCGCACGGACAGGAGGCACGGAAGCACAGTTTAGGGTACGTGCATCTCCCCTCATGAGACGAATTCACACTCCTCGCGTAGAAGGGCTGATTAGTCACAGGGCTTGCACTTGTGCCAGGCTCTCTGGGGCCTCTGCAAAAACAATCGCTTGCACTTTGCAGCTGGGCTGGCTATTTATAGAAAACCATTAAAACAAATCCAATCTTCTTATGTTCCCTCCTGTACGTCGTTCATTACATTTCATTTGCTCTGGAACGCATTCCGCACCCGGGCCTCGGGACCTTATCCTGCCGAGACAGGATGGCATTCATTTTGATTTTAGCTACATCTGGTAACTAGGTTAAAATCTAAAGTAGGACTAATCAGGCTAAATATAACGCCGCTCCGAACCCCAGATCAGGCCACCATTCCTGTTTACGTCACTAGTAACGTTAATATGCCACAGAAACCTGGCAAATAGCGAGGGGGTTAACGGTAATTGAATGAGATCTTTAACTTTCCCCGAGCTCAGCATTCACAATACGTGTATCTGGATTTACTCATGGATTTATTAGGCCACCAACACACTAGCCTCTGGACTCAGTGCTAAACGTTGCAATAATCTTGGGATTATGTGCAATATTAGAGAAGGGATTTAGCTGCAAAATTCAGATCTGGGTCTAAACTTTTCCTAACTTTGGCAGGGGGAAGATATTCCAAACTGGATTTTTTGACTCGAGGCAGCCCCCGCCACGAAGCACTTCACTAGCTGTGCAGTGATGATGAAGATGATGGAAAAATTCCTCCTTGACCCAAGAGAAGATCATTTTATGCCCCAGAGCATGACTTTTGACTAACCCCCTCCACCACCACACTGACAGCTGAGCATCAGAAGGCTGTGCTATGTTATTAATTAATTATAGCACCTGACGGCCTCAGTCAGCCTTTGGACCCTATTGTACGGGAGGGAGCTGTGCAAACACAGATAAAGAGACTCTCTCTGCCCCAGGGGGTTACAATGAATAGATTCAGAGATTTTAAAGCCAAAAGAAATTATTAATATTAATAATAAATAATCATTTGTATTGCAGCAGCACCTAGGAGCCCTGGCCATTGACCCCTCTCCATTGTTGTGCTAGGTGCTGTACAAACGTAGAACAATGATCTAGTTTGACCACCTGAACCATCTAAGGGCCTGACTGAAAGCTCACGGAAGTCAGTGGAAAAACTCCTATATCTCAGTAAGCTCGGATTGGACCCTAAAGGTTACAGGACAGAGCTGTACCATATAATCTAATGATTATGGTGCTGACTGGCATATTGACATAGCTACCGCTTCTTGTGGAGGTGGAGTTATACTGACTGAAAAGCTCTCTGCCGTCGGCTCACAGCATCTTCATTAGACGCGCTACAGCACCAATGTCAATTTCTAGTGTAGGCTTGCCAATAGGAATCTCTTGTTTCCTTGAAGAGTTTTAAAGGCCCAGCCAGATCACACCCTGGGACACAACTGATGCTGTTTTAAAAAAATGGCAATGTTATTGATCGCTGCACAAACTGCTCTGACAAAAATCAGCCCCACACAAGGTTTCTCTAAGTCCTAGTCACAGAATCTCACCAGAATGAGGGCTGTTTATGTTTCTGCTTCCCTTAAGATAAAACACATTTTTTGGGTCATTTGCGAGCGAGTCCCATTTCCTCAGCAAATACATAAATGATGATCACGTGACTGGAAACATGCTTTACAGCTTTGTCTTCGGACGCAGAAGGCGCTGTGTCAGACTGTGCAGATGTTCCCCCACCCCGGATGGGCACGTGTAACTGGTCCAAAAGTGCTTTGAAGATGCAGCAACACCGCCCCCAACAAATACAGTCCTCACCAACTTGATCTCTCAGTCGTTTGGTGCTACAGAAGCAATAATGGGTCTTATTCATCTCCACTGAGCACTGCAGAGGGGAAACTGGCTCAAACTATTAATCAGTCCTGATTTAGGAAGATGTTGAGTGCTCTCAGTTCCCTTTGAAATAGTTAGAAGGCCCCCAGCATGTTGCCAGGGTGGCTCACTGGACTGGGCCCAACTGCAAACAATGGAGGGGCTACTTTTGACTAAGCCAATAGTTTTCACCAATCTAATCCTGGTTTAGGGTTTGTCTACACTGGGAAATTAATTCAGATTAAGGTAGGATGTCAATTTAAAACAGAACACCTATACCTGATTAAGATAATTTGGAATAAGGCACTCTTCTTTCACAATAATTGCATCCATACAGGGAGTTAGTCAGAGATAACTATCCCATCTGTGACACTGGCAGACCTGGTACCAGCTCTTGTGAAGACGGCAGGCGTTAGCTAAGAATTGAGAAACTCATAGCTGAATACCAGAGCAGTTCACCTATATGTTAGTTTTATTCAAAATAGGTGTTAGTCTTTTAAAATGGTTTAGATTCTATGAAATGATTGTAAATTGCTGCCTGCATTAATCTCACTGGTGATGTCTGTATGCCAGGCTACAAGCAAACATGTAAGTTTTGCTTCATCACTCTGAAAATGTTTGCTCTGAACTTATGAACCCAGGCATGGGAATCATTTCCCCCCTCCCTTCCTCACCCTCACTCATCCAGGAATATTATCAAAATTTAAGTGGGTCATTATAACACAAAAGCTTTGTTAATTGCCCCATCCACCCATGGAGAAGCACATGCAGATGGCCTCGTCCCATCACTCTGAATGATGGAAGAGGGAAATAAAAATGATGGACATGAAAATTGTTCATCTCTTTGCTGTTGGAACTCTCACAGGGCCAGAGAAACCAAAGTGAAGCCAGAGATCCTCAGCAGTTACTTCCTGGGTCCACCTTGAGACACTTTGATTTCACACATCACTGCAATTCTGTCCGTCTTAGGATTTAAATAGTAACTCATTTGTGCATATAAGTTTTCTTGCTTTAACCTGTAAATAACTCATTTTTTTTTCTAGTGAATAAAGTTTTAGACAGCTTATTAAAGGATTGGCTACAGGCATTGTCGTTGATGTAGGATCTGGGGTAAGCGGCTGGTCTCTTGGGACTGGAAGCATCCTGAATTTTGTGTGATTTTTGGTGTAAGCGATGATTTAGCACTAAGTCCAGTTTGCCTGGGTGGCAAGATAAGATGGGAGAGTCTAAGGGGACCATCTGTGACTCCATGGTAAGACTGTTATAGTGATCCAGGAGTTCACATTTGTTACTTGTGCGGTAAAATCTGATTCTAGAACATAGCACCAGTTTGGGGTGTCTGCCCTGTTTACGACAGCGTGCCCTGAGATAGGCACTCCCGGTTGTGAGCCACTCCAGCCAGTGTGACACCTCAGTAGTTCCTTATGGACACAAGACCTTCGTCTACTGGGATTTTAGCCACCAGTGTCGCTGCACCAGTGCAACCCCCCTCGTGTAAACACAGTTTACAGCTGTGCAGTGCAGTCAGCAGAATGGTGCAGTGACACTGGACACTGGCTAAAATCCATGGCCCAACTCACAGTCCCGTGTCCTACGGCTTTGGACCATCCCCATTGTACAGATGGGGAACTGAGGCACTTGTCGGACAAGAAGTCTAGTCTGTGGCAGTGCTGGGAGATGAACTCAGATCTCCTAAAGCCCAGATTAGCAGCCGAGGCCCTGGACCATCCTTCCGCTCCTGAGGAACGCTACCCAAACCCACATGTGGACACTTATGAACCTGGACCACATTTGGCTCTGGATCCGGGCCTGGAGTTCAGGCCCAAGCCCCTGCTATAGGAATACTCTACAAAAGAAATGTCTGCCTATGTGTAAATAGTTATTGAAGGAGCTCAAGAACACTCAGCCCTGTTCCTGGATTATGTAGGACCCATGTAACTCCCCCTTCCTATTGTGCACTGCAGATGGTTTCTTGTGGACAGCTTTCTTAGGTGCAGCTGTTAAGCCCGGGCTTGTTCTCCAGAGGTCCCTGGCAGGCAGGCCACTTAGATTAGCCCTCCTGTGCTGATAGGTCAATGGGGGAGCAGGGAGCTGAAGCAGTTTCTCAGTGAACAGAACCAGCCCCGTCCATAGCACCCTGAGAGAGCCCCAAGCCATTCTCTCATGAGGAGCAGGCTAATTCTCCTCAGAGCAGGGGAAACGCTGCCCTGCCTCAGACACCGTTGTATGGTAGCTGAGGGACAATGCTGCCTCTGTAAATGGCCACCGTTGTATTCGTGTTACACTGGATGGGGGCTGTGGCTCAGAGCATGCTCCATCCACGTCAGGAGGAGTAATAACCTCCCTGATTCCCCTGTGCACAGTCCAGGTCCGTGTGCGCAGATGACCAAGGCGAATGTTCGCTTATTTCCCATCCTAGTGGGTGGGCCAAGCCATGGCTCCACCCTCTCAACCCACCGGCCAGCAGATCTGAGCTACGGCAGGGAAAGGGCAATAAATTGTGCAGAAAATTCCCATGAAGCAAAGTGGGAGAGCTGGGAGGAACCGGGGCATATGTCCTTCCCTGGGATGCTCCTGAGACAACACACTACCCCTAACGGTGGGCGGTGTCCGACAAACACCATCTAGCCTGTTGTCTCGGCCCTTTCAACAAAAAGGGTTCTGCCCAGTAGGGTTTCTACTCCAGACAGCACCTGGTTGCCATAAGAAGGTCCCCAATCCACCTATCATACTCACATGGCCTCTGTTGCCATCACATTTAATCTCCCCACACCCTTGTGAGATAGCAAAGTACTGTGAAAAAGAGAGACTGAACAACTTGCCCAAGGTCACACAGCGTCTGTCTCGCCGGGCTGTCAGCCCCATGAGGCAATGGGAGTGCTCCCTGCCAAGCGGTGACATGAAGCAGACTGGAGAGAGACTGCTTCCCTTAGCAGCCTACCTTGGGATCACCTGGATGGGTCCTTGCCTGTGGATTGGCTGAACCCTGGTTGGATGGATGGAGCCCATCAGAAGACCTGCAGGTAATTGCCTCTGATGACTCATCACCCAATGGAGCCCTGTGACCTCTTGGGTCCCTTAGAGATGCATAGAAACATAGGGCTGGAAGGGACTCGAGAGGTCATCCCTCTGCACCATTAAGTATGCCTAGACCATTATGGATTGTTTGGTCTCCCGCTGAAGCATTCCAACACGGGTCACTGCTGCAGACAGGTGTAGTAAGAAGTGAGACCACAACAGGATACCATGGGGCCATTGGTCTTGACAGTTCTCCTGTTTCTAGAGGAGTTCTCTGGCCTACATGCCCGATTATTTGTTCTATTTGGTAACTGTAATTTAGGCTGCAAAAAGCAATGTTTAGTTTCAGGGCCGTTTGCGGTTTTGAGCCATGGTCTCAAAAAAAAAATTAAAAATAAAAACAAACCTTTTCCTATTTGTACTGTACCTTTTGAGCTCAGCTCCTAGCACAATATACTCTTTATTCCCCACGAGTGTGCCTATTATTGCATTTGGCACATTTCTCCAATGGCCATCCCACATATTGTTCCTCATAATAAGTACAGGTCCAATGGGTGTGGGATTTGCATGAGAGCGATGATGACTTGGCTACGGCGCAAACATGTCCCTAAACGCCCCCACACACGTGCAGTCCTGCCTTGCTGAGGCCATAAACAGCAAAGCATTGGAGAAGGGTTCTGGGAAAGGATGGATGGAGATATCATTCATCTGATTAAGGGAAATTGGGGGGAATGTATATTCATAAGAGGCCACTACAGAAAGTAATTTGTAGGAATAAAATACGTTTTCATAGCACACAGAGCAGCCAGCTGACATAACATCCCGTAACAAATGGCTGAAAAAGTGCCAGCATCTCCTATCTACAGCCATGCATAAAGCTTGCCTGCTATCACAATCCATGGCAGAATACATCTGGAAACCACAGGTATCAAAACCAGAATCTCTAGCACACGCACCTGTCATCTGAGTTACGATGGTAACCCAATCCATGATAAATAAGTGGTGGGTTCTCACGATTTCTGAACCAGCCGCTACAGAGAGACATATGAGCACAGACAGTTGCACTGTACTGTCATACTATGTTGTCCTGGCTAGTATTGTGTTTTAACAAAGACCAATGAGACCCAGTGTACCTGTCCCTCTGATGCCCCTTTCACCTGGGTGGCTCGCAGGGTGTCTTGCTTTGAGTGCATCTCAAGGGCAGCCTGACAGCAAAAACCGATTAGCCTTATTGAAGGGTAAAGTAATCCTATCAACTCCTCTGATGATAGACATCCCAGCAAGCGCAGCCCATTGCCTGCAGGCAGGTGTACCCTAGACATTAGCCAGTGCGGAATATACTGTGTCCCTGTGACCCTAAAAACCACTCAGTGCCAATTGGCAAAGTTTCACTGTTCTGTAACAGCAGCTCCCGCTAGACCCAACACACTCATTACACCTAACACGCTGCTTTCATGGAATTTATCCACAGAGAATATCATGGGAGGTCTTCAGTAACAGCTGGGGTCACACTGGTCGTTAATATCATCGTGAAATGTATGTACCAATCCCCCATGTAAGAAGCTGTGTGTGGAGATACATATATAGACATATACACACTGATAATATGTTCCTAAAAAGTCTGAATCAAGGCAGGGTTGACAAAGAGGTCTCTGCCGGATGAAGGACGTACATTCACCTGCCTGCCTCGATTCACATGTGTTAGGAACCAGGGCATAGGCACTCAGACCGGCTGGTCAGAGCAGGAGCCGGAAGGTAAGCCAGGGGTCACAGCCAGAGACAGGAGTGAAGCCAAGGGTAAGAGCCAGCAGGCAGTAGCCAGAAGACAAGCTGGGACTAGCAGCCAATGGGCAGGAGCTGAGCATAAGGGAAGAAGCCAGAGACAAGGCAAGGATGTGGCATGGAGCAGGAGCTAGGCAGGAACTGGGAACAGGGGGTTGGATGCAGATCGCAGGAGACAGGCAAGAGCTGAGTCCAATGCCGCAGCAAAAGAGAACCTGTCCAGGGAGGGTCTATTGTGAGCAAGTCCATGAAACAATGATTAAAGCAGGAATTTACGGTAGCCTTGTAGGCTGATCAACATGTCAAAGATGTTGCTTCACAGTCGCTAGCAGAAAAGAGATAGTAGACTAGTGAGCAATGTGTGATAGCCTGCAGCTGTGGTCTAGCCTGTAGTACAGCATGTGTATAGCTCATAATTTACACAGGGATTGGCTACACAAACGAGTAGGCCAATCAAAGTGTGTGGTATGGTGTACTAGCCAGTA
Organism: Emydura macquarii macquarii; assembly: GCF_026122565.2. Classification (NCBI taxonomy): domain Eukaryota; kingdom Metazoa; phylum Chordata; order Testudines; family Chelidae; genus Emydura; species Emydura macquarii. The sequence goes on along the minus strand of NW_027133250.1, from coordinate 4,360,810 downwards.
GTGTTACGTGTAAGTGCATATAGAAGCTGATTCACCATTGTGTGCGCTGGACGTGTAATATGTCCTGTGCCCATTCCCTACACTTAAGCCTGATCAACTCAAATGTAGTTTGATTGTATGCCAATAAAGCAGCCTCAGTGAGGAGTTCGGCATTTAACCAACTTCTTTGACTCTAGAGATCCGGATAAAGCGTTCTCCCAGAACTGGATGGGGTGATCTGGATAAACCAAGCGGAGGGAATCTCAGCCCACAGCCGCTCAGACAATCCATCCACACCCAGCTCACTTCCAGGCTTAAGTAGCGGGTGAGAGCCAATCAGGCAGCCACACACCTTGGACATTCTGACAGGACTTCGTGTGAGGTCTGCCCTTCAGGGACTGGTGAAGTGCTACTTTGCCTATCTCCCTTGGTGGCAATGCGGGCATTTCAGGGACCCCACAGCTGTGGGTTCCAGACCTGCCAAAACTGCAGACTTACACCCGCAGATCCTTACAACATGTAGATTCAGCACTGGAAGTTCCACTTGCATACAAAGATGTGAAATCACCCCAACGCAAAATAAGCCCATGTGGCTCATTCTGACTCTGGGAAGAAAACAAATGTGGGGGAATAGAAGGCGGCGGCACAAGGATACCTCTTTACTCTGCACCGGAGGAAGTAATCGGGCAGTGCGTTTACATTTTAGAAAACAGGAGCCCCACCTTCCCTGGGTGGATGCATGGTAAAGGACATTAGGTGAAACAAGACTGCTTTTAGACAGATGGTTAGCCCGCTAAAGTTACGTTTAGGCTCTAGAAAGCATGCATTGATTGTTTTAGATGTAACCTCTGTATCCATTATCCTTACGCACTAGCTCTTAAATCTTAACGTTTGGTAATAAATTCAGGATTATTTCACTAGAAATGTATCTCAGGGCTGTGATGTTATGTAGGAGCTCATCCTCAGCTGAATCAAACAAGTTGGTGTATGCACTGTCCCCTGGGGGATCGCGAAGCAGGTATTTCTGGGAGGAGCCAGTGACAAGGCCTGGATATCACAGGGGAATGCTCCAAAGGGGACTGGGATGCACCCATCATTAACCTGCAAAGCAAAGTGAGGGCCAGCCTTGCACGCACTTAATTGAGCATCAGCTCCTTGACACTGCCAGTCTGTTAGACACCCAAACAATCACTGCAGGGCAAGTCTCCCTTGCTGTAGTCAGGGAGGTAACAAGGTAACTGGGTACCCCAAGAAGCATCGCAGCCATCCAGCCCTATTGGCTCAGCTCTCATCTCCCTCTCACCCGCTTCCTCTGTGCGCCTGGTAACAATCGGCTGCTGGCTTTTGCTACACTGTAAGAGAGAGGCTGGATGTGGAACCAAAGCACTGGCCTAAAAGCGGCGAGATCTATTCTGTGCTCTGCTACGTATTTTCTGGGTGACTTTAAGAGAGTCATTTAATCTTAAATGGGTGCTCCTCGTGAATGGTTGGGAGACATTTGGATGCTGCAGTGGTGAGCGCCAGGGATCAGCCAATAAATAGGTCTTCAGTGCAGAAACCGGAGCACCTATTTCTAAGTGAACTCAGCAAAAAAAAAACAAAAAACCCCACCCAATGGCAGCCCAGTTGACATACATCATGCCGCTTTTATGAATCTAGCCCTTGGAGTGTTGTTAAGAACAAGACCTCTCAGCAATAGACTTGCAAACTGTTCTGCACTGCAGTATCTCTGGCTAGCAAGGGAGGGGGCGGGAACCATCAACCTGCTTCTGTCCTATTTCTAAGCAGTTCTTGCTCATAAAGTGAAGTGCAACTCAGAGTGAGGACGAGGGAATTGAACCAAGTCTGTATAATTAGAAAGCCTCTCCATATACAGAACACATTCTATGCAGTAGAGCCCTTGCTTTTCACTTGTGGATGAAGCACAGTCGCTAAAGAGCCCAGGTTTTGCCTTCATTTAAAACAGAAGCGAGAACTGGGATCTTCAGGGAGACTGGTCCAGTTTTAAACAGAGCTCTTAATGATTGGGCAGTCATATTGCCAATAAATTGCTGACTGCCACTTTATTGGATATAGCATGGCTCCAAGAAAGCCTCAGCAGGGAATGGGGACTGGAAAACTCACTGGGATGCTGATGGGGGTTGGATCTTGGTCATGCAATAAATCAAATATAATATAGGTAACTACATTTTGTCAGGGCTTTGAATCCAGCCCACTTTAGCAGTGATTGTTGCCCTGGCTCTCTAGACAACATTAAGGATGCAAGAAACCCACATGAGCAGAGCTGGATTCCAAATAACCATATTTATTAACCCTGTATGACTTTACAAGGCCTAGATTCCTAAATGCATTGGTCTTCTGGCAAGGTTCTGACGACTTCAGCCAAAACAGAAGACAGGACTCACAAACTATTTAAAGGCATACCACCCAATTCCCACACACTACAGTGCCCGAAAGCTATGTTTGTCCAATTGCTGCTGCGTGACCGCCGTGAAATGAGCAGTGGGGGAGTCCCAGTCCAACTCCTTGGGGCCAGGTGCCCATCTCACAAAAGCCAGCACAACAGTGGAGAGCAGAAAGCCCAATGACTGAATGGACTGTGAAGATTGAGCCTTATTCCTCTCTTGCAGCTGCTCTCACTAGGCCAAGGGTGGTAGGGAGCCGGGGACAGTGGCATGAGAAGTGTGCACTGCTGATCTCCATTGTGTACTTCTGCAGAAGATCTTACACCAGGTGTATCCATTAGTTGCCATTCCACAGCATTAAGCAATGACAACCAGCCTTTGCCATTCATAAGAATGAAGGACCTGATCCAAAGTCCATTGATGTCAGTGGAAATCCCCCACAGATTTTAGTGGGCTTTGAATTAGGCCCTGGAAGAGTGGATCTCATCAGATACTGCCCCAGGAGTTGATTAACACCATCAGAGGCTCCTCTGGAGAAGTAAGGTCATCTAAGGGATGCTGTCCTTAGAGCCACCCGGTCCCATTGACAATATGGCACAGTAGCCAGAATTGATATTCTCCATCAGGCCAGCACTGATCCTGCCTTTCATCTGCGGTCAACTTGGACCATTCTAACACTCATTCTTTGGAGGAAATAACCCGCCATCCCATTGTGGCCAGCCCACGTGATTTTGATCACAAGTCTGGTGACGTGTTTCTGCGAAAGCCCCACATCCTGGAATCATGAGATTAATTCAGACTTTAAACTTTTGGTTTTTAAAAGCAAGTGTCTAGCCCTCAGGGTTGCAGAGAAAAGCTTGAAAATGCAAAGCCTAAAAGTCGAAAATAAAAACAGAAGGCAAATAAATGTATTATTGTTAGGTTGGCTTTTATGCTAATCTCATGATTTTGGGGCCCTGACATGATTTTTGAACTTGGGGGGCTGCCGATATTGTATTCATTCATAGACTAAAATGGGCCGGATCCTCAGCTGGTGTAAATCACATAGATTCTTTGAAGGCAGTGGAGCAATATTGATTTGTATGAGCACAGGCTCATGCAGTAGGATGGCCTAGTGAATAGAGCGCTGGCCTGGGTCTCAGGAGACCTGCATTCAGTTCTTGGCTCAGCTCCAGAGTCCTGCTATGGCCGTAGGCAAGGCACCCGCCCACTCACCACAGTTGTATGGCTTTCATTACACCTGGACAATTAAAGTGGTACAACACCTTCTTCTCCCCCACGCCCCAGGAATGCAGTGACACTGGTATAAAGCTGCTTTATGCTGGTATAGCTAAGACAATACTATGATGTGAGGAGACTGGCTGGTCACTCTATTTCCCACTGGATACAGACCCCTGAAGGGAAGAGTCGCAGGACCTGGTGGGTAAGTAAAATAAGCTATTCAGGTATAAGGCACTATTATATGTCCACACGAGTGGCTGTACGGATATAGCTATATTGGTGTAAAAAAAAAAAATCATACCCCAACCAACATATAAAAAAGTGTGTAGGCCAGGCCTGCCTCTACTCTGTGCCTCAGTTCCCCATCTGTCAAAGGGGGTAAGAGTCCTCTACCTCTCAGGGAAAGGAAAAGGATAAAAATCCATTAAGATGCTCAATACTATAGTGATGAAGATCATGTGAAAAATTGTTCTCCTTATCCTCTGCAGACAGGGCAAGAAGCAAGGGGCTTAAATTGCAGCAAGTGGGGGGCTGAGATTGGACATTAGGAAAAGCTTCCTAACTGTCAGGGTAGTTAAGCAGTGGAGTAAATTGTCTAGGGAGGTTGTAGGATCTCCATCATTGCAGGGAGCAGGTTAGACTAACCTGTCAGGGATGGTCTAGTTATTATATAGCCTGGTCTGGAGTGCAGGGGACTGACTAGGTGACCTCTTGAGGTCACTTCCAGTCCCATGCTATGTAGACACTTAGTTGGACAGAAGCTAGCCCATCTGTTTCTAAGCAGGCATGACAAACGTGAGCTGCTCTGTAATAACGTAGGAATCCTGGACAGTGATCTGATTATTGGGGTGCTGAATGTACGATTACATGGGGTTAAATCAAGAGAGCTGTTGGGAAAACAAGCAGGAAGGGGAAACAATGGCTGAAAATAAACAGGTAACGGCCATACTGGGTCAGACCAATGGTCTATCTAGCCCTGTATCCGGTCTTCCAACAATGGCCAATGCCAAATGCTTCAAAAGGAATGACTAGTACAGGGCACTCAAGTGAGCCATCGCCTGTTGTCCAGTCCTAGCATCTGGCAGTCAGAAGCCTAGGGACCCCCCAGAACATGGGGTTGTGTCCCTGACCATCTTGGCCAATAGCCATTGATAGACCTATCTTCCGTGAACCTATCTCATTCTTTTTTAATCCAGTTGTTTTGGCCTTCACAACATCCCCTGGCATCGAGTTCCACAGGTTGACCCTGCGTTGTGTGAAGTGCTTCCTTATGTTTAAACCTGCTGCCTATCCATTTCATTGGGTGACCCCTGGTTCTTGTGAAGGAGTAAATAACATTTCCTTATTCACTTCCCCCACACCAGTCATCATTTTATAGACCTCATCACCTCCCCCTTAGCTGTCTCTTTTCCAAGCTGAAAAGCCCCAGTCTTTTTAATCTCTCCTCATACGGAAGCTGTTCCATACCCTTAATCATTTGCATTGCCCTTCTCTGTACCTTTTCCAATTCTATTATATCTTTTTTGAGATGGAGCAACTAGAACGGCATGCAGTATTCAAGGTGTGGGTGTACCATGACTTGTATAGAGGCAGTATGATATTTCCGGTCTTATTTTCCATCCCTTTTACTGATTTCCAACTTTGATAGGTTTTTTGACTGCTGCTGCACATTGAGTGGATGTGTTCAGAGAACTATCTACAATGACTCCGAGATCTTTCTTGAGTGGTAATGGTTAATTTAGACCCCATACAGCCCCTTCCTATTGGCTACTTCTCGTGCAGCCTCTCCAAGGGCCCTCTTAACCCTTTCCTGGCCAGTGAGAGGCAGGCCTCATCACAGGGCCTCATGCTCGCCTCTGCTATCACACCCTGGGCGAATTATGAGATGTTTCCTGCCACTGCGGTTGAGCCCAAGTTCTTTGGTAAATTTAGTTCAGCCACACGCCGTCAGCCAATCTAAGCCCACTGGCATGACAGGCCTTAAACAGAAGTGCACTCATTTAGCAGACACAGAACAAGAGCAATTCATTAGGCGACACAGCACACTGCTCCTGTCGGAGCAGTTTTGCTGCGATTTAACTTTATTTTCAAGGCTTGCTGAGCTCTAAGGTGATAATGAAGGGTTTTTTTCCACAGTCATGAAAGTGATTTATTTGGCTTGTGTGTCAAGGGGGGTGGGGGGAGGGAATAGAAGGGGGAGGAAAGATTGGTCAGGTCTTTTTAAGCTCTTGAATGCAGATTTGTTGAATGAGCTCATCCCCTGTCTCTGCCTTGGTGTCATTTGATGGAGCTCTCTGAAATATTTGTGGGACCCGGTGTGCGCCGAGATTTTCGCAGTTATAACCGCATTTCGGGTGCCTCTGTTTTGGGGGACCCAGCTTGAGAGCAGGGCCTGATTCCCAGAGAGGGCCGAGCATCCACCCCCTGAGAATCAGGTGCCTTGAAGGTGTCTCAAGTTGAGCAGGCCAGAAAAAAGCGAGACACCCCAAATCACTCGTTGCTTTTGAAAATCTTGGCCTTATGAAAGGGTTGTATGGCGCAGGGTGTTGCTTATACGCTGCAACGCTCTGTAATCTGGGTGTGTCTCCAGCCTGCAAGAGATAGTTTAACAATCCCGTTTGACACTCCTGGAAACACTGCTTCCTCCCCTAGGAAGGCCAACTCAGCCTACATCCTCCGAGAGATACAGATTCTCATAAAAAAGTCACCATTTGTCACCAGCTACCAAGAGTTCTTCTCTGTGCTAAACACAGGGTGAAGCTACAGCCATCGGCGATCCCTTGGCTTTGACATGAATAGGTGGTTACTGTAGGCAAACAATGAACTTTTTAACAAGGACTATTGTAGCTCTATGTTCATTACCACAAAGGTGTTTTGAAAGAAAGATACCTTTTAATCAGAGGTGCTGGGTGGTTTTTAACAGGGAGATGGCCCTTTTGGTGCAAATAGATGTCCTGGACAAAATTTCCCCTCTCCTCCTCATTTTGCAGAGTGATGTACGCTCGTTGGAAGCGGCTGCATTTAAGAAGCGGCTGCATTTCATTGGAGCCGTATGGACAGGGTGTGGAAAGCACTGGGGCCTGCGTTAACCTGTGTGGAACTTGGAGGGAGGAGCACGGGTTGCAGGACGAAGGACTGGGAGGAGGTACCAGGACATCGGTCAGTCTGTGTGCACATGGCTAGAATGCTCGCTGCAGCTGCAACATCCCTGTACAGAGTTCTCTTAATAAAGAGCCAGTGTAGTTTTACAGACAGGAAGTCCACGCAAGTTGTCACCTGGCATGAGGTACATCCTCTATAGATGTGCACTGGTGTTATTCCCTCTCTAGCCAGGCAACAGCATATTCAAACAACCCTCCTCCCTCCCCCCCGAGAAAACGAAAGCCAGACAACTTAGATGTAAAATGAGAGAAGGTGAACGTTTCCTCAGCTACGGCGCGCTGGAATCCAGACCCGTGTTTTCTCTTGGCAGCTAATAACATCTGAGATGTGTCGAAAAATCTCAAATTCTTCCCATTTGCTCACAATAGCACAGCACAGCTCTCCAGGCACCACCAGCTCTTTGAGTCATACTGCAGAGGTTCAGCCACCTGACTTGCCTCTTACGGTAGCGCTTCTCCTTGTCATCCTGAACCCGCTCGGTCCTTGGAGGAAACGAATTCCTGCCACTTTACTAAC